>NC_134021.1:12048333-12695000 GCF_040712315.1 Castanea sativa
TATTATAAATTGAATTTGTTAAATTTATTAATTTAAAATACAAATTCAAATCTAAATCCAAGTTTTTAGACACAACCCAAATATATTATAAATTAGATTTGTTAAAAGATTTTTTAATTACATACGTCTAAGAAATATTTTTAGAATTTTTATATATAAAAAAGAAATAATTTTTTTTATACTTTTCATTTTCATAAAGTGATGCAAAAAAATTTCTAAGATCGTTAATAAAAGTCTTGACAGCATCGTTAATCAAACCCTATAAATTCTATAAAAAGTTAAATTTTGTAACATGCATTATTTGTGAAATTGAGTGAGATATAGCCATTTGGTACTTCCCTAGATTTATGCAGTATAAAAGAAAGTGAGCACCAAAGCCAAAGGGTAATGACAGTATGGGAAACAGCGCAAGTCAGACACGAAATTTCTATTCTCTCTTTAAAAAAAAAGCACTAAACCAACTGTCCCACACAACACATTAACATCAATCTAATTATTATACTTCAAATTCCAATGCCTTTCTTTTATACACCACCATTCACCAGCGATTCACCTCTCGAAATCTGGTGAAAGATTTTGACCGTGCCTTCCAATTTTTATGACAAATCATAGTCACACACAGAAATGGTATTATTGTGATTGATCGATTTCGGGGAAAAAATAAATTTGTGATATAAATTTGTGATATCTGTAAGTTTATATATATAGGGTCACGTTAATAAATACTTTTAAGCTAATAATTAATAGTTTATTTTAAGAAAATTTTGATATTAACTTTAGGGGTATTGGGCCCAATAGCATATGAAGGATGGCCCAACGAAGTATTTTGGGCTGGAAACCCAAAATCCGAAGACATCAAAATGGTCGTGGACTATTTACATATCCAAACACGTCCGAGGAGTAGATTTGTCCTCGGATTTCAAGGCCGAGGACATAGAAAGAGAAGTTTGGTATCCCTGGGTTATATTATAATGAGTCCTACAATTATGGGGATGCACGGTATACGTGGAGGGCGAGAGAAAGAACGGTGGAATGTCTAAAAATAAAGCTGCTACCACCGCCCATACATTAAAAGCTACGTAAATTGATACAGCAACTATAGATGGAAGGATGGGACACAGACATCGAGCTTGGAACTTGGTCCCAATCCCGGCGGGCTTTAGGGAAGAATGGATGGGACAAGTATCCAAAAAGGGGGATTGCAACCGAGAAAAGTGGAAGGTGATGAAGGGAAAGGAAAGGATATAAATAGGAGGAAAGGCATACGAAGAAGGGGGACTTTTCGAGTAAAAGAGATAGAGCCAATAGTAAATGATAATCAACACTTGTATCCAAACTTGAGAAATATCATTCGAAACCATCCTCGGACACAATCCGAGGACGATTTCTCAGTCTTACTCTTTGCAAACGATTCTTTGTTCGTTCTATTGGGCCCAAGCCCGTTCTTTTTGTAATTGTCTAAACCATCCTTGAAATCTAAATTACAAGCCCATCCTCTACAAATTCATTGTAAAGAAAGGTCTTTCAAGCCCATTTTTCTCCCGGTCGTAGTTTGGGAACTTGAATTGTGTCCTTACAATTGGCGCCGTACGTGGGAATTTAGTCTTTAAGGAAGTTTAGGACATCATGGTAGGATCGGGACCACAACGCGGTGCGGAGTCGAGTGGGCTCTCGGCGTGAGGATCTCTCCTTGCATCCGATCACGGAGAGAAGCAGAGGGAAGTGTACATACTACACATACCATCGAAGTGCAAGTCATTCGCAAGGAGGAAGGCGAGCTCCTTATGAAAGAAATGCCGGGGCCATGCGAAGGAGATTGACGGCCTAAAGAGGAGATTGCGCCACGAGAGGCGAAGGAGAACTCCTCCAAGGCCTGCGACCCTCTTTCTTCGGAAGGATCCGAGGATGACAATTACGGGGCAAAGATCCGAACTCCCCCGGAGTGAATATGCCTCTTCCAGAAGAAGACAATGCATGGGAGACGTGGCGAGAGACTACCCCCACAGGGGCTTAGGAAATGACGCAATGGGAAGAGCATTGCACCAAATCTCCAGGTCACCCTTCGCGCGCAGATTGGAAGAAGGAAGGTTGCCTCGGCGCTTCACACAACCGGCCTTCACTCTTTACAATGGTCGGACGGATCTGTAGAGCACGTAAGCCACTTCGAGAGAATGGCGGTGCATTCCGGGAATGAAACTTTGTTATGCAAGATTTTCCTTCTAGCCTAGGGCCCGTAGCCATGAGATGGTTTGACGGCTTAAGGGCGAGCTCCATTGATTCTTTCAAAGAGCTTACTAGGGCATTTGGTTCTCGCTTTATCACGTGCGGTAAGAGTTCCTCGTCCATTGGATTCTTTACTATCCATGGCCATGAGGGAAGGGGAAACCACGAAAACATATTCGGACCGGTGCGGGAAATGTTCAACGAAATTGACGGAGACTTTGACGATGTAGCAATAAGGACCTTCAAGGTCGGCCTACCAACGAGAGCATGACTTGAGGAAATCCTTAACGAAGAAACTGTCGAAGCGTACGTCGGCCCGATGGATCGCATCGACGAGTACAAAAGGGTTGAGGAAGATCGGCGGCGGGGAAAGAGGCAAGGCGAAGGTTATCCCACAAGAAAGGAGGGATTTCGGGTCGGACCGATACAACAACAATAGGCCTACGCGGGATTTTTCCGAGAGCGGGCTGGCCACATACCCCGCACAAGTGGTCAACACGTCTTCGGGGAGCCGGTGCGGCGAGCCGTTGGAGAAAATAAGGCATGAGCCTTTTTTCAAATGGCCAAATAAAATGGCGGGGGACCCTTTGAGACGCAACCAAAATCTCCACTTTGCCATTATCACCGAGAGAGTCATACCACGAGGACTTGTCGCACTTTGTGGAATCATACGGAACAATTGGTTAAAGAGGGAAAGCTGAAGCCGGTTTCTGTACCAACCCAACGGCGAGGAAACCAATCGGGAGTGGCAAACCACGACGGTCCTTCATCCGAGACCTCCTCTAGGCACTATCAACGTCATTTTTGCGGCACACAGTAGGACCGGCTCGGCTCCTTTCGGGGTAATGTCGGTTGCTCGAACATTGGCCGAGGAGTCACGGGATCGGCGAAGAGGATCGAGGCAAGTATCCTGCCGATCTAAGTTTCTCCGAAGAGGACAAGATGGGGACCATCCGGCCTCGTGATGATGCCTTAGTGGTAACCCTCGGAATTGGGAACTATGATGTAAAGAGGGTAATGGTTGATCAAGGTAGTGGTGCGAGATATCATGTACCCCGGACCTATTTAGAGGCTTGAAGTTAAGAGTTGAAGATCTTATGCCATATGACTCACCCTTGATAAGCTTCGAAGGGAGAGCGGTCGTTCCGGGGACGGATTAGGCTGCAGTGCAATCGAGTCCGAGGTAGTAGACGTAGATTTCATCGTGGTCGATGCCTACTCTCCCTATACGGCTATTGTGGCGAGACCTTGGCTGCATGCGTTAGGGGCTGTTTCCTCGGCCTTGCATGTCAAAATCAAATTTCATTCTGGAGATCGGTGGTGGAGTTACTTGGGAGTCAGCTCGTGGCTCGACGGTGTGTCACGGTACAGTGCAATTCCGCGTCGACTGGAACGACTCCCCGTCCTCGGCTAACGGTGAAGCATAGCAATCAAAGTCTCTTCCCGTAGCCGAGGTAGATGAAGCAACGTGTGAAGAATTGGAGAAAATTATCATAGACAATGATCTGAAAAGTTCTTCCGGGTTGGAGTTCAATTGCCGCGGAAGAGAAGACGAGAGCCGATTTTATTTTTAAAGAAAAATATGGATGTATTTGCTTGGAACGCGTATGAGGCCCCGGGGTTGATCCGAACTTCATATGTCATCATTTGAGGTCAATCCAAATGTAGTGCCGAGGAGGCAACCACCTCGGAGGTCCTCAAAGGAACATTCGGAAGCCGTCAAAGAGGAAGTGCTCGAAACTCGAAAGCGGCGGGGGCTATCAAAGAAGTGTTTTATCACGAATGGTTAGCCCGTACCGTGGTGGTGAAAAAGAAGAATGGGAAGTGGAGAGTATGTGTAGATTTCACGGATTTAAACAAGGCTTGCCCAAAGGACTCATTCCCGATGCCTCGGATTGATCAAGGCCGGTTGACGCTCTTGTTGGACATCCTCGGATGAGTTTTCTTGATGCTTTCCAAGGTTATCACCGGATACCTTTAGCGTTGAGGACCGAGGAGAAGACGCATTCGTCACTCCTACGGGAAATTATCATTATAAGGTAATGCCTTTTGGCTTGAAAAACGCAGGGGCTACCTACCAAAGGATGATGACGAGGATGTTTGAGGCACACTAGGAAAAAATATTGAGGTATACGTGGACGATATGGTAGTAAAGAGTAAAGAAGTTTACGCACATACGGAAGATCTCGAGCAACACTTTTCGAAGCTAAGAGAGTATAAATTGCGGCTCGAATGCCTCTAAATGCTCTTTCGGTGTGGGGTCGGGCAAGTTTCTAGGATATATGGTGACTCACCGAGGAATTGAAGTGAATCTGCTCGGAGTTAAGGCAATAAGCGCTTACACCCACCTCGGAATCCTAAAGAGGTGCAAAGACTAACGGTATGACTTCTTGCTCTCCAACCGATTTATATCTCGGTCCGCGGACGGATGCGAGCCTTTCTTTCGGTTATTAAATAAATGGAAGGGTTTTGAATGGACCGAGGAGTGTGCAACGACTTTCCATGACTAAAAGAATATCTCTCGCGACCACCGGTTATGTCTCGACCGAGAGGTTGATGAGATTGTTTGCATATATTGCGGTGGCTAAACATGCGGATTAGTCTCGGTTCTTATACGAGATGACAATAACATCCGAGAGACCGGTGTACTATGTAAGCAAATCTGCATGAGGCCGAGCTGAGTTATTTGCCCTTTGGAAAAAAGCTATCTTGGGCGTGGTACATGCTACACGAAGACTTCCCCATTACTTCCGGTCTCATACGGTTGTTGTTCTTACACGAGCTCCTGCTCGAATCAATTTTGCGAAGTGCGAGATTATATGGGAAGAATTGCCAAATGGGGAAGCTGTCCTAGGAGCCTTCGATATCAAGTATATGCCTCGCACCTCATAAAGGCGGCAGGTCATCGCGGACCTTGTAGCGAGTTTGCCGAGCCTTCGTTAGAAGACTATCGAAAGGCATGGGTAAAAAAAACGATGAGCATGATTTCGTGTGAAGAGGCCTCCGTTATGGAAAGTCCATGTTGATGGAGCGGCAAATCGAGAGGGGATCGGTATCGGATTAGTTTTGATATCCCCGGAAAAGGTATTACTTTTGAGAAATCCCGAGATTAGGATTCTCGGCCACCAACAACGAAGCGAGTATGAAGCGGTCCTCGCGGGGATGAACATGGTTCATAAAATGGGAGGAAAGGCGGTGCAAATGTTCTCGGACTCACTATTGGTGGTAGGCCAAGTAGAAGGGAAGCTAGAAGCAAGGGATTCCGAGAATGCGAGAATACCTAACCCAGGTCGGAGTTTATGCAATCTAAATTTGAGTCTTTTCTACTATTGCATGTATCCGGATGTGGCAATACCCATGCGACTCGTTAGCCACGCTCGCGACGTCCTCGGCACAAAGTCTACCACGAGTTATCCTCGTTGAAGATCTGAAGCCCAGGACGGATGGTAACTCCACTCAAATTCTTCAAATTAGGACGGGACCTAGTTGGATGGATCAAATAGTAACATTTCTCGAAATGACATCCTACCTGGAGAAAAAGGCTGAAGCGGATAAGGTTCGCGAGAAAAGCCACTCGTTTACGGTTATCCGAGGACCAAAAATTGTACAAACGTTCCTTTTCGGGACCATATTTGCTATGCATACACCCTGAGGCAACGGAGCTACTTTTGGAAGAGCTACACGAAGGGATTTGCGGAAGTCACACACGGGAGGAAGGTCTTTAGCTCACGGGGCCGCTTACTCGGGGCTATTGGTGGCCAAATATGCGAGAGAGAAGCGCAAGATTATGCAAAGAAATGTGACCAATGTCAAAGGTTCGCTCCAAACATACATCAACCGGGTGGAGTCCTAAATCCTCTATCTAGCCCATGGCCTTTTGCCCCGATGGGGCTTGGACATTGTTGGACCACTTCCCCAAGCAACGGAAAGCCAGCGGTGGCTTCTCGTGGGAACAGTTACTTTACCAAATGGGTTGAAGTGAGCCATTATCAAACATCGGAGACACGGAAGCAAAAAAGTTTGTATGGAAGAATATCGTTACCGAGGTTCGGCATCCTCGTACTCTCATTTCGGATAACGGTTTACAATTTGATAGCAAAGCCTTTCGGAAATCTTTCGTGATGCGGGCATTACGAATAGATATTCCACTCCGGCTTATCCCCAAGGAAATGGGCAAGCGAAGGCCGTCAGCAAAGTAATAGTGAGCGGACTCAAAAAGAGGTTGGGTGACGCCCCGAGGGAGGTGGGTGGAAGAAGCGCCACATGTCTTGTGGACGTATAGAACTACACCACGAAGATCCACAGGTGAAACACCCTTCGCCATGACTTATGGAGCCGAGGCGATAATCCCCTTAGAAAGCGGGTTCCCAACTGCGAAGAAAAGCTCCTTTATTTCGGATAGCAATGATGATCTATTAATGAGAAACTTAGACTTAGTTGAGGAACGGCGAGAAAGCGCCATGGTTCAACTAGCTTATTATCAACATAAGCTCGAAAGCGGGGATATGATTCTCATGTGAAACTTCGACCTCTTGGACCGAGGTGACTTAGTATTAAGGAAAGTTTTGGGCACGATGAAGAATCCTGCGTGGGGAAAATTGGGGGCCCAACTGGGAAGGACCTTATCGTATTACTTCGGTCGCGGGGAATAGGGGCCTACAATGCGGAAGATTTGGACGAGAATGTTGTACAACGTCCCGGAATGTAAATAATCTACGAAGGTACTATTACTAAATAAAGGGCACTTCGGCCGTTCTTTGTTGTAAACTACATTATATTCGTTATCTTCATTCGTCTAAGTATCAAGTGAAACTTGGTATGCACGGATCCTCGGACCACATACCTCGTCTAAATTGATATTCTTTACTAAGTGTTAAACAGAACCTAAGTTACGTCCGGTCCTCGGATCATCTACTTTGGGAAAATTAACACTTTAAATTTATTCATCTAAGTATCAAGCGAAACTTGGTATGCACGGATCCTCGGACCACATACCTCGTCTAAATTGATATTCTTTACTAAGTGTTAAACGGAGACCTAAGTTACGTACGGTCCTGGATCATCTACTTTGGGAAAATTAACATTTTTAAATTTATTCATCTAAGTGTCAAGCTGAAACTTGGTATGCACTGGATCCTCGGACCACGTACCTCGTCTAAATTGATATTCTTTACTAAGTGTTAAAACGAACCTAAGTTACGTCCGGTCCTCGGATCATCTACTTCGGGAAAATTAACACTTTAAATTTATTCATCTAAGTATCAAGCGAAACTTGGTATGCACGGATCCTCGGACCACATACCTCGTCTAAATTGATATTCTTTACTAAGTGTTAAACGAGACCTAAGTTACGTCCGGTCCTCGGATCATCTACTTTGGGAAAATTAACATTTTTAAATTTATTCATCTAAGTGTCAAGCCTGAAACTTGGTATGCACGGATCCTCGGACCACATACCTCGTCTAAATTGATATTCTTTACTAAGTGTTAAACAGAACCTAAGTTACGTCTGGTCCTCGGATCATCTACTTTGGGAAAATTAACATTTTTAAATTTATTCATCTAAGTGTCAAGCTGAAACTTGGTATGCCTCGATCCTCGGATCAATTACTTGGGAAAAATTAATACTTCTGTTCTTTTTTTTTTTTTTTGACATAAACATCAGATATTTGCATAGACCATATGCCTTATCTTTACATAGTTCAAACTAGAGATCCAAAATGAAGAATCAAATACTCAAAAAAAAAAAAAAAAAAAAAAAAAAAAAAAAAAAAAAAAAAAAACATCACTTAAATGCAGTTCCCGGCATAATTAAACCCTCCTGGAGTATCAAATTTCAATTCAAGTTGTTGCTAGTAACTTTGGTAAAAGACAAGAAGATGATATTTATGGAATGATATGATCAGCATAAAAACAAAAAAAATATATGTATAAGAATCATCTAAAAACAAACATTCATTCTTGTATTAAATTCCAAAAAAGTACTTTTGCACCTATACTTAGGTATTACACTTGGAGACAAAATAAAAATAAAGAAAGGAAAGACAACAAGCAAGTCACTGTTTCAGCTTAATCTTCAGAGGGCCTTTGGAGTCTTGAGGAGATGGAAGGCGGCGAGTTGAGGACTCGACGGCAATTCCTTTGCCTTTGGGATCATCTATCAAGGTTATTGGGTTAGCTTGATCACCCGACTCATCCTTTGAAGATTCCGAAGATCACTTGAAGGTATGCGTCTTCAATTGCCTTTTCTTGTGCGGGGGTCAAGTTGTTCGGGGGCATCTTCGGGAAGAGTTGAGTCTTCGGCCAAATCACCCCTTATCCTCGGATGATCCCGACGGCTTCTTGTGCGGTGTCGGGAATGGAAGAAGCGCGAATTGCGGGAGGATAGTAGACACTTTCTGCTTTCCAAGAGTGGAAGAGGCATCAACCCCAGCTTGGGAAAGTGCCTCATTCCACACTTGGAGCGAGTAGTGCCTACATACCTCGGGAACCCGAGCCTTGAAGGTTTCGGTGACCTCCTTCACGCCTATATCATAAGCCGTCTTGTTCGGCTTGGTCCCTCGAGTTCTCGGCCTCTTCCTTTGCTTTCTCGGCCTTTTTCTTCTCCTCAATGGCTTCTTCTTTGCCCTTGATGGCTTCTTCTTTGGCCTTCCGAGACTCGTGCGGATCTTTCTTAAGATCCTCTCCGAGCCTTCGTGCTCTTAAGAGGTTATCCTCGGCTTGGCGAAGCATTAGAGCACCGATCCTCGGCTGTTTAGTCGTCGTTTTCGGGGATCAGCCTCTAAGCCCGCCTTGGCACTCTCGGCCTTAGCCAATTTTCTTGTGACCTCCTGAGTTTCTTCTTATGAAGGTCGAGATCTTTTGAGCGATTTCACGCCTGGACTCCTCGGCCACTCGAGACTTATAGGAATTAATGGCAATCTCTTCCGCCTATGGGCGAATTGAACGGCCTACAAACAAAACATATAAACCTTAGACGTATAGATATATATAGGAAATAAAAACAAAAGTCAAGGTTTTAGAGAAAACTCACCATTGCAAGCTCCTTCTTCAAAGTCATGAAGACGGTGTGGTCCCTTTTCTTTCTCAGCTCGATCATATCCTCGGGGAGTAACGAGTGCTTGCTCCAAAGCATCTGCGACGCATGCCGCTGTCCCTTCATCGGAATTTCTAATGGACGCATCCACGGTAATGACCTCATCGTCCATAGAAAGGTCAGGAAGCCATACAGGGGCGCGTACGACCGCCTGTTGGTCGGTTCTTCTTTCCGACCTAGTACGTATGGTGCGGGCTTGCTTTGCACCCTTTTCAACCTCGGGCTCCTTGGATACGAGAACCCTTTCCTACCTCCACAACTTCCTTCCCTTTCGGCTGATCCCTTTTTCTTTTGAGATCAGCTATGTTGGCACGTTGAGTTTGGGAGGATGGAGGAGGAGGAGGAAGCCTAGCTTCGGGCGTTTGTCGGCACCCTTTTCTTGAGTCAGGCGCACCTCTTTTGGAGGTTCTTGGACTCTAGGGTCCTTGTCGGGCGCCTCAAGGACATCTTTCGAGGTTGGGTTTAATCTTTCGTTGAATGCCCGTAACGTCGAGTTCTTCGGTAGTAACCTTTGAGATTTGGGTAGAAGTTAGAGGATGGAAGTTGAGTCTTCGGGAGAGTAGAGTTGATTAAAAACCTCGAACTCGTCCTCGGAATCTGGTACGTCAACTTCTTCTTCTTCTTCTTCTTCCTTTACGGTAAGGTAGGAAGATGCAGCTTCACCGAGAGGTTAAAATTGTGGAGAAAGGAACGTGGGAATCCCAACCGGAACAAATGGTGGCGGTTGGATTGGTTGGGTGACCAAGGTACCTTGAGGAATGGTAGTCCCCCGTGTAGCAAAAAACCCTCCACGGCAACGCTAATCCGAGGAAGACGAGGATCGCGGGCTTTAATCACGCAACTTCGGCGCACGAAGGCTTTTGATATTGGAGTGTAGCCGAGGATCGGATGAGCGCACGGAGTTGACCGTCGGTGTGCACGAAGATCTCGGCTTGTAGGATCCTATCCAATCGCCGAAATCCACAAGGTTAGGATGACGATCATTGCGTGTGGATACGCGAGTTGTCCAAGTAAAAGTGGGTAAGAGTAAGTAAAAAGACGAAAGATAAAAGTATGTAAAAGAAACTTCACTGGAGTCCCTTCCCTTGTCGGACGGGGAGGCCGTCGTGCCAATTTCTGACGATATGATCGGGAAGTCATTTTTAGGCCTTATTTGATTCGAGCAGACATTGAATTAGCGACTTCGGGTGTCTAGACTTTAGGTAATATTCATCTTTTTTGCTTAGGTGATGGAGGTTATAAACCCGAGTTCACGTCGTGGTGAGTGAGCCCTAGGTTCATCTTCTCATTTAAAGCGTATGGAACCTAAGATCCTAAAGACATTTGGGGCACCTTTGGGTGGGAGCCAACCTAAAAGCCCTAAGATAATCCCTAGTCACGAGTTCCATGGGGATTTTCATTCCCTTCGATGAACGCAATCATCGGGATTACAACTTCCCTAGTTTTTCTTTTTGTATAAAACTCTTCCTCGTTACGGTACCTAATGGATACATCCGAGGGAATTTTGTACTTAACCTTAAAGCTTGTTCTATTTTTTCGTTTGAATCCACCGAGGACGCAAATCTACCCATTCTTTTTGAAAAAAGGCGGGGTGTGGAGAAAAAATAACTATGCGAAGGATGAAAGACACGGTGAAAAAGAGAAGATGGGAAAGAAAAGAAACAAAAGAAACAAAAAAGGCGATAAGGAGGGCGAGTATTGAAGAACTTGCTTTTAAAAAGGAAGAAAGCACGGTCACCTCGGACGGGGTACTTGATAGACAAGAGAGTACGGGGAGATGAAAAGTGTGGCAGGTACGTTATGAGGTTTACGTAGTGTGAAGAATTTTGAAGAAAATTAGTATTTATATGTCGAGAAGATGTTTTAAAGCGGGCGAATTCCCGCCTCAACCCAAGAATCGCTCTCGACCGTTGGATATGTGTCATATTAATGAAACGTGGGGGACATAGAAGCGCCAACAATCAATTCGGGGGCGTTTCGCATACCGAAGCATTGGGAACACGCGATGGGTGATTCGAAGTTATCTCTTGTCAACAATGTTGCCAAAAGTACGGGGTAACAGGTCTTTTTAAGTCGAGATTCTATTTTTCTCCCGAGGTGAAAAAATAAAGAAACTCGAGGGGCTATTGTAGGGGTATTGGGCCCGATAGCATATGAAGGATGGCCCAACGAAGTATTTTGGTTTGGAAACCCAAAATCACGAAGACATCAAAATGGTCGTGGACTATTTACATATCCAAACACGTCCAGGAGTAGATTTGTCCTCGGATTTCAAGGCCGAGGACATAGAAAGAGAAGTTTGGTATCCCTGGGTTATATTATAATGAGTCCTACAATTATGGGGATGCACGGTATACGTGGAGGGCGAGAGAAAGAACGGTGGAATGTCTAAAAATAAAGCTGCTACCACCGCCCATACATTAAAAGCTCGTAAATTGATACACTGTGTATAGATGGAAGGATGGGACACGAACATCGAGCTTGGAACTTGGTCCCTAATCCCGGCGGGCTTTAGGGAAGAATGGATGGGACAAGTATCCAAAAAGGGGGATCTGCAATGAAAAGTGGAAGGTGATGAAGGGAAAGGAAAGGATATAAATAGGAGGAAAGGCATACGAAGAAGGGGGACTTTTCGAGTAAAAGAGATAGAGCCAATAGTAAATGATAATCAACACTTGTATCCAAACTTGAGAAATATCATTCGAAACCATCCTCGGACACAATCCAGGGACGATTTCTCGATCTTACTCTTTGCAAACGATTAACATTTTTTGTCTAGTTCTATTGGGCCCAAAGCCCGTTCTTTTTGTAATTGTCTAAACCATCCTTGAAATCTAAATTACAAGCCCATCCTCTACAAATTCATTGTAAAGAAAGGTCTTTCAAGCCCATTTTTCTCCCAGTCGTAGTTTGGGAACTTGAATTGTGTCCTTACATTAACTTTATAAAAAATAAAAAAAATTATCAAAATATTATTTTTTTTTTAATAATTTTTTTTATTAAATAGATTATTAATCATTATCCTAAGAACATCAGTTAACATTTCTTATATAAAAATAATATTGCATTAATTATAATTTATAACTTTTTTTGAGAATAATTATAAGAAAAATGCTAATAAATGAGTTAACACAATAGTTAATAATCCAATTAAAGAAAAATTTTAAAAGAAAAAAAAAACCAATTAATGTTTTAACAGTTTTTTTCTTTTCCCATAGAAATAGTGTCAAAACTTTTTTTAAATAAATTATTAAGACAAACTTTTTTTAAATAGATTATTAAGACACCCGTTAGTATGATCCTAATTATAATATACTGTTAACTATTTTTTTCTAGACCTAACTTTCAAGAACTTTCTGGAAATATATCAATTCAAAAATATAAGACTCTAAGACTCCTGACATAATTTGTTGCTTTAGTAACAAAAAATTGTGAAAGAAATTGCCACTCATTAACTTAAGAAATTAAAGACATCAAATACACTTTTACGCTTATTACATACAACGCTTCTTCTCACTCTGCATGCTTTTCAACATGGTCCATTGACATAAAAAAAAGGTAATGTGTCTTTTAAGGACAATAGAAATTTAGAACACCAACAAAAGAACATCAATAAACAAATTCCACTTAGAAAGACATACATAAACACCAACCAAAAGAACAAGAAAAAGAGATGTTAGAACTTAGAACTTAGTTCTACATTTTTTTTTTTCTATTTATTTGATTCATATCCTAGTTTTTGCACATCTTGCAAAGATACATGATAATTATAATGATACATGATACATGGACAATTGGACATTACAAGAGTGCAGCATTAAATACAAAGTTGACACAAAGCCACGCGCATATGCATGAAACACCATCAATGTCCAAGTGATCATCATCATCATCGTCATCATCATCACCTAAATCTCACGTGACTTGCATCCAAAGTAAAGCTTAGGAGAGCTAGACCTCACAGAAAACACTCCATTCCATATCTCAGTGAAAGCTCTAACAATAATTCCATGGTGGTACGGCGAGTTCAGCTGCAAAAAACAAGTCAGAAGCTCCCTAAGGTCTTCTTTGGAGTATATTTCATTCTCCAATATCATTTGGAGCATTGACTGTCGAAAATCCAAATATGGGTCATCTGATTCTTTCTCAACCGCAACACTCTCGCCATCTATTTTGCCAAACCCTCTGACTGTCCTTGAGCCCTTTATATCATCATTCTCTGAGTAGTCAACGCTTGGAGACACTGTGTTTGTGTTTGTGTTTGTGTTATCTTTGTCCCATGAGCTTGAAGAAGAAGAAGAGGGGTAGTTTTTGTGCTTTTGGTATGTGGGGGTTTTGGGTTTTGGCTTTGGATTGAATATGTGACATAGCTTTGATTTTCTGCAGCTACACCCTATGTTGACTGAAACTTTGTTGATGAGGATCTTTCTTTTGCTGGTAGGCATTGCAGCTATCTAGAGAGAAAGGATAGAGCAAGTGAGAGTCTGAGAGAGAGAGAGCGAGAGTTTCTCTGTAAAGTGTGACTTAAGGAAGTGAGTGAGTGACTTGTGAGATGAGGCATTTGATTTAGTGCTCTATAAATTCTACATGTGAGCTCAGGTGGGGTCCCTCGTATGATATAGTGACTGGTCTGTTATTTTTCAGCTAATGACAACATGATCATAACCGCATGTTTTGACGAGAAAATTTGTTTTTTTTTAAAGATTTATCCTTGTTTGACTGTCATATCTTGGTATGAGATTCAGAGTCTATCTAGGAATATTTTTTGATGAATATCTAGGAATTAATATAATAGAATATGGTTTCAGTGTGGACAAAGTTCATAGATTATAACTTATAAGATAATCCACTTGTATGTGAAACATGATTAAGAAAACCTAGGAATTTTTTAGAATGTAGAATTAGGAAACTGGCTTGACAGTGAGAATGATCTAGGGATCCAAAAAAGAAAAAAGGGAAAAAAATTAAGCCACTTTGTTATTTGATGCCAACGGTCCAGATCGATTTCATTGGGGCTACCTAGATTGCAAAAGCCTATGTGACCAGCCCATATAAGTATATCCTACAATACATACTGACAAACTCTAATCAATACCTCTTAAATGATCCTTGGGTTAGCTTAAGCGCTTGTCGTTATCGTAAAAAAAAAGAGAGTCGAAGCACTAGTCTCCTTAGTTAACTCAAGGACTTGAAAAAAATGTGAAAGGAGCAAACAAAATGGGAGATTGTTGTGCCTATCCTGAGGACCTGTTTGGAAATGTTTTTTGTTTTAATGCTTCTAATATAGACCTTTTTTTGGACATTGGTTGTTAGGCAATATGATTGCAAGTCTATCTGAGCCATTGCATGTCTTGCCAATCTTGGGTTTTATTTTTGTTTTGGTCCCCTCTTCTGGTCATGGTAAGGCTTGCTACAACTTACATGGTAAAATAAACACATTCATATTTGATTGTATTTATTATAAATGCAACAAGTTAACTTACCTTCGCTAAAAGTAATAAGTGGACGGCCTAGATAGCTTCATAAGATAAGGTCAACTCTCATTGGATCCTCCAATTCTCTCCAATTTAGATGATGCAAGACATGCGGCATTTAAAATTCAAATAAATGTCACGTGTTGCACATCCGGCCAAAAATGGAAGAAAATTAGAGGGTTCAATTGAAGGGGATCCTTTCTCTAACTTCATCACTAAGAAATAGTAGTTGTTAGCAGGCTGCTCAGTAAGACAGTAACTTGAAAATCCATCCAGAAAGAGGAATTACACAAGTCATGTGCAAATGCCACTTGCATAACCAGAACATGCAACTAATAGACCTTACACAATATGTGCCAATGCAATGACAACAGTAGCTAATATTAATTTGTGCTCAAAATTTTGTTACAAGAAGAACAGGGTTTTATATGAAGAGATTTTATCCTACACAACTCCTTTTCCTTTCCCAAAATTTAATGCTAGTAAACGTAGCTTATCTAATCTCTATCTTTTAACTGTGGTGGCTGAGGAGTGTGGTCAATTTAGAAATAATTTCATGACATGAATCTCCAACAAAGAAAGAAATTCAGATCACCTTCGTGTGAGCTCTGGGGCAACTAATCCATGGAACATTTTGAGTCCTAACTTTCCCCCTAAAAAAGAAAAGTCCTATTCTTATCTTTATCTATTTAGCGGCTAGTTAAATTTTGTAGCTGTGAATGATGGGGTTAAACAATAGACTTATCATGCATGCTTATGTGCATTTTCTAATAATCTCTCTCTCTCTCTCTCTCTACAACACATGCACACATACCTTTCGGTTTGACCAACACAATTTTCATCTTCCTGCAATAGGAGAACAAGAATTTGCAAGTGATCCAATGGTTATTTACTATTTACATTAAACTTTGCCTAAAGTTACATGATGACATCGGTAGCATCCACATTCCAAGTAAGCACATTACATCAATTATGTTCTATGTCTTTAATTGTTGGTCTTGTAGCAGGGAACTTACACCTATAAGTATAATTATATGCGGTCAAGGTGCTGGTCCAGAGATCAAAGAGTCAAAAGGGTCGATACAAGCCAGAGGAAGCCAATCTTCTGTCAATGATACTGTAGTTCTACTAGCAGGTTTTGATTTTCCTGTGTAAAGAATTAAGGATACTATTAGTGGAATGGCTCTGTATTAGACAGCAACATTATCACCAACAATGAGAACAATAATAGTATTTAATTTCAATAATGATGGATCTGATTGTCCACCATAACAATGAAATCAACACCAAACTATCTATTTGACTTTCCTAACCAAACAGACAAATTGCCTTCTCTACACTAGGAAAAATGACAAGCTATGACTTCATGAAGTAATGCATATTGAAAAAGGAGTTACATAGGCATGAAACAAGATCAATACGCCATCACCAGTGTGATGTTGTGCACATCTCATCATGTTTGACTCTCCATGAGACACTCAATGGCATTTGGGCGGTGATTTTCTGTTCCAGGGGCAGTAAAATGATTTTGCAAAAGAACAGCTCAATTACATTTGTTGCTTCTATTACAAATAGAAAATCTTACTGAAGTCTTTTGATTAAATCATAAACTTCCCCCACAATCATTAATTCTACTGTGTGTCTTGACATAGAAAATGATGGCTGGGTTGGGAAAGGTCTTGGTTTTGGTGTAAGATAATAAAATCATGGTTACCATTTAAAGTTTATTCCAGCTTTTATGATAAGCATGCTAGTAGAGTATTTAGATACCAATATTTCAAAGGACTTATTTGTGTTCAGTAATTAATGGCAGTTGCAGATTAACTATTTGTGTTCAGTAATATCACTGCATTGCAAACTAATCAAAAGTAAAATGAAGGATCTTTTAAATATGGTAAAGAAAACAGAGTTGGTATAATGCTACAAAATAAAATTTAAATCATTCCAATTGACATTTAAACATAATGGGATGATCAATAGTATATACAAAAAACTATTAAAATCCAAAAAGGTAGCAAGAAAGGAGTCTGACCTCAGTGCCCTGAACACAATAATTGATTCTTGATCAAGCTTGCTACAAACTTTGCAACAAATGATGAACCAGCCTCAGTGCATGAGAATATATGAGCATGGTTGCTTTCAGTTGATAAAGCAATGCCTGGGACCTGATTGGAAATCTGCGAGTGAAAAGATGGGTATAAAATAAGCACATAGAGTCAAGATGAAGAATTCCAAAGCTATGGGAAAAAATATAAAACTCCAGACAAGTTCGGCATCATGAAGCATATTCAAAATGATTGTAGTTGTCATCATTACCATAAGTATTGCAGTGGAATTCTTCACCAAAATCATTTCACTCTTTAAATATGTTAATATTAGCAACATTAATAATGATATACCATCATATGTTATTAAGGATTCTTGTTGAATTGCAGGCCTACTTGAGAGCGGCCTCAGTTAAGCCACATAACTTATCAAGCACCTATTTGTCTGACACAAATAACCAACTCTATTCTCAAATAAAAGTGATTTTCATTTATAGATTATTGCCATTAGCATCATGGACATGTATCATTGAAGTAAAAATAAACACCAAACAAAGAGAATAAATGTTTTACTCCTTAAGTTTCAAAAGTAACTACTATGCCGACATGTTTAATTATCTTATATATATTATAAAACCCCTCTTTCCAACATTATATGCTTTATGAATAATTAAACTATAGAATGTTTAAGCCACCTTTGAAATTTGAGGGGTCAAGTATTGTCTCAAATATTAGGGACAATTTAAGCATGAATTTGAAGCAATGAGGAGTGCCTGAGGATTTACCCAAAGGTCTTGTGGGGAAGGAGAAAGAAAAGAAGAGGAGGGGGGGGGGATAGGCAATATTTCAAGGGTCATGGTTGAGCATGTATTCCAAGATACGAATTCAAACAAATGCGTTTCCCATACAAACATTGCACATACTTAGCACAATATTCCTTTGACTCTATTCAAGAAAACAATAAACCCTTTCATATACATGTTTATATGTAACACTTGAAATCCAATACACACCTCTTCAAACATTTGAAGTGGAGCCCAGTGATCATTAACACCAAACAAAAATGCAAGTTTCTCCCGATTTTCTCTCATAAATGTCCAGTCTGGTGTTTCTGTAAGCTAACCATAAAATGCATTCAGTCAGCACAAGTTTGTGAATATAGTTTAGTACTCCTATATGAGCAATGCAGCAATCTAATCTTTTGTTGAAGTAAGAGCAATGTATGCACATTAACTTAGTTTTAACAAGCAGATTAAAAATAAATTATAATGTAAGGAATATGTTCCATCACTTTCAGGGAAATATAAAGTCTCACATGCACACATGACCAATTTAAGCAATATGTAAGAAAATTCATATTCTTCCTAGGTTTGAGTCCTAGAGTGTAACTTTCTACTAACCCACCCCCCCCCCCCTCTTTCCCCCCTTTGCAGGAGGTGATATTATGTGTAATAGTTGTATGCAACATATCTCTCACATAAGTGGGTCCCACACTTGTGGGGTCCTCATGTGAGAAGAAAGTTGCATGCAGTTTTTACACAAAATCCCCCTCTCAGGGCGCACAGGGCCCCAAATAAAAGGGAAACAAAAAATATATTACTCAAATGATCACGTGGAGTCAAGGTTAGTAGTTATTACCTATCAGCATACACTAGGTCCAAATTCCCTATTCAATGTATAGAGGAATGCATCCAATTGAATGTAACATAATGTGAGGCAATCACACAAGAGGTTATTAACTACTTTAAGGGTGCACTTGCTACATGTAAAAACATAATTCTCAAACTGTATATGCTGGTTGCTGGGGCAACCAGATTTTGAAGCATGCAATCCTGAAATAGAAGTTAGAACTGCTTTTACACAATTACTGTAAAAGCATGTGAAGTTATTAGCAGTTTTTGGGGAAAAGGAGGACTACTAATGGAAGAAGAGATTTAAGAATTAGAAGGTGGGTATAGCTTTATATAGCAGGTTAAAAATAATGATATATTTAAAGAACCACATGTGATGACTTGAAGTGCTCAGCTAGGCTATGGCAGGGTAGCATATCAATTACAAATATTGGAAGAAATACATTATGTTTGATTGTTGTAAATTTGTAACTACGGGATCTCAGAAGAATTGGTGACAAATTCTGACAGTATATTTTTTCTTTTAAAAAAAAAATTTTACCTTTTGGAACTCTGTCATTGTCATAAAGAGTGAATTCCGGATAGTATGGTACTGTACATAAATAAGCTAGAAGTTAGTTGGGAAATTCAAAAATCAAAACACATAACTACCCACGGACTCAAAATAAACTGAAACTGACTTAAGATTTAATCTCAACTAATTGAGTCACCAATGTAGTGCACACATGAACAACATATGCAGACTGATTATTGTTTATAAAGAAGCTAAAGTTTTCCGGAAATAGTAGAAGAATGTCCATTTGACAATACATCATAATACAGAAATAGATAAGGCAGAAAGGAAAAATTAAACACTCAAATTGGCTTTTACTGCTTTCTTGAAAGTTTATTTACAACTTATGAAGCCAAATCCGTGTCGGATTCATGGATAAAACTTCACCTGAACCAAGTGTGAGCAAGTAGCCTCAAGTGCAGCAGCTGACCATGACTTCCCCAGAGAGTTTGTCACAATCAACCTCAAAGCCCAGCTTGGTAAAAATTTCAACGATGCTATTACAAGACTAATTGCAACACTTAAAACTTGTGACCTGAACTCAAAAACAAGTACCATTAGCACCTACAAGTGCTTTAATGTAAGATTGTCAAAAGTGTAACAGAACCAATTAAATCAAATTTATATGACTAAAGGCTCATTTGCAAGTGCTGTTTTAATGATCCATTCTCATTACAAAAGAACCAATTGAAATACATCTACCATTCGCCCTTGGCTCTAGTCCAATTATGTTTAGGCAGCACCAGGTTAGTACAGCAAGTACACCTGGTCCGTTGACACCCCTAGCATCTATGCACATATAAAGAGAATAGGGAATAATATTGTGTGATAACTCGTGGATTTTAACCAGAAAACAGTAAAGAAAAATAAATCAACAGGCGCGTGCGCGCACACACAGCATAAGAATTTATGCAGTTCTACAAGTTTCCTATGTCCTCAGTGAGAAAGATCAAACTCAATAACGATTAGAATGCTCAACCTATCAATTTCATTTCCCTTCCCACCTGCCAACTCCAAATCAAAATGCAATCAAGCTCATCTAGGCCCAACACTTCTCCAAACATATAACTGAGGTCCATAAGTCCTCAAGTAAAAAGGCAAATACAAGACACCTTATAATGTTACTCAAAACAAAGAATTTTACGCTGCGATCTTCCGAATAATAGGTTGCATTGTTGATTCTGAGTTTATTTCCAAAAAGGGATATAGTCCAATGCAATATGTCACCTATAAACCAACAGAAATGTAAATGAAAAGGATCTTTAAAGTGAGAAGAACATGAGAAGGTAGCATGATGCTACTGAACAAATTTAATTTTGGGGAAAGTTGTCATCACCTTCTCCAAGGATCTCCTAAATATATCAATAGCCATATATGAACCAATAGAATGCCCAACCTTCACAGAGAAATTACATGTCAGCTACTAAGAATTTCAGGGACAAAACCAGAAATCAACTTCCAGAATATTATGTGCTTTATTGGGATCACATCTAGGATCACATCAAATAACCCAAATGATTTAATAATTTTCTCCAGGTCAAAGGAGATTGACTGATCTCAGCAATAAAAGAGATCACTGCATGAAAATGAAAGGGACACAAAGCAAAAACATTATGTAAAGATAGTCCAGAACTGGAATTGGTTGACTGTTTCCACTACCCAATCATCCAACAAAGGAAGGCAATAATACAATACTTGGAAAGTGAATTTTTATCAATGTCCAGACTCTTCTGACAGGAGAAACACTTTAATTTTTTATTTTCTATTTTTAAGTCTGGGAAAAACACAATATGAAGAACCCCATAATTGCAAATCATAGAAATAAAGGGCTTTCCACCACATTTCTAACATGTTTGTTGAGAATATTTGGGAACACAGCATATGTTGAAAAGAAAATCATTCCTAGCCTCAAACTTAATGAATGGAAGAGCAACAAGTGCACAAAAATGGCAGACAGGCATGCATACACAAAAGTGGCTAGAGGCTAGATACTAGTTTTAACAAGAGTCAAACTTACAGTTTTCTGAAACACCTTCAGATGTAAGCATCCAAAATCTGTATATTAAATTTTCTTTTTTCTTTTTTCAATTTTTTTTTCCACCCAAGGCCCTACCTCTTACTAACAAAGACATAAATGGAAATTATGTCATTGATGGGCTAAAGTAAGTCTGTCTAGTTAGTAAAAAACAAGAAGTGTAAGTCATACAGTGTCACTCATAAGCATTCAATTTATGATTCTAATGAGATATTGAATGAACATTCATTTTGAAGCCCTTTCCATAAAAGGCACTTTCAAAAGGCCAGCATCATATTGAAAGTATAAAACATAATTAGAAAAAAATGAACTTACCAGTATTATAGGAACTTCAATGTTTTCTAGCTCCTGCTTGATGAAATCCATCTGCAAAAACATGAGACTGTGAGCAAATTATAGCTAATGCAGTAGCTGAAGTGTTCTTAACAGACAATAGAGGGAAAACATAAAGTTCAATCTGGATGTCAAAGTTGGGTTTCTAGAAGAAAAGAATCTTGATGGTACAACAGACCTGACTTAATTACATTTCCAGGGGAAATTTCAGTAACTGGAATGTGCCTAAATTCTGTCACCAATTATGTGCATTGTTCACACTCACATAGATAAATCAACAAGTTTCCAAGAATTTCATAAATGCTATGATTTCAATATGATTCTTCATCTGTATGGTACAAAATGTACATTTGCTTATAAATTCACAAATCCTAACAGAACACCTGTCACTTTTACCGGGCCAACAACTTTCCTAAACAAATTGAGCAGAAAGTTACCTTATGGTCTATTTGTTCTTCTAATGAGAACAACCGTCCATGGTCCCAGTTCTAGCAAGGAAAGAACTTTTATCATAATCGTACAAATTGTAGCAATTAATGAAAAGAAACAGATATAAACAATTTGTGTTGCAAAGATCCTCTAACAAAACAAATAAAGCTATAAAAATTATTGAAGTGAACATATAGATCATCAAAAGCATTGCCAAAGGGTGGCTAGAAAATGCAAGGACATAAAAAATAATCATTAATATCTGGAGGGAAAGAAAAGAAAGATAAAATAAAAAAGGCACAGAAAGGATGGGCATCATTTCTAAGTATCATCTACCACACATGTGATATAAGTAGAGGCCAAAGGATAAATTTCCATGATCAAGTGGTTCCTTGGACCCATTAAATCTTCCAAAGAAAGTTAATGCCAAAGAACATTTTGTAGTAAAAATTTTATAGGACTTCACATCAAAAGCATATACAAACTCATTTGGGTGGCTTGGCTCACTAATTCACAACTCAGCATGACTTACACATAGCCAGAAGTTCTAAGATAGCTTGAGTTGGTTTTAACTTTTAAGTTTTAACACACAAACTCTGACTGCCATCCATTGCTTTAGATTTCATGAGAAGGGTATTTAGTATAAATGTAAACATAACCATACAAACCAGTATCATAGTATTATTGTGTATGTTCAGTGGCAAAGCCATGTGGAGACTGGGGGGCCATCCTGGCATACCTCCATTCCCCAGTTGTTGTGTCAAAATAAATAACGGTACAGTCCTCCAATCCAAACTAATTTTATTCTATTATTCCCTTCATTCTCCACATGTATTACAAAGGGCTGAAGTCCACAATTAAGTGGATACAATGTCATATATATAATATTTTCAATAAAATATTTCATAATGGGTTTCAATGTGTTTTATGCATCTCTTCATATACTCTTAAACTAAATGAACAGATAATAGTCTTTCCTTTAACTACTGCACATATAGAAGTATCTAACCAGCAATTAGGTACACTACGAAAAAAAATTAACAGAATTATTTCTTCATATTTAATTATTGCTATCAAGTATCGCCTTCAATACTTTTTTGTCTCATCATATTCTATATGAATACATCAAAACAAATTGAAATAAACATATCTTTTCTAAAGATAACATTTGGTCCCTATTTTAATTTTCATTAACATATGCATTACACAATTTTATGATATCTATCATCTAAGAAGTATTGCAAAACAGCCACAACTAAAATGTTAGGCTTTGCCACCGTGTGTGTGTGTGTGTGTGTGTGTGTGTGTGTGTGTGAGAGAGAGAGAGAGAGAGAGAGAGAGAGAATTTATTTCAAGATTAAATAATTATACAAAATTTGTATTCTCATGTCATGACTTCCTATGCATTCCATGGGACAAAGGAGTGCTGATGGTCCAGTCATAGAGGCATTTTTACTCAATCATGTGACTATTTACAATTACATACTACTAAACTTCCAGAATTGCTTTAAGGGAAAAAAAATTTTAAAAAAAAACTGTAATTCAGAAATTTAAGAAAGAACATGGACCACTACCTTGGGCATTGTCTAATTTCTAACTCTATGCATATCACCAATTACTGTATCTTTTATTAGCGTTAGGATATCTTAAGTCAAGATAGGTGTGAATGATTCTTTACTATCTACAGAATATAGTAATACTTCACTGTATTAGCAAAGGCATGAGTCATATCAGTAAGAGAAAGCAGAAGAATCAATATAAAACATAAGGAGATGAGCATAAGAAGTTGAAGTTTTGCATATTTATAGGAGAAATTAAGAATTTTAACATATTATTGTATTGTCACACTTTCTGAAAACAGTAAGGCTCGGAATCCATGATTATATATTTAGTTCAAAGCCTATGTTGAGTAACAAACAAGTATAAGAACTAAGAGGTCAACTGAATACTGAATATAGCATATCAGCAAATGAAGGGTCCAGAAGCAAATGATAATGCAAAAAATTAAAAACCGCCATTGCTTAATTTTATATATTAGCCAAGTGCAAGTACCTTTTTCGTGTGAGAAGTGTGCCCAATAGCTGGTGATTAACACACCCACCAAAAAAAAAAAGTGCAATCAGTTAGCTCACAAAATATAGCTTAACAGTAGAAAATTAAATTAACAAGAACAAGGAAGCAACCAAGTCTTGCCTGTTACAGATACATGGCCTTCGAGAAACTCGTACAGTGATTCCACAAAGTCCTTATAAAATGCAACAACACCTGCAGTAACAAATAAACAAACAGCCCCTAATTCCTAGTTCTCAAAACTAAATCAACAAAACACACACATACATATACATACAACAAAGTATAAAACCAAACTTGCCTGGATTTCCAGGGATAAACAAAACATGCATTTTAGGATCATCAGCATGAATCTCCAGCAATTCAGTGGTGTAACTAACCAAACCAAAAAAAAGAAAAAGACATTAATATAAATAATAACTATTAAAACTGCACGGACAACAATATATCATATGTGACCCTATAATATATACCTGGACACGTTGCATGATCGAAAATGAGCAGTCCTTTTAGCTTTGAAATCGAATTGGTTTCGACCCATTTCGTTGCTTGAACACTTTTGGTGTATAGCTTAGCTCCTACTGAGTTCTGACTTCTGAGGCATTATACAAAAGTACAAATCCCAAGCGTTAATATATAATAAAGAGAACAGGTCAAGTCAACAAAAAATGGCCACAACAAATTCAAGAAAGAACAGAGTCTGCGTTTTATATAGAATTATATTAATATATATGATAGACCACGGTGGTAGACTTGGCACTGGCACATGGCGGTGAGACCGAGGGGCCGTAGTAGACTGTAGAATGTAGAAAAAATATGCAAGGTGGAGTATTACTTTGTCTTGTGTAGATTGTTCTCTCAATAAATGGGAAAAAACTTGCATGCTCCGGCAGCAATGCTCCTTCCCTTGGGTGGGCCTCATGCATGGGTCTCGTCATAGAGCCCACCATCCCTCGTGTAAGAAGAGAGTATTGCTCATGGAGCATGCCTCAATAAATAGTCATTGATGTACACTTGTTGGCAGTCTTTTTTTTGTTTTGATGATGATATTTTTTGTGATGATGATGATATTATAAAGGTAAAAATACTATTTTAGTTTTTATATTTTGGGGTGACAGTCCATTTTAATTTATTGCCAATTTAGTCCTTTTTATTGACTAATTAACGAAAAATATTTATGTGGCAATTTAGGTGGCAATTTAGGTAAAGAATTGACACACACGTAGCTAATAAAATAATAAAAAAAATACTTAATTTATATCTACAAACCACATTAACAATTTGAAGAATAAAAAAATTCATATTAGAAAAACAAAACAAAAAATTTAAAAGGAAGAGTTAAAAAATAAAAAATAATATTCCCGGATTTTCTTAGAGTTTCTTGGTAGCCAAACATAGCAACCCACGCACAAACAAAATAAAATTCTCCGCAAACTCCAGCAGGCAACAACACCATCAAATCCAGCGAGTGCATGTCAATCTGGGTGGTGGAGCTTGAACCCAGATCTGGGCAAGTACAAACCCATATCTAAAAGAGAGAGAACGCTTTAGTTGAGGTACCGAAGAATGGAATTTGCATAAACTAATTGGTTTTCAGAAAAATTCAAACAGCATAAGCCACGTTGCTTGCTAGTATCACTTTCCAAATACCACCTCAATAAACACCTCCACTCCCAAGTTCAGGCTTCAATCCAAAACACAATGACCATGACATCCTCCTTCTACTTCTTCAATTCATTCCCTGCAACTGCAACTCCTCATTGTCAAAACAAGAATAGAAAATGCCTGTTGAGCTAACCTGAAACATTAAGAAAATAATCTGGGGGATTTTTTTTAAAAACTCATCTTTTCAAATTTTTTTTGTTTTTGTTTCTCTGCGATTGCTGATGTGGTTTTCTTAGCGAGTAAATAGTAGGATTAAATTAATTGTAAATTGAAAATAATATAGACTAAATTGACCGCTACTAAAATGTAAAGACCAAATTAATTGTGACTTTAAAATATAATGATCAAAATGGTATTTTTGCCTATTATAAAAAAATTAGTCGCAAATTCACGCGATAGGTGAAAATATATAATTATTTTGTAATATAATATAATCCATAATCTATTAATTGAAGATAAACTGTGCATCTTAAAAATACAAAAACAAACAAACCTGAAGTGAGGTTTAACATGTTAGAATCATCATATACAAAACTTTATTTACAATAAAGTAAATAAAAAAAATGTTTTAAACTAACTTTATTTAAGCAAAATGATCAAATTTAATAGACCCTCACTTATATCAATTTCTATCAAATGCCAATTGTTAAACAATAATGTACATTTGATTCCACCCATGTCCAATCCACCACACACATTTATTAATGTGTCCATATATAAATCACTCACTTGCCATTACATCTATTTTATCAATATTTTGAATTCCCACAAAGAATCAAAATAGTGTAAATAGTATGTATACAAATTGTAAGTAAATGAGTTAAGAATATATATATATATATATATATTATCTTACTAACCTGACTGTGTACGTCCATATAATATTGTGGTCAGACATAGCCTTACCAAACCTTATTTAAGCAAAATAATCAAATTTAATAGACCCTCACTTATACCAATTTCCATCAAAGAACAAATTATTAAACAATAATGTGTCATTGATTCCACCCATGTCCAGTCTACCACAAACATTTATTAATGTGTCCATATACAAATCACCCACTTGCACATTCATTTTATCAATATTCTGAATTCCCACAAAGCATCAAAATAGTGTAAATAATGTATATACAAATTGTAAGTAAATGAGTTAAGAACATATGCATATATATTATATCTTATAAACCTGACCATATACATTCATATAATATTGTGGTTAGAATTAGCCTTACCAAACCTTATTTAAGCAAAATAATCAAATTTAATAGACCCTCACTTGTACCAATTTCCATCAAAGACCAAATTGTTAAACAATAAATTGCCCTTGATTTCACCCATGTCCAATCCACCACACACATTTATTAATGTGTCCATATACAAATCACCCACTTGACATTACATTCATTTTATCAATATTCTGAATTTCTACAGAGAAAATAGTGTAAATAGTGTGTATACAAATTGTAAGTAAGCGAGTTAAGAACATAAGCATATATATTATTTCTTACTAACCTGACCATGTACATTCATATAATATTGTGGTCAGACGTAGCCTTACCAAACCTTATTTAAGCAAAATTATCAAATTTAATAGACCCTCACTTATACTAATTTCCATCAAAGAACAAATTGTTAAACAATAATGTGGCCTTGATTCCACCCATGTCTAGTCCACCATACAAATTTATTAATGTGTCCATATACAAATCATCCACTTGCCATTACATTCATTTTATCAATATTCTGAATTCTCACAAAGAATCAAAATAGTGTAAATAATGTGTATACAAATTGTAAGTGAGTGAGTTAAGAACATAGGCATATATATTAGGCGAAAAACTCATTTTCGTCCCTACATTTTCACGCGATTCCCACTTTGGTCCCTAACTTTTTTTTCCACCACTTTTAGTCTCTATCCTGGAAAACGTGTCTCGTTTTTGTCCCTACTGTTACATCAGAGACAGAAATTGCACATGTGGCAAACGCAACTATTAAAATAATAATAAAAATTTTTATTTTGGCATTAAAAAATGCCACATCAACATCTAAATTAAAAAAATTAATTTATTAATTTTTACTAAATAAAAAAATTAAAAACAGAAAGAAAAACCAAAAATCACATGAATTGAGATTTAAGTGTGTCTTAAACAAGAACACAAACCCAGATCTAAGAACAAAAACCCAGAAATTAAAATCCAAAAATTAAAAATCTCAAAATCACCATTTTCTCAAACCCAACAAAATCATCAAATTCCAAAGTACCAAATTAATCCAAAAATACAACATAACCAATCCAAACAAAAAAATCTCAAACTCAAAAAAAGTCATCTCAAGCAAGTTGAACCCAACAAACCCAAACTTCATAAAAATAAAAAATAAAAACACACACACACACACATGAAGACATTCATGCTTCCCAAACTTAATCAAACCAACTTAATCATTCATGCTTTCCCAAACAAATGAAAAGGAAAAAACACGAAGACAAATCAATGAAATCATGAAGACAAAACACGAAAGAGGGAGTTAAAGGATTCTACAGAGGCTTACCGTTGGTTTGCCGTGATTGGTGAGCGACGGCAAGAGTTCAAGCAAGGCGTCACTACATTAGGTGACGGCTAGAGCTCAAGCAAGCATCGCTGTTTCAGGAGAGAGAGAGAGAGAGAGAGAGAGAGAGAGAGAGAGTTGAAGGATATCAGGACAAAAGAATGAATTTATACCCCTTGAGAATCTGAAAACCTAGCATAAAACGCACCGTTTTGCTTTTGTTTTTGTTTTTTTTTTTTTTAACAACACCCATACGACGTCGTTTTATTAAAAAAAAAATTAAAATCAAAACCTGTGAAACAACGCTGTATCCAAACTGGGGGAGAAACAAATACTAGTATCGATTCGGTTTGGTGTAGATCAGTTTCGGATTCTTTGATCCGGTGACTACACCGCACCGGCATCAAAACAGGCTTCGCCCTCCGAACACCGGCCTCGGCTCATTCGGTTGGCGCTTGTGTCAGGACAGTGTTGTAGATGCCGTTCCGTTGGGTCAGCTTCGATAATGATTTGCTCACCCCTAATAAATAGTATCAAAAAGTGCAATGAAACCCATAAATAATAGCTAAAATAAGCGAGTTTTTTAAGCTAGAGCCAAACGCAAACTTCACCTCTTTATTTTTCCAAAATTTGCTTGTGTTGCAATGGTAATTTAGCATTTGCATTGAATTTTTCCGAAAATACAGACTAATCTAATGGTAACTTTTTCTTTTTTTGAGAATCATCTAATAGTAACTCCTATATATGATTATATCACTACAAAGTTACGTGATCAACCTAGTAGCAAGTAGCAACTATCGAGTTCATCCCACGTAAACATATCAATAGTAATATTTCTTTTTCTTTTCTGTATTTCTGAAAATCATATTAATTTGTTCACGTCTTCAATATTCCATTTAAACACTTCGTCGTCTTATATAACTTATACGTGTTTGTATATAAATGGAGATTTTAAACTAAGGGGAAGGGGGTGATACAAGCCAAAGGAAACCAATCTTCTGTCAAATGATCCAGTAGTTCTACTAGCAGGTTTAGATTTTCCTGTTTAATGTATTAATTAAGCATATACTACTAGTTGTCACAATACCATAAAAATGAGATTTAAATCATTCCAAATGTCATCTAAACATAATGGGATTATCAATACCATCTATTCTCCAATCATCACTAAATAGTTCTATACGAAATAGAACTACTACAATCTGAAATGGTAGCAAGGAATGAGTCCAAAGTTACTGCCTTGAATGCAATAATTGATTCTTGATCAAGCTTGCTACGTACTTTGCAACACATGATGCACCAGCCTCAGTGCATGAGAAAGCATGTTTATGGCCCCTTTCAATTGATAGAGCAATGCCTGGGACCTGCTTGGAAATCTGTGAATGCAAAATATAGGTGTAAGTGCGGACAGTCAGACAAAAGAATGCCAAAGTTATGGGTGAAAATAGAGAATATAATTTCTAGACAACCTCAACATCATGAAGCAGATTCACAAGGATAGAAGTTTTCACTGTAGCAGTTATCACCATTACTATAAATATTGTTGCAGCATTCTTCATCAACATCATTTCACTCGGCCACATTTAAAAAATTTTAATTGGTAAGTTATACACACGCCCGGTGGGTTTTGAACTAGAGCTCATTGGTAAGGGGAGGAGGAGCCATTTGAGCTACAGCTCATTGGCACTCAGCCACATTAACCATGATCCACCATCTCAGTTTATTAAAAATTTCCATCTTATTGGCCAAGGCAAGGATTTCCATCTTATTGCATGCCTACTTGAGAGCACCCTCAGTTAAGACATATGCCATCTCTGGCAACCATTTGTCTCAGACAAATAACCATCACCACTCTCAAATGAAAGTGATTGTAATTTACAGCTTATTGCCATTAATCTCATGAACATGTATTGTTGAGATAATCATAACCACCAAACAGAGTACAAATGCTTTATCCCTTAAATTACAAAACTAACTAGTCCCCACTTGTTTAATTATCTTATACCCGCTCTCTCTAACATTAGATGGTTGTAAAAATTTCTGAATAATTAAACTATAGGATACCTATGCCGCTTTGAAAATTGAGGGGGTCAAGTATTGTTTCAAATGTTAGGGGTAATTTAAACATGAATTCAGAAAAATGGAGTGTCTTGAAGATTTACCTAGATAGTTTTGAGGGGTAGGAGGAAGAAAGAAGAATCCGAGCAGGGGATAGGCAATATTTAGAGGGTTGTGATTCAGCATGTCTTCCAAGATACAAACTAAAACATGTGCTTGTCCCGTGCAAATATTGCACATACTTAACACATATCCGTTTGAAGCCTTTCATAAACCCCCTTTACACACATAAATAGACAACAAACATGTTTAAACATACAGCATCCATCACACACCTCTTCAAACATTTGAAGTGGACCCCAGTGATCATCACCACCAAACAAAAATGCAAGTTTCTCCTTCTTTTCTCTCATAAACGCCCAATCTGGTGTTGCTGTAAGCTACCATAAATTGCATTTAGTCAGCACAAGTTTGTGAATATAGTTTACTACTCCTATATGAGCAATGCTACAATTGAATCTTTTGTTGGAGTAAAAGGCAATCAATGCATATTTACTTAATTGTAACAAACATTTACAAATAAATTATAACATATGGAGTAGGGACACTGCTAACACAAAACCCATATGCAAATATGATCAACTTAAGTAATAAGCTAAGAAAATCCCCCCTCCCTCCCCCACCCACCCCCCCCCTCTTACAAAGAGAGAGAGAGAGAGAGAGAGAGAGAGAACAAAAAAAATACTCAGACAATCACACATAGTGAGTCAAAGCTAAAGGTATCCGCATATAGTAGGCCAATCTTTCCTAATGTATAGAGGAATGCATGGCCAATGAAATTATGTAATGTGAAATCAAGTACAGATGAGGTTATTAACGACTTATAGGGTGCACATTTTGAATATACAAACCTGAAATAGAAGTTAAAACTGCTTTTACATAACAATTGTAAAAAAGTGTGGAGGCAAGGGGTTTTGGGGGAAAGGATGACAAATTTAATGGAAGAACAGTCTTGAGAATAAGAAGGCTGTATAACTTATATAAAAGGATAAAAATAATGACTGTTGAAAGAACCACATCATCACAACCTGAAGTGCTCAACCAGGCTAAGACAGGAAGTATAGCAACTACAAGTATTGGTAGAAATGCAATTCTTCTATTAATATGTTTGATTACTGTAATTGTGGCCTCTTTGGAGAACTGATGATAAATTTTCACAAGATATATGTTCTTGAAAAGCAAATCTCTTACCTTTCTGAATTCTGTCATTGCCATGAATAGTGCATTCCGCATTGTATGGTACTGTAGATAAATAAATACAGAAGTTAACTGAGAGATTTAAAAATCAGAAGACATACATACCCTATAGGCACAAAAATAACTTAACTTTCACAAACTTTGAATCTTAACCAATTGAGTACCTGTTTGGCATCCCATGTTGAAAATGCACCTTTTCAAAGTACAATTTTTACAAACCTCAATTTTTTCTAGGTACAGCTTTTTCTAAAATCCCATTTTCAAAAGGCTGAAAAAATAAGCTATACCAAATGGGCACTGAGTCACCTTCTGTAGTGCACATGTGAAAATCATATCCAAACTAATTGTTGCTTATAAGGAAGGAGGTTTTTTTTTTTTTTTTTTTCCGGACCATTCAACAGCACATCATTAGTACAGATATAGATTAACCATAAGAAAAATGAAACATTCAAATTGGTTTTTAATACTTTCCAAGAAAGTTCATTGGTAACATATGACTTCCCAAGAGATTTGCCAGGGATAAAACTTCACCTGTACCAAGTGTGAGCAAGTAGCCTCAACTGCTACAGCTGACCATGACTTTGCAAGAGAGTTTGTCACAATCAATCTCAAAGCACTTCGTGGTAAAAATCCCAATGATGCCACCATGAGACTAAGTGCAACACTTACAACTCGTGACCTGAAACTCCAAAACAGATACCATCAGTCCCTACAATTGCTTTAATGCAAGTTGTCAAAAGTTTAACAGAATGCCGTGATATACATTTACAACCAAGTGAGAATGCCAAAATTAAAACTCGTTATGACTAGACGATCATTAGCCATTGTTGTTTCATGACACATCTTCACTATAATAGAACAAATTGAAATACATCTACCATATCCCCTTGGACCTTGTCCAACTATTTTTAGTGAGCACTGGGTTGGACCAGCAGGCCACCCAATCCATTGACACCCCAGCATCTTCACAGATATATCATAAAGTAAGAGGATGGGGAGTGGCATTATGCATAACAAAGAAAGAATTTTACGCTGCAATTTTTCCAATAATAGACTGCTCTGTTGATTGCAGGTTTAAGGCCAAAAATGGGTATAGTCCAATGCAATATATCACCTATAAACCCAGCAGAAATGTCAACGAAAAGGATCTTTAATGTGAGAACATGATGAGGCAGCATTATCATAGCAAACAAATTAATTTTTAGCAAAAGTTGACATCACCTTCTCTGAGGATCTCCTGAACATATCAATAGATATATAAGAACCAATAGAGTGCCCAACCTTCACAAAGAAACTACATGTCAGCTACTACAAATTTCAGGACAAAAACAAGAAATCAAGTCACACAATATTATATGCTTTCCTAGAATCACAGGAAATAAGGCAAATGATTTAATTGTTTTTCTATAAGCTAGAGGAGTCAATTGACTTATTATAGCAACTAGCCTCTAAGCACACATGTGTGAACGCGTGCTCAGAGACTTGATATATATTTTTGCATCTATTATAAAAGTTAATAATTTGTATCTATTATAACTTAGAAATATATTTTTTTATTTTTCAAACAAATAAAAATGATAAACTTTAGAGATAAGTAGTAATTGTAATTTTTTTTTTTTAACGTGAAGGGAAAAAATCCTAAATTTTAGGAATTCTCTTTTTGAATTCAAAATGAAATTTGTTATTTGACCATTTATGACTCTATTACTAAATGAAGTTACCATTCATTAATTAGGGTATTTTTTAACCACATAAAAGTCCAGTTAAAAGAGGGGAATCTTCTTATATATAGTATAGATAATAGAGATCACTACCTGAAAATGACGTATGGACACAAAGCAATGAAACTACATAAATCATTGTAGTTCAAGGACTGGAATTCAATGACAGTTTCCATCACCAAGTCACTCAACAAAGTTGGGCAATACTACTGTTACTTGGAAAGTGCATTTTTATCAAAGTGCAAAACTCTTCTTCATTTGAAGCACAGAATGAAGAACACCACAATCGAAAATCAGAGAAAGAAAGGGCATTCACAATTCTAACATCTTTGTTGAGAATATTTGGGATCACAGTATATGTCAAAAATAAAATTAAAAGAAAAACCTAAAACAAGGACAACTTTAGACAAAAACTCCCCCCATATTAGCAAAACATTAATACTCAGACATGCTTATGCACCAACGAATCATGAATGGATGACCAACTAGTACACGCTAATCCCTCTTGGCATGTGTAGGACTGTGGTGAGACAATGGATAATTTGTATTACAATGTGACTTTGCATACGCAGTGTGGACTTTTATCTTCTTGGCATTTGAGGTTCAAAATGTTATGTCACGGAGTTTAGTTGATCTTTTATCTGAACAAATGAATTGGTTTAGAAAACACTAAACAGTGTGTAGTTGATCTTTTCCTCACTTTAGAAGATGAGGAAGCCTTTCTGGTGAAATCTAAGTCAGCTTTTATCAGATCATTGTTTGACTGATCTCAGGTTTTGGGTCTTAGTGATATGCATTCTTTTTTATTTTGATTGTAATTCTCATTCTTTGTAATTCTTTCGGTTACCTTATATATAGATCCTGTGTACAAGATAGTTCTTTTTGGAATAAAATTTTATTTAATTATGCAAAAAAATAAAAAATAAAAGAGAGTCTAGTTAGTAAGAAACAAAAAGTGTTAGTCATCACACAGCATTGCTCATAAGCATTCAAATAGAACTCATATGTCATAAAAACCATACTTTGATACATCATTCTATTGTGATACTAATTGAACCTTTCCATAACAAGGCACTTCCAAAAGGCCAGTATCATATTGAAAGTATGAAGCATAATCATGAAAAATGAACTTACCAGTATGATAGGAACTTCAATATTTTCTAGCTCCTGCTTGATGAAATCCATCTGCCAAAAACATGAGGCTAAGAAAATTATAGTCAAATGCAGTAGCTTAAGTGCTCTTAATAGATAATAAAGGAAAAATAGAGGTTGAATCTGAATGTCAAAGTTGGATTTCTAGAAGAAAAGGAAAATTGATAGTACAAAAGACCAATTTGATTTGACATCGTTTCCAGGGGAACATTCAGTAAGTTGGAATGTATCTAAATTCTGCTACGGAATTAGTGCATCGTTCAAACTAACACAGATAAATCAACAGGTTTCCAAGAATTTCACAAAAGCAAAGACTTAAATCTTATTCTTCATTAGTATGGTACAGGTTTTACTTCATTTATTTATTCACGAATCCCAACATAACACTGGTCACTTTTACCAGGCCAAAATTTTGCTCAAAGAAAGTGAGTAGATAGCTACCTTATGATCTGTTTGTTCTTCTAATGAGAACAACCTTCCATGGTCCCAGTCCTAGCAAGAAGAGAATTTCACACCATAATCATATCTTTTCTAGCAATTATGAAAAGAAAAAGATAGAAAACAAGTCGTGTTGCAAAGATCCTCTTACAGAACAAATAAAGCTATGAAAATGATCAAAGTGAACATATTGATCGTCTGAAGCATTGCCCACAAGTAGCAATACCAAAGGATGAAAAATGAACATTTTATCTGGAGGGAAAGAGAGAAAAGATAAAAACAAAAAGATGTTTGCACAGAAAGGATGGAAACCCAATTTCAAAAATCATTTACCACACATATAATGAAATAAATATAAGTAGAGGCTAAAGTATAAAATTTCATTGTCAACTGATCAACTGGTTCCTTCAACCACTTCAATCTTTCTATGAAAATTAATGTCAAAAAGAATTTAGTACTACAAACTTTATAGGACCTTTACATTCAAAAGCATACAAACAACTCATATTTGGGTGGCTAAGGCTCACTAATTTACAATCATGAGGAAGACAAGCTAGGTCACAGCATGGCTCCAATGTTTGTTACCCATAGCAAGAAGTTCTAAGATAGCTTGAGTTGGTTTTAACTCCCAAACTCCAACTGCCATCTATTTCTTAGATTTCAAGAGAAGGTATTTTCAGTACAAATGTAAACATAACTACAAAACCAGCCTATTAATACTATTGTGTGTGCGAACAGTGGCCAAGCCACATCAAGACCAGGTGTAATTGTCTTATAATTGAATTTACAACTCTAGTAGTGTTCAAAAACCTCACCATAAAAAATAGCATCTGGCACCCTGTTGTTCTTTCAAAAAAAAAAAAAATCTTCCAATCAAACGAAATTTCTTCCATTAATCATGTAATTCTTGACATTTACAAAGGAAGACCATTCTCAGCTACTAAAGAAAGAACACTTTGTTAGTTGATTTAAGGAACAACATTTTCAAAATCAGGCATTAGTCAAAGTTTCACATCAAAAAATTTGTGTTCATTACAGATTTTTCCACAACATGAGCCTCCATTCTCTAGGCTTGGACCCGATATGCCGAACAGCATAATTCTAAAAAACCAAAAATGAAGGCTTAAACAGCAATAATAATGCAAGGAACAAAAACAACCATTGCTTAATCTCATAATAGCTAAGCATAACTGCATAAGTACCTTTTTCGTGTGGGATAAATGACTGATAGCTGTTGATTAACACACACAAAATGTGCAATCAAATTAGCTCACAGATCAAAGCTCAAAAAGTAGAAAATTAACCAGAACAAGAAAGCAACCAAGTCTTGCCTGTTATAGATGCATTTCCTTCGAGAAACTCGTACAATGATTCCACAAAGTCTTTATAAAATGGAACAACACCTATAGTAACAAATAACAAACAAACCCATGATCCTAGTTCTCAAAACTAAACCAACAACACCAACAACAAAAGAATAAAAAGCCAAACTTGCCTGGATTTCCAGGGATTAATAAAACATGCATTTTAGGATCATCAGCACGAATCTCCAGCAACTCAGTCATGTGACTAACCGAAAAAAACAACGTCACAAAAAAACAACCTTAAAATCTTTGATAACTATAAGATTGCATAGACAAAAACATAAGTGACCCAATAATATTTACCTGGACACATTGCATAATCGAAAATCAGCTTGCCTTTTAGCTTTGGAATCCAATTCGACCCGACCCATGTCTTTGCTTAAGCACTTTGGTCTATAGCTCCTCCTAAATTAAGAGAAGGAATTAGTGTGTGGAGTGCACAATTTGTTTACATACTAAAAGCTATGAGCAATCAAACTGAAACTTCGAATTACACGAAATATATGTAGCAATGGATTATTATAGACATAGAGACGTATATAGGAATAGGACCTGGCTTTAGAGTGGAAGGAAAGTGAAAGACAGAGGGGTCGGACACTGGGCCGAAGAAGCACTTCACTTCTCTTCCTTTGTTTTTTGTTTTTAGTATTGTGGTTGGATATGATTGGATGCTTTGGGCGGGGCCTGGGACTTGTACAGAAGCAATTTATTAAGTAAAATTGGGCCACCTCCTGCTAAATGCTAGTGCCTGTCTATTAAGGGTGCAAAGACATCCCCGCCAACCCACCAAAATTGATTTGATCTAATTTAACCCGTCGGGTTGGATCGGTTTTTAGAGGTAGTAAGTTAGGTTGGGCTGTGATATTTTTTACAACGGGTCAGGTTGGATTTAGGCTATAAGATTCATAAATCCGCCTAACCTGACCTACCTATATCTAATACTAACCTATGAGCAAGTGCTCACGTGTGTACTCAAAGGCTCTTCTATTTTTTGAGTAATGGTTAATAATTTGAATTTATTATAATTTATAAATATATTTTTTTTTTCAAACAAATAAAAATGATAAACTTTAGAAATAAGTAGTAACGGTAATTTCTTTTTTGAACGTGAAGGAAAAAAAAATCATAAATTTTAAAAATTCTCTTTTTGAATTCAAAATGAAATTTGTTAGCTAACATTTATAACCCTATTTCTAAATGAAGTTATCATTCATTAATGAGGGCATTTTTTAAACACGTAAATATCCAATTGAAAATGAGGAATTCTCTCATATATAGTATAGATAAATTTAAACTTTAAAAAATTTATTTAATATGAGTTTTGTGCAGATATGTAATGCTTATAAAGTCATCTTGGAAGAACTACTTTCTTTCTAAATGGTGTAGTTGTTTCCAATGAACATGTGTTGTTTTTGAAAGAAACATGTAAAACTCTTCAAAGGAGTAGTTGTGATTCCCATTTCTTGTGAGAATTAATTGCTTGTGGATTAGTCTTTGTGGCTTACCTGAATTAGGTTGTCAATTTAGGCATTTGCTTAGATGGACTATCACCTCTGATGTTGCTTGGTCTTGCAACTTATGTCCTCCACCACTTAAGTATGCTTGTACTCAATGTGTATTTGTCTCCCTGTGTCTCCAGATCTAATTTAAGAGTTTCTTGTGGTAATTTCATTCTTTTCCAGTGTACAGTTGTGTTTGTGTTTGTTTTGGGAGGTATCTCTTCTTTCGCTACAGTTACCAATGTTACTCCTTTTTTTTTTCTTTTTTTATACAAGATAGAAATTCTATTCTAACCTAATCTAAGTGTACATGTATGTGAAGCTCCCTCATGGAGACTTGAACCCCGGTTCCTACCTCTACACCCTACAAGCATGTATACCTATGAAGTGACCATCGCATCAAAGGTGTGCGGTAGTGTTACCAGTGTTACCTTGAGCATGCTATCGGTGCTAAATCTCAACTTGGAATAGTCAATGGTGTATTGTATTTGTTTCTATTAAAGCATGTGAGACATGTAAATAGCTAGTACTTTTGCATATGGAAATGTCACAGTTTTGTAATTTTAACTCTTAGTCAATGTTTTGTTGACAAGTGTTAATGCATAAGATGATAAATTCACTCGGTCCAATTGAAGATCCTTCTCCAGTGTCCTGTACAAGCAGATCATTGATTCTGTAGCTTGATTGCTTTATCAAATTGTGATATTGACTTGCATTTTCTGGAACTTCTTAAGGTTTTCCATCACAAATGAAATTATGAAATAGCACACCTGTTTATCATTAGGCTTAAAATTGCGAGCTGTGTTAAATATAATACAAATTGTATTACCATTTGATTATAAATTGATTTTGTTATTTTATTCACAACAAATAGGGATTGAGAGATTCAACTCTAGGTTATCTTTATGGAAAGACCAAGCAATGCTGCTAAATCTTGAAATTCTTGATGATTGGGAAAGTTATTACTTAATTATGTTAAATATAATGTATGGTATCCATTGTCCAATCCTATATGTGTCCAATTTCACAATTATGGTCAACGTTTAAATTTTTTTTTTTTTTTGATGTGATGGTCAACGTTTAATAGAATGTTGTTTATTCCGTTGTCAAATCAGCTGTGAATGAGATACGTTGAATTATATTTGTTTTAAGGAGCCCATCAAGAATAAATATAGAGAAATTAACATTGGACTAACATTAAACTACTCCTAAAATATGATGCAAGTTAGGTTTGTAGTACAAGTGTGTGTGTGTGTATATATAAAAATAAAAGTAATACTCTTCTTTTCTTTTCTTTTCTTTTCTTTTCTGCTTCTGTTGGAAAGGGGAGGGAGGAGGTGAGTTTTTGATCCGTGACATGAGAATTGAAATATAAAGGAGGCAGAGGAAGGTGCAATTCAGGCTAAAAGCTTAGTATATTGTAATACAATGAACAATAACAGATATCTCTAACAATAAAGGTATATAATGGAGAAGATCTTATTAGTAGGCTGATAAATGAATATGAATGGCATAAACAAAAATCATGAATATTATTGGAAGGTTCACAACCATGCCAATATACAACTCATATGCATTAAAATTTATATTATAGCAAGTAATAACAAAACAAAAAACAAAAACAAAAAAAAAATGACTCTTTTATGGAAGAAAAGTTGTTTAGATTTTATTGGTTCTTCAAAGAATTGCATCTGTTATATAGTAAAATAGAAATGCGCAAAGACAAGCCAATAGATAAGAACTAAAGAAAAAAAGGATTAAGTAATGCATATAGATACCAGATTGAAATAGAAAAAAACAGAAACATTAGTTGTTATGATATTTCATTATTTCACATAAAGTAACTTTTATTTTTTGTCATATCACATAGGCGGACACATTTTAAATTTATAACACCTTTAAAAATAGGACAGTATCTCCTGCATTTGCTCTATACAACATTTTTCACTGACATATGAGACCCATATGTTGGTGAGAGAAATGTTATATAAGACGGGCCCATTTTCTCCTTAAAAAAAAATAATCGAATGAGTTTGAAAACAGGCAAAGGATTAGCATTAGGGGAAAGTCTTTTCACTCCCAATAGCAATAGGGGAAATTGAAAAGTGAAAACAGCTTCTATTGCTAATTTGCCATATATATTGGTCATTGGATTTAGCTTTAGGCTTTGCCTCTCACACCCAAATCCTTCTCAAATGATGCAATCTCAGCCGAGGCAGGCCACTTGAATGAACGGGCCTGCTTTATTGTGAGCTACACAGCAGGTCACTTAGCCCAATCAATCCCAATAATAATAAGCCCATTTATTTTATTAATTTTTCCCATTCTATTTTCAGAAAATTCTCGGCTACTATTCTATGGGATATAATAAAAGGTTTTAGATTAAAGAGACTAATAATGATTGAGGAACCAAAATTATTGGATTTTTCTTTCTTTGGGAATCTTGGAATATATGTCAAACTCTTTTTGGAAGAGACAGTCATCACATACTTTCATCTGGATTGATATGTATACATTAACTAATTAATTTTAAGACTTTTGTGGGCTTGAATCGAATTTCTTGGTCAGTTTTGGTCCCCCTAATTTGTTGCTCAAGAAAAAGAGCTAAATAGAAAAGTATAAAGAGAGTGACTACACTGACTAGTCATTACAACTCTAATCCTCTTCAATGAAAGACACTTAATACTGTGTTAAAGATACTTTTTTTTTATAATCATGTTAAAGATACTTAATACTATGTTTTGTAGTGGAATCAATCACATGCAACTCTGCGGCTAAGCAATTTTGTACAGCATGTGACTTGGGAACAATTGGTAATAAACAAAGCTTTTGGTAACACTGAGATTTTGGGGGAATTGGAAATCAAAGAAATAGGTGTAAAACTAAAGACGTGCAGTGTGGACACTGGATTCATTACTTATTAAATGCATGGAATTGCTGGACGTGCTTTCTTGTGTCCAATGACTCCAATTATCTAACCCCACTTTTAAATTCCACAAATGATAAATGCATTACTCAATAGTCAATACTGTGGATAAGGCGAAAAAGCCAAGTGGATAAACCCAAGCCATCAAGCCAAACTAACCCCAACAAAACTTAAAATTATTCATGAAATTACTTTTTTTTAAATGATGCTATAGAAAAAATGTAGCGTATGTTTACAATGGAAAAATTAACAGATATCCTAATGATATTAATTATTTAAAAACTTTTTATGATAAGAGAAAAAAAAATAACTGTAATTAGTGGAACAGAAAAAGTGATATAGATGATTTATATTCAATTTTTTTATAACTTTTTTTTATATTTCTTATGAGAGTGATATTAAAACTTTCCTAAAATAACTTATTAACAAATATGACATCTATTAACATGAACTATTTAGTATTTATCGTGTTCAATAATATTGCCAAAAGTTATTTAATTTTTCAAAAAATGGCAAATTGTTAATAGGTATTAACTCAGTTTAGTTCTCAAAAAATAAGTATGTATATTTATATTATTATATATTGGCCGTGGTTTTTGGGACTTGACTCACTTGAGGGTTGACCTAACATGCTAAACCATGTCGATGACTGAGTTTATTCTGCAACTAGCAATACCGTCAAAAGAGAAAGCTCAATTCAATGGACTATGTGAATTACTAAAATCACAAAATAAAACTTGTCAAGAGGATCACAACAGTTGCAAACAATACAAACAATTGTCAACTTATTACTAATCAATTCGACCAACTCTCATTGTCTATATGTTGGTTTGTTATCAAAAACAAATTTCCACCAACTTTCCTTTTTGTTTAGCACATGTTTGACTAAAAATTTTAGAAAGAGATTGTGGCCCCGTGGTTGGTTCCTTGGTACAGGAAGATCTTGGAAATATGATAATTGTTTGATTATTATCAAATCAAAATACTGATTAATAATTTTGATGTCTAATCACTTATTCTTTTCTTTTTTTTAGAATGTCTATCGTTTATTCAATTACAAGAAACCTTTCATTTCAAAAAATTTATAAAAAAAAAAGGGAAAAAAAAATTGAGTTGCTATCATCCTTCCTCATTATGCATTATCAATTTTGACAAGTATCCCACAAATTTGGAAATTAATTAGCTTCTAGAAAGTATTTTCACGAAGGAATTGGCAATCAATGGAACTAGACAAATTGGACAAAGAAACTTATTGTGCTTCGAAATTGAAAGTTCGAGGAAATTGCTTAGACGTGTTCAATGGTTCCAACAGGACATGGGCATTAATTTTTTATGACTCAGAAAGTGGGTCTCATTCACATGAATTAAGTGGATCAGCTCAACCCTATTCGCATAAACTAACTCCAACCAAACTTGACATTATATATGCTCAAGTTGACTTTTTTATTTTGACTTGGTAGCAGTTAATAATATTAATATTGCCAAAGGGTTTGTTTAGACACCAGAAAGCAAAAACCCCTTGTCAAAAAAAAAAAAAAGCAAAACCCAGGCATATTTTAAATGTATTTTTGTACAATTTGGTCATTATTTGGTTAAATGTTGACCTAAAGGCTAACATGACAATAATTTTGGGTACATAAAAAAACAAACCAATAGGTATATTCCGGAAGACTACCAAAGAAAATTCAATCAAGAGTATATTATATTATTATAAGCAATTTTTGAAATAAAAGAATATTAATAATAATCTAACATGTTAATGAGGTCTTCAATTTACCTAAAATTACGCTGAAGATGCAAATATTTAAAATAAAATGAAAATAATTAGAACAATTGGCAGTATGATCTCTAATTCTCATTTTGCGCCCCCAGTGAATTAAATCCCATAATCATAAAATAAGCAAATAAATATAATAACACAGATGCAACTCTTTCAGAGATAAGATAAGATAGAATAGCATTTAGCCTTGTGATTTGAATATTCGATAATGCCTGAAGAAAATTTTAATTTTAAACAAAAATAAAAAGGAGAAATTGGAATTTACAAGATGGATGCAGAATTATTATTCACCAGAAATTAAACCACGTAACTAGAGAGAGACTTGTTATTAAAACTTTAATGCTATGTTTGGAAGTTTTGAGAGAGAGGAGAGTAGAGGGGAATGATTATCCTCCACCTTGTTTTGATGTTTTTAAAATTAATGCTCTATCTGGATTTTAAAGAAAGAAAGTAAGGGGAAGGGGAATAATTAGTCTTTTCATTTGTAATTTTGTTAATATGGTAAGGATAAATTTGATAATTCATTTGATCAAGCATTTTTATGCTCCACTTTCCTTCCAAATCTCTCCAATTTGGGAGAATTAAAAATAAAGGGTTGGAAGTAGTTCAAACCCCTCCAAACCCCTCTAAATCTCTCCCACTCCTTCCTTAAAAAACATTCAAATAAGGTAATTAAATTACTCTCCCTCCCTCTACTCTAGTCCCCCTCTTTTCCCCCAATATCCAAACATAGCATAATTTGTACACTATATTTGTAATTTTGTAGTCAGGTTAAAGGCTCTATAATCGCATATAATGACATTTGGAGTCAGGAGGTGCATTAACAATGACTAATATTAATTTTGTAAACAAAATTTTAGAAGATATATATATATATTTTTGTTTTGTAGTAGAATCTCATCTATATTTGTTGTTCCTATTTGTCTAAGAGCACCTATGATGATATTCTTCATTTGGGTTTCCTTTAGTTTATAAATAGAATAGGATATTATAACATATAATATCCACTTCATAATAATTAATTTTTATAATTGTATTAAGATAATAATAATTGACTTTAGTGTAAGTAAGATTTTTTTTTTTATATACAAGATAGAAATTCTGCTCTAACTTAATCTAAGTGTATATGTATGTGAAACTCACTCTTGGAGACTTGAACCACAATCGTTACCCCCTACACCGTACAAGCACTTGTACTTGTATAGTGACCATCGCACATAAGGTGTGCGGTAGTAGTATAAGCAAGATTTAAAGCCAAGTCTTTTATTTGACAAATTTTTTTTATAAATTTAGTTACTTAGAACCCACTATTCTAACTTATAATACTAATGCTTCCAAATGGGTGGCTCCTACTAAGCCTTGGAGTCCAAGTTTCCAACAATTTAAAACAATACCCTTCATTGTTTAATAGACCAAGTCATAGTTACCAATTTGCCTAAGAACGGAGCCTCTTTTGTTGAGTTGAGGGCATGAAAACGTGATCCTTTATCTTGGTTTATCCTTCGTTTTAGTCCCAAGTAAAATATGAGTGAAACAAAAGGAAGAGACCTCAAATTGTTTAGAAGTGCTAAGAGAGGCAATATCATTCCATAACCCTTTGCTTCTTACTTTCTAATGGGTCTTCATATTTGCAACTTTATTTTTGGTTTGGAAATGATTCTTTATTTAAAGTAGATTTATTTTTTATTTCATATTAAGTATTATATATAAAATTTTAAAAAAATATAAAATACCATGTCATTTAAATTTGTTGACTAATCTTATTTTTAGATGAAAAAAGGTGGCAAAAATTAGGAAAGGAAAAGGAAAAATTGATGAAATTGAATACAACGGTGTTCTCTGTATTTTGATTGCCCTAAAATAATGGTTAATTACCTTTTTGTCAGATCACAATTTTTTTTTTTAATGTTGGAACCATTTAAATGAAATATGTATTAAAAAAAAAAAAAAAAAGATCCGTCAATCAAATAAAGGCCTAAATGCAAGTACACCCCCCTAAGGTTTGGGTTAAGTGTAAAAACACCCCATGTTGTTTTAGTTCTTTCTTATAACTCCCTAAGGTTTCTTTTATATCTGCTAAATTGACTGATGGAACTAACTTTTATTAGCTTTTATAAGCAAAAAAATCACATAACCATTAAGTAACCAGTGACGCAAATTAATTAATGAGTCTTTTTAATATAGTTATGTGATAGCTACATGATTTTCTATCCATAAGGACTAACAAAAGTTAGTTCCCGTGGCCAATTTTGACAAATATGAAAACCTCCAAAAATTATACAAAAGAATTGAAACTCCAATGAGTGTCTTTGCAACTAAGTTAAATACCATGTTGTTTTTGCATTTTGACTTAAAATTAAAATTGAGAAAATTCTAGAACTTCTACTAATATTTATATTTTACCTATGCAATGATGCCAATGAATTTTTCAAACTTTAAAAGGTAGCTTCTTACGCATTTCATATTTGAAATGGGGAAAAAACCAGGAAGTTGAACCTGATTTTATTTTTTTTAGTATTTATATTTATTTATCATTATCATTTTTTTTTTTCTGAGAAGATTATCATTATCATTAGATTAGTCTATTAAGCGCATCAGTATTAAACTTATGGCCAAAGACCTTAGGTCACTGATAAATAAATTTATTGATGTTTTTGTCATCATGCATGATGCTTTCATACTACTCAATTCTCAGTAATTGACCACAGCCTAAGCCATGTCGTCATGGAGACATGAACCAAGTTACGTAATACTATTATTCTGATTATAAAAATTTTGCATCAATGATGTTTTAGGCAAAAAATTGAAACAAATTCAGTCAAGGCTCTAAGCCCTCACAGATCCAAGTCAAATTAAACTTTGCCTTCTTTCCCAAGTAAAGTTTTTTTTTTTTTTGGGGGGGGGGGGGGTGTTGTTACAGAACGATTTCATTAACATCCATTAAGTAACAAAAATAAATACTAAAAGTCTAAAACCTATAAGTTAAATATTTAAGATTTACATATTAGCAAGGTCAAAGTTCTTACTCACTTACTCAGTTCTCAAGACTTATGTTTTTATGAGGTCTAGGAGATATAAATGGTAGACATTTATTCCTAATTTTAAATTAAAGAGAGTGAATCTTGGATAAGATCACTAGAACTTATAATTAATAGGTTTTTTTTGAAAGACTATAATTAATGGGTTTAACTAAACATTACAAAGTCTTTGAGGGGTGTGGGGGGCAAGGGCTAGAATTCAAATCTCCAGGAAGAAGTTTTACACACATATACACTTAGATTATGCTAAAATATAATTTCTACTTTTTATCAAAAAAATAGGTTTAAGTAAACATTGATCCTGTATAGGAATTATTTCCTCTTAATCTTTTGCTTATATATTTATTTACTATTTTTTTGATTGGTACAATTTCTTAGATATTACTTAATATTTTACATTCCCCAATTTTTATCAAAAAAATTGGTTTAAGTAAAAATTGATCCTGTATAGGAATTATTCCTCTTAATCTTTTGCTTATATATTTATTTACTACTTTTTAGTTTGGTACAATTTCTTAAATATTACTGTATATTTTACATTCTCCAAATTTAATTTAACTGTGACAAATAATGTTGTCATCTTTATCAACAACAATTAAATTAATCATATGTTTATTGATCAAATACAACCACATAATTAAATTTAATTGGAGAATCTTAAAAAAAATCCTTAAAGAATTGTACTTGAGTTTTATTATGTTTTAGTTTTAAAAGAAATTTTGTTTTGGGAAGAGACTAATTTGAATTTAAATGCTACCCAATATTTTAGTTTTAAAGAAAAATTTTATTATATTTATTTATTTATTTATTTATTGGGAAGAGACTAATTTGAATTTAAATACCACAAAAAAAAAATCTTTACGTGGTAAATTGTTAGTGATTTTAATTTGAATCTGTAACTTAAATTACTTTTTTTGCCCACCCGTAACAATTAATAACAGTCTTCCACTTAAGATTTGTTGTGAAAATATTGTAGACATAGCATTTTTTAAAATTGAATGAAACTGCCTAGTTAGGCAAGAATAAAACCAAAAGAAAATTTATCTCTAAAAACAAACAAGATTTATCTCCAAAATCAAAAGGTTAGGCTATTAGGAAGGTAAGGATTAGTATGTAATTACCAATCTCTTCACCTGATACTCTTATAGGGGTAGCACTTTGTTACCAATTGTTGGGTTTATGGGGACCAAATTCTCTCACTTGGTTATTTGATTTCGATTTAAAAACTATTTGTGGAATAGTAAGAACCATTTTTATGGAACCAAACTACAACATGGACCACGCATTGAAGACTTGAACTAAACTAACTGTACACTGGTACATGTAACATGGACTACCAAAAGCGAATGAGTCACGTGGAAAAAGTCGCCGCAAAAGCTCACTCATCACAAGCAAAATGAGGACTCCCACACCGAATGAACAAAATTTTCGAAATGACGAAAACACCCTTCACAGAACCCAACCGCCAGACGGTAAATCCGTTTTTTGAAGAATCCCGAGAAATCCCACAAACGTTGTTGCGTGTAAAATGACACAGAAGCGTACGTGGCAAGAAATCTTCAATAATAATTATACTCTGAATCTTATTTTTTCCCTTTTTACCTTTAATAACTGCCTAAGCTAAGTTTACTATAAATATCAGGAACTTTCTTTTTTCCTCTAATTCAAGCTTTCTTGCCAGTTTTTTTTGTTTTCCTTCTCAAATTCTCTCTCTCTCTCTTTCACCCCAAGAGAGAGACATTCGGTTCAAAGAATCAGAGATCCTTCATCCAAAGGTATGAACTTCCATTAACACGTTTGAATAACGTTTCATTTCAATATTTGTGAATGCTTTGTTTTTTAATATATATATATTAGTTTTCATTGGAGAGCAGTGTTTGTACTTTGAACCAGTCAAATGGACATGATCTTTGGTGGGTTTTAATCTTTCAGATACAAAAAGGGTCCAGTTTTGCAGTTTCTCTTTTGGTTTAGATAGAAGGCAATTAGTTCTGATCACAAACTTGGTTTACTATGATGAATTCTTTTGTCGTTGTTCTATAATGTTCTTTGATGAATTTCTTTTGTCTCAAGTGAATTTGGTTAATCAAGATGGAACTTTAATGCTTGTTTTGCAGGAATTTTTGGCGGTTGTTAACGTATAGGGAATTGAAATGTTGGGAGATTTCATAACCAGATGTCTTGTGTATGTTCTTGTTGCACTCATAGATGTTTATCTTAGATCTTGATTTTCGGAATTAGAATGATTTTTTTATTTGTGTTTTTAATTTTTTTTTTTTTTTTTTTTTGTTGTGCTTTCTTACTTTTTGGGTATCAGACTGATTCTGGGGTATGCATATCCTGCGCTTGAGTGTTACAAAACGGTGGAGAAGAACAGGGTCGAGATTGAAGAACTCCGGTTTTGGTGTCAATATTGGTAACAAGCATTTTCTTCGCTCTAAAAAAATAGAAGCTTTGTGATAATACCATTTTTAGAGTGTTTTAATTGGTGGCCTTAAATGTGTTCTGATTCATGACCTTGAAGTTGAGATTGATAGAATTGATGGGTTGTAATTGTTTTTTCAAATTGAAGTCATATATTAGAGGACCTTCCCCAGTTCATTCTGATCTGTCAACAGTTTCATAGGAGAAATACAAATAAAATATAGGAATGTATTGCCGCCTAGAAACAAATTAGCAAATGGGTTAGGTGAAATAATCCACAATGTCCTAAGGTCAACATATTATCGAACCTATTAATGTCTCTGCCTTACTGGTTGTTGCTTTCGGTTATTTGTCCAACGATAGCAAATTATAGTAAATGGAATAAAAATAAGACAGGAAAAGAATTTATGAGATTTTATTTGTAGCAAGTCTTTTCGTTGGGCATCAGGATCACGTAATTAATTTTGATTTATGGCGTAGCTGTGTAGTTTGGTAGTCGGTACTAGATGACAGGTGGTATGTTATTGAAGAATGATACCTGAAACCCTTGAATTTTATGGCCATCTCATCATTTCAGTACAAAATTCATCAATGTTTATCTAAAAATATTGATCTGATAAGTCTTAAGTCTTCCCTCTAGTACTCTATGCATTAGATGTAAACCAAACCCAACCTAATATTTTTGATTATGTTTTATAGCACATGAATTAAATCTCAATTTGTCATCAATTCTGCAGGATCATTGTGGCTATGCTCACAGTTCTTGAGAGGATTGGGGATATATTCATATCATGGTATGTGTAGGTCTTTGTATAGATACAACAACAACGAGTATTTGACTATTTTTATATGTGCAGTGTCTTTATTTAAATGGAAATAAATTTATGCTAATCTTTTTTTGAAGGGTGCCCATGTATGGTGAACTGAAGCTGGCACTCTTTATCTATCTATGGTATCCCAAAACCAAGGTAAAAAAAAAAACAATAGTAGAAATCATAATTTCATATATCACCATGTTTGTGTCTGAATTATGAAACATTTTTTGTGCATCATGTAGGGAAGCGGCTATGTCTATGACGCAGTGCTGCGGCCTTATGTGTCTAAGCACGAAACAGACATTGACAGGAAGTTGCAGGAGTGGAGGTTAAGGGCCTGGGATTTGGCCATTTTCTATTATCAAAACTGCTCCCAATTAGGGCAGTCAGCATTCTTCCAAGTCGTTGAGTACTTGGCCGGTCAGTCTGCAAGGTTTAAACACCCTCACACAGAGGTAGGTTCTCTTATTTCATCTTGTCCCTTCATTCCCCTGTGCATATTTTAACCAGGCTAGTTCATGAGTCCCTAGAGCTTTATTAGCTTCTCACCCACATAATCAAAATCAGAACACACAAATTTATTGGTACAGAGATTAATGTAATAATTCCATGTCAAAGACCCCCATTTCAAATTTTTGAATCTCAAACAATTTGAGGCAGAGGAAGAGAACATGATCAGATTATACTTATCATTAGAGAGAAGTAATGTTAGGAAATCTCTGTTCCTTTCCCTTGTACTTTGTAAAGATTCAAACAGTGCCTAATATCCCTTATCATTTTTTTTTTTTTTTTGGTAAGTAACATGATAACATCCCTTTCTTCAATAAGTAACATTCCAAATGCCTCTTGAAATGTCATCCATGAATTTGAAAAACCAAAGCTAGAATCTTTAACATGTCGTTGCAGTACATAACTAGTAATTAGCGTCCAAAACAGCTATGTGACCCTCATGTTGTGAAAAAGATTGACACATATATTTACACACATTACACATTACATACAGAAATGTAAATTGAACACAACAATGAACTCCTCTGATGATGAAAAACTACCATAATTCCCATTTGCATTACACATTTTAATTACACCACCCACAATAAGTGTTAGTACTTAAACTTTTTTTTTTTTTTTTGCAGAAAAAGGATGATAACAATAATCCAAGCACACAACATCCACCCCCAAATGTGCCAACATTCAATGGCGCAGCCAACGGCAATGGCATGAAGTGGCCTCCGATCCCAAGTGCCCCGCCATTGCCCGGCACCACCACAATCGACCGCTCCATGGCGGAGCCACCCAAACCCAACCTGGTACAAGTCCTCCTCCACCAACAAAAGCAAAGAGATCAACAATCAGAGCCCAGCCGCGCCACCTCCCCTACTGGCCTAAAGTTTAGGCGCTCAAAACCACACCATTGAGACACAGAAAGAGACAAAAGAATTGTACAAAGTTGTAACATATAAAAAATATATACACATGTAAAAATTCAAATTCTATTCATTTCATTCTTTCTCTACCATTGTGACATACATATTTCCTATGCTAAAAAAGCCTCTTACGTTACGACATGTCGTTTAGTTTTCGTTTTGTTTTGTTTTGTTTTGAGTCATTGGCAATGAAAAAAGAAAAAAAAGAAAAGCGTTTGGTTAAGAAAGAAAGGACCGTTATCTGCAGTTACAGGCGCGGAGTACCTGGTGGAGGAGATGGGTGAAGGCGGGAACGACGTGTCGGTTGAAGAAAGAGAGGAACGAGAGCCAGAGGCGGTGGAGTAAGTGTGGGCCGGACGAGCCCGGCGAGGACGACATGGGCTGGAGGTAGGCCCAAGCGGCCTGCTTGACGAGGCGGTTGCGGATTGAGATCTCGTACCCGGACGACACGGCGGCGGAGGCGGCGGGGGTGGGGGAGCTCACGGCGGCCGTGACGGGGAGGATGTCTTTCAAGGAAGTGTAGGTCTGATGAGGAGGAGAACAACAACACTTGAGCGAGAGTAGCACGTCGTCATCTAATGGCGGCGGACGTGGTACGGTGCCGTTTTGGTGGTTGGGGAAGGTGTTGGAGCTTTGGAGCGGTTTCGTCGTTGTTGCAGCGGCGGCGGCGGTGAAGGAGAGTCTTGTGGGGACGACTACGGAGGTGGCGATCGAGTTTCTGTGGCGGAGAGTTGATGATGGTTTTGATTGAGTTTGAGTTTGTGGGTCTGAGTTTGTGGCGGCAGAGTCGTCCATGGTTTTGAGTAAATTGTATAGAGATTTCTACATAGAGAGAGTTTGAGTTTTGTTGTGGCGAGATATTTTATAATGGGTCGGTGTTGTGGGTTACTGTAGTGATGATGATGAGAAAAAAAAAATTAAAAAAAAAACAGGCTTTTTTTATTTTTTGAGCTCCGGCGGCTACCTATTTTGCTATTTTGCAATAATTGGAGTACATTGTCTTATGACTATGACTGTGGCTATGTCAGTGGCTGTTTTTATCTGTGTTAAGTGTGCACCTTTGTCTCTCTTTTCTTTTTCTTTAGATTCCTTATCTCTCTTTTCTGATCATCCTTATCTACTGTCTATATGAGTTTAGAAAAAAATGGTAGTATGAAATATCCATGAAAACTTATCTGATTAATATTTCATTCTTAAATATTAAATTAATATAAAAAAATTGTAAATATATTTTTATGTATTGATCTAAGGTGTTATAAATTGGGTAATGCCACTTTTTATTTTATAGTTAATATATATATATATATATATTATTTTTTACTCTCATCTAAGTATCAAATTGTTTATGTAATATGCTTTAGATTTTATATAATTTCGTTGGTTTTAATTTATGGTTTTTGTGTGATAAGAAACAAATAGGATTGAATTTTTTTTTTTTTTTTTTTGAGAAACTATAGGATTGAATTTTGATGAAATGACAAGTGCTTTTTATCCAAATGATGATTTTTAATGGTCAAAGTTTGGAATCAGATAACATCATAACACTATTGCTTACCAAATTTCACAAACCTCACACAAGTGGAACCTTATCTACTTATTACAATTATTTACGTGATAAGACACATTTGAATGAAGTATTGTAGATGATTATTTTCAATTCATAAATTAAACATGTTATGATTATCTCATAGTCATGCTTAATATCAGAGTGACTAGAACTAAAGGTATAAACTCATTGATTACAATACTCATACTTATAAAGTGGATGATGAAAAGATATATATATATATATATATATATATATATATATATATATAACGCCCAAAAAAAAAAAAAAAAATATATATATATATATATATATATATATATATATATAACGCCCAAAATAAATGATATTTGAGACTAGTCAACATAATGGGAAAAAAATTTGTCTCGTGAGTGGGTGATTTTTTGAGTCTTTCATTGACTAGGAAGTAGAAATGGTTGGTTTGTATTCACTTTCTGATTTCTGGGGCTGTTGGTAATGGCATTATCGAGTATTGACTTCATGCCTACTTTATATAAAAAATTGGTGACCCACTTTAAGTACTGAGTGATCACTATTTTTCGTTCAAGACATCGTCACTTATAACCTTTTTTTTTCTTTTTCTTTTTTTAATAAATGAAAGCTATTTACTTTATTTATCAATAATGTCAAGTTGATTATTCATATACTAGTGATTGATGAGAGTCGATTACAATATTTGTGAAACATGGATCAGTTCGAACGAAAGATAGAACAGAATATAAGAGAGTGGTGAAATTGCAACAAATTAGGTTGGATGTAAATTTTGACAAATCCATAATTAAATTATATTTTCTTCTTATATCCTTTTTGTTTGTAAAATTTCTAGAAAATCAAATATCAATAATTATATTATCAATCAAATATTTAAATTTTAAATTTTTATAGTTTAAAACTATGCATTAAAAATAAGTTTACATATCAAATAGTAAATAAACATTTGATTTACACGAAACTTGACATGTATGTTAAAAACATGCAATTTAATTGTTAGAATTTCAAAATATATAGTCATATTATTATTTTTTTAGTGAAAATTATAATCTTAGAGTACAATAAAATTTATAGCCAAACTTTTTCCTATTTTATTTTTATTACTAAGCATCATGTGTGGTGTGATCTTGGTTATGAGTTTAATTCTTCTCATCAAAAAAAGTGTCTTGGAAAATATTTTCAGCAAATTTTCCACCACTTGTGTCCACAGTGGTAAATGGGTTGACAGAAATGTAACCTTTGAAAGTGTGATAAACATTAGAAAAGCCAGTGTTTCTATCCTTTTCTTGAAAGAGGCCCACACAGACCATTACCAAACCTAATAGTCATATACTTCCTCTATTGGGTACACATTTTCACGTATGAGACTGAAACATTATATATGTTTTATATTTATGACTTATTTTAGTGAGTATGAAGCAAGTTTCTCTATCGGAATCCTGGCCCACTTCGATAATTTGGCTCTATCTTAGTGCATGTCTCTTAAGCACATGCCTAAAGTTGAGTTGATGCTCATTTGGTTGAATTTAATAGGTGCATTATCTAATTTGCTAGCTGCTAGGTGACTTGCTCACTTTGTTTGTATTAAGCCATACCAATTCCCGATATATATACTCTCAACTTTATGCTCAACCAATCTCAAAGTGCCACGTGTCTTGTCTTTTGTTAAATTAATTTGAGAAGCCATTATTTCACATCTCATTAATTTAAACTAAATCCGACAAGTCGTTGAGAACTGATGCACCAAAAATTATATGGTCTTTGCTCCCTTATTGTTCATACAAGTGCAATAGAAGCATTTAGCCTTTTGGTTGTCTTCTTTTTCTTTTTCTTTTTCTTTTTTATTGGTGTGGAGTATCACGTTACTATATTCCTATACTTTATAAAAGCACATAATAATTGTATTATTGACGTAGAGTATCACGTTACTATATTCCTACACTTTATAAGAGCACGTAATAATTGTATTATTGGCGTGGAATATCACGTTACTATATTCTTATATTTTATAGGAGCACTTATATTTTATAGGAGCACATAATAATTGTACTATGTTTTGGTCGTTGGATTGCCTCGAAGTGATTGTATTCCTTTCATAGTTTCAATAGATAAATTTGATAGCCATAGAAACCTAGGATAATGTTTGTGACTTGTGAGTTGCTTTCCTAACTCAATAGTTCGGTTATCCATTGAAGAGCCAAAAATAGACACTATTACTTTACACATGATTATGCTCTCTATTTCACTGACTACTTGTACATTAAACACTTACATTTAAAACGTACTTCTTAACCAGGATGCAAGACATGTTAGAGGTGCCAGCCAGATTGAAAGAGCTCTATTGAAGTCAAAGTAGATGTTGACTTCACAAACTGCTGCTTCAATAAAATTTTGAACTTCATGCAACAGATGTTTACTACTTCCTCACGTTACAATTGACTGCTTGCAGTTGCAGCAGATAGAATCTGAGAACAGTTAAACCAAGTAATGCTCAACACACTGGTAAATTCAAATTCCTCATGAAATTTGCATAAAAACCCACTCTCATGAATGCTTATAGATGTTCTATTTACAGTACACTTCAGCAGAAACAGAAGACATACCTTTTCAGTGAATGTGCGAAACACCTCCACTCCCATAGCTTTATCAAGTTCCTAACAAGTAACAATAGAATTTAGCTGACAGTCATCCATGCTTGCTCAATCAACAATTCAATTTATCAATGATATCGCTATAAACAAGTATTTAAGAAAGAAAATACTTTATCTTGATTTAAGGAAGGATTAAACTGCTTACATTCTCTGCATCTGGGGAACCATCAATATTGTCGATGATTTTCTGGAGGTTTCCATCCTTCAAAGCATCCCGAATTTCACTGGAAGAAGCTGCACAAGGAAACCCAGAGAATTTACATCTAATGGGAACTATCTAACCAGACATCATTTCAGGACTGAAACTTTCTAAATAACTTCTTTTATCCCAACAAATTCAAAGATTCATTATAAGGAAACGGTCAGTCTTCTCAAATAAAATTTCTAAGCCAGATAATATTCAACAATAGGTCAATATACCATGTAGCAGGAGATCCAAATCACTAACAAGATTTTTACTAGCTGAACCTAGCATAAACATAAATGGGGAAAGTTACACAACTATAAAGGAGTACCGGATTTTTTTTTCAAAATAACCAAATCCCTCAAACAATTTCATTAGTTAGCAAGGTTTTGAAACTATTTAGCAATCTAACAAATCGAGTGCAGAGAACTCGATTTGTTGTGCTAAATCGAGTGTGAAGAGGTCGAGTTCCATGGAACTTGAGTCTCCACGACTCGATTTCCCAGCCAGGCTACACACTTCATCAGACCAAAGAACAAGAAGACTATGGAACTCGAGTGTTTCACTCTCGAGTATGAAACTCGAGTGTGAGACACTCGATTTCCAACTGATTTCAAAGAGCAAAATCGAGTCTAAAAAACTCGATTTGTTAGATTGCTAAGTAGTTTCAAAACCTTACTAACTAATAAAATTGTTTGAGGAATTTGATTATTTTGAGGAAAAAAAAAAAATCCGAGTACCTGAAATACCCATAAATAGAATAGCACCCTCCAAAGACAATTGAATTTAAAAAGATTTACAGGGAAAAGAAAAAGGCATAATGGGGGAGAGGAATGAGACAAATATATATCTACTGCATTAAAAATGCATACCCCTAGAAACCTTTGCAGCTTCTCCCCTCACTGTGTATTCTTGTTGCAGATTCCACTTATAGGTTGTATAATCTCTTTTTTCATTGAAAAAAGGAAGAAGAAAAAGAGGAAGGTGAAAATCCATTTATTTTATAAAAATAAATAAAAGGTTGTTTATTCTCTTTCTGGTTTTGCTTTTAGAATTACACTGTACATATTTTGGGTCAGATTTGGAGTATACTATTTGACTCTATTGATTTACCTTTATAAATATTAATCCATTCTCAGAGTTTTCTTTTGTCCCGGACTTTTTTTTTTTTTTGATAAGTAAGAATGATATATATACGAAGGTTACTCTATGCCTGAAAAACACATAGCAACCCAGAAATACAAGAAAAAGAAAATAAAGAGAAACAAGAGAGAAAACCAAACAACAAAGAAATTACAATAGGAGAAGGGAACAAAGAAAAGAGGGGAGGGAATCACTAGACGTGAGTCCCCACGCCCAAGACCAATCAAATAGAGTTCCACAAAAAGAAGCAAGCAACTGATCACTAGAGCTATCCAAGTCCTCAAAAGTCCTCCGGTTCCGCTCCTTCCAAATACACCAAAGGATGCACAACGGGATTAAATTCCAGATCTGAGACAAATGCTTCCCCAACCAATTCCACCATCCAAAAAGTAAGTCTGGAATCGAACTAGGCATAACCCAAGCCAAGCCAAAAGTTATAAAAACAAAGCTCCATAACCGATAGGCCACCTCACAATGAAGAAGAAGGTGATCTACCGTCTCTCCACAATGACGGCACATAATGCACCAATCCACAAAAACCAATCTCCTCAATCTCAAATTGTCTCCCGTTAGGATCTTATTCCAAGCTACACACCAAACAAAAAAAGAAACTCGCCTAGGGGCCTTTACTCTCCAGATAGCTTTCCAAGGAAAGATAGTTGAAGCCCTTTGCTAAACTTGATTCAAAGAAGGATGTTATGTGATAATATGTATCTCATGCGCACAGTCATAGTAGGTTACTTAGATTTTTTTTTCCTTTTTTAATAAGTTGGGGTTTTGGGGGGGGGGGGGGGGGGGGGCGCAAACATAACCAAAGAAAGATAGATTTTTTATTGTATTGTTGCAGGAATTTTAGGTGGGTTTTAATGCATAGGGAATAGACATGTTAGGAGATTTCATAACCAGATGCCTAGTGTATTTTCTTGCTGCACTCATATATATTCTCATAGATGTTTATCTTAGATCTTGATTTTTGGAATTAGAATGGTTTCTTATTTGTATTTGTACTTGTATTTGTATTTTAAGATTATTTTGAGATAACTCAACCACATACAGAGCCTGGTTTTCCCCTTCTCACCAAATCATCCAACTAGACAAGAAAGGGTTTCCATAATCATACTAATTCGATGCCCGATCAAACATTCATTTACAACACACTAAAACCTTCAAAACTATCTTAGGCATTATCCACTGGAACCCAAAGAGAGAACACTACTGACCAAAAAATCTCTTGCAACTAAGCAGTTAAACAAATGATGTTCAACTGCCCTATCACTAACTTCACTCAGACCACAAACACATAGTTTTCGTAGGTGCGTTAGTACAAATACGGAACACAATACCTAAAGAAAGAGCCATCCAACGTATGTCATACAAATGCAAACATTATATATCATTCCTCGTTAACCTTCAGAAAATTCTATCCTCTCCTACATAGGTTCCTTCATACAGCAAAAACCAAACACAATACCTATGCAGACACCAGACAAACCATTCATCTTTAACCTCCAGCAAGTTCTGTCTATCCTAATTTGATTGTAATAAACTAAAAAGGGGCACAACTGATTCCAACTCCCAATGTCGAACACTTGAACCTATCTCACAAACTTGAGATTCTAGAATCAAGTCTACTTGAAATACCTAGATATGAAGCACATACGCATCCTTATTCTCAGCAAAAAAAAAAAACCATCACGGAACAAGTTTTTAAAGCAACCTCTCTAGTCTCCAGAACCATACAGTATGCAGAGAAAATGAACCAACTACAATCATCAATTTCAAACTTAATACATGCTGAAATAGTTACAACCTTCATTTTTGCTATTCCAAAGGCCCGACCACAAGATTCTCTTACAAAATTATAAGACCACTAACCCCAAATTTACCATTACAACTTCAATGCCCTTCTCACAATCTGTACAGCAACTAGGCTTGCCCATCGTAATTTGTCATATTTCAAGTTCTCTATATTGTCTGTTAAAATCTACATGCTAACGTGTATATATATTTTAAAGAAGTTTAGACCCCAAGGGGAGGGAGAAGGGGAGATTCCAACTAGTGACCTTGGCTTCTTGAGGCGTAAAGCGCTACCTTGGGGTAATCTACATGATAAGATTCAAAACCTGGCATACAATAAGTATGCAATAGAATGCAACACTTATCCCAAGTAGCACACCTCAAGTATTTGTATAAAAGAATATTCTTTGGTTATACTTATTCCCCTAAGCTATTTGAAAACCCATACCTATAGCCTCTAGTTGCAACTTTTGCAGCACATCCCCAGGTTTTTCAACAATCAATGGTCTCTCTACAAGTGATTCGGGAACAGGAGCTGCAGAACATGAAAAAAAACAAAGTTAGTTATAAAAAATTTAAATAAAAAAAGTTAATCTGATGCAGCTAGATGTTGAGTTATTGATCCTACAGAGATCCCCTGTTATTTGGCTCACTAGAGGTAAGCCTAAATCCCTGTAATGCAAGGTGAGTATAAGATTGACTGAACTTTTTGAACTTCAGGTTCATAACAAGGCATTTGGATTTAATGAAAAATAAAAATCAAAGATAAATACATGGTAGTACATCATGAAAGGATAACAAGTTAACAACGAAGGAACCAAGAGCCCTGTAGCTCGTTGGCATAGCGTTCTCTCCTTTATTAGGAGTGAAAAGCCTCCCAGCAACATGTCTGTATAATTTCCACTTACTTATGATTATATCTAATAGCCATCATCAGGAAATTATAAAACTGTATCAAATTTAAAGGAACCAAAGACAAAAGGATATGTACCATATTAAAACAGTTCTAAAGCATTAGCAATTAACATGAAACTAAAGTAGTATAATTCTTACTTGGTTTTTCCTCAGAAGATACTGGCTTAGCACAAGGGATTTCTGCATCGTTCATGTAAGCCCACATTAGTTCTCATTACCAAAACAATTCGCAATATTCCTTGTTAATTAGCGGTTGTTTAGTCTTGCAGCTCGTTTAGGAGGAGGAAAAGGAATTTAAAGAATAATTTTAGAATAAGATAACACGAGTTAGTATAGTGTCAAGTCATTATAAATTTAGCATTTCTTCAAACAATTGGCGTGTGGGGGCATTGTATCAAAATAGGTTCCAGTCAGCTCAACGGGTAAAGCCTATTGTCATTGAATAAGGGACCTACAATCAAATCACTCCTACACTATTGACATTTTGGCTTGACAAGAAAGAGCAATCATCATGTAGCGGACAGCACGGGTTAAAAAATGCTATCATAGAGTTAACTGTTTATTTGGACATCCCAAAAAGGCAACACCAATAATCCAATCCAAAACTATCAAATGGGTTTGTTTTGTTCTAACAGAAAGGAGTCAAAACTAAAGAGATGCATACATAATTGAGAATTTTAATTGAGCAAAATCCATTCTATACTATTCTTTATTTCTTTCTTTGAGTTTGTGCCTAAAGTAGTAAATATAAAAGTGGGCATTGGCATACCTTTGTGTTTCTTGAAACAGGGAAGGGAACAACTGCAATTGGAACAAAGAAAAGATATAAGATATCAATATGACATTAAAACTCTATTTTTTGTTTTTTTGTTTTTTTTCAATCTTGTTAGAGAGAGAGAGAGAGAGAGGGTTTGATTGTGAGTTAGACTTACTAAGGAACAAGACAGGAGGGACACTTGTACTTTGAAAGGGCTTCATTGCAGACTTCACACTTTCGAGGACCCATATTTTCACACACACGGTGCCGCCCGCGATTCTCTTCAGCTAGGTTTGAATCAGTTCTCTCTCTGTTTTTTTTTTTTTTTTTTTTTTCCACTCTTTTTTATTATTATTATATATATTGTGAAGCGCACCGTTTTACTTGATTTCACGCGTAGAAAGACGTTATACTCTTTTCTTTTTTTCCCTCCCTGAAAAATGAGGCACTATTTACTTATTTACCCCCCACCGCCACACCCTTTTTTTTTCACCTGAAACAAGTCTAATCAAGTTTAATCATTAATATATATATATATATAATCACAATATTTTCACAACAAATCATAACTGACTGGTTGTTATTGGTTCAAATTTGAACCTAACACTAAGGCCTCGTTTGGGAGGAGGGAATGGAATGAAATGGAATAAAAAGAATAATTTTAAAATATTCTTCCCTTCCCTTGTTTGGAAGTTTTAATGGAGGAAATGGAAAGTCCATTCTCTTATTTGGGAGTTTAAGTGGGAGGGAATTGAATGGGTAGGAGGGAACACTCATTCCTCTCTATTCCCTTAAAACCTTAAATTTTCATTCCTCCGAAATTGAAAGGATTGGGAGGAAATAGAATTAAATTTAATGAATTTTTTACTAAAACTCCCAAAATACCTCTATATATTCAACTCTTTATTTAAAATAGGGGTCTAATAGTACTATTGTCATAAAATGATTCTATTACATTCCCTTCATGTTACTCCCAAACAAGATTACTTATATTCCATTCATTTTCATTCATTTCTATTCCTTTATTTTAAAACATCCAATCAAGGTTACTTAATTCCATTCTATTCCATTCTTTTCCCTTACTAATCCACTCCACTCTATTTCATTCATTTCCATTCCTTTATGATCATTCCATTCACTTCCCTTATGAACTCTCAAACGAAGCCTAAGATTACTTTTTTCCTCAATAATAACAATCAGTAATAACCTGCCACTTAAAATTTGTTGTAAAAATATTGTCAATATATCATTTCTTCCAAAGAAACCCAGACATGCAATTTCTTGTGAATGATGGCTAAATATACTCTATTCATAAGAAGAAGAAGAAGAAAAAAAAACTCCACAGAAATACACTATTATTTCAAAACAAAAATGAAACAAAGAATGAACCATATCTACCCTTTCCCGGGAGTCGATGACTATTCATAGTTGTTACCTTGACACAAAAGAAGCGTTCGACCCAATGCTTTATTTTTGTCCTAGTTGATCTCGATTCGACATTAGAAGTATATTGATTTTTACCCAATAACCAAATACTTTTGCCTGTAAATACTGCATATTTGATTCCATTCATAAATCTATTTTCTTCCCTATGAGTTTTAGTCTCAATAAGAATGCTAGTTCTTATTGTTCATATGTTATGATATGGATATACCACACTAATTCGTTATGTATGAATGATGAGATTCCATTGATACAGAGCCAATTCCAATTGCATTATATAACATTTTAGCACCGCCTAATGCTGTGACCTTCTTCATTATTTTTTATTTTTATTATTTGGACCGCAATTTTTTTTTTCCATAAAAGATTTATTTTTTATATTTTTTATATATATTCACTTTTATTTATGACAAAAAAATTAATATCATAATGAAAAATATAAGAATTACCCTCAAATTTAGTAAACTGTTGTGGGTTATTGTTTTCGACAATACCCAAACCCAAGTGATGACAAGGATCCTGGGCCTCGAAAAAAATTTATATCTGTTGTTTGGCAGATTAGACTTGGTTCACCGCAGCTATATTGGACTGCTTACAAACCAAGCTGTGCACAAAAACATGGACCCTACAACACATACATATTCATACGTGCAAATATATACATATTGTAAAAATAAATGGCTAAGGAACAGTAAAGAAATAATAAAATAAAAAAAACAAGTAAGGACGTTAGGGAATTCAGAAAATAAAGTGATATGTCATTGCATTAAGTTTTGAGTACATTGGACCCTATTTCTCACTAGGGTATGTCATAAGGTTCAAATAAGTTCAAAAGTCATAAACTTAGATAGTTCTTTGTAGGCTTCCGAGACTTCTAAGGTTAGAATCCCCTTGAATCCAAGTGCATCCTCAAGCACTTATCGCAGGATCCCTCATAGTGTTTCCCTCTTTTCTCTATTTATTTAGGTTTAATGACTCCCTCTAATACTAATTTTTGTTCTAATTAATTGTTGTTGAGCTGGTTTTGCTGATGACTTGATCCCCTTTTATAGTACCTTCCTAAGGTTTTTGGTGTGCAATTGATTCCTTCCATTTGTTGCCCTGAGTACCAGAACTAATGTTATTAACGCAACATTGGTGGCTGGTCCTTTCCTTATTTTCTTATTATATTTTTCTTTTGAGACTCCCTCCAAAAAGTCCCCAATTGACCTTCCTCTTTTGAGGGGTCATAGGGGCTAACTTTTTTTTTTTTTTTTTCCAATACTTCTAGAGAGACTTTTTCAAAAACCCCTTTTTGGCTGCCTCACCCTTTATCTTTTTTCTTCAAATAGATAAATTCTTCCCTGTCGGGCTAAAAGATCCCCAACCATCTTCCTTCATTGTTCACTCTCCTGTTCTTCCCGAGATACCAGGCTCCTTTTATCAAGTGCTGATTCCTAAGTCATTAACTGTTTTCCAAAGCTTTTCTTTTGAGTCATGGGTAGCTGATGGGACATGTCTTTCTTCGTTCTTTGTGTTCATGAGCATGCTTCCTTGAGCTGTCCAAATCCCAACTAATTTTTCCTGCACTTCCCAAGGATTCCCTCCCTAGTTCTGGCAATTCCAAGGCATCCTGGTCCAATCTCTTCTTAGGCTCCTTGGAGAGCTTTTCTTACAAAAACTGGACTGAGCTTCCTTTACTTTTCCTCCCTTTTATGAGGCTTGGGACTTACCCATTCATGAGCTTGGGCTTCTTTTTAGCTATTTAAATGGGCCTTGGCCCACAGATTGGGTCTTTCTTATCTTTGGGGGCCCATTTACTTTGGATTTCAATACTTGTAATATTTTGGACCTCAACAACTGTCAAATAGGATAATTTAAGCCATTATCATGATGTTAGTATCACTCTGAAAATTGAAATAGAAATAAATAAACATGACAAACATTTGGATCCTATAAGTAAATCCAAAATAATAAGTTTGTTGTCACAATAATTTTTACAAAATATTTTACTAATGCAAAAATTATATGTTATGAATAACAAATAATAAAGCAATGCCAATGATGATTCATACCAAAAAAAAAAAAAAAAAGAAGAAGCTGTGTTTGTAGTATTACACTACTTGCTCCAAAATGTTTGAATACCCAATCCCCGCTCCAACTTTTCAACTCATTGGGTGAACGAATTTGTTTGTGCATGTCTCAAAAAAGTGCCCATATTTCGTGAAAACGATTTCTCATTAGTAAATTAGCAGAACCAAATCCCAGCCAACCAATGGCTGAGGTTTTGCAAACTTGCAATCACTAGTGTGGAAGAGATTCCTCCAAACTAGAAACTTTTTTATTATATATTGCTGCTTTTGATTTTGTGGCCCTTTTTCTTTTGGCGGTCTCATTTATACTTTTTTAGTTTTGTGGTTCTTGAGCATGCGCAACCATCCTTTGTCCGAACCTACATTTGAGACAAGGGATTTTAAGCATTATATGGTCATTCACTCTCAAGTCTCTCATCAGCCACAAAAGTTGCACGCACATTAGCCTAAGATGTGGATGTATAATAAGTGCCTATTTTAACCATGATATAGCTGGCTGCCACCAACAATAGATGCAATTGACATCAGAGTACTCAACTTACAGGTCGATTTGCCATTGAAGAAATAATGGTAAGTAGTTTTGTGGCTTTTGGCCATTATACAAGTAACATCTTAGAGCACTCACAGCAGTAGTAGTATATTGATATATTGGTATTTTTTAGCTCTTCAAACACCAAAAAAGCATGCTCCAGCAGTAGAGCTATTTTTTTTTTTTTTTTTCTAGCTCTAATGAACAGTGCACATCTATAGATAGATGTGCACTGTTCATGAGAGCTAAACAAAAAAAATATTATTTTACTCCCAGCCCGATTAAAATAATAAAAATGTTCTCTGATCTCCCTCTCTCAGTCACTCCATGCCTCTTCCTCTCTCTCTCTCAGTCACTCTCACCTCTCTATCTCAAAGTCTCAGACCCACGCCTCCGCCGGCCTCAACGTCACCTGCCCAAGTCGACCCAAGCCCCAAGTCACCGATCCATTACTTTGGTTTTCCGTCGATCAGACCAATCTGCCGATCAAACCCACACCTCTGTCCAGTCCACCATCTCAATGCTCACCCAACGCCGACTCACCGCCGATCCGCCGATCAGACCTCCGCCTCAGACCCACTTCTCTTTCGCCGATCAGACCCACGCCGACATTGTCCTCCTCACCGAAAGAATATGAGAGTTGATGATTTTTTATAATTGGTGATTTTGTTTAGTCTGGGTTGAGGAAAAAGATTGGAGATTTCGGTTGGTTTTTTTTTTTTTTGCTGCTGTGAACTGGTGGTGGTGGTGGTTGTGACTATGGCTGATGGTAAAGGTGGTTGTGGTTGGTGCTGTAAATGTTTTTTGAGTTGTGAGATATATTATTTTATTGTAATGTTTATATTATTTTATTGTGTTGAAAACTAAAATAGATCCACTGCTGCAACATGTATGTAAATATGTATAAGTAAAATAGATAAAGTAACTTTTTGTGAAGCTAAAAAGCTAATTTTTTAGCTCCACTGCTGTGGATGCTCTAGCTCAACTATTAACACCTCTTAATATTTCCAACAAAAATATTAAGGAATCAAATCACTCCTCCCCAAAAAAGTTCGTCCACTATTCAGTCTCCTTACGCAATATTTTAAAGCTTGATTGCATTTCAGAAGCAAGTTGTTTGCTTTTTTCTTTTCTTCTATTTCTTTTTTTTTTTTTTAGCAAGTGAAACACACGTTTGAAACTAAGTTCTCTACCAATGGGAAGAACCGCACATGCCACTAGGCTCCAGAGCCCATGGCTTTTAGCTCTATCATATGCAGCTAATAGATCCACCAGAAAAATAAAATGTAGCTTATAGTATATACAAGTATTTCTCACCCAAGTAGGAACCACCAACCTGAAAAATAGAGGGAGAACATAAAAAAAAGGAGAGCAGAAACTCAAAATGGAAAGAATACCATAGCTGAAGTCTAATCCAAAAAAATACTATCAAAATCAAAATTTCTAAGTAAGATTCAGTGTCAATATTTGAAAATCAAATCTAAATGACAAGATAAACTGGAGGAAGTGACATAGGAAATAATTACTTACTCCCACCCCGCAAAACAAAAATGCATGAGGAATAAAACAAGACAACTCTATCATCATGATGGCAGCATGTCAAATGCTTACAACAATAGTTTATACCACAGATTAGGACCATACAATTATCAATCTGGGGCAGGAGATCTAGTTGCTGCCCTACAACATCTGGTATACAAGCCTTGCTGCATGTTTTTACACTCGCAACATTTACAGAGTTGCCTCAACTTTGCAAAAGACACCAAGGTGCTGCATACAAAAAATAAATACGCATATAATGAGATTATGCTTGTAAACTCTATCTTTGTTTCTTGCATTTGCCCTAACTTTGTCCAACCCACCCATACTAAATATAACCATTCTACCGTCCATGCTAAAGATCCACCACCTTAATTCGAAGAGTGTCCTTTTTTTCTAAGTCCAAGACGTACGCATTTTATTCATGCCACAGGAGTCCCTAAACTGTACAGTATAAGAATTACCCCCAGCTTGCCATCCATTAGCTTCATCCAAAAGCTTCCGTAGCATTCATTCACCGGGCAACCTTTTGGCATCTTTCAGCAATGATTTAAAGACATAAAGGCTACTGGCATACAGACATCATTTTTCAATTTAGCTCATTAGCAAAACCAATATCCATTCATCTTCGGGTAGAGTCAAAAGCTGTAGATGGCACTTCAGCCATTCCAGATAATGGAGTTTGTGACCTTGGAGTACTAACATCAGGTATCCCAAAGTCAGGGTGAAGCATATCCATCCCACTCCATTCAATACCCGCTGTAGTTGGAATCAAAAGATATTGAACATCCAGTTAGATGTAAAATTATGTTCAAAAACCCAAGAAAAAAAAAAAGACAAAAACAAGCGTTAAATTGGTATATACCGTCTGTTTTCCACATATCTGTTATGCTAACTTCAGCATCTGACAGAAGCCAGTAATCTGCATCATTCTGCAATAATAACAAGTAACAAATTAACTATCAACCAAATCATTCATATACCTTACCTTAGTTAACTCTCTCTTCAGAAATCTTTGATATCTTGGTAAAAATTAGTTATAGGAACAAATTAGTCAGAATATATACACTTACATCAACATCTGAGGGAACAATTTTCATCATGCCCCCAGCAAACTCCTGTGAAGCATTAAGATCAGAGCACATTTGATGACTGTGTTGTGCCTGAGGCATAACATCCTTCATGGTGCTATTGGCATTGACCACTTCGTCAGTGGCTGGGTTATCGTTGGACCCTGAGCTTGAAACCATTGGGAAGCTCACAGGTGGCTCAACACTATTCATCTCCTCAAACTTCTCCTCAAATTGACTATAAAACAATCAAGGTCAAAGGAAATTAAAAGAAAATTTTTATTTAAAAAAAAAAAAAAGAAAGGAAAGAGAAGAAAATTTAAAACAAAGAATTTCCAAAACATGCAAGATTAGCACCTGACAAGGTAGACATCAATAGGGCCCATAGCGCTTCTAAGAATAACCCTATATCTTCTCTGTGGATAGTCAACAGCCTGATGTATATAGAAGCACTGTCAAGCATCATATCATATGTTAAATATAACATGTAGCTTCAATTTTTATGATCTGGACTTACCTCATCTGGATCTGGGACTTCCAGTGTGGTTCCATGTGGAGCTTTAATTGCTAACAGGGTTTCGTTCTGCCAGAGAAAGCGCTAACCAGATTAACTAAATAGCTGAAACACCATAAAGATAGGTAGAATAGTGGGACACAGTTACGTTTGCTCTAAATCAGTATAACACCAAACGAACTGACCTGGAGGCAGGGTAAGCCCTTAATATCTTCTTTGGTTACAAAAAGCCACCTAATATGATGAATATAAATTCATTAGGTTGCAGTTTTTATATACCATTTGGGTTTTTTTCCCCTATAAAAAAATAACTGCAAAAGATTTACTTTTTCTTGTTTTCATCTTCACTCAAATCCCTCAATCTTTCCTGCATTTCCCTGCAACAGCTTTAAAGCATCAGCCAAATTCAACCATTTGAAGACAGCATCATTTATTACTTTGACAAGGAAATTGGCTAGATAACCTTATCTGATCATCTAATCTTCGCTCTTGATTGGTAAGGTTTTCAACTTCTGCCTGCAGAAAAAGACAAATTTTCATCTTCCATGAAAAATTATTGAATTGCTTGTCTTTCTTTCCTTTCTTTTCACCCTTTCTTGGATTCACAGTATGGTTATCGTTCCATACTTATTGGATGTCACTGAAGGGACATCAGAGGTTGTAAATCCAGCAATTCTTCAATGCCTCGTGGACATTTACAAATCATGAAAAAAGTAAATGGAAACATCCTAACCGCTGATACTTGTAAAAAAAACATATTTTCCTGTGTATGCATCACAAGAAAGCAATATCCAGATCTGCATACCTGTAGTACAGAGGCGTCATCTTCAACCTCCCCTGGCCTTAATGCATCTAATCCCCTAATCAGTCATTCAACCAACTTTCGCATAAGTAATCATGTTCTTCAAATGCTAAAATGAGTCTCAAATCAAAAGCAGAGCAAAATCATATGTTTTAAGAACAAAAGTAACAAGTATTACTTCCAATGTATTCTGTTCTTGAGTTTCTTTTCAATGAGTCCAATGCCTTCCAAGACATTTGTTATGTCATATATTCGCCTCTTTTGCACCTGTATCATTAGAAACCCTCAAATTAGCATTTAATATAGAAAAAATGCATATAATCAGATAGCTTAATGATCACCTCCAAAGTTTCTGCCGCTTTGTTTAGGTCTAGATTACCATCCTCTGCTTGCTTGAGCAAATTGATGAACTTTTTTGTCAACAATCCTGTAAAGTTCTGGCACTTTGTCACTCTTTACACATATGAAAGCTTCAAAAGCTATATAACGCAAACATTATTACATACAAAGAAATCATTCAGACCCCAACACTTTCAACATTACCTAGGGAACTGTCGTAACGACAACTTCCAGGAGTAAGAGGAGATGGGGAACCTGCATGATAATAAAAACTATTTTGTTAGATCTTATTTTTCTAGCAACACTGGGCAAAGTACAGACCGTATTATGACCAAAGCCATCTAGGATGAGAAGCAAATTTACTACCCATACAATCCAACATAATTTGTTTCAAGCACAATCATTTGTCAAAGCTGATATTAGATAGTCTAAATTAACAAAGGGAATGTGGGAAAAATGTCTCACCACAAATTTAGTACCTATATACAATCCAACATAATTAGTTTCAAGCACAATCATTTGTCAAAGCTGATATTAGATAGTCTAAATTAACATAGGGAATGTGGGAAAGTTGTCTCACCAGCATTTGACGCAGGTGTCTGAGGCCCAGATCTGTTGCCCTTTGTACCCTTTGACCTGTTGTATATCCTTCCCCCCTTTGCAGACACAGGTGTCTTGAGGGGGCTGTTTACTACACTAGTGTATCCAGGACTGTTAGTCCAGTCAATTGACTGAACTTCATTGTCGTCTGTTCCATTCTTCCGCTTTAATAGCTGAGAATCACCAGCAGCTTTGTGAAATTATGCCAATGACAGTTACATGACTAACCAACCACTATACTATTCCATATGTATCCTTTAGTTAGTGATAGTGTGAAACTACTAGATACATATGTTTATGGTAGGTTTATGATTGATTCCATGATGGAAACAACTAAAGTGAGATACATATTGCACTTGAATTTTAGTCTGCAGAAGGCTGGATAATGCAACCCTTTGAAGAAACTGCAAGCCCTTCCAATAGTTCAATTCATCATGAGTACAGTTAAGTTCATGACATCATGTATATCCATTACATACCAGAAATAAATAACCAATTAAGATTTCTAACTTTTTTTTTGTTACAGGCAGCAAAGCAATAAAAGATTGAGATAAAATAATTTAACACACACACACACACATATATAAACTAAGCTAGTTCACAAACTCAATCACTGATATTGAACCCTATGCTGGCTGCTGGAGAAAATTAAAATGAAATCCACTACTTTTTATTTTTCTTTTGTTCTTCTTCTTCTTCTTCTTCTTCTTCTTCTTCTTTATAGGAAAATTCAACCTTCACACCTATATTATTATGAACTGAACACATGTCCTCAGCCTTTGCCCCTTAATTATGGGGGAAAGGGATTCAATTTAGTCTAAAGACCATTGTCTATTACACTTTCAGCTTTTCAAAATGATCACAGAAAATTTCACTAATAGGGACACAAGGTCAATCCTCAATATCACCTCCAAACAATCCACATCCAAGTGGTAATCCTGTTTTGATATCATTAATGCAGATGAATCAAAATTAACCAAAACAAAGCCAAAAAAAAAAATGCCAATAAGCTTCTTCAGATGCCTATACTTCTCTTCATGTTCATGCACAAGAACTTCAAAGGTTACTGTAGTTGCTGCAGCAAAAACAATGTATATACATCTGTAGTGAACAATATAGAACTATCATGAACATTTGAGCTTTCTTCAAATTGTTGATGAGTGAAAACAATATATCCACAACAACTTCTAGAGGTCAGTGGCAACTTTTGCTTGTACCAGCAGCCCACCCAACACAAACAGGCAGCCACTCACCTCATGCCAAACAACAAGGACGCAGTCATCAGAATCAATCTAAAACACCACATACATAATAGCAATACACACCTACATACAGTCACCACCACATGCTACTTAATGTTCCATTTATTCATCCACCTTAAAGCTTTTCAGAAATTACAGGTTTCACAAAATGTGACAATATTAGCAGCTTCTTAAAAACAACAGCCCCATTATCTTCCACGGCAAACGTTAACATTCAAAACGAGCCTTTAGTTACACGCCCTGATGTTAAAAAAGACAGTACTTCGTGTACCCATCAATTCTATTAGAAATATCTTTTTAAACCTGCCCTTTGTTTGACTTACTCCAAACAAATTCTTCAACATAGTCTAAAGACAGCTTTACAATCCCCTATTGACACATTCTCACCATAGAATTTGACTAAATTGCTGAAGAATTAATAGCAAACCCTTCAAGCTGCCAAACTAAATTCAACTACAATAGTCTACATCATAGCAAAAATTAAAATTTAAATTAAAAAAAAAAAAAGCAAGTCTCGCTCTAAAAATTTGACAGTGTCCGATAGAGCGAGAAACGCGCCAAACAAGCTTGAATTTGTTGCAATCACTATCAGCCACCAAAAATCAGAATCAGAATCAAAAACAAAATCAAAATCAAAGCAATTTAACTATTAATTATTTCAGATTATCAGCCAATAATTACGCTATTATATGCCAAGCAAAGCGCCTAAACATAAACTCAAATAAAAGAGGAACAAAAAAAAAAATTAAAAATTAAAAAAAAAACAATATTATAACAAACTTACGGGAGATCTAACGACAAGAGCTTCGGCTTCACGATCGGCGACGACGGAGGAGAAGCGGTGGTAATCGTCGGGAGGGACGAACGGCGGCTTGGTGGAGGCGAGCACGGCGAGGTTTCGCTTCATCGGCGGCGGTGGAGGGAGGATCTGTGACGCGACGGTCGGCGGAGGCGGCGCAGGGCGGTTCGGAGCTCGAGCGCCGCCGGACATGGATACAGGGGCAAAGCGGTCGAAACTTAGGTTGTGTGAGAGAGAGAGAGAGAGAGGTTTAGAGGAGTTGGAAGAAGCGGAGAGAGAGAGAGGATCGGAGATAGAGAGAGAGGCGAGAGTGGCAAGAGGTTTAGAGAGAGAAAGAGAGAGGGAAATGGGATCTGTGAGTAGTAAGAGAGAGAGAGAGAGAGAGAGGGAAAAGAGGGGTTTGGGGGAAAGTGAGAGTGAAAGAGGAGAGAGCAGAAAACGAGGGAAGGAGGGAATTTTTTGTTTCGGATATAAGATGTGGAGGGAACAACGGCGGATTTCTAATTTTATCAACGGGCTTCTCTTTTTCTTTTCTCTTCTTTTTTACCCTTATGTTTATGGGTTATGTATCTTTGCCCCCAAAAATCTGTCTACTTTTTTTTGTACGTCTAGGCCATATACGTCCTAAATGCATTATGCATATATTAATTTGAAAAATCTCTCATGTGTGGGGTCTACCTGTCTGTAAGAGGCTGGTCTCACATGAGATATCAGCTTTATATTAATCATCTATTTTTTTTAAAAAATTTATAAATAATTGAAAAAATTGTTAAAAATAACGCCCCTAAGGACATATGTAAAATGTATGAAAAAAAAGTGATTGGCTTTTTTTTTTTTTTTTCAGTTTTTTCAATTTCTCAAAAAAAATCCTAAAAAAAATTATTAATATATATCCTAAAAGTTAAAAATCTTCGTATTTTATTAGTTTAATATATTAGCCAAAATAACATGTTTATAATCCCTTTTTATTTTGTCTCCTTATAGTAGCCAAACACCCTTGATAAATAAATTAATTAATTAATCATATGTTTCAAGGGATGTTCGTACCAGGATGGTACAATATTGACTACTTTCTTAGCATTCCTTTGGGTGTCCCATGGTTTTTCTAATAGCTTATTTGCAAAGTATGAGACAAAATATATGGGTTTTGATCATTTTTATACAATATGTGACAAAAAGATAAAAGTTAGATAATTCTTTTATTAAAAAAAAAGAAACAAAAGAAAAAAAAAAGTGTTTTTGATTTTTTTCAAATGAACACTTCAAACACCTGAACAAGATCTGTAGTGAAATGGAGATAATAGACTTCACAATTGAGATTTTATTTTCAAATCCAACAATGGACAAAGTGCCACATAATTAAAAAAAAAAAAAAGTAATGGCGTGGCTATGATACACATACAAGTACAACAAGGAGGATTCATTTTTGAGTAATTATCTTTCTTTTAAAAATTAAATAAAAGGTTAAAACAAATAATTGCCTTAAAGAACCGTTAATAGTAATCCGAATGTGTTGGAAATGAGACTTACACAAGGTTAGGATTTCATGGATCACATAAAATTAGGAATGACTGGTCCAACCATCTTTATTTCCTTTTTTCTATGACCTATATTTCAAGATTTCTAAACCCTTTATACTTGTTAATTTGTTAGGTGACATTTTAACACATGCTTATACGTTTGGAATTCCAACCCTAAAAACATTATCTTTTATGAATAGTACTACAGTGGCTTTATCAATCCTCATTCCTCCCAAAAGATTATGATCTCATCAATGTGTTTTATTTGCCGTAAGATGTGCTCTAGTTTATTCTAATAATGAAAAATGTAAAACTTAGGTACAGTACTTAATGTTGAATTTGACATTAGCTTAAAAAACTAGATTTTTTATACTATTTAGCTATTTTTACTAATATTTATGGGTCTCACTGTACTATTTCAACTACCTTTTAACTTTATCTACAGTACTTTCAACAAAAAAAATTCAATTTCAGATAAATAAGTTATTCTCAAACAAACTTTAAGGGTTGTTCCTTAGGTTCCCCTCTTAAGATTCTACCATGTTTTTCTCATAAGATGGAAATGTATTTTGTTAATTAAGTAATTATATGTTTGAATCTTAAGAGGGAAACTTTAGATATGGTGTCTGAGGTATTGTACCTAAATTTTGTCCTAATGAAAATTATGTATGGTATTGGTATGCTCGTCCAGCCATTCATAATTAAGCAGCTCTCCTAATCCCTAATCACGTGTGATTTGTCGATTGATTTGTTTATTATATCAATGTATTTTCATGTCTTTGAATACTCATAAGCAAGATATTATATTTACATGGATAAAAATAAATAAGTAATTAAATAATATAATTCTTCTCTGGCTTTTTTTGTGTGGTTAAATGGTATAATTTTTATTCAAAATCCAAATCCTTCACTCTCAAACGAATAAAAGTGAACTTTGTGTCCATTAAAATAATACAAAAACCCAAATCCTTCACTCACAAATGAATAAAAGGGCATGATAGTGAACTTTGTGTCCATTAACATGATATTGAGGGCGAATCAACCATTAGGCTATTTAAGCAATTCCGCCTAAAATATAATACATTATATCTATTAATTGTATTGCAAAAAAAAAAAAAAATTCTCTCGCCTAGGAAAAAAACCACTCTATTGGGCAATAGAATGTTTTATCTATCTATATTACAACATAAATATTTTAATTAAAGCACAAAAATTGAATTAATAAAATGATTTTTAAAAATATTATTGCAGATTGCAAATCTGAGCAGATATTTGACAAAAATGATACAATTTATAGTTTACTAGTTTTTTTTTAAATTTTTTATTTAAAATACTCTATGCATATGAAAAATCTTCATAACAATGTGGCCATATTTTTGCATGAAATGCATTTAACATACCAATAACGTGGATAATATTTGATGATTTTGACATGATCATTGTGGTATAAGTTTAAAGAACCTAATTTAATTGAGTGTAAAATTGTTTTATTTTATTTTATACAATATAGAATTTATATTCTAACCTAATCTAAATGTAGGTAGAATTTATACTCTAACCTAATCTAAGTGTATATGTGTGTGAAGCTCCCTTCTGGAAATTTGGACCCCGACCTTTGTCCCAATACACCATAAACATTTACACTTGTGAAGTGACCATCGCACCAAAGATGCGCAGTAGTATTGTTAAAAATATACAAATATCAAATTAATAGCTATGCAAATAAGTATTGGTTGTTGGGGTATTGGAAGAAACTCTTTTAGTTTGCTAGAAAATTATTAGTTTTTAAATTGCTCAATAAGAAAAGTTTTGTGTGGTAGCTTAGGTGAATGAATGAAAAATAGTCAGATGAGAATCTGAATAATAATAACAATAGTTAAAAGATGTACTTGGAAATTTCTAAAACATTATGGAGCATTTGTATAAAATCGATAACTAGGAAAAATAAAATGTAATAAATTAAAAAATACACGCGCCTTTATTTGTCTTAAATGGAAATCAATTATTTGACACTCATTTTTTTAATTTTCATCACCCTTCTTGCATCCACACCAAAGCAAACATAAATTCGTACAATTGCTTTTATTTCGGAACAATGATTATTGATTAGCGATACAATATACTTGAAGAAATTTTATAACTCATGATTAGTAAAATATTACGTTTATAAATTTTATAATTTACGATTAGTACAATATAACATTATAAGTACATATTATTAATATTACTTTGATTGTACACTTTATGTCCATTTGGTAAAGATTTTTTTTTTCAACTTATTTTACTATTTAGTTTATTTTTTCAACTATTTATGAGTCACACTGCCCTTTTTGGTACTATTCATTGATCTCACTGTACTATTTCAGCTAACTTTTACAGTTTACCTTTATTTATAGTACTTTTAGCAAAAAAATTTCAATTTCAACAAAATAAACGAATCTCAAATGAATCCTTTACTGTTTATAATATATAACCTTAACCGGTTATTAAAAAAATAAAAATAAGAGTTCTTGATTTTTGATAAGCAAAAGAGTTATTGTTTATTTTAAACTTATTGCTTATTCTAATGATAGATGACAAACCTTTTTTTATCACCCAAAGGGAATCTTCTTTTGCCTTTTTATATATGTTTTTTTTTTTTCATGAGTGATTTCTCAACTGTACCAAGTCATCACATGAGTGGAGTAAGCAATTATTTCGGCTTAAATGGATGAGCTCAGAAAATTTTGCAATGTTGAAAATGGTACATTATAATGCAACTTCATTTACCGCATTTACGTGAGATGTGACGAGCGGTGATGAGGCATGAATCATTGTAAATTATATTTACATAGAGATAAATAATATGTTCATAATATTTTACAACAAATCAAAAATGACAAGTTAAAATTGGTATATTATAATGCAACTTCATTTACTTTTATTGCATTTATGTGAGATGTGAGAGCAGTGATAAGACATGAATCATGGTAAATCATATTTACATAGAGAAAAATAATATGTCCACAATATTTTACAACAAATCAAAAGTGGCAATTTGAAAATGGTACATTATAATGCAACTTCATTTACCTTTATCACATTTATGTGAGATGTGACGAGCAGTGATAAGACATGAATCATGGCAAATCATATTTACAAAGAGAAAAATGATATGCCCACAACATTTTTACAACAAATTATAAGTGGCAAGTTGTTATTGTTGGGGTAAAAAAGTAATCTTAGTGTTAGGTTCAAATTTGAACCAGTAACAACTAACCACCTATGAATAATGATTTGTTGTAAAAATGTTGTGGATATAGCACCTCTCTTACATAAATGCATTTAACTTTTTCCAATTTATTTAAAGAAATGATATTTCAACAACATTTTTACAACATTTTTATAACAAATCATAGGTGGCAAGTTGTTATTGTTGGGGCAAAAAAGTAATCTTAGTGTTAGGTTCAAATTTGAACCAATAACAACTAACCACCTATGATTTGTTGTTAAAATGTTGTGGACGTAGCATCTCTCATTTATTTAAGGTTTATGTTGCATTGTTAGTTTCTTTAAAACCTTCTTCTTTATTTCCTTGTGTGTGTGTGTAAAAATACTTAGTATTCTCAAAAGAAAAAATAGTGGGTTAATCCTACATTGGAAAATGAATGCGAGTTATAGAGATTTAAAACCTGTACTGTATATCTAAGAGCTAAACCTTTTTTGATATATGCCACTGTTAATTTCTTTAAAACCTTATTCTCTCTCTCATTGTGTGTGTGTTAAAATACTTAATATTCTCAAAATGTTTAGGTTGCACGTTGATAAATACATTGCACATCAATAAAAGATCGATTGTTAGTATGACTAATAAAAAAGGAAATGTTAACAAATGTTCCAAGAGCATAGGTTTAAGAACTATTTTTAAAAAAAATTATGAAAAAATGATAAATCAATTAATTTTATTGATAACTGTTATATATTTCTTATGAAAGTAATGTCAAAACATTCATAATATGATTTTTATTAATTATTGCCTTAAAAACGGCTGTTGACTTGACCCTAATAATAATAATAATGTTAGTGAGGAAGAGTAGGTTCAATTAATATTGTCATGTTCCTTTTTCTGTATTAAAAAAAAAATTGTCATATTTAATTGAAAAATAAAATTATGCTTGATTTCGTAAGCTTTATCATTCCCAAATTTAATTCAAATATATAGTTGAATTGACCGATAAAACATAATATAATGCACTTAAAAGTATTGTACATAATATACTATACTTAAGGGATCATAATATACAACATTTAAAATACTGTAAATCAATTTTACTCTTAAAGTAAATATGAAATTTTGAATATGCCAAAAAAACAAATTTATTAAGGATAATGCAAAATTTTGAACGTGCCAAAAAAAATTATTAAGGAAAATGCTCGTGACAATGAATTGATTGATATCATATTATTATCATAACAACAAAAATTCTTAATTAATTTTTTGTGACATAATTAAAAATTAACACATCAGTTTGAAAAATTATGTAGTAAAAATTGTAATATCTCTAAAATTACTTTTATTAAACAATTACATTATGTTTAAGTGCATAGAAATTACATTTATTTCCCTTATGACTTGCATTTAAAATATGAAGCTCCCATATGATTTATTTTGTATCACTCCAACTTTTTATGGTTAATTATATCACACTAAATTAGCATGAAATAAACAAAAGTATCACAAATAAGGCATGCCTTGACAAAAATAAGGAACAAGATCCTCTTATTTCAAGTCTCGTCCATTTTATCTAATTCACGGTTCTTTTTATTTATTTATTTTTGAGCTAAAAATTGTCATGTCAATTATAATTTTAAAGGATGTGACAATCCGTACACCTTTGAATTTTTTAAATTTTTATTTGAACCGTGGAATTGACAAATAGACAAAACTGGAGTTGACAAATAGGCAAAACTTGAATGGAGAGGATCATTTTTCCAAAAGTGATGGGTTTGGACTTTGAAAGGACATCTTTTACCCCTTCAGTTCCCTTAAATCCTTTCCTCCCTCCCCTTTAAAAAAGAAAAAAAAGTCTAGTTCTGTAAGTTTAGAAGCTTTATCGAATAGTACATGTTTAAATTTGGCTCGTCATGAAAAATAAAAAATTTGAGTTTGGCTTGAACTTGTAATAAGTCTAAAAATAGTGTTTGAGCTTAAGTTTGAACTTGTGAGAAAGTTAAAAAGCTTGAACTTGGCTTGGCTTGACTTGACTTGAATAATTAGTCAAGCCAAACTCAAGCTCAAACTCAAGCTTAGGTCAAGTTTTTGAGCTTGAGATCTAAAAAAATTACATTATTAAATGCTTAAATCTCTAAATAGAAAAAAAGAAAAGAAAATAGTATACTCATTTTCTCATGCATCTAGTCCTATTTATGATTAGCCATTATTCAAATTAATAATTTATATAATTAAATTCATTCATTCATCATTACTTGTCTACAGCTTCAACAATTGTTCAAAATATAATTTTTACATTCACGGTAGATGGTGAAGGACTATAAAAATACCTGTTTGTAACTATTATAAATGAGAAAATACTAACATGTTTCATAACTTTACTTTGGATGATTGATAAAGAAGAATAATATGTGGCCTACTTAATTATTTATTTAATTCTAAATTTAACTATAGTCTAAAGTGGCTTTTTATCAGCTTAAAGAAATGAAAAAATTAAGGTAATATAGATAGTGGTCTCATGTTGGCAATGTTATTATTAAGATATGTGTAATGAGTATATTTAGCTAACATATATAAACTTATAAATGCGTCTATGCTTGAATTGTTGTGTATCAAGCCTAATAGCTCACAAGCTTGTTCGTGAACAAATTTTTTTTGATTGGGTTCGGCTTATTTATTAAACGAGCCTAAAACTAAATCTCAAGCTTGACTTATTTATAAATAAACAAACATGAACAAAATTTTTATCGAGTCGAACCTAAGTTGTTCATGATCGGTTTGGATCATTTACCGCCCTAAGCAAAACAAAGGTAATGAAACACCACCACACATCCAACACCCTCCACTCCCTAGTCACCCCTTTTCCCAGACACACAGTAAAAATGACAGGTTTGGTTTGGAGGGGTAAGATCCCATTGAACCCTCTTCTCCCAAACATTCAAACAAGTTTAATTAAACACTTCACATACCATTCATCTAAACACACTATTACACAATTGTAAGGTCCATTTGTTTTAGATGCGCATGAAATGCAACGTAAACATTTTTGTCCCGGCAATGTAAATATTATTTCATGTAAAACCAGAACTCCTTTTATCTCCAAGATAAATCACGTTCCTCGTGGTGGAGATTTACTCAATTGTAAAGGCAAGTAAGAAACACTATATCTTTACATGAATAAGCATACGGTCAAAACCAATTAAGGCCCTTTGCATTGAAATTTGAGAAGGTATCTTATGCATCAATATATGTACTCTTTCCTCTCACAACATATAAACCACAACGCTAATAAGTGTTCCACTGCCAAAAGTCTTGTTGGCATTACTTGGCTCCACTGCCAAATGATTATAGGAATAAAATTGATCTTATCTCAGATTTGAGGACTTGACACTCAACCTGTATACTATATACAAAATGATGGATCCTGCATGGACCCTATCTGCAAACAAACATCTCAGACTGTCTCAAATTCCTAAGTCACATAGATAAAGGATAGAACAGATGAACATTATCTAATATTCTACATAGTACTTGGATTGACACATAGATTCCAATACTTTTTTTTACCTGGTTTATAGAAGAACCATTATCATCATCATATCAAAATAGTTTAAACTTGTGTGAATCTTTTAGATTCTCCAACACCCACAAATTCAGTCCACGGGAAAGATATAACTTTAGTGATCTTAACCTTCAAATTTTAGGCTAATCAATATGCAGCCAAACTTCCAAATAAAATTTGGCAACACACACACTCCCCCTAAATTTTCCATCCTAGACAAACAAGCCTACATATTGAAACATGGCAAATTCCGATTCCTTTTCAATAACCTTTATACTACCTAACTTTTGGACTTCAATGTCACCATATCCGTATTCCATCATTTGAGAAAATCTAAAAAATACAGGATAGAGTTGTGTAATTTCTTCGTATTGTTCCAATTTTATTGGGCGTCCCCAAACTGTTGGAACTCTAGTCACCAAGGCAATCTCCCTAGCCTCAAATTCATACTTACAAAGACACTATGCAACGAATCTCAGTATTGTTACAGGTGAGGTTCAAGTACCTGTGATATTAAAATATGTCAAAATATCAGATATTCAGACCTAAGAACTTGGCACTCAACTAGTATGACTGGGCCTAATCTGAAAGCAACATTTCCAATCTCACATTCCTCAATCGCATTTAGTACAAGATAGATGAATATTGGTTCATATTCTACAAAGCACAGAAATGACAGACGACGTTCAAATTCTTGTATCACATAAATAGCAATCCTTTTCTACCTGGTCGGAAATAGAACCATCAACATCACATCAAAATAGTTTTTCGCCTCGTTTAAGACATGAGGTTTTAGACAACATAAAAGGTATGTACACAGGAATACTATGAGTATCACTTCAATGATCTTAAACTTTTGAATTTACGGGTAATCCTTAAGGTCGATCATAATAATTCAAATAAAATTTGGCAAAACACCCCCCCCCCCCCCTAAATTTTCATTTCCTAGTAGGTGTTTTTTCTGAATTTCTCAAACATAAGCCAAACCCAAAACCCCAATAACTCACAACCCATTTATCAAAAACCATAGCTAGAGCTGAATAAAAGCAATGACAAACCAAACCCAACAATTAAAAACATGGGCAAACAAAAATGAACCCAAATTTACTCTATAATATTGGATTGAATAATAGTATCACAATTTGTACACCACAAAGGAGAATGTCTGAATGGTATCGAAGAGTTACAACATACCTCCAATCTATCACGGAATTGCTCCTCGCTCGTCTTTAACAACACAGGTAGAGGAAAGCACACACCTTTCTCTACACAACACTGGTGTCTAGGCTTAATCCTATTCTCTAAGCTAAACGAAAAGTACTGAGGAAACTCTTTCAGCTCCTTCAAATCCCTCCCCATTTCCACCACAAAGTAATCGAATTTGAGCTCGAAGTTCTGTTTCACACTGTAATTGAACAGCTGCGGGAATCTCCGAAACATTGTGACCGCGTCACGGCGCGAAAAGCCGATTTTTTCGAAGTATTCGATTCTGGGAATGAGCTTGTCTTCGACGCTGCAAGAGAGCAAGTACGTGTGTCTGTGAACCTCGGAGATTCCGATGCTCTGGAGGAAGTATAGCGTGGGGCGGAGCCGGAGCTGGACGCTGCAGACGAGCAATCTGGGCCGTCGGTTGATGACGCGCTTGAGATCAGAGCCGTTGACGCGGGCCTCGCGGAGGAGGAAGGTGAAGATGGGGACTATGTCGGTGACCAGGGAGGTGAGGATTTCGGGGCACATGTTGATGATGCGGCGGAACTCGACGGAGGTGAGGGAGAGCGTGGAGGTGATTAAATCGACGGTGGATTTGAGGTCTGGGAGGGAGGCGGATATGATCGGAGGGTGGTGGTTGATTAAGGATAAGAAGTCGAGGCCTATTGAGTCGAGGTAGAGCATTTTTTCTTGGAAGTGAGAGCGAGAGTGGGTTTGAGAGGGTGGGGATACGGTTGGGATTTCAGGGGTTTTGGGAGGTTTAAGAGGGAGAGAGAGTGTTGTTGTTGTGGTGGTGGTGGTGGCTTTGAGGGAAAAGATAGGAGGGAAGTGGAGGTTCCTTTGAGAATAGTCATGGTGGTGGAGGGGAGAAAGGAAATGAGGTTTGGTGGTGGTGATGGTGGAGGAGGAGAGGAAATGGATTGTGTGTTTTTGCTGCATTATTTTGGAGGTTGGTTGCTACATGGCTGATTGGTGAGGAGTGGGAAGTTGTTTGTTTTTTCTTTGGATGGGGGGGATGTAGAAGGTGGTGTGGGGGAAGAGGATAAGGCTCCAAAAATTATGATTTTGAAGATTTTGTGCTATCTGAAATCCTAATTGCTAAAGTTTTAAGTGAGTACCAACAAGTTTGGGACATTGGTGATAAGGGTGGCCACTGTTCAAGAGAGAAGAGAAAAATTGGGCCAGAAGACTATTAACAGGATTAGTTATTGCCTATTGGCCCATGAGCCCATAAGGCTATATGGTATGAGTTCATAACCGAAAAAGGGAGTCGAGTTTTTTTTTTTTTTTTTTGAGAAAGAACAAAAAAGGGGAGATGAGTTAGTGTGCTTTGAAGGAGCATGTTTTTATTTGTTTATTTTGTATATTGTGTAAAAGTATTTTAATATTTTTTTAAAAAAAATTCTTTAATTTTTTTTTTTGAATCTTGAATGGCGAAGAAAATTCTTTAAAATTGTATATTATCTTTTAATGTAAAAATAATCTCGTTCATTTTCTTTATAAAGGGAAAAAAAGTTGATGAATTACTAATAGTTAAAGGTGTACAACAAATTCACCGATCTATCAAAACTGATCAAATCCAATATACTTGGAGAGTTAGATCAATTTTTAGGGGTTAGTGGATTGGGCTGGGTTATCAATTATTATTATTTTATAGTAGGTTAGGTAAGATAGATTTAAAAAAATATATATAATTTTATTATTTACTCTATTAGTTTGATGAACTACAAATAGATTTATAAGATTATAAATTTATTGTTATTTGTGTTGGTTTAATGCACTAATCAAATAGTTTGATTAGTTTAGTGCTATGTTTAAGTTTGATTAGTAAATTTACTGTTATTTGTGTTAAAAAATTTTAAAAATTGTTTTTTTAATGATTTTTTTTTAATTTAAAAAAAAAGTCAAATCTATAAGTTCAATTCGACTAATGTGGATGGAGCCCGTATCCTCATTCCTCACTGATACACGCCGGCCCTTAACTTTTAATTTTTCTAATGAGGTACCAGGACAACGTTAGAAGAGAAGAAATCAATCTTATTTTCGTAAGCTTCACTTTTCAAACCATTGCTTTTCATTTCTGGTTTTCAACTCAAACCCGCATCAATCAACTAGTACCTTCCTCTAATCAATTTCATGAGCCGAGTCTGGCGTGTGCGTGTCTTTTTAGTTACTTTTTTCTTAAAGTTTTTTTTTTTTTTTTAATACTAAATATCTTTAACACAGATAGAGAAAGTGACAAAAAGTTTTTAAAAAAAACTTACAGTGATGTATATCCAAAATGATCTAACTCTTGGATACACCGCACAAGCTTTAAACCTCTTTAACTCACACTTATTTTTCAATGTAGAATTAACCCACAATTTTTCTTTTAAAAATACTAAATATTTTTTTCTTACACACACAAAAAAGGGAAAAGATTTTTAAAGAGACTTACCGTGTGATATATACAGAAGGGCTAACTCTTTCTTCCTAAGTTGGTTCTTCAGATCCTAATTCCTATAGCTTAAAATACCAAAAAATAAAAAAAGGACAAAAAAAGCCCAATGGGCCGAAGCTGAAGGTTCCTGACCAAAAAAATAAAAATAAAAATAAAAGGTTTGCAATTGCAAAACACAAAAAAATCAAACTCCTGATGCAATTTTTTTTTTTTTTGTAAAATATTATTTTAATTCCTAAACATTACCAAAAGTTTTTTTTTTTTTTTCATCCCTAATCTTTAAGACGTTCATTTTTCATCCTAAACTAATAAAAAGTTCATCTTTCACCTTTAAACTATTGAGAATATTTTATTTATGTCATTCAATTTTACTAAAAGTTTGTTTTTTTATTTCTAAACTATTGAAAAAAGTTCTTTTTTATCCTTATTTTTGTTTCTAAGCCATTGAAAAAACTCTTTACAAATTTTAGGGATGAAAAAAGAATTTTTAAAAGTTTAAGGATGAAAACAAACTTTTGTTAAAATTTAGGGACCAAAATAGTATTTTACCATTTTTTTATATTGAAATGTGAATTTTAAAAATCTAACCATTGGATTGAATATTCTTATATCCCTTATGCTTGCAAAATCTCAAGAAAATCAAAGATTAATAGTTATATCATCAATCAAGTGTTTAAATTTCAAGTTTTTTAATTTAAAATTATGAATAAAAAATAAATTTATTGATTAAATAGTAATTAACATCCAATTAGAAAGAAATTTGACATGTGTGTTTAAAATATAAAGAGCATATCATTCAATGGTTAGATTTTCAAAATTCAAATACAATAAAAAAAAATCTAAAATGCAAAATTGTTGCTCTAAATATCTTCAGATTTCATTTCAGTCTTCTAACTTTGCTTTCGTTTATTTCAGTCCTCTAATTTTCAAGTTTATTCAATTAAGACTGTTTTTTTTAATCATCTTTTGTTATATTTTATGGTTAATTTTTCAATTTTTTTTTCAAAAATTTTAAATTAGAAAAATTCAATTAATGATTGAAAAATATTTTTCATAATCTTTTTTTCAAAAAATTTTAACAAAAATTAACTAAAATGCCTTAATTGAATAAATTTAAAAGTTAGAAGATTAAAATGAAATATGAAGAAACTTAGAAGGTCAGTTTTGTATTTTAGCAAAAAAAAAAGCGACACAACTTGCGTTCAGTGCATATATGTTGAGATATAGACACGTCCACATCCTAACGTGTCAAAAACTGAGTACATGTTCGCATCCTAATAACAAATTCTTACATCTGCATTGAAATGCCTTCCTATTTCTAATAAACTCATTCTTTTACATTGATTTAAATTTTTACATTTACTCACTAACTCCCTACAAAATAGAATCACTCTTTTGTTAGTTTTAAAACTCCTTAAATCTACAAAACTTACCCTACCTATTCATCACATCCTTAATTTTTTTTTTAATTGGAAAAAGTAAAAATTTCAAATTATAATAAATATAAATTATTAATTTTTATTAAAAAATAAAAAAAGCATCTGAGTGCAAGTATATAGAGAGGGCGTTTGGATCCGCGTTGTGCGTCCACCTCCGGGTTTTTGCTTTTTTTTTTTTTTTTTTTTTAACCCAGCCGTATGTATTGACTTTTCAGCAATAAGTAGTGTACAAATGCATTGTTTAGGGGTCTCACAAATTTCACTTTTCAGCAACTTTTTCATTAAAAATGGATCCCACAGCACTATTCACACATTTAAAAATTATTTTGCTACAATATTTTCAATTTTCAATTTTCAATTTCAACAAAATAAGTTCTATCTAAACGGACCTAAAAATAGTTTGAAATTTTTTTACAACACAAAATTAGGTGCAGATCATATGCCAGCTAAAAATTACCTAGATTACCTGTTTCCCAAAATGTATGGAACCGGTTAATCGAGTAAAGTGCTACCAACTCCACCCGTCTTTCCTTTCTTTATCTTCTCAACGCTCAAGTCTCACCTACCATTTAGACAAGACTTCCCAAACCCAAACCCACAGATACTGAGTGAGTGAGTGAAGCTTTTGCTTTGCTAGAGAAACACAAAAATGGCTTCTTGTTCTGCTACCTCCACCACTCTCTTATCCTCAACACCAAAGGCTTTCTCTTCTACCAACCCCATCTCTCAAACCCTAACCATTCCCAAATCCTTCAATGGCCTTTGCAAACCCTTGCAATCCCAACCCTCTCGCTCCATTTCCCTCACTTCTCGCTCTCACTCCCGACGCACCACCAGCTTCGTTGTCAAGGCCTCTGTGTCTGTATGTCACTTTTTATATCCTATTTTCTTGTACATTCTGTTTGTTAACTATACGCTGCGTTTTGTTCTAGATTCTTTCAATTTCTTGGGTTCGTAATGTACAATGTTTACATGCCAAATTTTTTTTTTTTTCATTGAATGACAATTGCATTGTGGAGAATATTGAATTTGAATAAGCTATTGATTTTCTGCTCCACTACTGGGAAATTTCAAAGATTTGATATTATTACAAGGGTTTTATTCAGTTGATGACATTGTTTACCAGCCATGAAGCTCAATTAGCCTAAATCTCCAAACTTTTGGCAATTTTGCTAAAGAGCTTTTTATGGGGGCTTTAAAAGCTGAAAACAACTTTAGGGCTAAAGCTGAAATTTAGAGCTTTTAGGAAAAATTCTCTACAGTTCACTGTTCATGGTTGAAAAAAAAAACCTTTAAATCACTATTCACTGTAATTTTCCAAACTTATTAAAGCATCCGTTTGAGAACAACTTATTTAACTTTTTGTTGAAAGATTGCTAAAGTATATTTGTAGTTTGAAAAAGTGAGGTTTTAAATAACTATACATAAAAGCTAAAAAGCAAAAAAACTGGCTTAAAAGAGCTTTCTCGATTTTAAAAATTCTCCTGAAGATAAATACTTCCTTTTGTTCTGTTTTAATTTCTGAGGTATGTTTTGCTTTCGTTGTTCTTTTTTGCAGAATGAACTTCCACTGGTTGGAAATATTGCACCAGATTTCGAGGCTGAGGCTGTTTTTGATCAGGAGTTCATCAAGGTAGTTTATAAAAAATAATGCTGAGAATCCCGGTAGTACTAATGGTTGATTCTTGTGATTTACAATTTATATTTAATTGATTAAGTGGATCTTTGGCCAATTTGACTACAAAAAGGCTTGCAAATTTAGGTGGCAATGAATGTCATTTGGTGTCACATCAACAACATTATAAATTAATTTCATAGTAAAATTTATAGTAGCTGTAGCATCACTCTTCATAGATAATTATCTGAAGAAAATGTATAGCATGTTTTGTGGGAGGGAAATAGGTAGATTGCTTAATTGAGCAATAGCTTCATGGACCCAAATTTGCTTTTCATGCTCTATTAAAACATTATCTGATTGATGTTGTTTTGCTGGCGTGGATAATTATAATTCACATCTTCATTCAACTAAAGCATCTTATTTCAGGTTAAACTCTCTGAATACATTGGGAAGAAATATGTGGTTCTCTTTTTCTACCCATTGGACTTCACATTTGTTTGTCCCACAGGTTTGTTTGACACTAAATAAATCTAAAAATTGAAGTTTAGATATTAGTTGATGCTATAGCTTTCTTTTATTCTTGCCTCACTTCTCCTTTGTTTGCAGAGATCACTGCTTTCAGCGATCGCCATGCAGAATTTGAGCAGCTAAATACAGAAATATTGGGTGTTTCAGTAGACAGTGTGGTAAGTTGTTTCCTCCATTTATCTTGAACACTCTTAAAGCTAGTGGCCAGCAAAACTCTTGTTTTCCCCTGCTTAATGAGTGTATTTGAATTTGATAAGTTGGTGTATATTGTTTATATTTCAGTTCAACAAAAATTATTATATGGTGTTGTCTGCTAGATCAGCAGGCTTAGTTTGTGTATTGCAATATGGGGTTTAGATTGTGGAACTGAATTCTTATTTTCTTATCAATGAAGAATTTTAGTCAACTGATGGCTGCCATTTTATAGGCTTTTTGTCTGGATGAAGTGTGGCCATTTATGTTTTCTTATATTTTCTTACTATTAAGTTTTTTTTTTATTAGCTTACTGCTTTGCCTAAATTTTGAAATTATTGGCCATCTTGATGGTCTTATGTTATCTTTGGTGTAGTTCTCGCACCTTGCATGGGTACAAACAGACAGAAAATCTGGTGGGCTTGGTGATCTGAAGTACCCCCTGATTTCTGATGTCACCAAATCAATCTCGAAATCCTATGGTGTGCTAATCCCAGATCAGGTATGAATAACTTGTTTTGGCTAGAGCCTCGTCCTAAAATAGCATATTGGAGGGGATTTAAATTTTTTTTTTTTTAATAATTGAACCAAACCATAATGGGTGAGTTAATAAGAACATGGTATGCTAAGTTCTGTAGTGGACACAGGATGCCAGTGATTCCATTCAGATGTTTATAGATTCTCTCTTTTCTTGTACATAATTTCTTTTTTTAATGTTTTTCATCTTTGTTGGCTGCTTCATCCTTCTACATAAAGTAGTCCTTTTTATCAATAAAATTTTTCTTACCTATTAAAAATAAAATGATACCAATGAGTTTTGACCATGCCATTTTTATCTGAATTGTGTTGAATAATACCATTATGATTTGATTATATGCCGCTATGTGTGAACTGAAGCCAAAACGGTTATTCATGTTGTTTCAAAAATTGTTCTGTAACATTATGAAGTGGTATGATCTAATTCATAGAGAGGCGTGTGGGCTCTGGATAATCTTTGCCAACTCATTGCTGTAAAAAAAATAAAAATTATCTAACCTTGATAAAATATGATGACTTCCAAAATTTTTATTAGAAAAGGTGGCACATGAGGCAAAAATTATGAATTTTTTCTTGAAATGGCTATTAGTGTGTTGCTTTCTATTATAATGTTTTTGGTGTTTTTATTTTATTTAATTTTTTATATTTTAAATTATCTCCACATATGGATACATGCCTATCTCAGAATAGCTGTATTATATGTCTTTGTTTCAAAACCTGTTGTGCTTAATTCTGCATATGTTTTTGTTTCTTTGGTTTTGTAATTTGACCAGCAACTTTTGTTCTTCAATTGAGAAAGTCTATGGTTGGATGGTAAGGACTCAGGTCTAGAAAGTGGGTCCATAATTTAGTGTTTTCTGCTTCTTATTCTTCAGTAGTCACTGCTTTTCTGACTCTCCACAAGAGTTGGTTTTCTTTATCTTCTCAATTTAGTGTCATATAATCATCCAATTTTCCGCAAGATTTAACAAACTCTCTCCCTCTGGTTTAATTTTTATGTAAATTTTTTGGATTAACAAGATTCAGGGAGAAAAAAGGACATCAAAAGTATTCTTAGTGTTTCCATGGTTGCTGACTACTGATAAGTTTTGTTTTTGGGAGGGGAGGTGGTTGTGGAGTTTTAATTTATTGTGATAAAAAGCAGAGTGGTTTTTGTAACCTATGTATTTCTGAGAAACTTGAGGTTTCCTTTGTATCATTGAATCAACATGTGCCATTGTTTAAGAGTTTTAGCCATGGAAATTGGCAAACATTGATGAGAGTTTTTGGATTTCGATTTGATAATTATTTTGTGTTTGGAAAAATTAAAAAATTCTGATAAAAGTCTACGTTTTGCTTCCAAAAATTTACAATGTAGTGCTTGTAGAATGTGGTAGATGCTTTCTTATTTAAATGACTGTTTTCTCCATTAGCTACAACTTGGTTTGCATTATGTCTTGCATATATTTTATGTCTTACAAGTTTCCTTTCAATCTTTTTTAGGGCATTGCATTGAGGGGACTTTTCATTATTGACAAGGAAGGAGTTATACAACACTCCACCATTAACAATCTTGCCATTGGGCGTAGTGTTGATGAGACAAAGAGAACACTCCAGGTATTCATTAAGGACAAGTCAATGACTGGAAGATTATATAATTTTAAGACTTATCCATTGATTTTTTTATTGTTTAGAATAGCATTACTTTCTTCTTGTTCTTTATCACCTTCTAAATTGATCATCGTCACTTTTGTCCTGCAGGCTTTGCAGTATGTGCAGGACAACCCAGATGAAGTTTGCCCTGCTGGATGGAAGCCTGGGGAGAAATCCATGAAGCCAGACCCCAAGCTCAGCAAAGAGTACTTCTCAGCAATATAGAGTGGGACGATCGGGTCGCTACCATCATGACCCAAGTTGCATGTTTATTTAAATTAGTGAGGTGTATTCGAGTTTTGTTTTTCATGTAATGTATTTTCAGTTTTCATGAATTTTGAGCTGCAGTTTGTGGGAATAAATGCATTATCGACGGGACAAATCCTGTTATTATTATTATTATTTTTGGAATGTGTTGTTGTAGCTATGTATAATTGATGAATTACATCCATTATTATCAGAGTTTCAATCATAATCCAATTATGTTAGTCCTCCAAGCATTGAAACCTGGGTGCCAGGATTAGGCATGGCTCAGGATTATAGCTGAGAAGAAACTTGATTTGGATGTGTACTAGTGGGTCTAGTAATTTAGATGAATCTTCATTAATATAAACCCGATCCTGTCTAGTTGATCGAATTATGTGATTATGTGAGTGTGAATTTTGAAATCATCTTCCTGTGGGATGGTGTCATGTAGCATCTTGTAAGAAGAGACAGGAAGGGTGACCGATATACTTTCTTTTTTCTTCCTTCTCAACTCCTTTTTGGTTTTGAATACACATGATAAGGTTTGAACTTGTAATGTCTGTTCTATGAAAATACTATGTTTTTTTTTTCTTTGTGTGTGTAATGAGATCAATTCAATATCGGATTTCTTATTTATCAGCATTTCTTTTTATAGAAGAAAATTATACCTTAAAAAAATGTCATCCAAAAGACAAAACTCCCACTTCATGGTTCATGCTGGAATCATTCGACGTACTAAAACAATGGCTCGGCGGAATTATATTTCAGATTAGTGATGCTACATATGCCACCTATAAAGGGTCGCACTATTCTATCCACTTCTATCTCCTCATTTTGGAGTACTGTGGTTCCCTTTACCAGATACAAAAATAGAAAGGCTTTAATAGAAGATAGAAGAAAAGAGTAAAGGGATGTCGCTGGAGGCGGTTGTTCTCCACCATAATCACACAACAATATTATCCATACCGACCTGTAGTGCTTTTCCCATCCCAAATGTCCGAACCCCAATTGTGCTACAAAGGCCACGGCTTAGTAGTAAGAAAATGCTAATGGTATCAGTACCACCTCTAACATCATCGTCAACAAGCCGTATGAGATTACGGGTTTCAGCATCGTCTCTTTCAGGTTCATTACCACCACCACTCGATCTGACAGAAGACAACATTAGAAAGGTTTTAGTCGATGCTCGTGTCGAGTTGGCTCAGATTTTCGACACTTCTGTTGGCATGACAGGTTAGTTTGCTCCTATATTTACACTTCACTTCACACACTACTATTTTTCATTAATTCTAACATTTTAATAAAGTTTTGAACTTTTTTTAGTATGGAATTTTGTTTTTAGGACAAGTTGAACTTGCTGAGTTAGATGGACCGTTTGTGAAGATTAGTCTCAAAGGTCGGTTTTGGCACAAACGTAGTACTGTTGTTGCTAGAGTCGGTAATTATCTGAAGCAGAGGATCCCTGTGAGTCATTTCACTTTCAATTGTTTATTTTATTTTATTTTATAACTGAGAACTGTTAGCTGAATTTAGCATGCGCTTGTTTTTTTCTCTCAGGAAATCTTGGAGGTGGATATAGAAGATGAGAAACAGTTGGATGATAGTCCTCAAAGCTTTTGAGGTACACCAGCGGCTACCTATTCTTTTTTTTTTTTTTTTTTTTTTTCACATTGTCCTTTTAGAAAATTGTTCTGGCACTTCCATGGATGAGAATGCAAACTAGAAGAGCTATAACATGTAGATATTTTTATTAAAACAAAATTCGAATAATAATCGTGCATCAATGGATGGCTCGTTTTATTGACAGATTGAGAAATGTTAGAATTATGGTTAAATGAATTTTTTTTTTTAAGAGGAATGAGAAACTTTTATTTCAACAAAAAGAATTACTGATGAAACTCAGTCAACTAGCTGTAGCAAGCTACATGATACAAGAAGATACACTTTATCAGATAAGATTACATCACAAGGAGCACTATCAAACTCTGGCTCTAATAGCTGAGTAAGAAATTCCCCACAAACTACAAAGCACTCGGTTCTGAACAGAGTTAAATAAATTTCCTTCTTGAAATTCAAATCTACCCTTTATCTCCCATCTAATCTGTCTCACAATGCCTTAATTTTCCCTCAATGTCTATAACATTTCTATGCTGCCATATATGATAAATGGAAGCCCACACCGGCACCGCAAGTATTCATACAATAGATTTCAAGCTTTTTCTTTGAGATGATTTTCTCCCCATTCTAATATGTCACCCCAGCAGAATTTGGGATGCTTAATGAGGTACCAATTTACGATAGATCTCTAAGTACTTCTTGAGAAAGGGCATTCAAAAAACAAATGCTCTCTACTTCCAATTCTCTACTTACAGATTACACATTGGGTCTCTATCGTATTCTTAATACCCCACTGCATCAACCAACTTTTAGTGGTAAGCCTATTTTGAATCACCAACCAACCAATAATAGAGTGTCTAAGAATTGCTTTGAGAAACCAAAGCATCCTCCACTATTTCACCTCAGGTGGTTAGATCTAATACAATGCATTTGCACAAGTCTACATACCAGATTTTGCAGGGAGCCAGATTGGCTTATCCTCATCTTGCAGTTCAATAAATCAGACACCGTTTACTTTGAATGGTAACAAGATCATCTGACCTAGCATGATTCCAAAACCAATTACCGTTCCTCAGTATACTAGAAACTGTAGCACCATAAGAACTTGCTACATCATATACTGCTTTGTAGCCAAACCTGTGGAACCGATGTCCATAAGGGATGTTTCAATGATTCAATTCACTATTTCCTAAAAGCTAAAGCTTTTGAGACAATCAGTAATTTACAAAAAGGAAAATGGAAAATCACACATAATTTTTGAGCTTAAAAGGCATTGCAAATGGATTGGTGTAATGCAAGAGTTCAGATAAATAGATGTAATTTGACAGCATGTGAAGAAGGGCTGCGTAGTGCATACCCAACAGCAATGCTGTAAAAAGCTGGTTGCATGAAGAATCAATGAGAAATAAATGAGTTATTATATATTCTCCACCTCTTGTTTGTAGTAAACTTGTTTAGAGATTCATTAATTTTACAAACACTTTCGTTCTCCACTCCTGAAATTTGTCTAGAATGTCTTTTTGTGCGTGAGAGAGAGAGAGAGAGAGAGAGAGAGATCTGTGGAATTTCTACACAATTTAATAGACATAGGTATGGTGTGGCAACCTATAACTTCAATTGTATTAGTTGCTTATTTTCCATCTTATGGAAACAGTTTACTGTTAACAGGAGGACGTGACATATTTTAACTAAGTTTAGCCGTGAACCTGTAAAGGAAGTTCCTTCATTGCAATAACAACTTCATTCTCTAATGTACTATAAGGCTGTTGATCACAAATTTGAGAAATAGTTTAATAGACATAGGTATGGTGTGCCAAACTATAACTTCAATTGTATTAGTTGCCTATTTTCCATCTTATGGAAACGGTTTATAGTGTTAGCAGAGGAGAACGTTACAAAGTTTAAATAAGTTTAGCCTTGAACCTGTAAAGGAAGTTTCTTCATTGCAACAGCAACTTCATTCTCTAGTGTACTACAAGGCTATTGCATATATCACCCTGTAAATAGCTAGCTGACAGTCACAAATTTGAGAAATAGTTTAGACAAGAGCCTTGTAGCTCAAAGGCATTGCCCGATTCTCCCAAAGAGAAGAATCTTTGCAGATTTTATTTTGCTATGGATGCTAGATGAGGCAAGAATGTCAAAGTGCAACTGCTGAAACAAATAACAAGTTGTTTATGAGAGAGTTCAGAAAATCAGATGAAGGTGTATCAACTATAAAATGGACTTGAGGAATGGAATAAGAGGAGGGGAGAGTGAATCCTCTTGTATGACTACCAGATATGGTAGTTTGGGAATTCCTTGAGCGTCTCAAAGAAAGGGAGTTCGGGACAAGGAAATTTCTGGCCTGCACAGGTCTTGCCAAAAGGTATTTGGGTTCTGAGTATGGCGCAGGAGTATTTTTAGAGGAATTTGATGAGCCTTAAATGATGAGCCTCACTCAGTCTTTCCAATTCACATTTCTCCGAGGCATTCCTGGTAGTGAATTACTAAGGTGTTGACCAAGCCATTGAACTGAACCCTGCTTCCAGTTCAGTAAGGTTCGTTGAAGTAACCAAGCCATTGCTGAGGAGCCTTGCTAAATCCTGCAGGCATCTATCCTTGGGTATAAACACCAATATTTCTTTGAGGCTCCAATATCGTGCATTAAATATCCAATTACAGATTCTACAATAATAAGAACTTTCTGTTCCATTTGCTTCTTACATTTTGCATTTTGACCTTCATGAAGCATATTGTAAGGCCCTGCTTGGCTGTTAATTTTTTTCAAATTCCACATTATCATCCATTCATTGCTGTTGTCCTTTTTTGGTATTTCTGATATCTCATTAGGCTTGGATTTTGATTTCTATGGACATACTCATTGCCACCTTCTCATTCCCTTGTCAACATCTTTAGTAAAGCAGGACTAGCTTTCATAACGTTTTTGCACTTGGTAAAAATTACATCCATAGACCACCTTGGAGTTGTTGATTTATGCTTAGCAACAAATAATAAGTAGGCTGAATCCAAATCCTTGCTGTTCAATGATTTAGTAATCCTGCTGATTCTCCATGTCATGCAGAAGATGGATTGTTAATATTGTGAGTTGGAAATAATTCTTAGGCACGTAGGCTGAGAATTATGACATTTATTTTAAATAAAAGGAAACCATAAGCTGCCAAAATCCAATCCATAAACCCGGAAACGAAAGAAAGTGTGTTTCCTAAGAATTTAGCCAAGTTCTTATTTTGACTGCTACAGATGACCAAAGTTTTCTGCACAGAAAATGCCACTATTCTTAATCATTAATTCACAATCACTGACAATTAAGAAAACTTGATTATGTTCGGTAACCTCTTCTTCCTCTTGCTTCAAGATCAGAGAACTCATGTTCATGACAATGAAACACTATTTTGTCAAATTCTTTTCTAAAATAAGCTAGGGGTGTCATAATTTCATATTCGCAGTGTTCAACAAAAGAATGATGGGATTTTTTTATATATATATATATATATATATATTTTATTAGTAATAAGATTCTATTGACAAAGGATAAAGAGTACAGAAAAGAATGATAAGAAACACTACAGTGAAGAGACTTCCACTCAAGTCAGTCTTTTATCACTCTACTACATGGAGGAGTCAGGTGGGGTGAGGGTTAAGAATTGAAGATGTTAAAAAATATCGAGTCCTGAGTCTGTTGTTTATGTTCATTTTATCTAATCCTACCTGGAGGGCAAGTATAGTACCTTTAATCTTATTTGGAATACAAGTAATTTTAAGCCTACTTGTATTTCAAGTGTTGTAATACTTTTAATCCGACCTGTAGCACGATTGCAATTTTTTTTGCAGTTGTAAGATTTTGCCAGACCGGGTAATGGGCTGTTTTTATGCCTTGATGCTAAAATATACCAACATATGGCATATAGAAGACCAGATGTGAATGATCTAATCCTACTTTGTATAGGATTTATCCTATTATAAATACTCTTCAGTTAGTTCATTGTAACATAGAACTTAATAGTGCCGATGAATCTATAAGGGGATTTTTGTTACGAATGTAGGCTTGTAAGGTTAAACCATTTGAATTCACTGGGTTCTCTTTCTTTCCCTCCACCTTCGTTATTTTTCAAATACTTCATTGTACTATCAAAGCTACGTTAGGCATTTTCTAAGAAGGTATATGTAGAGAGTGAAAATTCCAACCAATTACAAGACGCCATATGCTACTTAGTAAGTTCCATTGTATTTGTTCAGTGACAAACGGGAAGTTTCCAGGTGTCACCAAATAAAAATTGTAAAGAATACCTAAGAAATAAACATATGTCGACACGTGTTAATATTTTAATTTAAATGACATAAGTAGTCAAATCAAATACTATCGTGTGTTATTTTAAATTAGAACACTTGGCTAATTAAATAATGTCATATGTCTCTTGGAGAACAAGGAGTAAAGTCCATCCATTTAAATTATGACACATGTTATTAATGATAGCCAATCATGTGTCATCACATCTTCTCAAAACTCCTATAAGTAGAGGCCCTCCTCAGTCTACATGAACACATTCAGAAGTCTAGAAGTTTTGCCAGAATTAAGCTCTAAAGCCTTCAAAGAATTTCTACCTTCGAATACAAAGAACATTGAAAGCAAAATCATTCAGATCATCCTCCTAGATCTCAAAGTTCACTGGAGTCAAGTTCAAAAGCCTTTAGAAATTCCTATAGACTACAAACTAGTGAAACTCTATGAATTCAAGCCTCTAAAGCCCCAAAGCTCCAAAGAACTTCCACTATAAATATGTAAAGCTTTACTAGTTTGTGGTCTTTAGGAGTTTCTGAAGGTTTTGAGCTTGGTTTTAGTGAACTTTGAGATCTAGGAGAACGATCTAAATGATTTTGCTTCAAATATTCTTCATATTTGAAGGTTAAAGTTCTTGAAGTTCTTTGGATGCTTTGGAGTTTGATTCTAGCAGAATTTTGAGACTTCTGAATGTATCCATGTAGACTGAGGAGGGTTTCCATTTATAGGAGTCTTGAGAAGGTGTGATGACACATGATTGACTATCATTGATGACACATGTCATAATTCAATTAAAGGGACTTTATACCTTGTTCTCTAAGGTGTACAGGCAGAAGGTGCAGAGCAGAAGGAAGAGCAACATAAATAGCCAAAACAGCATGTAGTTTAGTATAAATTCTGTAAAACTACCTGTAGCTTAGTGTATGTCACTAGTGGCTGAGTTAGTTATGATTAATGGCCATGTGTACAGCTGTGATTGGTTCATTAGACAGTCAGTCAGTCTCTGCTTAATTCTCGCTAATTAGTTAGAGGAGGTTAGAGCATCCACAGCAGTGGAGCTAAAAATTTAGCTTTTTAGCTCCACCAAAAGTTACTTTATCTATTTTACCTATTCACTTTACAAAACATGCTGCAGCAGTGGATCTATTTTAACTTTTAACACAATAAAATAATATAAACATCACAATAAAATAATATATCCACTACAAGAAAATAATATATCCACTACAATAAACAACCATCACAACTACCCGCAACCGCTACCATCGACTCTTCCACCGCCACCGCAATCGCTACCGCCACCGCTACCGCTGCCGCCATCGCCGCCGCTGCCACCACCGCCGCCGATTCTTCCACCACCGCAATTGCCACCGCCACCGCAGTCGCTACCGCCGCAGCCACCGCCACCACTACCACCAACACCGATTCTTCCACCACCGCGGCTGCCGCCGCCACCGACCCTTCCACCACCGCCCAAATTATACTTATACATTTTTTTTTTTTTACTAAAACAATTTCTCAATCATCATGATAACGTAACAATAATATTTTATTTTAACTCCAAATTATATATATACAAAACTCAAACTAAATTATGAAATAGAGGAACTTTATAATAAAACATATAAAATAAAACACATATTATAGCTGGAACAATGTAGTCAATAGATTACTCACATACATAACTCAAACTAAATTACAATAAAACTCACACACTCGCACAAGTTCCTACGACTCGCCATGCAATTGCCATAAATGTTCAACAAGGTCCTTCTGGAGTTGAAAATGAATGTCTCGGTCTCTAATGCGTCCATACCTCTCAATGCATGACAGAAATTCATCATTTTGTTCATGTAACACTTGCATAGGAGGATTATCCACTCCATCAATTTGTTCATAATCCAAATTTACCACTTCATTATCATCCCGTTCATCTTCAACAATCATGTTATGGAGAATTATACACGCTTTCATGATCTGTTGGAGTGTTTCAAGATGGAAAAAGCGTGCAGGTCCACGGACAATTGCGAAACGTGCTTGAAGCACTCCAAATGCACGCTCAACATCCTTCCTATGCGCCTCTTGGGTTGCTGCAAATAATTTTCGCTTAGGTCCTTGTGGAGATGGGATTGTTTTCACAAATGTTGCCCACTTTGGATATATGCCATCAGCAAGGTAATATCCCATTGTGTAGTCATGACCATTGATTGAGTAATGTACTGCAGTACCACGTCCTTCAGCAAGTTCATTAAATACATGAGACCGCTCAACACATTAATATCATTATTTGACCTAGGTAACCCAAAAAATGCATGCCATATCCAAAGATCATATGATGCTACTGCCTCCAAAACAATAGTAGGCTCACGAATATGACCACAATATTGACCTTTCCATGCAGATGGACAGTTTTTCCACTTCCAATGCATGCAATCAATTGAACCTAACATACCTGGAAAACCTCGGCGTTCGCCATGAGCTAACAGTCTAGCAATGTCTTCATTGTTTGGCTTTCTTAAGTATTCCTCAGAGAAAACATCAATTACCGCAGTAACAAATTTTTTCAAACTTTCTAATGCAGTAGTTTCTCCAATCCGCACATATTCATCTAGCAAATCCCCCGATACTCCATACGCAAGCATTCTAAGTGCAGCAGTTATCTTTTGTAATGAAGATAAACCAAGTTTGTTGGCACTATTTCTTTTTTGGACAAAGTAAGAGTCATGAGCTTCTACCTTAGATTGAATACGGAGAAAAAGAGAACGCTTCATCCGAAATCTCCTACGAAATAAAGCGGGTGGATATACTGGCGTGGGAGCAAAGTAATCAAGAAAAAGCCTCTCATGGCCTGCCAAATGATTACGTCGAATAGAGCGACGACGTTTAGGTTGTGATGTTTCCATAACATGTTCTTCGATTATCTCATCCTCATTTGAGTCATCAAGAAGCAACTTGTACAACAAAGAGCGATTCATGGATGCAACCTTCAAGACAATTGAAAAACAATTATTACTATAGATGCAAGATTAAAAAGTCAAGTGACATATTGAATATAACAAATTTACGCATAAGCCACAACAAATTGAATATAACCAAAATACTATAAAATACTTTAAATTTTACTTGCTCTAATTTCTATCAAAGCATCAGCAGCAACAACAACAACTCAGCAAAACAACAACAACTTGCTCTCATTTCTATCAAAGCAAAACAAGATAAACAATAAATTTAAAGGTTTACTACCAAAATACTATAAATTTTAAGGCACTACAAAATACTACCAAAATACCATAAATTTAAAAGTTTACTACCAAAATACTTAAAGGCCTACAACCAAATACTTAAAGGCTTACATAAGCCACTACAAAATACATAAAGGCCTAAGCTACATCCAAAATACAATCAAACCCATTAATTACGTGAACTTCGTTTTGCCATGATTTCCTTTTGGAGTTGTTCATAAAAAGCTTTTTGTGCTCCGGTCAAGCCACTTGTATCTTTCATCATGATTCTCTCCTCCTCTAACATCTATTGCATCTCAAATTTTTTCTTCTCAATCATGACTTTTTCCTTCTCAATCTTAAGTTTTTCTTCACTTCTGTCCTTCTCAATTGTAAGTTTTTCCCTCTCAATAAGCATTTTTCCTCTTCCAATCGAGTTGCATCCTCAATAAATTTCATTTTCTTAATCAAATATTCCCCTACATCTTTTCCGGTGGCTTTGTTCCTTCGGTTGGCTTTTTTGGCCTTCTTACCAATTGGCCTCTCAAGATTGCAACTGTCACCAAGTCCGGACCCATAATCCCCTTCGCCCCCTTCGCCAATAGATGTTGACTCTGGAGTTGGAGGCACGGATGCTCTTGATCTTCCATTAAGATTGGCAAACTTTGGTTGGTCCTTTAACATGAGCCAACAATGCTCAAGAAGAAAGGGTTTTTGGTGTATCTCCAAAAACAAAGCCTTCGCATTGATAATCTAAAAAAAAAAAAATATAACATGATTAGAATCTTCAAACTATTGATAAATGTGTATATTAACACTAATGCAATATAATTTATACTTGATCTTGTTCGGTTATACCACTTTTATGAAGTGCGTTAACTTTAGCCATGCACCCTGCAAACTTATTTGTCCTTTCACTGATCAATCCCCAACGACTTAACAAGGAGGTAATAGTACGTGTGTTACCGGATTTATTGTACTGCGTGAAGTATTCCCAAACTTTTTGACGAAATGTAGCTTGTGTTTGTTCATTACTGCTTACGGGATCAACACTAGTATTAAGCCATGCTGACACTAAGAGTTGATCTTCCTCTACACTAAAGTTAGCGCCCCGTTTTCCTTTTGTAGAAGAGGCATTCTCAACTTCAGGTGGAGAATCAGAAACTGACACAGGAGTATTTTGAGATGTTCCTAAAATTTGTGAGTCAATTTCTATATCCCCATTCATGATACCCGTGTAATATGGTAGGTCCCTACATGACTCCATGTCTCTACGTGACTACATAAAATTAGACAAAAAAAAAAAAAATGTAAAGTTCCTTGCACACAAAAATTTTCCAATCGAATAATTATATCAAAACTTAAAATACTTAGAATCATAACAATAGAACATGATTATGCATAAATACTTAATTTGACAGTAGCTTAATCCCACTAATAAAGAAAACCACACCACAAATTCCTGCAAATAGAAAAATCCCACAACATTCCAATACAAATATATTTTGTCTATTCATAGATGCTCTGAATCAAAAGCCCAAAAAAAAAAATTTGGCTAAAATTCCCTGCACACAGACAATTCACAATCTAAACTTAAACTCTTTATTTGAAAAAAAAATTGGCTAAAGTTCCCTGCACACAGACAATTCCCAATCTAAACTTTATATCAAAACTTAAATTCTTTTTTAGTACTAGTTGATGGACAGAGATGAAATCAGTCAACCAACATTTCTCCATATAAACGTGTATTCTAGAAACTGTGTAGGATGTGGTTCTTTTTACAAACTTCATTTTGGTTCTTTTTTTAGTAATATCATGGTTATGAAATCCATAAATTCCTGCAAACAGAAAAATTCCAATCCATTTCATCACAAATACATTCAATCCAATACATTCTGTACACACAAAAAATTCCATACACACATAAAATTACCCTGCACACAGAAAATTCCCAATACATTCTGTCCAATACAAATACGTTTTGCCAATTCACAAATATTCAATTGACTTGAATCTGTACACACAGAAAATTCCATACACACAGAAAATTACCCTGCACACAGAAAATTCCCAAATACATTCTGTCCCATACAAATTCGTTTTGCCAATTCACAAATGTTCAACTGACCTGAAGTGAAACAGAGGGCTGATCGGCGGTGAGCTGAGAGGGCTGATTGGCGGTGAGCTGAGAGGGCTGATCGGCGTGGGTCTGAGGCCGAGAGGGTTGATCGGCGTGGGTCTCAGTTGATCGGCGGTGGAACGGTGACGTTGAAGACGGTAAGGGCCGGCGGCAGCGAGCTTGAGAGAGTTGAGAGCTTCGATGGTGTGGGCTGAGGTTGATCGGCGGTGAGCTTGAGAGAGTTGAGACGGCGTCGGCGTGGGTCGGTGGCGAGCTTCAGAGAGCGACTGTGAAGAGAAAGTGAAGGAGAGAGTGAAATGGAGAGACTTCCAGAGTGACTGAAGAGAGAAGACGGCGTCGGCGGCGGTGGCGGTGAGCTTCAGAGAGGGCGGTGAGCTTCAGAGAGGGCTGTGAAGAGAAAGACGGCGTCGGCGGTGAGCTTCAGAGAGGGCGGTGAGCTTCAGAGAAGGAGAGACTGAAATGGATGAGCTTTCCGGAGTGACTGAAGCGAGGAGGGATAGCGTGAAATGAAAGCCAGGGAGCAGGGAGTCTGATAAATGTTTTTTAATCGAACCCGAATAAAATACTATTTTTGTTTATAACTTTCAGCTACAGTGCTCATGTATTGATACATGAGCACTGTAGCGCAAAGCTAAAAATTTTTAGCTTTGCCTCCACTGCTGCGTATGGGATTTTGTGGTTTGAGTGGAGCTAAAATAGCAATATAGCTATTTAGCTCCACTGCTGTGAATGCTCTTAGTTATAATAGTGTATAAATATCTAAATCATGTAATCAATTGTTAGTGTGTGAGATAACACAAGTTTCTATTTCTTGGATTCTCTTTAGAATCTATTTCTTTTTCACAAGTAACACACGACATTATTTGACTAGCCAAAGTGTTCTAATTATAAAAAACACATGACAACATTTAATTTGACTGCTTATATCATTTAAATTAAAATATTAACACATGTTGACATAGGATTGACTCTTAAGTATTCTTTGTAATTTTTATTCAATGACACTTGGAAATTTCCCATTGGCTACCGAATAAATTTAGTGGAACCTACTAAGTAGCACATGACTTCTTGTAATTGGTTGGAATTTTTCACTCTCTATAATATCAAAAAAAAAAAAAACAAATTATCTTCTTTAATATGGGACTAGCCCCATCACACGTGCAAAGTGTGTGCGATGAGGCTTTTTTTTTAGTAGTCATATTTTGTAGAAAAAAAATTGTGCTTTTTTTTTTTTTTTATATATATATATATAATTTGGGTCATTCTCTTGTACCACCAATTTTTTTAGGGGGTACGATACCTACGTAAGTCTTAGCCTTTAGATTTCCTTGTTTTAATCTTAGCCGTTTGTATAATTTTAATAGAATATCAATTACTGGTCAGTCAGGTTAGCGTATAAAACCAAAAAACAAATACGATTCTTCTTCTCTCTCGCACCACATCTAATTCGAAGCAGGTTCTCGTGGGTTCTTCTCTTTCGTCGTCTCTTCTTTCCAATCTTCATCGCTAATGTTGTTGGGTGAATCACTGAATCTATTTTTTGCCATCCTATGTCTTTACAAACTAGAGTCTCTAAATTTCTTATAGCATTCATTTAGGGATTTTGATTCTTAACCTTTTTCCTCTATATTTGTTTTAGGCAAAAACTCTAGTGGTATGTTTGGATGCCAAGGGTTCGGTCTCTTTCATCAATTGTAAATCTGAATCACAAAATATTGATAGGATTGTCTAGGTTTATTTGTGCTTTGTGGGTTTCGTTCGATTTGTTTAAGAATTGTTTGTGGATTTTGTTTGATTTGTTTATGATTTTTTTGTGGGTTATGCTTGATTTTTTTATGATTTTTTGTGGGTTTGTATCTGCTGTAAGGATAAGAACTGGTTTGGTTTAGTTTTGTTAAGAAATTGTTGATTTTTTTTTTTTTTTTTGGAGTTCAAGGTTGGACTAGTGGAAATACAAAGTGTTTGATGAAATTCTTCTATGAGCTTGGAATTCCAGGAGCTACTTGAATGAGTCAGTGATACAAATTTTTAAAGCCGTATTTTTAAAAATATGATGGTTCTATTGTCATATTAAGCAGTAAAAATATTTGAGGGTGTATCAAAATGTGAAAAAATAAAGGAACCACTATATGTGACAGAAGAATTGTTAAATTTGATATTAGAACTACACAATGTAATAATGGAACTATCAAATTTGAGAAACAGGTAAAGGAACTACTAAATGTAACAAAATAACTGTCAAATGTGATGTTGAAACTACATAATGTGAAAATGGAACTGTTAAATGTGAGAAACAAATAAGGGAACCACCGAATGTGACAAAAGAATTGTTAAATGTGATGTTGAAACTCCACAATGTGAGAATGAAACCGTGAAATGTGAGAAAAAAGTAAGGGAACCACCAAATGTGAGAAAAAAACTATCACATGTGATGTTGGAATCGCACAATGTGAGGATGAAACCGTCATATGTGAGAAAAAAGTAAAAGAACCACCCAATGTGATAAAATAACTATCACATGTGACAAAAGAACTATCACATGTGACAAAAGAACTGTTACATGTGACAAAATAGAGCAGATGCGATATTGGTACTGCTTAATATGATAACAGAACCATCAAATTTGAGAAAAAATAAATAAATAAAAGAACCACTATATGTAATAAAAGAATTGTCAAATGTGATATTGAAATTGCATAATGTGATAATGGAACCGCGAAATGTGAGAAAAAAAATAAGGGAACCACCAAATGTGAGAAAAAAACTGTCAAATGTGATGTTGAAACTGCACAATGTAAGGATGAAATCGTCAAATGTGAGAAAAAAGTAAGGGAACTGCCAAATGTGACAAAAGAACTGTCACATGTGATGTTGGAACTGCACAATGTGAGAATGAAACTGTCAAATGTCAGAAAAAAGTAAGGGAACCGCCAAATGTGACAAAAAAACTGTCACATGTGATGTTGTGTGATGTTGGAACTGCACAATGTGAGGATGAAACCTTCAAATGTGAGAAAAAAAGTAAGGGAATCCCCAAATGTGAGAAAAGAACTGTCACATGTGATGTTGGAACTGCACAATGTGAGAATGGAACCGTCAAATATGAGAAAAAAGTAAGGGAACCACCAAATGTGAGAAAAGAACTATTATATGTGATGTTGAAACTGCACAATGTAAGAATGAAACAATTAAATATGAGAAAAAGGTAACTTGGTATAGTAGGTTACCTACTAGTGGGTACCGTACCCCCCCTTTTTTGAGGGGGTACTGTAGAATTACCCATATAACTTTTATTTTGAAAATCTAATTTATAAGTGGATAAAGTAATTTGAAAATTAACAGGAAAGTTGTCTTATTTTTTAGGTAATGTTTTAGTGGGAGTTAGAGTTGCATTTTTACTAGATTGTCCTTTAGTTTTATCTTTACATAAACATAGGGGTACAGGGGCATTTTTGAACTAAAAAAAATGATGAATTCAAACAAGGAAAACTCCTTAAATAATAATATAGATAAGAACCAACCCCACGTGGCCTCCATTAAGTGTCAAAGCAATTTTGTGACCTCCACTTATCCATATCTCCAATAACAAGATTCAAGATCCTTCTCTTGTCATTGTTGCTAGTCACTCTACAAGGCTCAGTCGATCTATTTATAATAATGGATAGTGTATAAATTTGATATTTTCTAACAAGGCAATCTTTTGGTGATTTCAACTACACTTAATGGGCACATGCATCTTTCTTTTGCACCTAGTTTTTTACTTATTTTATTTTATTTTATTGAAAGCCCTCAATCGGCTCTCTTTGGTCATACGTCTTTATCATTTTCAGGCAAAATTACTCATATCACACCTATAATCAGTCTCTTTTATTAGCTTTCTTGTTTGTAATGCATCTTTATCATCTTCAAGTAGAGTATTTCAGACCACGCTTAAACCTCAATCATTGTGTGCATCTTTCTTTCATTCTAGCTTGTCAATTGCATTTCATTTGGTCTAGTTTGGTACACTTCACATCCAAGTCGGTCATGATTTCCCTCATGGTCTTACTTTTTCTCCAAACTCAAGTTATTTTTGAGCTTCCACCTTGAGTTTGAAGGACGATGTTATGCGTATCAACGCTTAATCCAAGTCATGGCTCAAGTCTATTGTCTATGTTCATTGTATCTAATCTTAAAGTCCTACTTGGAGTGAAAACAAACTAATCCTATAAGTAAAGTAATTTTAACCTTATTTAGATTGCAAATAAAGTAATCATAATCCTATTTGTAGTTCAAGTATTGTAAACATGGTTTATTTAGGGTTTAGACTACTAAAAATATCCTTCAATGAGTTCATTGTAATATAGGATTTAGTAGTAAATATGTAATTATCAAAAAATTTCTATTGTGAATATAGGTCTTTAAGGTCGAATCACGTTTATTTCCTATATTCTTCTACTTTCTCTCTTTGCCTTCTTTATTTTATTTTTCATATTTTTTCATATACTTCATCATTCTATCTTAGTTATGTCACACCTTTTTTAATATGGTATTAAAATTTTATTTTTTCTCATATAATAGAAGATAGTCCATATTAGACTTCTTATATTCTTTTGGTAAGGTGGCCTTTAATGATTTGATCCGAATAGTAATAAGCATGCCAATATAGGAAATAATAAACCAGTCAGTTGTTAGAATCTCCTATTTTTGTACGGACAAAACTTAAATATTGTACCTTAGGTGCTATTCTTTAGATTCTTTTCTTAAGATTCAGTTATGTACCTACTTAACTAAAAAATACACTTCTATCCTATGAGAAAAAATTCACACGGCAGAATCTTAACGAAGGAACCTATGGAACAACACCTAAGTACTGTACCTAAGTTTTGCCTTTATTGTATTACTCATGGATAAAATCAAGTGACTAAGACATACGGGTGATTGACTACTATGCAGCCTATATGGATCACATGAGGTCTATCCAATTAAATGCAGTCAAAACATTATCAGGGGATTGCACTTGATGTAATATCTCAGATAAAGGGTGGAAAAAAGAATTTTAATCTCAACTATTAAATAAATAGAGCGAGAGAAAAAAAAACAAAAAGTGAATTAGGAGTAAAAAAAAATTGTGAGTTAAAAAGGATAATTGCACCAGTGAGTATTGCATCCGATCTCAATCCGTAAAAGAATCGCATGATATCTATCTAGTCAAATGTAGTGAAACATTATTGACTACTAGGCCTTGTATATATGGAATCATGGATCGAATGAGATCTACATAATCAAATGCAGTTGAACATTTACAAACGAATCATGTGCGTAACATGTATCTCCCACAATATCCCGTGGACTCGTAACTGGTGGCGAGCAAAGCAATCAATTCTCCTTGAAGAATGAATAAAGAACCACGTTCTAATAATTATTGTGATGATCATAATAATAGTTTGAAAAACAAGAAACATATATGCTTCTTTTTCTACGATCCAATCCTATTTCTGAGGAATCTTGCATCTATTATACTCCTATATATAAACTTATTTTATCAACTACAAAAAGTTTTGGAAGCATCACACGACAACTATCGAATCATTTTGATACCTTAAAAGTTAAAATTCCTTGCCGGCATTATTTCATATTTTATGATGTACTTGTTTTTGTTTTTTTTTTCTCTTCCCCCTTAATGGGTAACAAAGAAAAAGAAGCATTTGGAATGTGGAATTGTACTATATTATGTTCATGCTATAGTTCAATGACATATAAAAAGAGACCAAAACTCAAAATGAATTCCTTCACTCCCTTGGAATTGCTCGGTCAATGTGTTTCCGTGAGACTATATGATAGCCTTATCTTGATTTAGAAGTTAAAATCCTCAACCTACTCACATGACCTCTACATAGATCATGTTCCAAGACTAAAGAAATAGTGTTTGAAATTTCTGGTTGCAAACATATTATTCTGCAGAAGATTGTGAATAAATTAATAAGATTGATTGAACACTGTATATATAAGCATACATTAACTCCATTACTTATATATGTTTAATTCACCGAATAATAGAACCGCAAAACAATAATTCATTTAAGTCTAAGATGTTGATAATAATATCATATGAATACTTTTTTTTTAAAGAAAGTTTCAACATATGGCGTCTACTCCTAATAATGCACTTTATCATTAGACCAAAACACCAATCGGTTTTTAGTGTAGGTAGGGATTGAACCTCAGATCTCTTATTCAACCATAAAGACTTTACTAATTGAGTTAACTGGAACCCACCATATGAATACATCTTTGGTTCAACCTAAATTCCATTTTATGAAGTACCTCATTTTTCAAGGAAACTACACTTTTTCATAATAAACACAAATATAAAGGGAACACCTTTGATGGAGCTAGGGGGTTAGGGTAAACCCTGAAGATAAACAACCACATGCATTCTATCCTTATCAGGTAAATGAGGACTTGAACAAGCAGATCAGGATTTGGTATGCCAAAGCATAATAATCTAAAATAGCACTTACAGGTGACCAACTCTTAAAATAAATAAATGAAAGACCGTTAAGCAAGTCTTGCATTTGCTACAAATAGGACTTTATTGAATCCCGCCAAAAAAAAAAAAAAATCCCAAACCTCAATCATGAATAGGAAGAGCAATTAGAGAAATGTGAAATTTCTTATCTATAGGGTTGAGGTTATGTTAACCACATTTCTTCTTGTTGTGCGAAAGACAAAGTTTAACTACAAAATATGTTGTAATCTAAAACTGCAATCTTACTCAATAAAATAAATATTACTACATATTTTAAAAGTCTAACTGTTAAATTGCATTTTCTTTACGCTATTAATACACATGTCAAATTTTGTGTTAGTCGAATATTATTTACTATATGATTTATAAGTTTATATTTTATGCATAATTTTAAACTATAAAAACTTGCAATTTAAACTTGTCAAAATCCATCTCCAATAAAAAAATATTGAATAAGGTTGTAGTATAAGGTTACAACCAATTTTGTAGCTAAATTTTGTCATTGTACAAATAACACCCTAAGACTCAAATTAATAACAATAAAAGTAGAAATAAATAACAAGCATACACAAATAACACAAAAAATTTACATGGTTCGACAAACTGCCTATCAGGCGAAGGTCAAAGTTCGTTTGATTTATATCATATAATTGACTTTGTGTGTGTGTGAGAGTTACAATTTAAAGTTTAAAATTAAAAAATAAAAAAATAAAAAGAAGAAGAAGAGAGAATTAGGAGTGCATAGTAGCTGACCTCATGTTTACATAGTTTTTGGGCCAAATTTTCAAAAACTTGTTAAAAGTTCATACATTTAGGATTAAGCCTAGTAGTACTTCGACAAATCTCAAACTTAAAGGAAAAAGGTGTTCACTTTGTAGTACACAAAATGCCCAATCCCGGCAGGTGGGCTCAGCATCAGCATCAGCTAAGATTCGAAATGGTAAATTGAGAGGCCCACGAATCAACAGGGCCGCAACGACCGGATTATTGTCATGCACACTTTATACACATATTGCCAGCTACTAGACAAAATACAAAACCAAAATTATGTTTCTACTTTGATTTTGAAACTTGTATTATAATTCTTTTAAGTAAAAAAGGAATTGAAAATAAGATGATGATATCAAAGTGGGGTTTGTAGTTTGCACCGAACAGCTTTGAGGGAAAGGAGACTTTTATTAGTCTCTATAATCCACAATCAAAGTAATCTTTCAAATGTTTCCACCAAAAGCTTTACCAAAAAGTCTTTTTGAAATGCGGGAGACATAAGCATTAGCTTTAATCTGTTGTTATTTTGGTCTAACACCAATTTACAACCATAGACTTTTTTTTTTTTTTTTTTACAGCTATTTATCCGGATAAAGAGGTCTTTCTCTAACATTACATTAAAGTCATTTGCGAGCTTAGAATTTTCTTAAAAGCTGTAAATCTTGTAGGTGATTGGAGTGAGAATTGAAACCATAACATGAGTCGGAAGGAGAGTAGAATAAAGTAAGAGTGACTGAAAATCTGACTATTGAGTTTGTTTATAATAATACAATTTGTCATTTGTGCAGGGTCGATTGAATACAATATGAGTCCTAATATGATAATTTTAAGTGGGGTTTTCTTAATATTTAAATATCAAATAAATAAAATATTTATTTAACTCTATATATATGTGTGTGTGTTTAAAAATTGTTCTTGCTTAGATGCAAATTTACTAATTAAGTTGTTGTTTTCAAGTTTTATTAATACATATTTCTAAATGATAATAGCTAATCCAATTAATTTTCTTGTGAAAATGATTGATATTATGCAAAATTTTATAAATTTTAATTTTGAAAATTTTCTTTTTGCAGGAAAAAAACTATTGGTTTTGTTAGAAATTTTGTAAGTGATACACGCAAAAAAAAAAGAAAAAAAAAGGACTATTCTTTTTAGATAATTAATAATTATATTACATGTTAAATGTAATATAAACTTTTGCATGGAAACCAAGAAATTGCTTTGCCTATTGTTCAACAAAAACACAATGTAAAATGCACCCGGTCTTCGTTAAAGTCCATTCTTCATTATTATTGTGTTCCCTACTCTCTCACCCTCTCTCTCTCTCTCTCTCTCTCTCTCCCTTTGCCCAACCTAAGCTAAATAATGTTTTTTTTTTCTTTTTTTTTTAACTTTTGCGTGTCAACTTTCTTGTCAATTTTCTTACAAGTAAAAGATGATGTGAACCTTCTTTGTTGTTAAAACGTTCTCATCAACCTCAGTTGTTACTTGTTTTCGTCAACGTAACACGTCATATTAAATTTAACACATTATATAAGCACTTTTAAATTCTATAGTGTAAGAGGATTCACGATGGGTCAGGGATATGTCAAATGTAACCAAAATTTAGCACTCAAGCCCAATTTGTCTCAACAACCGAAAGACTAAACATAGAAAAATGTAAATTTTTTTGGCATAGTGCTACAATACCATCGTAAATGTATGATGGTACTATAGCACTATGCCAAAAAAAAAAAAAAAATTTAAGGGTTCACACTGATCGATAAAGTCCATGGCAGCAGTATGTTCAGAATTCACTCTTTTCTTCTCCACTTTCGATAGGGCCTATTCCATTGAGTCTTTCGGCTGAATATTGTAAAAAATGAAGTTTATTTGTGATATGGGTATTGTTCAAACTTATTTGGAAAAATGAGTAGAGAAGTGAATTTTGAGAAAAAGTAGGAGAGAGGAGAGAGAAATGATGTGATGGATGGGGAGAGAGAAAAAAGAATTCCGGCAATGATGTTGCCGAAATTGGAAGATTAAAAAAAAAGAAAAAAAAGAAAAGAAAAGAAAATTGAATTGTGGCAAAGTACTGTTATGGATACGTGCTATTTTACCATATTTTTTACAAATTGTTGTTACGGCCAATTTTTTACTGGTTCTCATTAGTGCCTACCAACATCACTTTTTTATTTACCAATAATCACTCGTTACATCAACAATTTATGAAAGTTTTTGTAAAAAAACAATATCATTGCCGAAATTCTTTTTTCTCTCTCCCCATCTGTCACATCATTTCTCTCCTCTCTCTCCTACTTTTTCTCAAAATTTTGGCATTGATGTTGCCAAAATTCACTTCTCTCCTCATTTTGTCAAATAAGTTTGAACAGTACCCATATCACAAATAAATTTTATTTTTTTTATAATATTTAGCCAACCGACTCCCATTCCATTAGCTCACAGATACTATTAAAAGATAATATTTTAATAAAATGATAAAATAATAAAATTTTGAGATGTTGAGTATATTGTAAAATGATATGGTACAATTAATAAAATAGCTTTTAAAGATGGTAAAATGAAATAAGATGACATTTACATTCTCTCCTCATTTTGCCAAATAAGTTTGAACAGTATCCATATCACAAATAAACTTTATTTTTTCTATTGTGAATGCTCTAAGTACAAGCTCGCTAGCTCGATCTCATGTAATTAAATAGGTGAATATCAAATGGATTCTCATAAACAATATACACTTCAGCTTCCATACACAGCAAGAAAACTCCAAATACAAGTCGTTCAGTTCTATCTCAGAAGCATTATGATTTGCCCCATAGGTAACAGATAAAAAATATATATATATATATATATATATAAAATATATAAAATATTTTATTATAATTTAAAATATATTTTTTAACTGATCTAAGAGAAGGTATATTCGTGTCGTACCATTTGGGTTCCTAAAAATATTAAAGTAACTAAATACATATAGACCAAAAACCATAAAAAAAAAATGTGATGAAAAAAAAAATAGTACTAGAAATACAGGCTACTATATGAGATAAGAAGCAAAAAAGGCCTTAATTAATTTGATTCTTTGAGTTCCACAAAAGAGTTACAGTATTTTCGCTTTCCCTTCAAACTTGTATATATGCCAAAAAAAAAAAAAAAAAAGACACCCCCAAAAGATGCGTGCTTGTACGGTTTTGTAAACCGTATAACCGTATATACTAGGTTTGCGTAACTCAAAAAAGCCTGGTAAGATTCTGATTCAAACAGATATCACGTAGCAACCCCTGATTCAGGCACATAATTTAGTCTATCCACTCCTTCCCAAACCAGCTTCGATGTTATCTCATCATGTTCTGGAACATATTCCTGGTACAAAAGAAAAAAAAAAAAAATGATACATCCATAAAAACCCAAAAGCATTATTATTTTTCTGAAAATTCCTTGCAATATATATATTTTTTATATAAAATATTTGACTTAAGAGCTGAGATCAAACTCAGTCCTTGAAAGATTGTTGCATTAGATTTCAATCTATTTTCCGCATGGGTGGAGCTTGTGTCCAGCGCATCAGTGCACTGGACACGTGTCCTGTGCAGAGGCACCAGACCCGAGCCGTGTCCCTTCCGTGTAACTAGTCCGCAAGGTGTGAAAGCTTTGTTCAGTCTTCAAAGGAGTCACTTTTTGGCATTTTTGCTGATGTTTAAGTCATACAATGTTGAGAAGAGCAGCTATATTTACCTCAAGTGCTATGACCAATTGTTTGGCAGTCGGTGCAGACACGATAATGCGACGTGCGGTTGGCGAGATAAAGCCTTCATCAACGGCCTTGTCTATGAAAGACAACAAGGAATTATAGAACCCATCCACATTTAAAAGCCCCACCTGCAAATATATTGTCTTAAAATTAGTGAGAGAGAATAGATTATAATATCAAACTCGAAACATCTCTAATATTAACAATATTTTATTTTGTGACCAAAAACATAGACAAACAACTTCTTTTGACCAACAATTCTATCGTTCTTTAATTTTTTTTTCTCTCTATTTATTATTTTTATACTATATGAGAGAACCTTTTTTCCCATTCAAACGGAGATCCTCTTCCCCCACTAAAATTTCCAAATCATGAAGAACCATGACTCTTCTAAATGCCAAATCTTGTGCTATCTTTTCCATGTGAATCCAAATTAAGTACCACATGCATTGATTCTCATTTTGTAAACTAGCTTTTTTCTTATATATCCATCGCCATTGATTCAATAAGAGATCTCTTATTGAATTGTCCAATATCAAATTCAACTTTGCCACACCATAAAGAGTCGTGTACTCAAGAAACATAACAAATCATGCTTGCATAATAGGACCATAAAACGTGGGGACAAATAAAAACTATTTTGATGTGAATCTAGAAAATTAATAAGTTAGTCATAAAGCATGTTATCATGTGAAGGCAGCAACAAGAGCTATTTAATGCAAACAATATATATAAAAGACGTATTTGTTTCAATATTAACTTGACCGCAATTGTATTAGCTTTATATTATATATTTTACTCAATATCTTCATTATACTTTTGTGGTGAAAATTCTCTGGTCAAAGTTGTTTTGTAAAAATCTTGACCTTTAATAACACGAGGAACGGAAGGAAACTTTTCTTACGGGTTTGTGGTGAATTCCAAGTTGAGCCCACGTAATGACTTCCAGCAACTCTTCCATTGTGCCGTATCCACCTGAGATTATGTGATATACACGATCAATCTTCTAACATAAGATATAGCATGTGACTGAGACTATCTATTATATTCCAAATAGGTTACACACACTGATTTGAGGATCAATTCATACCATGGGATTCCATTAAAAAAATGAATAGAAAATCATACATACCAGGGAGGGCAATGAATGCATCAGCTTGACGAGCCATCTCAGCTTTCCTTTGGTGCATATCAGATACAGCTCTCACTTCTCCAACTGTTTCACCAGTTATCTGCAACAATTGATAACATGTAATATTAATATCACAATATCACCAACTTAAGATGCTGAATATCACTTTTTTTTTATAGAGAAAGTATGGGTATTTTCTAGAGTTTTGTAACTAAACAACATTGGTTGATCTCCTTAAGAAAGAGAGCCACAGTTCGAATCCATTTTCCCCACTGATAATAAGATTATCAAATTAAAAAAAGTAGGAGTATTCGATCTTGGACCTAAAGCCCACAAGAGATATATTTAAATTAATTTATATTTTTCTCTATTAGAGGAAAAAATATATTTTTGAATAACAATGTCAACAAGAATATATTTGAATAAGAACCAATAAACGTCAAACCAATTTAAAAATAGTATTGCTTGGAATTAAATGAAAAAAATAACACAATACCAAGGTAGTAATTAACACACAATGCGCAATTACACCTCAGTAGCCACTAGTGTCGTCATAAGCCTTGGATTTTAAAGAATGATAGAAAATGAAGATAGCATTTGATTTGTTAGTCACATCAGGCATTGTCCAATTAAATTTTGTTGCCATAAATGACAAAGCTGTATTTACTATCAAGAACGAAGAAATTGCATATGTAAAGATTTGCTAGGAGTGTATTAATGTACCTCCCTAGGCATTAGACTCCTTGGAATAACTCTGCAAAAAAAAAGAAAAAAGAAACCCACAACATAAATCAGTACCATTCCAACATAGCATTTCTCATTATTATTATTATTATTATTATTATTAAATAACCACTACCCTAAATATTATTTTGGAACAACTTGAAAACTCAGACTGATCTGTGCACCCCTTAAAAATAAAGAATAACATAGGCCAATGATACTGAGATGAGCAGGACGGTCCATTAGAGACAGTTACTGATACTTTTATTAAAAGGAAACAAAAGCAATTCTCAAATCAATGTGTCCAAAAGTTCTCAACTTCTCATACTTTCTAATACCTTTCTATCTCAATCTTTTTAACTTTAAGTCCGAGTGTGCTGACACTGCAAGGACTAAAAGGCATACAACTTTATACAACTGATCAAAGCTGTTCAAAAAGCCTCCGAAACATTAGTAAAAACGCACACTTTTAGATTCTGCTGTGTACACTTAAGACAAACTAGCATTCTGTGCATTGAAACTATGATTTTCATTTGGTCAGGGTATTATTATGTTATACAACCCTCCAAAATGTGGCCAGTTTGTTCAAAGGAAAAGAAAAGACAAGAAAAGTGAATGTCCATTTTATTATCTGGCCCAGCATTTGATCCCATAATGTCTGCCTCAAGATGGTTGGAGAACCCAATTCATAGTAAATTGGGAAAACGTGCATGCTTTTAAGAATTTGAGAGAAAGCAAATAGCTTGCAAAGAAAACAAAGAGTGGCAGTCATGGGAAGAGAAATAATGTCCATCTTTTGACAATAAAAACCATTTCAAGTACTGTTCTGTTATATTTATATATCAAGTGTCTTGGTTTTCTCCTTATTATGTTTAAGCTTTAAAAGGTTTTATGTTATAATTTTCCAAATAATTACTCATGCCGTATTCGTTTTTGTGCTTCTTAGGATTAAACTCCTTAATCCTATTTATTTGACATTATAATACCAAGTTATTCCCGTGTCTGTGCCCGTGCTTTGAAACTCCCTATTCCTGCTTACTTGACATTGGAACGCCAAGACAAGAGAGAGAGAGAGAGAGAGAGAGAGAGAGAGGGAGACAAACCCTAGAACATGGCGCCCACCATCATGAACTGCCTGAGAAACAAGACCCATCAATCCCACGCTCCCACCTCCATAGACCAAATCAATCCTTCTCTCCACCTGCAAAACACATCGAAAACCAGACCCATTAACACATGTCACAAAACCCATCATCAAAACAAACATTAATTTAGTACTAAGTGAGATTTTTTTTTTTATGTGGTACTAAGTGAGATAGGAGTAGAAAAAATAAAAAAGATAATAATAATAGCAGTGATAATAAGCCTCGGTTGAAATGTAAACCGAGCCTAGTGTAAGTGAAATAAAATAATAAATACTATAATTGAAGGAAACCCCCCATAAACAAAAATCATGGAGGTTTTTGGTCATTGAAGCTTGTGGAGGTACCCAAGGTTTGTGACACGCTTAAAGAGTCATGATACCAAGGGAGCACGTTTGGTTCCCCCGGAAAAAGCAGGAGATTATTATTTTAACAAGGTTTAAATAAAAAATAAAAAACCATAATACTCATAGAGACTCTAGAGAGAGAGAGAGATCATTCATGCAAGAAGGCTGCTCAACTGACAGTGAGGTTACAGCTAGCAATCTCAACCTCTCTCTCTCACGCCAAACATAAACCCTAAACCTTCCCCTAATTCCTCAACAATCATGAGCCCACGTTGGCAAGATTGTTTCTTCAACACACCAACTTTTTTTTCTTGCAATAAATGAGGGAAAGAGGATTCGAAGCCAAGTCCTCTCTATAAGGAGAATTGGATAGTATACAGTACACTCACTTGGGAATAAAGAATTTGTGGGGAAGAATTAAATGGTTAGAGAAATAAATGCACTAAGAGGTAAAATTAATGTGAAGCTAATTCACACAAATATACAGGAAGACAGAAAGCCATGAAATTGCACCAACTTGATGAACAACTTTTTTCTTTTTTTGGTCCCAAGACAATGCACCTTCATTGAATCTAATTTACCAAAACAAGGAAAGAAGATAGAGATAGAAAACCCGGATGGCATTTTGAATCAGCAAGGGATCAGAGAAGAAATAGAAGTTCAAAAATGTGTTGATAAACGCATGTACTTCCATAAAGTACTGATCTTTCTGGGAAAAACTCTTAGCGAAATCCATGGGAGAGAGAGAGAGAGAGAGAGAGAGGGTGGAGAGATTTTAACGTTACCAGTTCCTTTCCAAGTTCCACAGCAGCTTCTTGGTAACTGGCTTTCTTCCCTGAACTACTCCCACAGAACACACAAATCCTATTGAATCTGGACTTTGTCTCTTCCATATCTCTCTCTCTCTCTCTCGGAATATAATGATCTCCTTGAACAAGGGAGGAAGGTTGAGAATGAGAACAAAGTGGGTATTTGTTTAAATATATAAAAAAAAAAAAATCCTCTCAAACCCACTTTCAAGACTTGTTAACTCCTTGGCCAAGTAAGTTATATGCTACACTTTCTTTTTTATGTAGGATAATATGATACACTTGTATTACCAAAAATAAAAAAATAAAAAAATGATACACTTGGTTGAATGTATATTAATTTATTTTAGATTATGGAAAGTTAGAAAACATGGTGTTGTTTGTGACGAAAGTGGGTCTGTGGACAATTATTAATTGTGTTCCCACATCCCACGGTTGGAATATATTTCATTTAACCATGTGTTTTTGGTTTGCTTTATTTTTATTGGTTTATTTGTATTAAATAATAAGCCAGGTAAAAATATAAAGGGTAAAACTTATATAAATACCTTTGACCTTTTTTGTTATTTTTTATGCAAGGTAGAAATTTTACTCTAACCTAATCTAATTGTATATACGTGGATTCTCAAAAAAATAATTGTATATGTGTATTTTCTATATATAAAAAAAATGTATATGTGTGTGAAACTTCTTCCTAAAAATTTGAACAGAAATGAGTTCTAATATAAAGGTAAGCATTTATTGTTTTGAATTTAATTATTCTTGAAAAATATATACTATTCTTATTGGTCAATCTAGCCAAATGTTTGAATTCAATTGAGAAACTTAATGCATTACATCTAAGTTATTGTATCTATTTTTTTTTTCCAAATATAAACATATTCAAATATGTAAAAATTTTAAATGTTATATATATAAACTAAATAAATTGGGAAAACAAATATACCAAACAAAATATCATGGTAATAAATTGCATAGTAACTCTAGAATAACAATAATTTTCACAAAACATATCTTCTTTTTTTAGAATACAAAATATATCATATTTGATAATGTGTTAAGTTATTAATGATAGATAATACAATAATGTTAGTGATAGACTCAAATGTGAATCACAGTAAAAACTTTCAACTTAACTATTGTGTCCAAGACACTGCTTCCTCATATAAATGATTGATTATAAATTATTGTAAACTGAATATTAAGAAAAGCATTGTCTATAGCATTAGAGCATTTACATGAGGTATGCTAAAATAGTAGAAGACCTAAAATATAGATAGTGAAGGCTATGAAGCCCAAAAATCACTTGCATCGGATCATGAATCGGTTATGTGTTGATGCCTACTTTGGCAAAAAAGGCCCAATAACAAGAAGAAGCCAACAATATAGAAGGGGAGAAGGAAGAAAAATTAGCAAAGTAAGAAAAAAAAAATTAAGCCCGAATGGCAAGAATAATGGTCCATAAGCCTATAAAATGGTAAAAAGGCTCCAAAGAAAGAAAATGGGCTCAAGGGAGCCCAGAGAAGGAAGTAGTAAGCTCATGAGAATCAAGAAATGAAAAGCAAACAAAAATGGGTTGGATGAGCTCAAAGAAATGAATTAGTAAATGGGGTTGGTGTAAAGGCCAACAAACCTTGAAAGTAAAGGATATGGTAATTGGGTTGGGGAAGCCTGAAAGATTTAGCAAAAGGAAGCCCAAGATAGTATAAGAATTAACTCAGTAGAAATACTAGGCAACGTCAACTAAATAAAGAAAAAGTACATGACAAGCCCAAAGGAGACTAAGCAAGCACAAGTCAAGTGATAACATGGCAGAAGCAATGGAGTGGCGTGGTAGGAATACCAATTGACCCACAAACTAGGAGTAAAAGGATACGGGGGTTGAATTAAAGAAGAAAAGGCCCAAACCCTAGCAATATTCAGCCCGAAGAAGAAGCAAGATGCAAAGAATGAAGACCCAGTGACTCATTCACGTCACAAATGGTTAAAAATGAGCAACAGAACGTGCAGTAAGACTAGACAAATCCACAGGCAAAGGTAAACGCATAAACAGCAGACAAGCCATGGACTTAAATGGGAGTAGAGCACACATAAGGCTCAAACACTACCCACTTGTACCCAGCCAACACAGGTGCGGTGGGCCATAGGTCAGAGATAAGAGAAGGTATGGTCTGGCGGTGGAGAGAAGGGAAAAGTCTATTTTGGGATTCATACTCAAGCTCTTTTGAGGGAAATGTCCTGCTACGATGACATACTACCCAAAAAAGGGAATGCTGGGATGACATACTATCCAAAAAAGGGAAAGCTGAGTTAGAATCACTAGGTGCATGCCATAGGAGTTAGTAAGAGAGAATACCCAACCCTCATCTGGATGGGAATGCCACGAAGCACAAGAAAATAAAACAAAATTCTTTTGTCTAGGAATGGCATGTAGCGCAGCCAGTACAGGGTAGTGGTGATGGCTGAACAGCCAGCAGAGTAGTCGGTGGCCTAGGAAGGACACCCACACCAGGCCAAAAGTAGTTAAGGGGTAAAACAGTAAAACTTATCACGACAGGCAGCATAAAAAGGTCTTAGCTATGCACAGTAAAGGGTAGTGAGGAGTAAGGAGGAACAAGTGAGAAAAATAACAAGAAAGAAAATGACGAAAAAATAAGGAAGGATAGAGGAAATATAGAAACAAGAAAGAAAATAGAAGGCAGTGAGAAACAAAGAGGATAAAAAGTAAAGTGAGGAAATAAAAGTGTGATAAGGCATAGGCTACTCCCTTCTCTCCCTCTCAATAGCTTACTCTCTAACAAGTTAAAGGACTTGAGATTAAGCCATTTAGGTCCATTCTTTCAAAGTAGGCAATTTCCATGACAGGATTTCCTTGTGAGATTCCCCCAATTGGAGATTGGTTCCTCTCTTGGACTTCATTTGCTAAGGAACCAAGCATAGCAAACTAATCTCCCCCCCCTCCCCCCTTTTGTTGATTGATCAAGCATTAACATTATTCCTTTTTTTTATTTTTTATCGCTAACATATTTATGCCGTATTCGCATTACTGTGTTTTCTTATTGAGAAAGTGGTTTAAATATTATCTTTGGTTAACAACAAACATGTCTTTTTTATCCTATTATATTATTTTCCTCCTGCTATAACATTTTTGCGACAGCATCCTCTGCCGTGGGCACGTGACCAAGATCTTAGCAAGAGGGTCCTAGCTTGCGCACAAGTTGGCTTAAGGTGAGTTTCAATTGAGTTAGTCCCAACTCTCTTACCTCAGAACTATTGGGCCACAGCGTGGCAGGAAGCAATCTAGCCCAGAAAATACAAAAAATGCCCACCAAATTATGTAAGTGAGGAGAAACCTTTCTTTGTCATAAGTTTTTATCATGGTCATAGGCACCATGGATTGTGCTACAGATTAATAGATTTTAAATTTTTGGATAAAATACTATTTTGGTTTTACTAAAAGTTTGTTTTCCATCCCTAAATTTTAAGAGGTTCATTTTTTGTCCTTAAACTATTAAAAAGTTCATCTTTCATCCATAAACTATTGAAAATTTTTTATTTATGTTCTTTAACTTTACTAAAAATTTGTTTTTTATCCTAAACTATTGAAAAAAATTCCTTTTTCATCCCTATTTTTGTCTCTAAACTATTAAAAAAAACTTTTTACAAAGTTTAAGGATGAAAAAAAAACTTTTTAAAGTTTAGGCATGAAAAATAAACATTTGTTAAAGTTTAGAAACCAAAATAGTATTTTACCCAATTTTAAAATAAACCTTTTTTCTGTGTTTATTGCATATATGATACATATCCGTTTGGTTTAGTTGTTTTAAAAATAAAAACAAATATTTTTTATTTAGCTGAATTTATTGTGTACAATATTTTAAAATTATCACTTTTGTATGTAATAGGTGCAATTCTATTTTGTTTACTTTTAACAAACAAATAAACTAATAAACAAACAAAATTTCGATATAGTTTCTTATGTGAAATACATTAAACTCTCCAATTGCATTCAAACATATAGTTGCATTAACCAATGATACAAATAATATTTTTTTCAAGGACAATTAAATTTAACAAAACTGTAGGGACGCAAAAACCAATATGAGCTCTATTGATGGGCTTGGGCTGGATCTTGGTCCCAATACAATTAATTTATAGAAATGAGTGTGCGGGTCAACACTTGGGCTTCTTAGGCTAGTAGCTCGTTGAATGAAGTGAAAGGAATAGTTCAAGATGTGCTCAACAGTAATGAAGTTTAAATGAAAGCATAATTTATTATTTATCTTTCTCATTGAGCTGGCTAAGGATTACTTTTATACTAGAGTAAGCTTTACAATTTCTATTCTAAGCCTTTTTCTCTTTTTCTCCCGATCTCTGTTCATGTGGGATCTTTCCGCTTTTATAACCATTTGATTTTCATCTTAGTCTTCCACTTGGAGGGCTACCAATCTTCTCATAAATACTTGTTTCATCCTTGCTTGGCTGGCAATGGGAGAGTAGGATATAGGTTGTGTGAACACTGTTCAGATGTCATTCTACTATTAATGCGGTAGATTGAGTTGTTGTAGTGTATTTAATGTAGAAATGATAGTTGTTTTACATGGAAGTTTCCTCTCCCTCTCGCCTGCCTTTGTCACTATGGCCTTCTTCAATTCTATATATATCTTTCAGTTCGAGTGACTTCCTCCTCGTCTCCCACGAGATACCCTTTATGGGGCCTCCTCGGATAGGGCATACTCCTTGGGTATTCTGATTTGTCAGACATGTTGAGTGCCTCGGTTGGACCAGGTCTAGTTTGATGATGGATTGGGCCCGGTCACTCTTCAAGCCTGTTTTGGCAAAGGTGCCTCTCTCAGCTCCCTATAGAAACTATATATTTGAAATTAATTGTAGAATTTATACTACACACAATATATATATGTGTGTGTGTGTGTGGAGAGAGATGAGGGCCTGCACTTTAGGAACATTGTGCTCAAGATCTTTGATGGAAGACCTTTTTTGGCTTGATTCAAAAGGGGCTCGGCCACCACACTTACGTACATTGAGTCTTTCATCAGCATCGATAGGTAACACAATTCTTTGCCAAATTCGTGATAACGACACTCTTTCCTTGTCTATCATGCTAAATGTCCCAATTAATGACACATTCACCTCTACCGGATCGCATTATCGTGCATGCATAGGTGATATAATTATATATATAATAGGTGAAGTAGAGAGAAACTCCAATTGCAATTCTAAATTAGAATCCTAATTTTGTGCCATGTGTCAAGATTCATGTGGTTCCATTTGTCTAAATTTAAGTGAATCAGTTGTAATTCCGGTGTGCTCCTTTTTTTCTTTTCTTTTTTTCCACACCTGCATATTTCAAGGTTCATCTTCCCACACCTGTGTATTTCAAGGTTTATCTCCCCTTCTCCAATAATCAAAATGTAAAACCTTCCTCTCCTATCAATGATGCATGTATTTGGGTATTTCTGTATCTTATATAAGAAGAGGTTTTCCATAGATTCGGATTTTACTCACAATTTTCATGGTCCTAATTTATGCTTCCTAAGGTTTGATTACTTCTTTCTTTCATCTGCCTATACTTTCGTTTGTTTTTGCGAATAATTATTATTGTTTAATTATAAAATTTCTTTATTTTCCTATCATTGATGTTGCATGTTTATTTTCTGTTTCATAACAAGTTGTAAGGAAACTCAGAATTTTAATGGTCCTGGTTTATGGTCTGCAAAACAAATTCCAACCATTCCTAAGGTTTGATTACTCATTTTTTTCATCTGCCTATTGTTTCAGTCCTTTTTGTGAACAATTTTTATTCTTTAATTATGAAAGTTTTTTTGTTTGTCTATGTTTGATGTTACATGTTTATTTCCTATTTCAAGTTTCATAATTTTTTTTTGTTTGCCTATGTTATTCAGGTTTCCCTTGATTGTGTAATAGTATATGTTGTAAACAGTTTATTGTCTTGACAAATGTCGTTTATGTTTTCACTGTTTATGTCCTAATTTGTTGTGCTTTTTTCCCCCCACAGGAGATTGTCATAATATTGGAAACTTTGTTGCCAACGAACTGAGGCTTTAAAACTACTGATTTCCTTACCAAAGGTCAACTCTGTTTTTATTGTTTATATTGTTATTATTATTGGTGAATTATTTGATAGGCTGTTGATATTCTATTTAGGACAAAGTTTAGTTACAAAACTTATTGTAGCCTAAGATTACAACTTTACTCAATAAAATAAATGTTACTTCATATTTTGAAAATTTAACCGTTGAATTGCATGTTTTACATGCTCTTATTACACATGCCAAATTTTGTGTCAATTGGATATTATTTACTATATGATCTATATGTTTATATATTATGCATAATTTTAAACTACAAAAACTTGCAAATTAGATAATTTATTGATGACATAGCTGTTGATTTTTAATTTTTTAGAAATTTTGCAAGCATGGACGATATAAGAAGAAGATGTAATCCAATGGTAGATTTCTCAAAATTCACTTCCAATAAAAAGATATTGGGTAAGTTTGTAGCCTTAAGCTACAACTAATTTTGTAGCTAAACTTTGTCCTTCTATTTATTAAAGCTTTTGATGTTTTTATTTGAACGGTAGTCACAATTGTACCAAAACTTCCTATTATCCCTTGAATCTATTAACAAATTATTAAAAAATATGAAAAGTATTTAGCTGTGATGTTCCATAATATTTGCTTATTTTGTTAACAAAGGTCAGTTTTTTTTCCCCCTATTTATGTTGTGATTACAAAAAAATATGGTTAGTATTTAACCCTGATAATGTATAAATAATTGCTTATTCTTGTGAAAAAAGTTAGCTACTTTTTTACTGATAGTGTTGTTAAATTGTCGATAAATTATATGACTTACTGTTGATACGCTTTTCGTTAGAGCCTTAAACATTTTTGTTTTAATGGGTTATATTTTTAAAAAAAATTGTGGAAAAGATCTATGTGTAGAAAGATTATTTTCTTTTATGATTAAAATATAACCCATGTTGGAGTGAAATTGCATTAGATCTAGATCATATTTTAATTAAATTAGACTCTAAGAGAGAGAGAGAGAGAGAGAGAGAGAGGCCAATTGATTTCTTGCTAAAATCAAAGAGGCCAAAACCAACGAACCTCTCATTTCAAAAAATGAAAGAAAAAAAAAAACAATGAACAGTCAAAAAAATAATCATCAGTGTCCTCTACATTCATAATCCACATCTTTGCTCCCATAATCCTTAAAAAAAACCTTAGCTTTTGGAACTCCTGAATACAGAGCCTCTACCCAAGTTCAATCAAACTCAATTACTAAGAGAAAGTGAAGATGGATGAACAAACTGAGATGGAGTAAAGCAAACGGAGAAAAAGGAGAAGAACAAATATTTTAGAATTATGGGACTCTTGGGCGCTTCCTCAGCCCAAGATTTTTTAAAGATCTATCAAGATATCTCCCAAAAGTAAGACGAGAGCCCTTACTTCAAAAAATCTCTTCGTATAGCAAAAGATATCTTGAGTAAAAAAAAATACGGTAAGGAAAAAAGGTTTGGATTCCTATGTATTCGAGGAAGAGGAATCAAACGGATCCCTCATTTTAAAAAGGATGATATGGATTTTTTTCCTCATTTGAAATATGAAATGGAGTTAAGTTAGGTCAAATATTGACCTTAAAGAATGGTTAGTTTAAACCTATTCTTCAATTATAAAATTGTAGCATTATTAGATAGTACTTCTATGATTTTTCTTAGTGCATGAAAGCCCCGATTAAATAAATAAATAAATAATTTTTATTCATTAATATCTTGGTCTAATGATAAAAAATAATCATTATAAAGTAAATATTATATATTCCAATTATATTATATTTAAATAGTTAATTAGTAAAAAGGTAACCGTAACTTAATTTGTTATATTTGCTGATAACCTTAAATAAAGTGGGTAACTAAACAACTTTTTCAGTTTATTTATTTTTTTCTATTTCATGTTGGACTATAACATTACAAATCAAGTAATAACTCCACCATTTTTTTCGTAGTTATATTTTAAGTTAGACCATGACATGGTTACATAGTAGTTAATTAGGTTTGCCACGTTGCATTGTAAAAAGCTAGATTTCTTATTTTCTTTCATTTCATTTTTGTCACTTTGAACAGAAACTAACAAGGTTATACTGACTTATACATGACAAGAATTATATCATATCAATTAATAATTCATGTCACATTCAACAGTAACCCCAAAAGTCTTTGATAATTTTTTTTCCAAACTATAAACTATGACAAGAGTCACTTTCGATGGGAGGTTTTACCATATCACATGATAATAACTCGTATTTATTGTCTTTTTTTTTGTCACTTTAAACATATAATAATAAGATCATACATAAACATCCATGACTAAACTCATAATGACTAGATATATACTAATTAAAATTGAATACATAATATGTTGAGTGATTTAAATGAATCACATTTCTTGTCACTCTTTAATAATTTACCAATATTTGAATATAAATTTGAAAAAAGCAATAACCCAATTCTGAATCTATCTTTATAGTTGTTTCTAGATTCTTCTCATTGTACGATTCAATAAATAATAATTAATAAGTTTGATCAATTTTCTTCTCTATGTTACGATTTTTTTCCCTTCCTTCTAAGCAAATTTAATTCCTTTATGTTTTATATTGATTTTCATTTTTGTTGATTCATTGAACTGGTTTGTGTTATATTCCTGAGATCCGAATCATTGCCCACTTTCTAATACTGTGAATCGTTAGGGGACTAAAACAACAATTCAATGAACCTAATTAACCACTAACATTAACTGTAAAGTATTAATATTAACGGATAGAAACAATGAAATTCCTTAAGAACCAACTGCAATACAAAATTCTATACGAATTGAACCATTTCACCATCAAATTCATGTATAATCATTTCAAAATTCTTAAACACGTGATTATTATGTATTGTTATTTAATATCATACTATGAACCTTAAAAAATGATTTTATTATAAACAGTAGATGAAATGTTATAACACTATTTCAAACAAAACAACAATATGAAAACTTTAAAAAACCTTCCTAATGACATATGGGTTGAAATCTTTTCAAAAGTGGGCAAAGATTCGGCAACACTCTTAAGGAAACATTAAGTTAAGATAAAAAAACTATTTCTTCAATTTGTATCTACTTATTCATTTCCCTCTATATAAATAATTCAGTCTATTAATTTAATTTTTTTCTTTGTCTTAGTTAGTTGCAAACGCTTCAAGGAGTTAACAGAAAAGAAATTAGTTCTCTAACAAATTGAGCTGACTCCCTATTTCAATCATCCAGCTCTACTACATGACAAAGAAAAAAGTTTAATATTTTCATGTTATGAAGCAGAAAATCCTTATGCGCTACTGATAGTGGAAAGCTACCAATATTTTTTGAATGAAGAAGTTGTTGTCGGAAAAAAATTAATTGAAAAAACTCTTCCATGTGGCAATTTTATTGCACCTTATATTTATGGAATCATGCTACTTTGTGAGTCAAATAATGAAGGCATTGATAACCTTTTGGAAATTTTAAATGATGAACATGGGAAGCATTGACTTGTCAAATGCCGAAAAATGCTTTGACTACTTACTGCAATAACCGACATGTATAAAATTCCAAACTTTCAAGCATACCATAAAATTGGAATGGGACATTGGAACCGAGATGAACTTTATCCTTACGGTTATGAAGAATTTGTAGTGACGTGCAAAAAATGCAATATCCTGTTCCATTGTTAATTGTTTGTTAAGCTTTGCAAAAGTTTTACAATTATGATTTCCTTAGTGGTTTGCCAAAATCAATAATTATCGATTGTGGAAAATTCAAATTGTAATAAACCTTATCCTTGTGATTATCAAAAATTTGTAATTAAATGCAATATATATATTTTTAATTTTTTATTTAATTCTATCCTCTTTGTGATAAACCCAAAAAGACAAAAAAAGAAAAGAAAAAAAAGACCAATACTATCACTACAATTAACCATTTTCCTATGTGGTTATCAATAGTATTTAAATTATATATATAAGAATTATACTATGCATCTTAATGTGTATTTTTCAGTATATCCATACAATTGTAAAAAAAATTACATAATGCAAAGTTTTGTTAATCAAAATGTTCTGGTTAATAATATAAATTTAGACTTAACTAAGCCTTTTAAACATGAATAAATCTACCTAATAATATCCTTACAACATTTTTTAAAGACTTAACAAAATATAAGAATGACTATTTATCAATAGTATTTACATTATATATATAAGAATTATACTATGCATCTTAAGGTGTATTTTTTAAGTATATCCATGCAATTGTTAAAAAATTACATAATGCTAAGTTTTGCTAATGAAATTTTCTGGTTAATAATATGAATTTGGACTTAACTAAGCCTTTTAAACATAAATAAACTCATGATTAATAAATAAATAAATAAAAACAAAACCAATAGTATCACTTAAATAATAAAATGCAATATTTTTTCTTTGTTTTATTAAATGAGATCCATTCCCGTTTAATATTTAAACATGAATTTAGACTTAACTAAGCCTTTTAAACATGAATAAATTCATGATTAATAAATAAATGAAACAAAAGCAATAGTATCACTTAAATAATAAAATGTAATTTTGTTTCATTATTTTATTAAATTATATCCATTCCCGTGCGGTAACATGGGTTGCATACTAGTTATTAATAGAGTGCAAAACATTCAAAAAGATAATAAATATTTAAAAATAAATTTTATTCAATAAATTTTATCGGGTCTTTATTAAAAAATTTACATTGTAAAACACAAACAATATAGTCTATTAGCTAATATAAGGGCCCTTACTTTTTTTTAAAAAATTATTATTTTTTGAGCATACTATATATAAGACATATAAATATATCATATTATAGTTTATAAAAGGTCTTCTTCTACTGGGTGGCTCTAAGTCATTGCCTAAATGACTTAAAGGTTGGACCTGGCACTGGTTAAACATAAACATGACCAAGATTTTTTATTTTATATATTGCCATACCTCGATTAGATTTGGGTTTTTAGATAACATCTCAAAATATATATAATTTAAAGAGGGAATGTATCTCGAGGTATAGTAGGAAATTAAAGATGCGATCAGTAAGAAGATTTTATACTGCAAGACCATTAACTACTATTTTTTGTTGTTGAGAAAAGACCATTAACTACTTTTATCTAGTGTCACATCTAAAATCTTTATAGCTAACTCATATCAATCTTTCATTAAACAAAGACTAACGTATATCTCCTCCCCCTCCCCCCCCCCCCCCCTCTCTCTCTCTCTCTCTCTCTCTCTCTCTCTCTCTCTCTCTCTCTCTATATATATATATATATATATATATATATATATATATATATATAAGTGTGTGTGTGTTTCTATAAAAAAAAAAAAAAGACTAACGTATATCATTTAGAATAATATAAGTATAATTTGATGTCTTTCATCGTTTGTCTCCTTTATTAGCCATGCAGTTCACGTGTAAACTGTCATTTGGAGGACAACCGCTTTTCAAACCCATATCGTGCAATTCTGTGCATACATACTTTTCAAATCTAGGATGTATAAATAAAAATAATTTAAAAAGACTCTCTCAGTTTTGCCCCCCTTTTCCTCGTTTTTTTCATGTAAATTAATCTAAATTATAGGTATTTAATTAAACTTATATGCAAAATATAGTTATTTTCATATTATTATTTTTGTGTATTGCCTCATAGACCCAATTATATTGTTATGCTTCTTTTGTTTCAATAGAAAATCTTATATAAAGATAGTTTATTATATTTTTCAGTATTAGGTAGCATAAAAAAATATAAGTCAATGGAAAATTATTTTTGGTTAACATAAAAAATGCCTTATTTTTAGAGATTGTTTTCCACTTCATTTTTTTGAAAAACATATACAACAAGGGAAGTTAAGAGGTTACTTTTCAATTCATTTAAAGTTATTACCCAACATTGAAAAATAAGATAGTTTTATAAAAAATAATTATTGGAAAATGACTTGTTTTCTAGAAAACATCATTATCGAAATAAACAGAGTGTTAAACTGATGTATACCTAAAATTATCTCCCAATTCCTATATATACTTTGCTTAAGGTATATTAAACTTGAGAATATAATGAAAATATAGCTGTCAGAGTTTTATCTTGTATATGTAGGTCCTTAAGTCAAACCATGTAATTCTTGCATTCTTTTTCTTCTCTTTATATTTCTTAATTTTTTCATAAAATCTAACATCCTCATTTTGTTTGATTAAAACCTTATAAGATTCTCGAGGATGTAAGATTCATATGTTTGGTTTATTTCTAGAAATTTTATTGAAATTATTTATTCTTCCAAAAGCTTCTTAGGCTTATAAATACAATGTAAAATATATGTCCATCACATTTATGTAGCTTTCTACAAATCAATTAAAATAATATTAAGCTTGAATTTAGTCAATATATTAAATTAATAGTCTTCCATTAACAGTCTTACTTCAATATTAAAAATAATGATTTCTTTTTAGTTTTTTTAAAATTTTCCACCACATCATACCTTATCAATCAAAATCTATTACTTTCTTCAATGAGTAAAAAAAATTCTAAATAAAAAAAATTCAGGTAGAAAAATTCGTAATTTTTTATAAAAAAAAAAATGAAAATAATTAAATACATAGCCCAAAGCACTTTACTAGAAAAGCCTATATTTCAGTTTGTCAAAGGGTATAAAAATGAGGATATATATGATTGTCACTTTAAATAAAAATTGAATTTCCCAAGTCAAGAGAGTGATCACAATGAGGGGGTGCCCCCTGACTTTTAAAAATTCCCTCCTCTCTTATAATTTTCACAAAAATGTATAATATTACTAAATACTAATGGCTCCCTATAGTAAAAAGAAAAAATAAAAAAGAAGAAACATATACAATATATTTAACTTGACTCCCTTAAAAAAGATTATGGTACCACCTGGCGCAAAGGCTCATCTTTTTAAAAGGAAATCAGCAAACTCTTCTGATAAATTCAGAAAAACCATTAAGGTCATCCATTAATTGGATGACATTGCATCATTAGCAGACTAAAAGATGTAACTGCTCAAGAACATTCAACACATTAATGGCAACCATTATTCAAAGTCTTAAACACCCATCAATACGATAACCATTACACATGGGTAATAATAACTTCCAATTATGTACAACAGCTATCCAAATCACCTATAAAAGGGACAATCCATCTCACTTGTGAAGGTACGTCAAAAACTACTACAAAACACTATCCATATACGAAAGATATGAGTTGATACTAACTTAAGCATCATAGGCTCTCCCACCAGGCACAACCTGGTAGTCTCTTTGATCTATCTCTCATTTATCTTGCAGGTCTTACAAGATCATTTAATACTCCGGATTGGACGAATGACCCAACTGACGATTTTGGTATCATCAGTTTGGCGCCATTTGTAGGGAACCGATTTGCCATTAAGCTCTCTCTACAACAAAGGGTCACTCAGTTCAAACTCATAGACGATGATGCAAATACTTGACTCCAAGAGAAACGAAGTATACAATTGGATTTGCAGTGAAAAGGAGATCAGAAGGCTAAGCCTTCTTTATTTCAAGATCCAATAAAGTGAATCCATTTAGCAATTTCATCTTCAAAGAACAAAACTTCAAAGTTTTCGTCAAATCACCCAAAGGTGGCTCACTGTGAGGCTCAAGATGAACATGAGACAAACACAAACTTTGGATGACCAAGAAAAACCTCAGCAACATGACCCAACTCTTGGGTCTTGAGGTAAGATGAATCATTTCTCATCCTGTTAAATGGTTTTATCACATGTTGTTAAATGACCTAGAAGTCTAAAAACACAATAACCTCATCTTATGCTATATAAACATAAAAAGGAGTTTACTCTGTTAAAAATCCTTTTGTTGAAAATATCGAGATGATTGGAGGTGGTCATGTAATTTCCGGCCACCCAAGTCAAATATAAAGAAATTACCATATGAGAACTTTCCATTCTTAGTTTCACCAGTTCCCCATTGTTTTAGTTTGCATGAAAGGTGGAACCAAACTTCAATAGGACATAATTGCCTTACCAAAATTATGATCTTAAATATAGGCATTAAAAAAGAAAAGGTAATGAATACCTTGATTGTTATAAGCTGCACACTTCAAAGAAGATAAGTGAGTAAGAAGTCAAACCGGTCACTTTGAGGTCATTAAAGCAAAATGTAATTATATATTATGGCCTAATTGATATCCTGATTATAGCCATAAAAAGGGTTTTAAACCTTCACTACATTTCCTATTATAACACGAGGAGATCATTTGTGTCTCTTTATAGTATTAAATAATTGGTATACTTATAGCATCCTGGTTGATATTCATGCATTATGCCATTAATTGTGGCTTTTATTTCACTACTTTCTCCTAATGCATCTTGCTAGGATTACCAAAGATTATAAATCTTAATTTTCAGCATTAGAGAGAGTTGAAGCCAAGATATTTTTGTCTTGCCAAAATTATATCATAATTTTAGAGTTTAGACACTAAAAATGCTAGAGTCAAATTTTATTGTCTTACCAAATTTAGAAACACTAAATTTGGATAAAGGAGAAAGTCCAATAAGCTCGACCAAGTCTAATCAGAATTAGGTAGCTGGAAGCTGAGAATAATGAAAATTCTAATTTTTGCTACACATGCTTTTGTGAAAACTATCGTGTTAAGCTTAAAAAATCCAAAATAAAGAAAGCTTTGGAGATAAAATACAAGGATGGCATATTCGGCCTTGCAAAGATAATAATTTTCAAAGTGTTAACCTTAGACGGTCTTTGAGACTTGGAGCATGAAAATTGTTCCACAAATCCACCACATGGTTTCATGAAAACTGGTCTCTATATATTTGAGCATCATACTTTCACAAATTGAGCCATTATTTTAGTGCTCAGTATAAAATAAATTACATATTCTTTATGTTATGCACGTACATATTTGTGTTATGCAAACATGCTAAGGTATACTACGCTAAAGACTATGTTTATGGATGCATCCACCGCCCATAAGCTACAACAAATTTTATACATTTGTGGTTATTAATTTCTTACTTGACAATGCCACTCCAAGTCTAACACTTCACACGGGAAAAGTACTAAACTATTCACTAGTGTAACTAGACTAGCTTGACTATACCTATATTCTTAAGATTATAAACTTTAGAATAAGAACTTGTCAAGAAGAACCAGCCAAGAAAGGGATGAAAAACTCTTAAGTGGAAAAGGGGAATACAACCAATGGTTATGAAAACTCCTTTGACATTACAAATGGTGAGTCAAGCCCCAGTAGCTTTGAAACCAACAAAGAAGAGCTTGTTGAAAAGAAATCAACTTAGAAGGGTACCAAAAGTACCACACATATATCTAAATCACTCGTCATGTGAGCAAAGTGGTTCTAAACCAAGCATACTTGTTATAGAGTCCTTGCAAAGGTGGGCTTGGATATTTAATTTATAGAAAAAGCCCTCAAGGCAAACAGGTTCAATCCATGAAAGGTCATTCCTCTAGTCGTCAACAAACAGGAATTGCACCTTTCATGTTTAAATAGGGGCAACAATGTGGCCTAATTCTTGCACCTACAAAAAAAAACAAAAAAACAAAAACGATCTAGGCCTCAAACATGTTAAGCCTAGCAAAAGAGATCTTAAAAGAGAGAGAGCCCATCAAGAAGACTACAACAATGAAAAAATTGAGGTATGTACAAAATAGCATCAAGATTTAAGGTTTTCTATCAAGATAACTCATTTCTTTCTTTCTTTATTGGAACTAAATACATATCAAGCTTGCATGATTATTACGAATGTGTATATATAGAACATGTTGAAAATATTGTTACAATTATCACAGCTAATATGGCTATATTATTGGTAGCATATGTTTCATTATCATGAATATGAGAAGATCGATTGAGTCTCCTAGACTTAAAATGCTAAATGATTGTGTTCACAAAATACTCATGAGTTTAAAATCTTCTCAATTCACATATAAAAAAAGCTTAGTTTTTGGGTTCATAGAAGCGGTCTTGGCAGTGACTCTCCCTTCTCCAAAGAACATGCACAATAGATTTGGAAGCCAATTCGAATCATCTTGACGAAATTTGGCCAAAATTTTGTCATGCTACCAAGGGTCGGCGATCTGGATATATATGGTTCATTTTGCCGAGGACTTGAACTAGTGCTTATTGATTTAGCCAAAAAGAACCTTGGTTTAGAAGAGGAATCAAGAGCAAAGGTAAATTCACTCAATGAAAAAGTCAAGCACACGGACAAAAAGCCATGGATGCAGTCCACATGGCTCATCCCACTAATCCGCCCGTTAACTATTTCCACTCAGGTATATCTAATCGCTTGACTCTTCCAGTAGTGGTTTTCTACTTGATAAAATGACGTTTTGTCCTATATCTTAAAGTCCTTAGGACGTAAAAGAAAAAGGGAAACGATCATGAGTTATAATCATCAACTTGTTCTCAACCAAAAGAGAGAGCTAGATTCTATATGCACACTTTGGTGATGCATAAGGTAGCACATTTATTTATTTGTGTGCACCTAGTTAGAAATGTGTAAATGCACTTTTAGTCCCTACATTTTAACCCAATTTCTATTTTGATCTCTACATTTTATTTTTATCACTTTTAGTCCCTAAACCAATTAACATGTGACATTTAAGTCCTTACCGTCACTCAACTAACAGAAAATGCTGACGTGACTGACGACACAGTAAAATAATAATTAAAAAATCTATTTTAGTAGTCAGCATTTAAATTAATTTTAATTAAAATTAAAAACAACAAATTACAGATCTAAGAACCTAAGAACTTGTTCTTCAATGTTCTTATTCAATCAAGAAATAAACCTAGGACATCAAACCCAGAATCAAAGAGCAAACCTAAAGACATCAAACCCAGCTGGGGTTGTAACCATCACAGTCCTCAGCATATTACACATAATATCTGTAATCAAAATCCGCCCTAACTCGTTCGAAATCATGTCGAAAACCAAACAAAGAAACATGAACGGAACACGCTCGCCCTCGCCCTAGCTCGCCACTGATCTTGGATCAAAATCCCCCGCTTTCTTCTTCAATTCCGGCATTTTGCTCTTCAATTGCGCAACTCTCTCCTCCATGCCGATCACCTTTGTCTTGTTTTTCGACCCATACAAATTAGGATCTTGAACACAGCTTCCATTCTCTTTAACCTACTTGGTCCCGCTAGACTCTTTGGGTTTCGCGTCGGAAACGGTGTTACCAAGCGGCGAAGAATTGGGGATTTTGGTGGTTTTGGGGAGGGTTGGAATCTAGGGTTTTGCGCTTGTTGGGAGAAGATTGGGGCTTTTTCTTAGAGGCAGCAGTGCCTGCGTTGGACATGAGTGTGTCAAAAGCATAAGGGGGCTTAGACATTGTGAGGCTAGGGTTTTCGGAAGAGAAGGGTTTTGTGGAGACGAGAAAGGAAGAGAGTGTTTTGAGAGCTGAGTGAGAGCAAGAGAGCGAGAGTGAGAATGAAGGGTGGTGATAGTAGTGGCATGAACGTAGTGAGACTAATAGCAGTGGTGCCATTTGCTTAAGCGAGTTCAAGGACCATGTTGGGTTTGCCGGGTTTGATGTCTTTGATATTCAATCTAGGTATGCTCTTTGATTGCTGGTTTATTTCTTGATTTAAGAAGAACATTGAAGAACAAGTTCTTGTTCTTAGATCTGTAATTTTTTGTTTTTAATTTTTTTATTTAATTAAAATTAATCTAAATGCTGACATGGAAATTTTTTAATGCTAAAATAGATTTTTTTAATTATTATTTTACTATGCCGTCAGCCACGTCAGTATTTTCTGTTAGTTGAGTGACGGTAAGGACTTAAATGTCACGCGTTGATTGGTTTAGGGACTTAAAGTGGTAAAAATAAAATGTAGGGACCAAAATAAAAATCGGGTCAAATGTAGAAACTAAAAATGCATTTATGCCAATTAGAAATGCAAATGATTATCTTATTAAAATTGAGTACAAACCAATCTTGCATAAATAAATAGAAAAGGTATATAGTTTTTTGGGTTTACAAAATTCATGAAATTTTCAGAAAACCCACCAAATGCATAAAGCACAACAATTGTGATGAATGCTATACCGGAATATTTAAGATTATCAATATTCTTGGAATAATGACGATTAGAATTAATTGTCAAGAAGTCCAGTTTTGAATGAATTAAATGGGAAGCAACAAGAGGAAACGTATTATAGTGTGCTAATTATTCTCTTGATTATATTTATGCACTACGATTAGCAACTGTGTAACTCTTACTCCCTATCATTTTACAGCTAACCATTCACATGAAATATTATAGTCACAAAGCTTATTTTTGGAAATGTCATAAGGTTTCATGCAAAAATGTATGTACAACTAGACAAATTACAAAAGAGGTAAAGCTATAGGATTACAAGAGAATATTTGGTCCAATAAGAACATTAGCACAATAAGAAAAATGGCCAACTAGGCCATTGGTAGCTCATTATTCATGTATGGATTGTTATGAAATTCTTGTTTAAAAAATTTGTGGCAAGCGCATATGGTACTTACTATAGACAATAGCATGACCTCAACAAGATCCAAAGCGGCATTATCTCAAGGAGGCCTAAAGCTACAAATTTTTTGAAGAAGCTACAAGACCGATCCACGTGATTGTCAGTCTACTCAAGAAGTAACTATCCCAAAAAATTCAACAATAAAATTCTTCATATAAGAATAAAATCGTTCGACGATAAATTCTTCATGTAAGAGTAAAATCGTTAAACGATAAATTCTTTGTGCAAGAATTAAATCGTCCAAAATAATAATGATAAAAATCTTCATATAAGAATCAAATCATTCAACGATAAACTCTTCATGCAAGAGTAAAATTGTTCAATGATGAATTCTTCATGCAAGAGTAAAAGTGTTCAACGGTAAATTCTTTGTGCAAGAATTAAATTGTCCAAAACAATAAGGATAAAATTCTTTATACAAGAATAATTTTGATGGCAAGGGATCATGCAACGAAATAATTGATCCACATAATCGTCATCTTCAATAGAGGGCATCCAGAATGTCGTCCAAATAAATCACCTTGCTCTTTAGCAGTGATAAAAAATGGTCGTCCAAAAAAATCATCTTACTCTTCAATGGTGATAAAAAAATGGTTGTAAAAAAAAAAAAAAATTTAGCTTGCTCTTCCATAGTGATAAAAAATGGTTGTCCAAGAAATCATCTTGCTCTTCAGCAGTAATAAAAAATAGTCATCCAAAGAAATTAGCTTTCTCACAAGATCAAGCAATGATCATTCAAACATCCAAAAGGACCTTCAAAAGGCAGACACTAAGAAGTCGTCATAAATAAACTACCATCCTGAAGAAGAAATTGATTGAAAGACAAAGAAGTCTAAATCTAAACAATTCAAGGAAATTCCCTGAGCCTGACCAACACAAAATCAGACTTGGGAATAGGGGCAATTGATGAGTCTAGAATACCATTAAGGTCATCCATTAATTGGACGACTTTGCATCATTAGCAGACCAAAAGATGTAACCACTCAAGAACATTCAACACATTAATGGCGACCATTACTCATTGGTCTTAAATGCCCATCAATACGATAACTATTACACATGGGTAATAATCACCTCCAATTATGTAGAACAGCTATCCAAATCACCTATAAAGGGGAAAATCTGTCTCACTTGTGAAGGTACGTCAAAAACTACTACAAAACACTATCTATATGCGAATGATATGGGTTGATACTAATTTAAAAATCGAAGACTCCCCCACCGAGCACAACTCGATAGTCTCTTCGATTTATCTCTCCTTTATCTTGTAGGTCCTACACGATCGTTTAATGCTTCGAATTGGATTGGACCCAACTGACGATTTTGGCATCATCATCTCTTAATGGGAAAATTTTTTTATTAAATCATAATGGGAATTTAAATGAAATTTATTTTGATTGTATTTGTAAATGAAATTATGCTCAACTATTTAAAGAAAATTTAATTATTAAGGTCAACTAAAAGTTAAACATTTTTTATTTTATATATTAATATAAATTTAATTTATGGGAATACATATATACACACATGTACCAAGGTCAACTACAATTTTTTTTTATTTTATAAATTATTATATATTTAATATATATATATGTATGTATGTATAGATTATACACATATTTATTAGGACATATGTGGAACTTGTTAGAACATATGTTATGTAAATTGGCTAACCTTTTAACAAAACACACTTTACTTGTAATTGGGTAAATCTAGGATGAATTTAGTACTTTAAAGAATAAGAGTTCAAGTTTAGTATTGAAGCCATGCAAATCTGTTCAAGAAACAAGTGAAGAAGTGTTGTTCATTAAAACTCGACAGATAGCTTGATAGATAGATTAAGAATGACAATTTTTACCCGACCTGCGGATACTCGGTCCGACCCGACCCTAATGGACCGGGTTTTACCCGGTCCAATTAAAAATAGGGTCGGGTTTGGGTTTTTTAAAAAAAAAAACCCGAAGCGGATCCAAGTTGGGTTCGGGTTTTTACAATAACCCAGCCCGAACCTGGACTCGGCCTGACTTGCTTAAAACTAAAATTACCAAAAAATACTCTACTATATATATAAACTTATAAACCCTAACTTAATGTCTTATCTCACTCAGCCAACTATCCAGCCGCCCCTCCCACTCTCGCTCACTCTCCTTTCCCAATCGTAGGCGTCGTCCATGTCAGTTTCAGGGAAAGCCGTAGCAACTTTGGGCGGTCCTTCTTGTTGTCTCCAAACCTAAGCATTATCGTTTATAGTGTGAAGCATCGACGTTGATTTGTTGGAGATTTCCCGGATGGGGTTCTTGAAGTCGTCGAAGTTGTTGGAGAAGTTAAAGTATTTACAGGAGGGTACGCCGCGAGAGGAGGCGAAGAGCTTGGACAGTGAGGAGGCTAGGGTTTGTGCCTTGTCGGCTTCGGCTTTGTCACGGTGGTGGTGATGCTCATTCATCATCTTGAAATTTTGATTTTGATTCTTGGATGGTAGATTTAGATTTGGTTGTTAAGACTTTGTACTAATTTGGATGTAGTTGTTTAGTTTAATAATATCGTCGTTTTTAACCCAAAAAAACAAAAAAATAGTTTGATTTCAAATGTATTTGGTTTCTGTGAATAGGAAATTTGAATGGGTATGGTGGATTTGATTTGAGATTTACTTGGATTTGTTGTTTATGCTGTTGTGATTCTTTTTTCCTCAGAAAAACATAATTTTTTTTTTTATTGTTCCACGGATTGGACCACTGTTTGGGGCTAAAGATTGGGCTGGCTGGCTGGCTGGGCGGGGCCCGGTGGGGCGAGTCTAGGCCCCAGGGAAAAAATCCATTTAATAAATGGGCCGGGTTCAGGCTGTGGGTCTTGGCTTGCAAGTCGGGTTTTGGTATGTAAAAACCCGGCCCGAACCTGACCCGTTGCCATTCCTAAGATAGATATCTATCAAAGTTTAATGACGAATCTCGACAGTTGCTCGACAAGAACAATATCTATTGAGAATTACGAAATTCAGATTTTCAAATTTGTTTTTCAGTTTTTCACGCATATCCAAGTGTATTTGTGTAGGGTTTCTTTTCTCAAAACCATAGACTATATAAGGATTATTTTAAGGGCCATCTTAGATGATGCAAGCAGATGCAAAGTCATTATTCATGCATATTGTGACCGGAGACAATTTACCCTAGTTTCTCTTTTCATTGAAGAAGCTACTGCGTCTTTGTGTCGAGGGTTTTGTAACCAAGGAGTTTCTTGATCTTCATCGTTTGAATGAACTAAAGAACTTTATAGCCAACATCTTTCTTAAGTCGGTGTGTTAGTCACATACTTAGATTTGTACATCAATCGATTAGTCACATACTTGGAGCCGTGCATTAAAAGGAGAGATTGTTACTACATTATAAGTCTAATTGTGTATTGGGGTAAGGATTCAACTGTAGGTTGGTATAAGGTACTGTGATTCCTTTACTTGTAACCGCTTGTTTTGATAATAGTGAATTTTTGAGAGTAGTGACCTTAAATTCACCCGGTGGGGTTTTATCTCGATGGTTTTGTCCATTCATAAATAAATCACTTGTGTCAAACTTATTTTTTGCTGCATTTACTTTAGTTGGTGATTTGTTTATGCTACCACGCTTATTGCATGTGTAATTAAATCTAATTAATCAACTTGGCTAATTAATTGATTAATTTATCAAAGAGGTCAATACATTCTTAGCCTATTAAGTGGTATCAAAGCAGACACACTCTGATTAAAATTAATCTTTACTGTGTGATCCATTAACCCTTGTTTGTCATGGATAGAGGACAATCTCTTATTATACCTCCTTTATTTGATGACACTAACTATGCATACTAAAAAAAATACATGAGAGCTTTCTTGTAGTCTGTAGATGAGAAAGTGTGACAAGTTTTGGAGATTGGCTAGACTAAGTCAAAGGAAGCACCGACTGATTAGGATGATGCCAAGATCAAAGTGCCAAAATTTAATAGCAGAACATTGAATGCCTTATTCAGTGTGGTCACCAATGAGAAGTTCAAGAAAATATCCTCGAACGAAATTGCTAAGGAAGCATGGACCATCCTCCAGATAACCTATGAAGGAACTAAAGTTGTCAAGGATTCAAATCTTCAAAGGCTTACTACGAGCTTTGAAGAAACTAAGATGGAGGACGATGAGTCATTTGATGAGTTCTATGCCAAGTGGAAAGACATAGTTAACTCTGCTTTTAATCTTGGGGAAACTATTGTCGAACCCAACGTTGTAAGAAAGGTACTCAAATCTCTACCTAAGAGATTTCATGCCAAGATCACCGCTATTGAGAAATAAAAGGAAATTGACAAAAAAATTTTGACAGAGCTGGTTGGCAACTTGCAAACCTATGAATTGTGTTTGACGGGAAATCAAGCAAGAGTAAGAGCATGGCATTAAAGGCCAAAAGCAGTGATACAAATGAGTCCTCTGATGATGAAATTCCATGATGAAGTCCTACGTCACAAGGCAATTCAAGAAGTTTATGAAGAATGCCAATGTGAAAGGTTTCGACAAGGACCGTAGGCAATCTAGCTCCTCTCAATTCAAGAGTCAAGATAGAGGAAAGAAGGATGTTAAGGATGGCTGTCAGTACACTATTCCCTTCGGACCAAAGTGCTTTGGATGTCAAGGTTTTGGACATATGAAAGAAGAATGTCCAACTTATCACAAAATCATTGGGAAAAGTAAGACCCTTGCTGCTACCTTGAGTGACACCAAGCCTGATGATGAGTTAGAAGACAATGATGACGAGGAAATCTTAAATGCCTTCACTGCCACAGTAAAACCTACTAAGGGGATTGTTGAAGAGGTGGATGAAGAAGATAACTTGGTGGAATCTAAATTTGAGAAGATGGATGAGTAGAATGACATCCATACAGCTTATGCAAAGTTGTACAAGATCTCTGAAAAGCATGAGAAATTGTACAGGCTGACCACTAAAAAGCTAAGTGAAGTGGAACTTGATTGAGAAGAACTCTCCACTAAGGTTGATGAAGCAAATCAAACCATTGGAGTTGTGGTTCGAGAACAACTTCCTTGCTAAAAAGACAAAGAAGCTTAAAGCAAAACTGTTCTAGGTTAAAGCTCGATTGAAGAGGACTTCTAGTTCAAAACTTGATGAGATGCTTACCTTTCAGAAATCTGCTTCTGATAGAATCAATTTGGGGTATGACTTATCTTCTCCTAATATTGCTTCTTCTAGTACTACTGTGTTTGTCTTATCTGCTAATAATGTTAATTTTGAGAACAATGAGTATAAAACTGATATAGCTAGTGAGAACGTAAACAACGGCAAATCTATTTTAGGTGCACTCCTTAAGCTTGAAAAGAAAAAGACTAGAAACCCTAGGACTAAAAAGGTTAACAACAAAAAGTCTCAACTGAAAAAGTCGCATCTTTGTCATCATTGTGGAACTTCAGGACATACTCGTCCAAATTGCTACAAGTGGTTAGCCACTCAACAAAGGAACAATATGATCTCATACAGAAACTAGAATCAGTTTCCATCTTCTTTGGGCCCTCTTGGAGATCTTCTAAAGGTTCTCATGTTTCTTTCGAACTTGAACGGTTTTAATTCTTCCCCACACCTCCAGTTTCAGAGTACAACAAACGGAAAGGTTCGTCCAAGGTGTGGAAGAAAAAAGGTTCTAAGTGATTTAGTCACTTTTTCTCTCTCTCCCTCTTATGGTTATGCATTATTTGTGTGTTTTGCTTTCTTATTTTTTTTGAGTCAGTCTAGTTTTATGCTATGTTTATTTAATATGTTTTTGTTTGTTTGTTTTCAGTTTTGCTTTATTTTTGTTTATTATAATAAAATTGAAAAAATACAAAAAATACAAAAATAGTGTGTGTTTTGTGCACATTGGTACTTGTTTACTTTAGATGGTCATTGAAACAAAATTTTTTACGGCCCGTTTGGTGGGGCAATTCAAGCACAATTTTGAGCATTTTAAACATACTTACACACTTTTTTACACACTTTTCACCCACACGTATATTAAAAACACTCAAACAATATTACTTAAACAACTCTACCAAGCACCCCCTTAAACTTTGTATCTCTTGTAACTTAGATGAACATTTCAATGCACAACTAAGCAAGTGAGCTTTGTGGCTCGTGTTTGTGATAAGTACAATTAAGTAATCTCTTATACTTAACTCTCTTATACTTAACACTCATATCACTCTTTTTTTGGGGAAGGATTAGAAAATTCTAAGAGAAATGCATAAATAACCATCTCACATAAAGCCCGCCAATCATGAATAACATCTGTGTGTTTCGGCATATCCAAATTGTCATTTTTTTTGCTTAACATAATTGGGTATTTCTTTTCTCTCTCTTTTCTCATGCATTTTACGCATTAAACCTAGGTTTTTAGGGTTTTGTGAAATTTTTGAAATTTTTGAAAATTTTTGAGTTTTCTGTGAAAATTTTCGAGTTTTCTTTGAAACTTTTAGGTTAGGTGTTTTCTATATAATGCTATATGATCATGCATTCCATTCCATTTGCATTTTCACAATGTTTTATGCATTTAGATGTGTGCTTGAATGTTGAAAATTGCTTGCTGTTAGGTTTGGATTGGGTTGAACTCGTGATGCAATTTCTTTTACCACATCATATGTTTATGCATTTTTCATGCATACGTACCCTCTCTTTTCTCTTGTTGGTACTCTGTTGTGATTGTGTTTTTCTATTTCTCCCTCTCTCTCTCTCTCAGATAGACTTCGCATGGCTCTAAGCGCAAATCTACTCTGTCTCAGAACCTTCTTTGTTCTGGGACATTTTCTTTTGATCCTACCCCCTCTCACGTTCGGTTATGTGATGAGAAGGTCCAAAGGACTTCTTGGAGAACTTTTCTAAATGTGGCATTCATCCTAAGCGTCACGTGGTTCTATCGAATTTTTTTGATATTGCTCTACCCATTGTCATTCACAGTCGGGAATGGGAATCTTTCTATGAGATACCCTTGAGTTGTCCTATCATGATCATACATAAGTTTTATTCCAATATGCATGATATCGATTCCTCTGTGCCTCAATTTGCTATGCATATTAGAGGTGCATGTATCGTAGTCACTCCGGATCTTATATCCGAGATACTACACATTCCATGGGTAGCACATCCTAACTACCCTGCTTATTAGCTTCTGAGGATTATGTCCAAAGACAAGCTCATATCTCACTTTTGTGAGAGACCTTCCATATAGGGTGGTCGTCAAAACACTCCATGCTCGGACTTTGCAACGGGTCTGAGATTCCTAAACATGGTGATGATATTTGTTCTTTATCCACTATCTCACTATAACTCCATTACAGAGCCTCGTGCTCGGCTTTTACTATCCGTCCTTGAGGACCTCTCTATAGACTTTCATTCTCACTTCATTCTTTCTCTCATCGATGTCTATAGAGATGTGGTGACCCGTGATAAGCTCATTTTTCTTTCAACTATCACGCGGATTCTTCACCATCTTTCTATCCTTCTTCCTGATCTCCCTTCTATCCTATCATGGGTGTCATTTATGTGGCGTCTATTCAACGAAGTGAGGCCCAACTTCGACTGAAGCGGCCACAGACCGAGATGACAGATCCTCTAGCTTCTACCACTCCATCCACCTCCACTCTTTCTTCTTCTACGGGTGGTGTGACTCTTGAGGCCATCATGACGCAACTTAAGTGCATGGATGCTCGCCTTGACACTCTCAATGATAAGTTGTGTCAGGTGAACACCTGTGTTGGCCGTATCACTTGACGGCAGCCTCAGATGGGTGGCTTCGTTGCTTATCCCTCTCCTTCACCCGAGGCTTTGGCGGATGAGGATGCTGATAATGGTACTGGTGATGATAATGAGGATGAGGATGCTAGCTCTTTCGGTGATGATAAGATGACCTCTCAGTGATGACTTACCCTTTGTCACTCGTGACAAAAATGGGGAGTAGTTTTGGGGATGAGAGTAGTCATGTATTTAGGGGGAGTGTCTACATTTTTAAGGGATGTAGTGAGGATTTTATGTACTTTTCTTTTCTTTCTTTTAGTTACATTATCCTTTTGTATACTGGTCTTATGGCCTTTCAGCTACATACATTATACTCTTATATATATATATATATATATATATATATATATATATGTATGTATGTATGTATGTATGTATGTATGTATGTATGTATGTATATATATGTATGTATGTATGTATGTATGTTTCTTTTTCACCTATCTCTCCATATGTTGTTTATTTTCTCTCTTTATACACATGTTTCTTTATGTATGCAATCTTTTATTTTTATTTCACACTAAAATGCCTTGATGAGTTTTGTTTAAAGTGTTTCAGAAAGACAGGTTGTCAAAATCTATCATGCCATGAACTCTCTTCTTGCAAAGTTTTTCAAGAGTTTGTGTTAGGATTATATTTTATTGTATTTAACAAGTGATTATAAGTTTAGTGATTTATGACTTCTCTCATACTTTATGTGTTTGTTGTGGTTTTGTCATGGATTGCTGAAGGGGGAGATTGTTAGGACATATGTGGAACTTGTTAGAACATATGTTATGTAAATTGGCTAATCCTTTGACAAAACGTTCTTTACTTATAATTGGGTAGATCTATGATGAGTTTAGTACTTCAAGGAATAAGAGTTCAAGTTTAGTATTAGTATTGAAGCCATGCAAATCTGTTGAAGAAACAAGTGAAGAAGTGATGTTCATTAAAACTTGACAGATAAATATCTATCGAAATTTAATGACGAATCTCGACAGCTGCTCAACAGAAACAATATCCATCGAGAATTATGAAATTCAGATTTTCAGATCTATTTTCACACATATCCAAGTGTATTTGTGTAGGGTTTCTTTTCTCACAACCCTAGACATATATAAGGATTATTTTAAGGGTCGTCTCAGATGATGCAAACATATGCAAAGTCATTATTCATGCATATTGTGACCAGAGACAATTTGTCTTAGTACATATTTTAATTAAAGAAGTTACTGCGTCTTTACGCCAAGGGTTTTGTAACTAAGGAGCTTCTTGATCTTCATCGTTTGGATGAATGAAAGAACTTTGTGGCCAACATCTTTCTTAAGTTGGTATGTTAGTCATGTACTTGGATCCGTGCATTGAAATGAGAGATTGTCACTACATTACAAGTCCAAATGTGTATTGGGGTAAGAGTTCAACTATAAATTGGTATTGTAACCGCTTGTTTTAATAATAGTAAATTCTTGGGAGTGGTGATCTTAAATTTACTTGGTGGAATTTTGCCTCGGTGGTTTTTCTCATTCGTAAACAAATCACTTGTGTCAAACTTATTTTTCATTGAATTTACTTTAGTTGGTGATTTATTTGTACTACCATGCTTATTGCATGTGTAATTAAATCTAATAAATTAACTTGGCTAATTAATTGATTAATTTACCAAATTGGTCAATATATTCTTGGCCCATCATTATAGATTAGCAAATTCTTATTCAAAAGATAAACAATATCCATATAATTGTAGATTCGTTTATTCAATTGATTTATGTAAGAAAAAAATTTGGTTCCAAACATGTTTTATGTTATCTTATCCCAATCTAAGATATGGTAATTGAAGAAACTATTCATATGTAGTTTTGGTCATATAATTTTTTTAACAAATCACATGATTTTTTTGAATAATACAATGAATAATATTATAACTCGTCATATAAAAAATTAAACAAGATACTTATAAACATGTTTAGAGTTAAACTTTGTTTTTTCTTAAGAAAAAACGCGTGGCTTTTGTTACAAAGAGCCCTATATGTGAAATTCTACAAAAACAAAATTAAGAAAAAGAATTCCTCAAACACGCAATTAGATTTAAAGAACTTTGTTTTATTCCAAATGTAAAACAAACTACAAAGTAAAGTCTTCCTGCACTTTAATTTTAAAAGGTTATAATCAGAGAAACTGAAAAGTGAACAAATCCTATATGTTGCGTTTGGCTTTGGCTGAAAAAGCCATATTTTTTTACCATATAGCTTATTTTTGTTAATATTTAGCTTATTTTTAGATTAGAAGTTGTAAGTTAGAACATACCCAATTGTGAAAAACTGAACAATTCTAAACAAATTCAAGCGAAATTGAGCTGCCCCGTTACCAAAACTGGACCACAAAAAAAAAAAAAAAAAAAATCAGAATTTAAGGAGGTGGTATATTGTGTACCCGGCATATATGCCGGGTACACAATATCATTTTCGGAATTTAAGAACACGTGCTCTTCTTTTCTTCATAAACCAAAGAACCTAAGATTCTAGAAATAACATAATTGACAAAGTTGGAACCAAATTTTGTCCTAACATAATTATAATTAAGCTATTGTAGCTGCCATGGATCATACTTATTAGTATAATAATAATGAATAATGATGTGAACAGGAAGAGGCAGCAACACACATTTCCTACATAAATAATGATTCACTAAATATGAACACCACTTTGCATGCCGGCATCCTAGCAAGTACTAGCAACGCTCTTCTATTTCCCTCAATGTTCGCCACCTATGTTATTTGCTTGAGAAAGTCTATGTAGACAAGAAAAATATGACAAATAATTTGATTCTTGTTGACGTGGTACATTGTTAGTTATATAAGTAAAAAATTGATATTGACTCAAACAAGAACTAGTGAAAACTAGTAAACTCAATATATATTAAAAAAAATTGTCAAATTTTGTGTGCATGTAACATTACTCTATTTGCTTAGACTCATACCTCAATTTGATAACCCGTCTTCAAATGAAAAGAAAATAAATAAATAAAGTATGGCTAATAGAAATAAAAACCCATTTTAATCTAATCAATTTATGATTTGTAGCTAATTTTGGCTCGACCAGGTCGAGTCAATCTCATACCCAAGTTGACCTGCTCATCAAACTTTTATCATAAATTTAAACTTAGCATTTTATTTATTTATTATTAGCTTATTTTCAAAGTAAGTTTATAGACTAAAGTAATATTCAATTTTTTATATTGTAGGTAAAAATACTAATGACTTTACTCGTCAACCTTGATGAACAATTGTCAAAAATAATTGTTTTTAATGTCAAAAAGACTAATAATATTAAGTAACTTTTTTCATAAGATCATTATATGCTTTCTTCTTAATTATTTATTTGCTTTTCTTTACTCAACATGTCATATTTTATTCATAAAGCTGTATAAAAGGTTTGAGTTTGGTTGTTTTAAAAAAAGCAAAACTTATTAGATTATTTACTTATGTAAAACTTTTTTTTTTTATATAAAAAAAAGGTAGAGGGAGCGACTTGAGTTAGTGTTTTCCACCTGTGCGTGATTATAGTGATACTCTCCCCGCTAGGCCTGGGTTTGCGAAAGTAAGAGATTCGAATAAGCCATAACTATATATACCTAGCTCCATCAAGGACACTAATACTCACGAGCTAAGAGAATAGAGCTATTTCCCAGATACTTCCCAATGAAGGATTCGAACTTGAGACCTCTTCCTCCCAAACTCTTAAGAGTGAGCCCATGATCACTAAACCAATTACCCCTGATGATCATATGTACAACTTTTTAAATGATTTATTTCTTAGTACAACTATACTTTTGTCAATATCTCGCAAGTAAGCTTTTAGAAAAGAAATTAATTTAAAAGTGAATTCAATTTATATTTGATTGAACTTTATTTCATGTATAACATATTTACACATTATTTTCTTATGTATTTTTGAAATTACTATACTACAGGTCTATTGATTATAAACTTAAGGATTTATATATTATTTAACTTTTATCTTTGAGTGTTTTTTTAATTCCTTTTTGGTTCTTTCATTTGTATGGAAAGAAATACACTTTTTTTTTGCTATGTGTAAAAAGAAAACGAATCACATGTGACTTGTTAAAAAATATCATGCAAGAGTCATAGAAATTGCAACGTATTTTAGTCAAATAAGTTTCTAACCCAAACCTGAATCGACCAGAATCCAGTCAAGTCGAATCTGAACATTATTGATCCAACTCGTTTTATAAATTTATATTTACTTGTCTAATTCAGTACTCACATTTTTTCCATTAGGAGTTGACCATCTCCATCATTGGTTTTAATAATTTCATTTTAATCCAATTTTCGAAAGGATAATTTCAAATATGAACAAGCCACAAGGAGTGAATGGAAAGAGTTAGAAGGGATGATTTCATTTTAATCCTAATTTCCATCACCGTGTGTAATTACAATTTTGATATGAAAGGAGAAAGTTAACAAAGTTTTAAAAAAAGAAATTATGGTTAGCAAAAAAAAGAAAAGAAATTATGGTCCAAGCATACAAGAAATTATTTTGTTGCATTGAGCTGTTGCACTGAATATGAATAATCGATATCGAAGAATCAAAAGTCTTTTGAGCGAGGAAAAAGAACCAAAAAAAAAATCAGTAATGAAAAGTTTTAAAGAGCCAGGGAACTTTTGTATTGGGAAATGGAACAAACCCTTTGGAGGCAGATCCGGGGTTTGCACTGTCGAGTAATCATTACGATTTTGCTTGAAAAATGCACCTCCACTATTGGTGACAGACGAAAATTAAAGAGGAATTCTTTGTACTACCTTCTAATTTTGCTTGAAATTTGCAGTACTACCTTTTTTATTTTTTTTAATTATGAGATGTGATTGCATCCCCTGGTGACCCTTCATTCCGTCACATGAACATGTTTCACACTGCCACAGATATTGCACAGCATTCATGTACCAAATTAACTTCACGGTAAAACAACAGTGAGTTTATATAAGAATATTTTTAGGACAGCAAATTATTGTATAATTTTTTTACTATAATTTTAATTTGTTAAATTATGAGGGGTTAATAATCATTTATACACGAACTATTATTTTTTCTTCATCAATTACATCTTGCCATGCAAGGTTGTCAAAATCAGAATCTTATATAAGATCGTGAGAGGTAGGTAGGATCGTAAATCGTACTATCAAATCATAAATCGTAAGATCCTACATTATACGAGAAAAAACAAAAATACATATTAGTATGTTGAATAATCACATAAATTATACATTCATTCATAAAAAAACCTAAAATTCGCATTCATTTGATATAATTATCATACATCACTACATCCATTTGTAAGCATCATTTAAAAAGGTCAAAAACCTCAAAATATGACACTTTATTAGGATGTTATTTTTTATTTGGGTCCAACTAACACTCTATCCCTCTATATTAGAATAATAAAACTTGATCTATTGAGATGTTATTTTTTTATTTGGATCAAACTGAATTTTTTGTCAAGTTAAAGAAGATTACAAGAAACCAAGATTTTTTAGGATTGTCAAAATCGTACGATCTTACCGATCTTAAATGATCACAAAGATCTTTGAAAAATCCGAATCATTTTAGGCAGGTAGGATCGTAAAATTGTAGAATTGTAGGGTCTAAATTGAGATTTTGACAACCATACTACCATGTCATAACTGTTACGAAAAGTTATGAAAAATTTACTAGTTGTTAATTTTTCCGTAAATTTCAAAGTGATTGTCATCGTGACTGTGATCACTTTGAAAATTTGGAATAATTTTAAGAATAATCCAACAATTAATTATATAATTTTTTAATTTGTATAATTGCTAGTGATATATATATATATATATATATATATATATATATTTATTTATTTGGATAATAGAAACTGACCACTTTTTATTGTGCATTTATAGGGTGAGTTTAGTTCAGCCTTTTGATGTTGTGTTTTTTGAAAAAGTTGAGGCTTTAAAAAGTGCAGTATGAAACTGAACTTTTTGAAAAAGCTAAGTGTTTGGTAAAAGTTGTTAGAAATTATTTTTTGAAAAAACTGAGTATTAAGCTAACATTTATAAAAGTGGTGGTTTGAGTGGTAAATTACCAAAAATGACAATATACACACACACACAAATATATATATATATATATATATATATATATATATATATATATATATATATATTTTTTAAATACTAAGTATTTTTAATGGAGTTTATTTCATACTTAAATCAACCACTTCATAATATTTAAGTCAATTTTTCTTCATTCAATTCTAAAAACTATTTTCATAATATTTTTACAATACTTTCACAATAAATCATTTGTAATAAATTAATATTGATTTTAATATGAACGTACTATTAAAATTATTTTTTTCTTACCAATATTAGCTAATAATAATCTACCACTTAAAATTTATTGTAAAAATATTGTGATAGCATTTCTCAATTTTAATTTCTTATTCTTTATTTTATTTTATTTTTTCCTTATTTCTTTATTTTTTTAATCCATATTTCCTTCTTTTTTTTCCTCTTTTTTTCTCTTCCACACACGTACTCTTACTCTTTTCCTTTTTTCCTTCTTTTCTCTTTTTTCCCTACCACTTCCTCCAACCTCTAGAACGTTCCACAGAGCTCTATTTTTTTATTTTCTTTCTTCCTTTTTCTCTTTTCTCTTACCACTTCGTCTATAAGTTTCTTTCCCTCTATCCCATCAAAACACACAAACTTAACGGTCACGCACAATCACGCCATTTGATTCTCATCAAACGAAGATAGAGAGAAGGGGAAATCGCCAAGGGAGGAAAATTGCCTCCGTCGTTTGCTGATCTGCGTGCCTTTATCGCCGCCTATCTTCCTCCCCACCGCTGCTTGATCTCTTCTCCATTGCCAACGACATGCGGTAGAAATAGATCAAATCGGTTTTTTTTTTTGTTCTAATTTCATTATTGGGTTCCTTTGTAAAATTGTGTTATAAACAAATGAATAAAATTGGGTTTCTAAGAAAAATTAGTGGGCAATTTGGGAAATTTGCGCAACTTTCAATGATAACATGAAACGCGCTTCAACACTTTTTTGTAATGGAGCTCCTTGCTGCCCTCACGATTTGGGCTTTTTCAGTGTTTTGGAACAATGGGCTTTCTATTAAAGTGTGTTTCCAAAATTACATCAAACGCGTGGTTTGGATTTTCAATAGAAAAAAACGCTTTTTGGGCTCCTAAAAGTTGAAACAAACGCATACATAATTATACAAATTATAGCAAGTTGTAAATGGTGTGAATATATGTGTGTTTATGCGGGTGACAAATGGTAAGGTTTAGCAAAATGGTAAAATTTAAGTATATTACTTATGTACGGTTCTTTAAGTTTAGTTCTTAAAATTTAACCATGAGTTATAATTAATTAAAAATATACTTTCATCTTATAAGTAAAAAGTTAGATTGCTAAATTTTAAGAAAGAAAACTAAAAAAACAGATGATGAGTAGTAAGTTTATATAAAATTGACAAATAATTAAACATAATTTGCTGGCTAAAATAATTGAGACAAAAATTTAAATTTTTTGCGGGCACTAAAATTACTCCTGGCTTAAAAGAGCTAGGCACCAAAAGCGAAAGTTGAAAGGGACTAGACATCATACATGCTCTTGTCAACTGTCATTCTATGGTGAGTGATTTTCTCCAATGGTTCAGTGACAGCAAGTGAGACATTTGGAAGTCACTGAAAAGGGTCATGTCAAATTAATCTCGCCAAGGTGAAAGAATTCATGATTTTTTGGAGGTTGGTTTGCTGGGCCAAATGTTGAATATGTATTTTTTTTTCTTCCTAAAAGCAATTATACAGGTAAGGTAATAAAGAGATACCCTTGCAGTTGTAAAGGAACCGTCAGATTTCTATTATGCCTCAGTTTATTTTTTTAAGTTTTCATTTGGGAGGATGAAATCAAATGGAAAGAAATAAGAAAAATAATTTTATAATATTTTTTTTATTTTTTATTTGAGAATTTTAATAGAGGGAATGAAAAGTATATTTTCTTGTTTGGAAGCTTAAGTAAAAGAAAATGAAATATGTAGGAGGGAACACTCATTCTTCTCCATTCTTTTAAAATTTCAAAATTTTATTTCCCTGAAATTGGGAGGAACAAAAAGGAATAAAATTAAATTTAATAATTTTTTTTACTAAAACTTCCAAAATAATTTTATATATTCAACTCTTTATTTTAAAATACGAATCTAATAGTAATATTGTCATAAAATGATTTCATTACATTCCTTCCATGTTGCTCTCAAACAAGATTACTTACATTCCATTCATTTTCCATTCCTTCGTTCAATTCCATTCATTTCTATTCTTTTTCCCTTACTTATATACATTTAATTCCATTCTTTTATGAACTCCCAAACAGAGCCTAAGAGAAATGTTAACAAGTATTGGTACTTGTTAAGATTTTTTTTAATAAGCTGTGTCAATAAAAATGACAAAAATTATAAAAAAGATTGCCAAAAAAGATTTGAAAATTGCCAAAAAATTATCAAAAATGACAAAAAGTTACAAAAAATAAAAAATAAAATGTGTAAAAGGTTGTTATTTTTTTGGCTGAATATTCTATTATGCTTGAGTTAAAGAGCTCCTTTAGTAAATCAAGAATGAGCTATTCTCATCACTTCAATCCCTTCTTCTATTTTGAGAAAAAGAAAAGTTTTGGATACACCTACTACATGATATACTATCTTTTATTTTCGATTCTTTCGAAAATAAATGGAAGTATTTCCTCTCGATTTTTATTTTTTTGGACTTATAAAATAATACATTTTTTATAAGGAAAAAATATTTAGGAAACCAATTACTCCTATAAAATATTACACAATCATGTTTGATGGATGGAAAATTAATAATTTCCAATTTTTTATTATTATTTTGAATCAGATTCCTTTGTCATAACACATGACATTGAATGGTTATCTTTAAATATTTGAGCAAATTACACTATATGGATTATTTCAAATTAAACATTATATTTTCAAAATTTTTAAATAAAACCTTAAAATTTAAGTTTCAAACTATTTGAAATTAAATCCTATAATTTTATTAATTGTGAATTGACTATTGAGTCTTTAAAACCCTAATCAACCCTAAAAATGAAATTATTATTTGAATATTGTAAGTGCACAATTGCACCTGGACCCAAAGAAGATTATGGGCTCAGGCTCAATGAGCCTTGAACAATAAAATTTGTAGAGCGTGGGCTTAGAACCTAGGTTAGAAGTACTGGGAGCTTGATAACAGGCTTTTATAAGTAAAAACAGGTGAAAAACAAATGATAGTTGCAAATGAATCTCCTCGGATTTGAACCGAGGACTACTTCTTTATTATTTCTCTTTCTTCTTTCAAGATTACAATTTCTTGCTTTCTTTCTTTGTTTTTCGATCCCCCCTTTTCTTTGGCCTTTACCCCCCTTTTATACTTCCTTCCCTGATACTTTTCGAACAGTGACTAGAAGTTTCCACCTCACTGTTCAGGTGTCACCTCCCCATTAATGCGGCCAGGGAGGTAGGTGCAGAGCCTTTAATGCGGAGGTGGCATCCTTTATTCTTGATATTTTCTTTAACACTGGTGCATCTAGAAGATTCAGGATGTCCCCTTTTAACCATTGGTCTTTCCAGGGTTGTGCTTTGACCTTCATAATGAAACTTCGAATTCTCTAGAGCCTTTCCGAGGAGAAGCTCGTCCTCGGCTGTATCCTCTGACCCTCGGCGTATGGGCCAACTCATAGAGTTTAATCCTAGAGCAGGTCGGCCCTCCATGTTCCAGCCCAAAGGCCCATATGCCCATTTGGGCCCTTTTACTCCCCACAATAGCCTCTCAAAACTCTATTTTTCATCATCTGAGGAGAAAAATAGGGTTTTGATCCAACGAACACTTCCTCCACACTTTCTGTAAATAACCAAACATGTGAAAACCGTTCTGCGTTCTGGAGGGTGACACTTGGCGGTTTTATTTTCAAAAACGCACGCATTTATTACTATAAGTTACACCTTGTCCCCCACGTTCAACGGTGAGATGGGTATCCAACGGTCCTCATTATTTCACGAAAATTTGGGCGGGACAAATATAATTTCGAGGCCGCTTTCCGCACACCGTGACGCTTCGGGAACCTGCGCCTTCATTTAATTCACCAGGGACTAATCCCATCAAAACATCAGTAAACATACTTTACCCGCAGAAAACCGTGGAAATTTGCACAACTTGAGATTCGTAAGTTTTTTATTCTTCCTTTCTTAACCTTTTCTCCTCGGATCTTGTCCTCGGCTATCCTCGTAGACATTTTTCCTTTTAGAGTTTAGTCTTTCGTCCCTCCTTGATGGGAAAATTTAAGTGTCTAGTTGATACCGCCGCTGGAATGGAAGGCTTCAGAGCCAAGTATCACATTCCCGGCGATGTAGGTTTAAAATATTGCCCGGCGGAAGCCGTGGCCGGCTCTAGAAAGGAGGGAGAGGTTATCATCCCAATGGTAGCCTTTGTAGAGGGTGGGATGACCCTCCCAATGAAGCCTGTAACTAGGGAGTACCTTCGCAACCACCGGTTGTGTCCCGATCAGTGCCTCTCAAACGTTTTTAGAGTTTTGGGTAGCGTCGATGCTCTAAACGAGCAAATGGGTCTAAACCTCACCTGGCACGATGTCGTCTTTCTGTACGAGTCCCATAAACTTACCAATGTAGGTTACTACATTAAATCTCGCTCCAGTGTCGTTAGGCTAATCTCCCGTCCGCCCAAATCCAACAAAGGCATGAAGGACGACTACCCGATCGTCTCGGGAACCGGCACGACGGCCTCCATCGCCCCGCCGAGTGGGGAGATCCAGGTGCGACACCTTAGGATTAACCTCCCCATCGCACAACTTCCTCTAACACTCACAAAAAATGCATATTCACCTGTATTCACGTCTATTTAAGTTTATTATATGTTGTGTGAATCTGACCTTGTTCGTTTGCTTTGATGTCCTTCTTTGCAGATAAGCAACACGTGCGCCCACGCTTGAGCCACTGCAACGTTGCAGATCTAAACCGGGTACTGCGCTCCGAGGTGTTTGTCAGCGAGGACCTACAACTTAGGGCCGCTCACTTGATTCTAGGGTACGATCCTGTATCCTCGGACTTCCAGGCAATAGAGAACGCCATTGTTGCAGGTGACCGGCGGCGTAGGAAGATCAACGTAGCCAGACCTCACTTCCTGGATGATCACGACCTCCCTGACAGCCGTAACACCATACTGTATTTGCAACCGATTGCTGCGGTCCCTCTAGCTACACATTCCCAGGCAACTGTTGTCCCAGAGGAGCAAGTGTCTTCTTCAAACACGCTAGACGAGGAGATAGAACAGTTCCAACTTGAAGACACCGAAAGACCTCGAGGGAACCAGTTCGTTGTACTCTCTGACGAGGAAGAAGAAGCCACTGAGGCCTGTGGAATTGCAGGGTTAGTCGTTGCCCGACCAGAGGACGAATCCGAGGAGGCTATGGACAGGATGCAGGATCTCCTAACCAAGAGAGCTACGAAGGTTGCTGCGAGAAAGACGGGGGGGTCCTAAGCCCTTCCATCTTTGCCACCTCCCCCTCCTCCAGCTGAGTCAAAACTTCCAGCCGAGGATCCCAAAAAGAAAAGAAAGGGGGAGGCCGAGGGGACAGGCAGCAAGGAACCAAAGAAACCGCGACAACAACCGCCACCCGTTCAGCAGCAGAAGCTGGATAAAGGCAAAGGCGGTGGCCCGCTCGGTTGAAAGCGGGAGATCGTGACGAGGCCGAAGTGCGCCGAGCACCGGCTGCCTAGTCTCCTGACTTAAGGCTGGACGGCGCACCTATCTCTTGCCAGTCCAGTATCAGGGCGGCCCAGCAAGGTCATGCCCATCACTTGGCAGAAGTGTTGGAACGCCCTCTTCTGCTGCCAAAAGATATGGAGACCTTGGAGAGGATGAGCCAACCTCAATTATTCATGTCTCTAAAAAGGGATCTAGCCCTGGTAAGTTTAACTTTTTAGGAAGATTACATTTTTAACAGCATTGGATTATTCATGAGTGTCCTGCTATACCTAATTTCCTCACATTTTATTGCAGGCCGTTCAGGAAGTCTTCGTGGCCGAGAAGTTTATAGAAGATACTAGGAAGAAAGCCAGAACAGAGTTTGAAATTCGGATGGAGACTGAGAAGTCCTTAGGCATGGCCATTGCTGAAAATGAGACGCTTATCTCTGAGGTGGCTGAGCTAAAAAGAGAGAGGAATGGGGCCGAGGCACACCTGAAGAACATGAAGACCCAGATAGAAGGGCAGTGCAAGCTCCTTCGTGAAAGAGATGATGAGCTCTCTCGAGTCCAAAAGGAACGCTCGGATTTGGAAAAGGAACTTGCGCTGATGAAGGAAGAAGCCGGCGCATTTCAACGCTCTTTAGAAGCTGCCAAGCAGGCGAGTTACGAGGAAGGGGTAGCTGCCACCGAGGAGCAGCTGACAGAGGCTTTCGCGGCCTTGTGCCGGGAATACTGTCAGAAAGTCTGGGGGGAAGCCCTAAACATAGCAGGAGTTCCTCTAGCCTCGGAGCTGAGGAAGTCCGAGAATGTTTGGCTTCCCCTGGAGATACAGGAGATTGAAGAGGCTCCTGCTGCTGTTCCTACCCCTGAAACAACTCTTCCTGCTCTTCCTCCTATGGTCCCAAAGCTAATTCCAGATCCTACAGAACCTTCAGGTTCCAATAAAGAAAAGGAAGGAGGCGGGGATGCCGAGAAGGGCCTGAGCCAAACCATAGAATCCAATGTCCCTCCAACAAAGGCAGCAGACAAAGGAAAGCAAGTTCTGTCTCCTTTTGAGTTAGAGCTGAAAGGGACCGAGGCAACCAGCACTTCTCAGCAAGATCCTCCTCCAAAAGCTTAGGACCTAGCTTAGGACTTCTCTTTCTCTATATTCAGACTTAATATGTAATGTATATCTAAATGATTAATGAAGAACAATTTTGTTTGATTTTCACTCGTGTTGTATCTGTTTTTACTTTATTCGTTTTGTACTTGTCGCAAAAGTTTCCCATTAGTAAATAGCTAAAAAAAAAGGTCAGAGTAAACAAATCTAACTCCAAGGATTGCACAATCATAACCTCCACGCAGTCGTGCGCATGTTTTAGTATTAAAAACTTAACAGCAAATGACATGATTGAGATATCTTAAACAATGCCTTGGTAAAAAAAAGACCTCATGTAACGATTAAACCCTTATAATGTGTGGTATTGTTTTCAGTAGGATGTAAGATCCGAGGACCATTCCTTACATAAATTTGCTTAACGCTTAAAGATATTGAACTTAAGATCCGAGTTAATGACCAGTAAGGCACTATTTTCTAGACGCAATAAGAAATTAACTTTAATCAAGTTTGTGGTCCGAGGACAAGACTTAACCAATTTCCTATTTGATTCTTAAGATCAGGAACTTTAAATGTTAATTTTCCCAAAGTAGGAGGTCCGAGGACCCGGCATAACTAAAGTTCTGTTTAACAAATGACAAGATATCAATTTCCACAAGGTTTGTGGTCCGAGGACGACACTTAACCAAGTTTCTGTTTGATTCTTAAGATCAGTAACTTCAAATGTTAATTTTCCCAAAGTAGGAGGTCCGAGGACCCGGCATAACTAAGGTTCTATTTAACAAATGACAAGATATCAATTTCCACAAGGTTTGTGGTCCGAGGACGACACTTAACCAAGTTTCTGTTTGATTCTCAAGATCAGTAACTTCAAATGTTAATTTTCCCAAAGTAGGAGGTCCGAGGACCCGGTATAACTAAGGTTCTGTTTAACAAATGACAAGATATCAATTTCCACAAGGTTTGTGGTCCGAGGACGACACTTAACCAAGTTTCTGTTTGATTCTCAAGATCAGTAACTTCAAATGTTAATTTTCCCAAAGTAGGAGGTCCGAGGACCCGGCATAACTAAGGTTCTGTTTAACAAATGACAAGATATCAATTTCCACAAGGTTTGTGGTCCGAGGACGACACTTAACCAAGTTTCTGTTTAACAAATGACAAGATATCAATTTCCACAAGGTTTGTGGTCTGAGGACGACACTTGACCAAGTTTCTGTTTGATTCTTAAGAATAGTAGTTGCAAGCGTCCGAGGTACTCATAACTTTGAAATATTAACTGACAAAAGCACATTTTATTAATAATAATACCTTCTAAGATTATTTACATTCCATGGGCGTGGTACAATTCTTTCGTCTAGGTCAGCTAGCCAATATAACCCTATGCCTGCTACTGAAACAATGCGATAGGGGCCTTCCCAGTTGGGTCCCAGCTTACCCCAAGCTGGGTTCTTAGAAGTGCCTACAACTTTCCTTAGTACAAGATCACCAGGTGCAAGTAGTCTTAGCTGCACGTGGGCATCATATCCCCGTTTTAGCTTCTGTTGATAATAAGCCATTTGGACCATAGTTGCCTCGCGTTGTTCCTCGAGTAAATCAAGACCTTTTTCCAAGAGTCCATCGTTATTCTCCGGGCTAAAAGAGCTTGTCTTTAGGGTGGGAAAACCAGATTCTAGAGGTATCACCGCCTCGGCTCCATAAGTCATAGAGAATGGCGTTTCTCCCGTGGACCTACGCGGTGTGGTCCGGTACGTCCACAGAACATGAGGGAGCTCTTCTACCCACCTGCCTTTCGCATCGTCCAACCTCTTCTTGAGCCCACTGACTATGACCTTGTTAACGGCCTCGGCTTGCCCATTTCCCTGAGGATAAGCTGGGGTGGAGTATCTATTTATAATACCCATGTCACCACAATATTGCCTAAAGGCCTTGCTGTCAAATTGAACGCCATTGTCTGAAATAAGTGTGTGTGGTATACCGAACCTGGTGACAATATTTTTCCAGACAAACTTTTTGGAATCAACATCCCTAATATTTGCTAAGGGCTCGGCCTCAACCCATTTGGTGAAATAATCTGTTCCCACAAGAAGCCATCTTTTGTTTCCTGCAGCTCTCGGAAACGGCCCCACTATGTCCAATCCCCACTGCGCAAAAGGCCAACAACTTGAGAGAGGGTTGAGAACCCCTCCAGGCTGATGAATATTAGGGGCGAACCTCTGGCATTGATCATATTTTCTGGCATAGTCCTGAGCCTCTCTCTACATGTTGGGCCACCAATACCCCTGAGTCAGGGCCCTATGGGCCAAGGACCTTCCCCCAGTGTGGCTTCCACAAATCCCTTCGTGCAATTCCTCCAGAAGTGCTTCTGTTGACTCAGGGTGCACGCACAACAAGTACGGTCCTGAGAAGGATCGTTTGTACAACTTCTGGTCCTCGGACAACCAGAAACGTGGCGCCTTTCGACGTATCTTATCCGCTTCAGATTTGTCCTCGGGAAGAATGTCATTCTTAAGAAAAGACACGACCGAGTCCATCCAGCTAGGACCAGGCCTTATCAAATGAATGCGAGGCGCGTTGACAATGATAAGAGAGGGTTCTAACAAATCCTCGACGAGGATAACCCTAGGTAAACCTTGAGCCGAAGACGTTGCCAGCGTGGCTAAGGAGTCTGCATGGGTGTTTCCGCTCCGAGAGATATGAGTTAAGACGAAGGAGTCAAATTCAATCTGCTGACGCTTGACCTGGGCCAAATATTCCTGCATCCTTGGATCTCTAGCCTCCATGGTCCCAGTGACCTGGCCGACCACCAGTTGAGAGTCCGAGAACACATGGATTTCCTTTCCTCCCATTCTACGTACCATTTTCATGCCTACCAAGACTGCTTCGTATTCGGCCTCATTATTAGTGGCCGAGAACGCCAATCTCAAAGATTTTTCAAAGACAATTCCTTCAGGAGACACTAGAACAAGTCCAACACCAGACCTTCTCTGATTAGCAGCCCCATCCACATACACTTTCCATGCCGAGGGCACTGCGGCCGTGATCACTCCAACTGATTTTCCATCCATGTGTGCTTCTTTTAGAGTTTCTTCTAGCAATGGTTCAGTAAACTCTGCCACCAAGTCAGCGAGGACTTGACCTTTCACCGAGGTGCGAGGCTTGTATTTAACGTCAAAAGCTCCTAAAATGGTTTCCCACTTTGCCACCCTACCAGAGTAATCGGCGCTGCGTAGCACCGCTTTGAGAGGCAATTGGGTCAGAACCACCACAGTGTGAGACTGGAAATAATGAGGAAGTTTGCGCGTGGCGTGGACTACGGCCAGAAGCGCTTTTTCCAAGGGCAGATAGCGCACCTCGGCCTCATTCAAAGATTTACTAACGTAGTAGACCGGTCTTTGCACCTCGCTTTCATTCCTTATAAGGACCAGGCTGACCGCATGGACAACCACTGCCAGATAAGCAAACAAAACCTCTTCCGCCTCGGGGCGAGACAAAATGGGCGGCCGAGAAAGATATTGCTTGAGTTGTTGGAAAGCTAACGCGCAGTCCTCGGTCCATTGGAACCCTTTCCATTTATTCAACAATTGGAAGAAAGGACGGCACCGGTCAGCTGACCGAGAGATAAATCTATTCAATGCAGCAATCATTCCGGTCAATTTCTGGATCTCTTTTGGGTTTCGAGGCGGCTGCAAATTCTGAATAGCCTTGACCTGTGCTGGGTTCACCTCTATGCCTCTGTGGGTAATCATGTATCCCAAAAACTTTCCGGATCCCACGCCAAAAGAGCACTTTGAGGCGTTAAGGCGCAGTTTGTACTTTCTTAACACCTGAAAGGTGTCAGCCAGGTCTCTCACGTGTGAAAGTATCGTTTTGCTCTTTACCACCATATCGTCTACATACACCTCAATAGTCTTCCCCAATTGCTGTTCGAACATCCTGGTCATCATTCTCTAGTAAGTAGCCCCGGCATTTTTCAAACCAAATGGCATAACCTTATAATGATAATTCCCCGTCGGAGTAATGAAGGCAGTCTTCTCTTGATCCTCCAATGCCAAGGGAATCTGGTGGTAACCCTGGAAGGCGTCCAAAAAACTCATCCGAGGATGTCCGACAGTGGCATCCACCAGTTGATCAATACGAGGCATTGGGAACGAATCCTTGGGGCAGGCCTTGTTCAGATCAGTAAAGTCCACACATACCCTCCACGTTCCATTCTTCTTTTTAACAACGACTGTATGGGCCAACCATTCGGGATAGAAAACTTCTTTGATAGCCCCAGCCCTTTTGAGTTTGAGCACCTCTTCCTTCACGGCCTCGGAATGTTCTCTGGAAGAACGCCGAGGTGGCTGCCTTCTCGGAACAATGGCTGGGTTGACATTTAAATGATGACAAATGAAGTTCGGATCGACGCCCGGGGCTTCGTAAGGATCCCACGCAAAAACATCAATATTGTCCTTCAGAAATTCTAACAATTCGATCTTCTCTTGGTGTGGCAAAAGTATGCCGACTTGGAAGAACCTCTCTGGGTTATCGGCTATTGGAAACTTCTCTAAATCCTCACAATGTGTCTCCTCTCCTGTCACCATCCCAGATGAACTAGGAGCTGTTAACTTCTATAAGTCCTTGGTGATTAAAGCCGAAGACTCGGCTTCTGTCTGATGCAATACTGCAGTCGATATGCATCGCCTGGCCACCGATTGGCTGCCGAGAACTTCCTCAACATATTCCCCGGAGGGGAATTTAACTTTAACATGCAAAGTAGAGGAGACAGCTCCCAGAGCGTGCAGCCAAGGCCTGGCGAGGATGGCTGTATATGGAGAGTACGCGTCAACCACAATGAAATCCACCTCAACCGTTTCTGAGCCGGATTGAACGGGCAAACGGATCTGTCCCTTCGGCACAACGGCTCTCCCTTCAAAGCTTATAAGCGGTGAATCATAAGGAGTAAGATCTTCCAACTTCAACCTTAACCCCTTAAATAGATCAGGGTACATGATATCTACACCGCTGCCCTAATCTATCATCACCCTCCTCACATCATAATTCCCTATCCTCAGCGTAACTACAAGGGCATCGTCATGGGGCTGGATAGTCCCTACCTTATCCTCGTCAGAGAATCCTAAGACGGGCAAAGTGCCCTTCAACCTCTTCGGCCTGCTGCCCGCATCCTCGGCCTGAGAATGGAAAACCGCCATCACCCTAGTGGGACCTGAGCCGGTCCTACCAGGTGCAGCGAAGATAACATTGATTGTTCCCAATGCCGGCCGAGACGAATTGTTCCTCTGATTGTTTGAGCCGGACTGGCTGCCCTGCCCAGTAGGTTGACACAAGTGCTGCTTCAGTTTTCCTTCACTGACAAGCTGCTCCAAATGGTTCCAAAGGGTCCGACAGTTCTCGGTAGTGTGGCCCACATCCTAATGGTACTGACAAAAGAGGTTCTGATTCCTCTTCGCAGGGTCCCCTGACATCTTACCAGGCCATTTGAAAAAGGGTTCCTTACGAACTTTCTCCAGCAGCTGATGTATTGGTTCTCGGAACACAGTGTTCACGGCCTAAGGTGCTGCCGAGGCGGACTGCCCAACGTAATCTCTCCTCGCCCTGTTGTTGTGGTACCTGTCCGACCTGAAATCCCTTCTCTCCTGCGGGATAACCTTCTCCTTACCCTTTCCTTGCTGTTGGTCTTCCTCCACTCTCTTATACTCGTCAATACGGTCCATGAGGCGACATACACTGCGGACGGGCTTTTTAGTCAAAGACTTTCTCAGGTCGTGATCAGTAGGAAGGCCTACCTTAAAGGTATTAAGCGCCACCTCATCAAAGTCACCATCTATTTCATTAAACATCTCCCAATAACGGTCGGAATATGCTTTCAACGTCTCCCCCTCCCTCATGGTCATGGATAACAGCGAGTCTAATGGCCGAGGGACTTTGCTACACGTAATGAACCGCGAAGCGAATGCTCTAGTAAGCTCCCCAAACGAACCTATGGACCCCGATTTAAGGCCATTGAACCACCTCATAGCAACAGGTCCCAGGCTAGAGGGGAAAACTTTACACATCAGGGTCTCGTTGTGAGAGTGCACCGCCATCCTCTGGTTAAAGTGACTCACGTGCTCCACCGGATCAGTCCGGCCATTGTAAATGGTAAAAGTGGACTGGGTAAACCTTCTGGGAAGCCTTCCTTTCTCAATCCTCCGTGTGAATGGAGATTTGGAGAGTTGGTGCAACGCCCTACTCATAGCATCGTTGCCTAAGCCCCTAGAATGAAGCTTCTTACGTCTACGAGTTGGCTGGTCGTCCTCCTCACCGGAGGACGTTGCACTGGTGGGGGAGCGCGACCTCGAGCTGTAGCCATCTCCCCCATCCTCCTCTGAGGAAGGATTAGACGAGGACGGTGAAAACCTACGTTTAGCACGGCGTAACTTCCTCTTCAAACGATTGATTTCCCTCTGCATGGACTTAAAACCCTCCTCGTGGGTGGTGCTACCCCCACCATGAGTATGGCTAGCCCCTGGATATTCTGTGTGGACGCTTCCCTCACGATCCCTTCGACGCTCAAGACGCTCGAAATGATCCTCCGGTTGTGATCCCTGTGACTCTGCATGGTGAGCACCAAGGCCTGCCATAGTATCCCCACTCCTTCTAGACTAGATTCCCCACAGACGGCGCCAATTGTAAGTGCACAATTGCACCTGGACCCAAAGAAGATTATGGGCTCAGGCCCAATGAGCCTTGAACAATAAAATTTGTAGAGCGTGGGCTTAGAACCTAGGTTAGAAGTACTGGGAGCTTGATAACAGGCTTTTATAAGTAAAAACAGGTGAAAAACAAATGATAGTTGCAAATGAATCTCCTCGGATCTGAGCCGAGGACTACTTCTTTATTATTTATCTTTCTTCTTTCAAGATTACAATTTCTTAATTTCTTTCTTTGTTTTTCGATCCCCCCTTTTCTTTGGCCTTTACCCCCTTTTATACTTCCTTCTCTGATACTTTTCGAACAGTGACTAGAAGTTTCCACCTCACTATTCAGGGGTCACCTCCCCATTAATGCGGCCAGGGAGGTAGGTGCAGAGCCTTTAATGCGGAGGTGGCAGCCTTTATTCTTGATATTTTCTTTAACACTGGTGCATCTAGAAGATTCAGGATGTCCCCTTTTAACCACTGGTCTTTCCAGGGTTGTGCTTTGACCTTCATAATGAAACTTCGAATTCTCTAGAGCCTTTCCGAGGAGAAGCTCGTCCTCGGCTGTATCCTCTGACCCTCGGCGTATGGGCCGACTCATAGAGTTTAATCCTAGAGCAGGTCGGCCCTCCATGTTCCAGCCCAAAGGCCCATATGCCCATTTGGGCCCTTTTACTCCCCACAAATATAATGCAACAACTTCTCCTATTTGTATTGCTAAGTAATAGGAAAAAAGACCTATTTTAAATTGAAAAGTAGCATTACTTTTAAAGTCCCATTACTTTTAGGGCATTTCCTAAAGATGGGAAATCCAATACTACATAACTATATTTTTATATGCAGCCAAACTAGTTCAAAATATATATCCAAATTTTAATAGAATATATTCAAGGATATACAATTTTTTTTTTTTTTTTTGTGGTAAAGAGGAACTTGCATTAAAACAAAGAACTAGGGGGGGGGGGGAACAGATATGAATATATCGTGATACAAACTAACTCTATCCAAGCTTAATAAATCCAAAAGATCCATAGGTGGATCATGGTGCAAAACAAAACTTTTATCTTGATGAATTCCTAACCGAGCCAAGAAGTCAGCACATGAATTGGTTTCATGAAAGCAATGTCTGATCCGTACTTAGGCTATCTGGGACAACAACTGCCTACAGTCATAAAGAAGAGGCATTGCACACATGTTAGCACTAGATGGATTAGAGAGAAGCCGAACAACTACTTTTGCATCAAGCTGGATATCCACTGCATTCAAATGCAAATCATTGCAAAGAATTAGACCATGCCTAAGCCCCCAAAGCTCTGCCATGAAGTTGTTAGCGCAACCAATACTCCTAGAAAAACCACCCAGCCACTCTCCATTTTCATTTCTGGTAAGGCCGCCACACCCAGCTCGGCCTGGGGTCCCTATAGCTGCTCCATCAATATTGAGGCATGCCCACCCGACTTGAGGTCTTTACCACCTAACTTGCACCACTCTCTTATTGCATGCCTTCTTGTTATTCAATCCACAATGCTAAAATTCCAAGGCGCAGAACATAGCATCCTTATGAACATTTGGTTGAGCTTGAAGATCCCTGAAGATTGTTGCATTTCGATGCTTCCACATCAGTGAAATGACAAATGGAAAAATGATTCTCCAATGGGGTTGCTCTCCTAACCTGCAAGTATTGTTCTTACAGTTGTTTTCCAGCCATTGAGCCAAGTTTCCCTCATAGAAATTGCTATTCTGCCTTACTTCTAGCCTTTCCCAAATCTGTTTTGAGATCCCACAATCTCTTAGTCTATGGAGAATTGTTTCGGGCTCTCTATGACACAAGGGGTAGCTATCAGTTTCACTAATGCACCTTTTGACAAGGCACTCTCTCACTCCAATGGCATTATGTAAGCATTTCCAAATAAAGGTTTTAACCCGTGGGGTGGTGTCCAATTTCCTGACCCACATCCCATTGAAGGTCCCGCCATCCGATGCATTCCCCATGGCTAAGGCATAGGCATGTTTAAGATCAAAGTCTCCCCGATTGGCTCCTGTCCGAATCATCCTGTCCTCCCCCTAAAAAGTATTAACCGAATAAGGAATAGAGTTGACCTCCATGAGGATATTCTTAGGTCGTTGAAATGATAGCAAGGACCAATCCCAACCATGCACCCCAAAAACATTTTTAACCTTTAAACAATCATCCTTAATAGTAAGAGGGCCTTGAATGAGAGCCCTTAAGTTTCCATTGGGCATCCATTTATCATGCCATAGACTCAAGCTACTACTTCTCCCCAGTATCCAACGGATTCCCTTATTAAACACCTCACCCACCATTTTCATAGCTTTCCAAGTTCTAGAACAAGGGAGATTATCACAATTCTTTGCATTCAGCCTTTGGTATGAACAATATTTGCTATTAAGGACTTTCACCCATAAGACATCTTTCTCCATCCTAAAACGCCAGTTTCACTTGGCCAAAAGAGTTTGGTTCCTACCCTTGGCTGCCTGAATTCCTAAACCCCCTTCCTCCTTAGGTTTAGTAACTTTATGCCAACCCACCCAATGAACTTTCTTTGCATCATCTGTCGATCCCCACAAAAAATTCCGATTGACCCTATCAATGTTATCAAACAGCTTCTTTGGGAGCGCCATACATTGCATAATATATGCGGGAATGGTAGATGTGGATGCTTAAATGAGAACAACCCTCCCTGCCAAAGACAATAGATTGGCTTTCCAACCAGCCAATTTTTGCTTAACTCTCTCTAACACAAAGTTGAGGTCCTCATTATTGGATCCACGGTGCTTTATGGGAAATCCAAGGTATTTTTCTAGGTTTGGAGTTGAACAAAAACCTCGAATATCACACAAGGATTTCCTAGTATCCACGTCCACATTCAGGGAGAAAAAGACCCTTGACTTGCTCTCGCTAATGGATTGCCCAAATCTAGCACAAAAATTATCAAGGACATCCCGAATCGTTGAGCAATTAACATGGTCTGCCTTGGCAAAAAGGACCAAGTCATCCATGAAGAAGAGATGCAAGAAAGCAACCCCATTATTGGAACTTTTAATAGGAGTCCAACTTTTATCTTTGCATTTCTCATCAATACCAAGGACTTCCATGCAAAGAATAAACAAGTATGGCAAAAGCGGATCACCTTGCCTAATTCCTCTCAAAGGAAGAATAGGCTCCGTATTGCCTCCATAAGACAAAATGGAAGTGGAGACTGAGGACACATACCTCATTATAAGGCTAATCAAAATTTGGGGGAGATTGGCATTGATGAGCACTTCTCTAATGAAACTCCATTCAATTTTGTCATAAGCATTTTCAAGGTCCACTTTAATAGCCATATAGCCCACACGACCTTTCTTATTACTTATGGTATGGATGATCTCTTGCACCATAATGGCGTTATCTACACTTTTCCTTCCTGGCAAAAAGGCAAACTGAAGGGGAGACACAAGCTTATCAAGATATGGTCTAATCCTGGGTACAAGGATCTTAGTGACAATCTTGTGTAATGTATTGCATAAACTAATTGGGTGATAATTTCCCAAACTTTCAGGTCCCGCCAATTTCGGAATCAAAACCACATTTGTTCTATTAAGGTATCCAGGGATTTTACATTCCATAAAGGCTTTCCTCACCTCAGCCTTCACCTAGTCCCCCATAATAAGCCAAAATCATTGAAAGAACCTTGCATGAAGGCCATCAGGACCTGGAGCTTTTAAAGCTTTCAACGCCTAAAGACCATCTCTATTTTCAGCATCCGTAACCATCCCACTCATGTTGGATCTATCTTCCTCAGAAAGGCTAGTTAGCCACCAGGAAGGCCAAATGGGGTTAAGAGTAGCAAGGTCAAGACTAGTTGTGAATAGTCTCTCAAACCCCCTTCTAATGTGGTTCATAGCCCCAATTTCACTTTGAATCCACTCCCCCAAATCATTCTTAATGTATGAGATTTTGTTGCGCCTTCTTCTAACAATAGTGGACATATGGTGAAAGGAAGTATTATGATCACCCTCAATCAGCCGGTTAATAAGAGATTTTTGCACCCACAACTCTTCCTTTTGGTCTAAGAGGGTATTAAGTTCTTTGTGCAAAACTTTCTCCATCTCTATCAAAGAATGCGAAGGGTGTGAAGCTATGGCTTTTTGGATGCCATTAAGACGAGCCATAACCCGTTTCTTTCTCTCAAAAATATTGCCAAAATGGTTCTTGTTCCAATCCATAGCTTTTCTAGAAAAATTCTCAATGGATTCCCAGAGTGGTCTAGCTCGACCCCAAGCCTCCATGACAACTCCTGGAAAAGATAAATCTGATAGCCAAAAACTTTGGAATTTAACGGGTCTAGGCAGAAAAATACTATTAGTTCGAATCAAGTGCATTGGAAAGTAGCAAAATGTAAATGTCCTTTTAACAAAAATTTGTGCAACTCTTTAAAGCAAAAAGTTGCACAAAACTTAGCGAAACCTGCATTCCTTATTAGCCAAATTCCTAGCTTAAAAGCATTTTCAAACAACTGATTTCTTACAGACTGCTTCTAAAATTGGGTCTCATTCGTGGAAAGCTCTGTTAAGGGGGAAAACCCTATTGCAGGGTAATTTGCGGTGGATTATTTGTAATGGTAGTAACTTGAATTTTTGGACGAATCATTGGCTACCACTGGGGCCAATTTGTGGTCTTATTCATGGCCTTTTACTTCCTCACGAGAATGAGATTAAAGTAGCTAGATTGATTACTGATGCACACCAATGGGACGTTACACCTCTTAGTATGATTTTGCCATCAACGATAACCCAATTTATCTATGCTGAACCATTGCCCATTCATGGCTCTCCTAATAATCTAACTGATGACTGTGTTTGGGATCATCATGCCGGTGTTTGCTCTGTACGATCTGCTTATCACTACCTTTTATCAACACCCAAAGAAGTTACTATGCAGTCATTAAGAACATGGTCCTGGATTTGGAAGCAAAAAATTCCACCTAAAATTCAACTATTTCTGTGGAAATGTGCGCATCATCATATTCCCACAAAATTGATCATTTTCCCATACGCTAATCTGAGCGACCAAGTGTGTCTGTTGCAATGAGCTTGAAACACCTGTTCATGTTCTGTGTGATTGTCACTTTGCACAAAATATCTGGTCTTCATTCCTGAGCCAATTCCTGACTTCGAACTTTTTCCAACTTGGATTATATGATTGGTGCAAAAGTAATTCCAGACTTCAATCTCTTTTAGGATATGTTCCATGGAACATTATTTTTGCGTTTACCTTATGGGCTATTTGGTTAAGTAGAAATTCTTTAATATTTTCAAGTACATTCCTTCCATATCATATTCTAAAACAAAACACTATTTCTCATGCCACAAAATTTTTCTTTCTTAGCATTGTCCATGCTGGGCATCTAGCTCCATTGTCCATCAAATTTATCAGGTGGTGTCTAGCGCCCCCACCTTACGTCACTATAACTACAAATGGTAGCTTACTTGGCAATCCTGGTAATTCTGGGTAGGGGGCGTGGCACGCTCTGCCAATGGAGAATGGTTGTGGGGCTTCTCCTTACATCTGGGAGTCACCAACAACACTATGGCTGAACTTTGGGGTATTAGAGAGGCATTGGTTCAAGCTTGGTTTGTGGGCCATCATCGAGTTTGTCTACAAACTGATTCTCTTCTCACATAAAATTGGTTGAATAATAATGCTGACTGCCCTATGGAGTTTTTTAACTTGGTTTTGGATTGTAGGTGGCTCCTCCGTAGGGACTGGGAGGAGCATGTTGAGCATGTATGGCGAGAGGCAAATAGCTATGCGAACATTCTGGCAAAGCGGAGTGCTTCTTAATTGAAAAGGGAAGTGTTATAAAATACTTGCCCCACTTTTTTGTGGCAGTTTTTGTTGGAAAAACGTGGTTTGTATCTTATACAAAACATACATAGCGGAAAATTAATGGATCTACTTCATTCGCGATTGATAATATGCACCGTGTAAATTTCAAAATTTAAGAACAAGAGAGCGTACCTTGAAGTGGTGAATTTCAAAACAAAGATTAGAAGAACTTGTGAACACTTTTAATCTTCACTCCAATTCCATTAACGCTCAAGAAGTGCGGTCTCTCCATCAGTTTTCAAGGGAGTATTAGAAAATGGTTTTTTCTCACACATACACACTATTTCACAATAGTGTCTCTCTTACTTAATTTTGTATGTTTCTCCATTTGTATCTAACTAATTATGTAATTGGGTTAGTCTTTTGGGCTTTTTCAATTGGGCTTAAGTATGTGGCTTGAAGTGGGACCAAAAGAAACTAATAAGACACTAGCTCCAATGGGCCTTGGGTTTTTCTGTCAACTCTTAACAAGTTCAAAGTTACCATTAACTATATCTAATACCGCTATATAAATATAGTTGTACTCTAGACCTTATTTATAAATTATATCCCAAAACTTTATTGTATATGCAACCCCTTCATAAAATATTCGTAGTAATACAAAGTCATGAAAGTAGATTGCCACTTTGAAGATTACTACATCTTAATTCCTTGAGTACCTGGTTTAATCCCTTAAGTTATTCATCATATATTTATGAAATCCAATTCCATAAATATATACTTTAGTAACTTCTTACTAAAGTGGTTAGGTCTAACTCTCTGAATAACCAAACCCATTAAACTTATCTCAAGAGAATATTTTATATTTCCGTTAAGAAATTATGAATTCCATCTTGAGAATGTATGTTCCATCAACACTAAATGTGGCTGCCCAGCATACTAAGGTTTTGATCGTTACTTTAAATCTCACTCCTGATATATCAAAACAACTCACACTTCATGATCAAGTCCATTATTCTCTCAGGATTAAGAGTTCATATAAATAGAAGTCGTGAGATTTATTATTCATTTGATAGTCATAAGGAGACTAATAAATCTCAGAGCGATCCAGTTCAATATGTCTTAACTCTTAAAACATATCAACTAGAAATCTCCATTTTCATGATCAAAACAAATCATCTTAGTTGATATGTTATACACTTTATAGATAAAATGCTCAATTTTATCACCGACTATGAACTAAAATTCTGAGTTTACAAAAAACTTGTGATTTATATCTTCTCTTACTTTTCACATAAATCACATACTGTGTATCTCATGGACTATATGATAATATCTCAATATTCATTTTACCATTATTTTTAGATAATAATAAAACAACTTTATTAATCACAACATTAATGTCAAACATAATGTCATACATATTATCATACAATAGGATTTAAAGGCACACATCCTAACAGTGTTTATATTGGGACTCCATGAGTTTTGTTTCATCTCGGGGTCATTGCGGATAATAAGGTCCAGTAATATTTTGGTTAGATTTAGATATTCCTCTCTTAGGTCTGGTAGGGTCGGATGGTGTTTTACTTTGCTTCAGTCAGCGTGTGTTTGTTATGTTGTACTACTCTGTAGTTTTGTTGTAATATATATGTTTGTAAGACTTTTGTTTCTGTAGTATAAGTCTCCTGTTTTATGCAAAAAAAAAAAAAAAAAGTAATAAAAAGCTCAACTTCAATCAATGCAGTTTAACACTCGTCACTTGGATCATGTTCAAATTAATCGATGCTTCTTTTGCTGTTTTCCAATCCAAGTGAAATTCATATTTTCTTAACGAATGCCTAAGAGCCCATTTACAAAAGCCTTCTATATTTGGTTGTACAAAAAATAAAGGGAAAGAAAAGGGAAAACTATAAAGAAATGGAAATGAAAATTAAAGAGAAAGGAAAATGTGTGTTTGAATTTAAAGGAAAAGAAAAAAGAAAGGGAATGAATGTATTTTAAATTTGGGAAAAATTAATGGAGTCCTAAAACCATTTGTCTAGAAAAAATTTTTCTAGAAAAAATAAAAAGTAATTGATTTGTATTTATAAGTTTTTATATTTCTGATAAAAGTAGTATAATTTTTTAAAAAAATGTTAATATATTTTTATTCTTAAATTAATAAGGATATAAAAGTAATTTCACAAATATCTAGGAATTGGAAAAATTGTGAACTTTACAAAATTTTTTTTAAGAGAGTTTCAACCTATGACGTCCGTTGGTAATAGATTTTTTATCATCAGATCAGAACACTAATCGATTTTTGTTGTAGAGGAGAATTAAACTCCAAATTTCTTATTCAATTATCAAAAATTTTACTTGTTAACTTAATTACTTGTTAACTTAATTGGAACCCACACCAAAACTTTTTTCTTTCATTTTTCTTCCTTTCCTTCCCCATCCATCCAACAACAAATATAGGGCCTGTGATCAACAATTTTATCAGATTTCGTTCCTCTATAATGCATAGTAAAACTGTGACGTATGAAGGAAAAATGGTCCCAAAAAAATAAAAAGCTAAGCACTTTTGTTACAAGGGACCCACAAATAGTCTTAAAACCAGGAAATTGTTGATCACTTAAAAAGCTAAGCACTTTTGTTACAAGGGACCCACAAATAGTCTTAAGACAGTGTTAGCGACGATCAAAAAATGATGGGGAGAGCTCATCTAATTTGCCTGGTTCAATGCATTGACATATAAGGACGATTTTTCATTTGCATTTGTGGTCCTTCGTGTTTCAGACTTTTTGAAAGCCCAGAGAGAAAGAAAGAATTGAAGAAACAAACAAACTCAATCATTTTACTATTCATTCGACATCGGCCTTGCCTCGCCGACACTCCCTGTCATAAGTCACTTTTTCTTTGTCAGACCGTCACATTTGGGGTTTATTATGCGGTCTAAAATTTTTGTTAATCTCACCGTTGGTGAGTTTGTCCTTTTTTTTTTTTTTTTAATATAAAATATATACATTTTATTATAGTTTATGTACAAGTTACTTTTACATAAATTCATTATTTTTTTTTCCTTCCGCACATAATCTGCTATGTAGACAATTGTGACCACAGATATAATTTATTATGGGTCTAAAATTTTTGTTAATTTCATTGTTGATGAGTTTGTCTTATGTTTTTTTAATACAAAATATAAATCTTATTATAATCTAATTTACGACAAAAGTTAGCGAAAATATCCGAAAGAAATTAATACTTAGTGTCGCGTCAAAATCAAGTACGCGGGGGCAAGAAGTTCGTCTTATTAAACGTGCGTGCATTTAATAGAAATACGGCGAAAAAGCTGTTGCAGCGGACACACGTGGGACAAGCCGCCGACATAGATCTGAGTAATGTAATACGTTGATGTTTGTGCTTAGCACTGGTAATACTAATACTAAGCTGGGACTCTCTCTCTGTTTTCCCAAATTATTAGTTTCGATGTGTCAGTGTCAAACTGGCAAATGCACTTCGATCAATCAGTGTACACACATGGAAGATGGCCTCGAGATTTGCAATCGTCTTTGAAAGTTTATCCCCTACTTTCTCCAAACTTTTTGTACTTTTTTCGAACCACAAAATTCGATTTTGCCAGGTGCTCGTTTGTAAATTTGGTTGTATTGTAAACGAATAAAACAGTACTATTTATTTGTGTTAATCATTAAGTTTGATTTATTTATTGTAAATTTTTTTACACATTAATAAATCTAGTTTAATATCCTAACCCAAAAAAAAAAAAAAAAATCTAGTTTAATAATTAATAATTGAATCTTAGTTAAGTTATATATTTATCCAAGTTAATTAAATAAAATGATTTTTTATTTATGAGTTTTTATCAGTTAGGGTCAACAATCTTGAATTATTATATTTAAATATAAGCTATTTATATGATTAATAAATTCAAAAAGATAAATTTGATACATTATGGTCTCATAATTTTTTTTTGAAAGGGTCTTACTTATAATTTCAAATTTGTATAATTATTTATATTTATAAATTTATACATATAAACATATGGCTTTATGTATACTAAAATTGAGTCTCATACTCATAACACATTATATTATTAGAAATACAATATTATGTTAGATTTTTGCTTTTTTAATATTTGAGTTTAAAGTTAAACTGCCTTTACTTTGACTTGCCCACTTAACATAAACAAGCTTTTTTTTTTTTTTTTTCCTGAAATGGAGTTCAAGATATTCATAAAGAACTCGAATATACAATTTATTTCATCTGGATTCCTTCTATAATGAGTTGTACCAACAAAAACTCAACAAGACCATCCATCCAACATGATTAGGTCAATAGTTGCGATAAAATTTTCAAAGGGTGATGCTTATGAATCGGCATGCAAGACAATCGTGATCATAAGCTGGTTCCAGATTTATACCAAAATTGAGCTTTTTTGGTCTAATGACCTTTCCAACCACTATTATGGGTCTACGGCCATGGATCCCCCCTCACCAACAATTGATAAAAATACACCTATGATCGATTAATCTAGCATCGTTTGAGATCAAGAGAGTTTTTGAGACAGTAGATTGATGATTGAGGGTGAAAAATGATTTAATTGGATCTGAGGTTCTTGATTGATTGAATGTCAAAACTACATTACCATAGTGCGTATGTGTTTGACATATAAGAGACTTTGATGTGTTCATACTTCCTAGTCTAGATTTGAATTAATCCATTCAATGATTTTTTTTCCCTAAGTTGAAAAATATTAAATGTGGTTGTGAATCTTTGAAGAATGTTTAAAAAGTTGCTCTTAAAAATTCAGCTTTCAAACAATTGAATGAAATGTTAAATTAGAACAATATAAAGAATTAATCGTTGCTCAAAGTATGAAACTTTTATAATAAAAGCTGGCAAAGGCATATAATGCAAGTGAGATATCTGATCAAATAGATTCGGTCCCTATCATCCGAGATCCCCTGATCATGAAGATATGGACGCAAAGTATATTGGTGATAAATTGATAGGACATGAAACACAAGGGACACGTTGACCACCAAACCTTACGCTAGATACTTGATATGTGTATGTTTATGAAATCCCACAAATTATATCTTGTGATCTAATATAAAGATACGGTTTTCGTGAACATGTGGATATATTTGCACATAGTCAAAAGTGAGTTGTCAATTAATTGTTAAATCCTATACCTATCTATTAACTATATAAAAAGAGGTAATACTTCTATAGTGCCATTTTGGTTTAATGAGTCACACTTTTTTTTTTTTTTTTTTTCAGTCTTCTATTTGTACTTTTTTTCCTTTTATATATATATATATATATATATATATATATATATATATATATATATATATATATATTTATATTGACACAATAAATTTCACAATATTTTTATAATTATTGAGGTATCAATTTCTTATAAATCAAAATAAAATAATAAAATATGAAACTGTGACTAACCACAACTGAAAATAAATGTTTTGTGAAAATGTTGTAACACTTGTTGGGTGAATATGTAAAAGTTATAGTACTTTTGGTTTCTTCAATATGTATTGTTCATCGCTTTTTAAAATTTTTTTTTTCTCAGTCATCGATTTGTACTCTTTATATATATATATAAAGTGAATAGGCTCATGAATAATGTTATTAACAGTATTTTTGGTTTAGTAACTTGTCTTTTTCCCCATTTTTTTTTCTTCAAGTTCATCACCTTGGTTTGAATTTTTTTTTTAAAAGGATCTTTATATGTTTACTTTCTGCTTGTAATGTAAGCTAACATTGTATATGCACAAAAAATAGCAAATATATAGAATTTTGCAAAAAAAAAAAAAAAAAAAATTGTACAAATTTTGCAAATGTGTACAACATTTACCAATTTTTATGTGTTTACAATATAAATTTATATTGTAAGTGCAATGTGTGTGTGTATATATATATATATATATATATATATATATATAAAGAGTGAATGAGAAAAGTTACAGTAATTTCGTTACAGTAGTTTTGGTTTGTTTAACTTTCACTGTTTTGCTGGCCATTTTTTTTAATGCATACAGTTATAGTATATTTCCTATATTATTTTTGGTCTGTCCACAATAATTTTCATAACACTTTCATAACAAATCAAATATGATAAATTGCTATTGGTTCTAATTTAAACTTACCAATGAAACTACTTTTTTGCCCACCAATAACAACTTGTAGTAACCTACTACTTATGATTTGTTGTGAAAATGTCATAGACATAGCATTTTTTTTGTGTGAAAAATGTTAAGACATTTTGATGTTGTCACAATATTTTCAAAACTGCTGAGCTGTCAATTCTTTACAAGTTAAAATAAAATATAACAAAATTATAAAAGGTATTATGAAAATGTTGCGTCATTTTGTTGTGTTTTTAGAAATTTTTTGTTAGTTTAATCATTTTTGTTGTCATTGTACCTGCAAACGTGATGTAAAACTCTCCTCATATGGTCACTGTTGTGGAGCCTGCCACAGAGCCTCCGATGATAAAGTCAGTAAATTGAAGCTCTTTAAGAATTAAGAGAGCTTAGACTATCATAATTACGTGTGCTAGAGTGTATTTCAATTGTGTGTCTATACCTGGTCTGGTGCTGATGGACTTGTATATATAGCTTCACAATTTTTAGCCGTTGGGGCTTTAATTGTGGCTTTAGTGCTCTTTCTGTAACGGTTCAGGACTTATTAATGTGGGTGTTGATGAGCTTCCAACGACATGACAACTAATTGGTAATTGACCAAGGCATTGAATTTTCTTATTAATGATTCACTTGCCTTTGTCCAAGTCTTGGCAAGGTGGACGAATGTTCTTGATGAGGTCGTCTGGGCAAGAGAGTTCGTCAGTCCCATTAGCTGCCCCTCCAGGTTTAGTGGTAGTCATTGTATGTTATGACAACTACCAGAAGATGAAAAGTTTTCTGCCCAGACACGACTCTTGGGATCTCGTTTTGCATTTAATGCGTAGTGGCGGTGCTGTAAACATCGTGGCCATGTGGTGTGCTCTGACTGGTGGAGTTAATGCCCCACTTGTGTGATTCTTGGGTTTCCCGCTGGTTTTTCACTTTTTTGTGCCTAGTTTTTAAACTTCATTTCCTTTCTCATTTCCCTTCACTTTTCCCACTATTTTGCCATTAATGCTCTGTGCTTCTTCTCCTCCGAGCTATTCTGACTTGTGATTTTCTTGAGCTTTTCCTTTCTGTGGTTGCTTTCTTTGAGGTATGTTTTTTTTCTCTCCTCTTTTGCTTTTTGTAGTGTAGATAAATTGTATGGATTTTTGATTTTCTTTTCTATTTTGGGTTTTGATAAATTGTACAGGTTTCTGGTTGTTTTGGCTTTTTAGGTTTTTGTCCCTCTTCCCTTGTTTTTTGGGGTTCCAAGGTTAGTGGCTCTGAAGTTAGGATAGTTTTCCCTTCTATTTTGTTTATTTTTGTGCGTTTGGGGGCTTCTTTAGGTGTTTCCGTTCCTTTTCTCCTTTAATTAAAGGCTTTATTTTTTAGGGTAATAGCCTAAGTGTAATGTTGGCTAATTTGTTCCCCTTATTGCGTCAGTCAGTTAATTGGTTCAAGAATTTAGTAGGTGAGATCTAGTGAGCTCGAGACGGGGTTATTGTCTAATGATGATCTTGTAGAGGTGGGGAGGACACCGCGGCTTCTGGCCTACGGGAAATTAAGGCGTTCCACGCTCTTGGGGAGCTGTGTGGCTTGGACGTTGAAACGCTCTCCAAGTTTAGAGATAAGTTTCAATTTCTTGAGAGGGTTAGGGTTCTTCTTCCTCACGGGGAGGAACGAGCTTGTCACTATTTGCCTGGGGAGGTGTGCTTATACGAGGATACTTTCCTATGCGGGCTTAGATTCCCCATCCACCCTTTTATCATGGAGCTTCTAGGTCACTTCAACATTGCTCCCGGGCAACTTATGCCAAACTCGTGGAGGATAGTGATCAGCTGTATGGAGATATGGCTGGCTGCCACTGAAGGAGATATGATCAAGGTGGACGAGTTTGCTTACTTGTATCGTTTAAAGGAGTCCAAGGAACATGGGTACTATGAACTGGTGCCTTGGGTAAGGAAGGCTACGATCGTCAGGGACTTGCCTTCGTCATTTAGATATTGGAAATCCTGATTCTTTTTTGTGTCTGGGTATGAGTGGGAGACTTTCTCTAATGAAGTCTGGGGTGATCTCCCTGGGTTGCTCCGTTGGTGGAGAACGCTGAGTCTAGGTGCATCGTCTTTTTTGCTAGTCCTTCATCTTTTGTTCTTTTGTATGCATTATGTTATAGCTAACTTTCCTGTTTGTTCTTGTGTAGTTAAGAGACGGCCAAAACTCAAGAGCAGGTATAGGCAACGTGTTGAGGTGGCTATTGAGTATGCAAAAATGATTGACGACTTCAACGATTTGGTCGATCCCCGTACCTTAGCTTTGCACTGCTTGGCCTGGAGCCTTCTGCTTATGTCTTGCGCACCATAGAAATTGAGGAGAAGAAGAGTAAGAACTTTATTTGGCTCATCATTGTTTCTGCTTTTCCCTCTTTTTATTTTATTTTTTAAAACAAGTTTTTTCCTTTTGTAGAGATGACGACTAAATTTAATTAAGAGATGCATGCAAAAATGAGGTCCAAGAAGAACGAGCCCCTTTCTAATCTTGGGAAGAGGACAATGTGCGTTGTGGAGAAGGGGGTCTCCGTCACTCCAGCTACCCCCCCCCCCCCCCGGCACTGAGATGATAAGGACAGCTTCCCTAGCTACCTCAGTTGAAGAAATTACCCCCATCCAGAAGAAGCACACGTGGTTGGCAAGGGGAAAGAGACGGCTGATTCCCATTCATCCAGCGTTTGGGACGGCGCTGGCGAGGGCATAAGAGGCTTTTACGGCCGAGGAGCTGAAGGTCTTTTCTGGCACGTCCTCTAACGAGGTTGTGGGTCGATATATCCACAAACTTGTCCAGGTAGTGTGCTTGTGAAGTTTCACCCTTCTCTTTTTCTTCTTTTTGCTTTGTTTTGAAGGTTGGATCATCTTTTCAGGCGCTTGGGGAGAATCTTCATATTACTTTAGAGTTCCTTACCCACGAAGCAAAGGTTGCATCAACGATGTCCAGGGTGGAGGCTTTGGAGGCAAAGAATTCTAAATTGAAGAAGGATCTTATTTCTGCCATAAACGAGGCCAACACCGTCAACGAGAAGGTCAAGGTCTTAGGGGAAGACCTTAGTGCTGAGAGGCAGCTGACTCTAGAGAAGGACAAGTAACTCTAGGCTGGGAAGGAGAAGATAAAGACAGTTGCTGTCAAGGCCGTTGAGGCTTTTTAGAAAACAGAGGAGTACAACACTATACTCTTCAGTTGGTACTACAAGGGTTTTGAGCTCATTCGTCGGTACCTAGTCAAGCATCTCTCCGGAATGGATTTGGAAAACTTGGACCCGGAAGAGGTAGACCAAGAGATGGCGGCAGATGAGGCCTCTCAGTCTGTCGCTTCTATTGGTGATGCTCCTGGAGATGCTCCTCAGCCTCCTCTTACCGGTGATGACGCAACCGTTGCCTGAACCTACTCATATTCCTGCTTTATGTTTGCCTACTTTTTTTTTGTTGTTGGATGCCCAGTGTATTTTTTGGGCTTTTTTCTTCCACTTTCAAAATAGTATTTTTTATTCTAATTTAAGAACAATGTCTCTTGCCCATTGTTTTTGGGCTTTTAATTCTATTAACTATTCGGTGTTTACCTTTTTACTTTCCTACATTGTCGTGTATGATTCTTTTTTACTGTATGTGGCCTTTGCCTGCTTTGTTGCTTGCCTGCCCTCAATTTTGGGGTTTGTTTGATCAGGAAATGATCTGCATCCGTCAGTAGTTTGTTTCTGTCTTGGCGGATTTTCCTTGGTCAATTTTTTTTTTTTACTTATCTTTTATGTGTCAGTAATTTACATCCATCTAGGTAGAATCTTGTTACTTAGCCAACCTTTGGGGACTTACACCCATTGAAGAGATCTTGTCATTTCTGGCTTCGTTAGTAACTTACATTCGTCTTGGCAGAATCTTGTTACTTAGCTAATTTTTGGTGACTTACACTCATTGAAGGGATCTTGTCATTTTTGGCTTCAACAGTAACTTACATCCGTCTATGTGGAATCTTATTATTTAGCCAGTTTTTGGTGACTTACACCCCTTGAAAGGATCTTGTCATTTTTGGCTTTGTCAGTAACTTACATCCATCTAGGCGGAATTTTGTTACTTGGCCAGTTTTTGGCGACTTACACCCATTGAAGGGATTTTGTCATTTTTGGCTTTGTCAGCAACTTACATCCGTCTAGGCGGAATCTTGTTACTTAGCCAATTTTTTTTCTCTTTTTTTTTATTAGCTTTACACATATCAGGTTGGCTGAATAATTCTTTTATTGCTTTATTTCGAACATGAATACAATCGTCCATTACATTTACTAATGGTATTGTTTCAAATGCTCGATATTCCATAGTCGTGGCAGTCTCTTGCCGTCCAACGTTTCTAGGTGATAGCTACCTTGCCTAGAATAATGGGTGACTTTGTAGAGTCCTTCCCAGGTTGGGCCAAGCTTCCCCTAGGTTGGGTCCTTGGAAGCAGGTGTGACCTTACGCAGGACGAGGTCTCCTATGTTAAGTTGTCTGAGCTTCACCCTCTTGTTGTAGTATTCAGACATCCTTGCTGGTACTCTGCCATCTTGCGGGATGCTTCGTCTTTGGATTCGTCTAAGCAATCTAAGTTGACCCTTAGTTGATCGTCATTGCTTTCTTTATGGAAGACTTCTCGTCTCAAGCTGGCCATTAGCTTGGGTGTGACCAGGTGATGAGAATTGGTTCTTGATTCCTAGACTCGAGCAGAAGTCCCTGAAACCTTGACTATCAAACTGTCACCCATTGTCTGACATGATCGTTTGTGGTATCCCAAATCGGCAAACTATATTCTTCCATAAGAAGTTTTAGACCTTCACCTCTGTTATGGTTGCTAGTGCTTTTGCTTCAGCCCATTTCATGAAATAATTAATGGAAACTAGTAAAAATTTTACTAGTCTTTTATCTTGGGGTAATTGGCCAACGATGTCAAGTCCCTACTGGGCGAATGGCCATGGGGAGGCTATAGTCGTCAGTTTCTCAGATGGGATTTGTTGGACATTCCCAAACCTTGGGCATTTGTCGCACTTCTTGACGAACTCATTTGCCTCCTTCTACAATGTAGGCCAAAAGTAGCCCGTTTGGATAACTTTTCTAATCAAGGATCTCGGGCTTGCATGGTCTCCGCAAATTCCTTCGTGGATCTCTTCTAGAAAATATTTAGCTTCCTCCACGTTGACGCACTTTAGGTAAGGTATGGAGAAGCCTCTTTTGTACAGGGTGCCATTCAAGATCGTGAACCTTGCCGCCCTCTTTCTGACCTTCTTGGCCTCTTTAACATCTTATGGAAGCCGTCTGTCTTGAAGGAAGGATAGGATTGGGGTCATCCTGCTACTTTCGCTCTGGATTGCGAAGGCGGTGACCTCTTCGATGTTGGGACATTTTTGGACTTCAATCTTCAGGTCTGTATTCGTTGGTCATGCTTCTGACGACGACTGTTTCGCTAGCTCATTTGCCCCCATATTTTGGCTTCTAGGAATCTGTGTGAACTCCACCTGATTGAACTCTTGTGCCAAGAGTTTCGTCAACTTTAGGTATTTTTGCATCCTTTCCTTCTTTGCTTTGAACTCCCCTTTACCTGACCTACGACGAGCTTTGAAGTGCTCTGGAGGAGCAAGTTTTTGATTCCTAGCACCTTCTCGACCCTCAAACCCGTTAGTACTCCTTCGTATTCAGCTTCATTGTTGGTGGCCGAGAATGTTAGCTAGACTCCGTATTTAAGTGTGTCTCCCTCTAGGGTGATGATAATGACCCCTACTCCGCCCTTCTTTTGGACTGACAAATCGTTAGTCTATCCAACTTTCCACTTCATCTGTAGCTCCCTCCTCGTCTGGTATTGTAAATTCAGCAATAAAATTTGCCAATGCCTGCACCTTGATAGCTATCCTAGGGTGGTATTCAATGTCAAATTGGTTGACCTTGATAGCCCATTGGATCATCCTTCCTGCAACCTCGGGCTTGTTCATCAACTTTTTTATATGTTGGTTCGTCATCACTAAGATAGGGTTCGCCTAGAAGTTGGGGCGTAGCTTGCGTGAAGCTACAATCAAAGCGAATGCAATCTTCTCTATGCATAATATTTGGCTTCTACCCCTTGGAAAGCCTAGATGACATAGTAAATTGGGAGCTGTCTTCCGTCCTCTCCTCGAATCAAGACGGCACTCACAGCTATAGTTGACATTGCTAAGTATAAATACGGGTTTTCTCCCTCTTTGGATTGGCTCAGGAGGGGTGGATTGCTCATGTAGTGCTTGAGTTCTAGGAAAGTTTTCTCACACTTGTCCGTCTAAGCGAAGGCTTGCTTCAGAGTTTTGAAGAAGGGCAGACATTTGTCCGTTGCTTTCAAAACGAACTTGTTGAGCGCTGCTATCCTCCCTGTGAGCTTCTGGACTTCCTTCACGGTCTTGGGGGACGTCATCTCTAGTATGGCTCGCAACTTCTCTAGGTTCGCTTCTATTCCTTTTTGGGACGTCGTGAACCCTAAGAATTTCCCTGACGCCACCCCAAAGGCACACTTGTTGGGGTTTAACTTCATCTGATATTGCTTGAGGGCTGTGAACGTCTCTTGGAGATCGTCCAGGTGAGCAGACTCTTCTTTACTTTTGACGAGCATGTCGTCCACATACACTTCTATGTTCCTCCTGATTTGCTGACTAAACATTTTGTTCACTAGCCTCTGGTAGATGGCTTCTGCATTTTTCAGCCCGAAGGGCATCAACTTATAAAAGTAGAGCCCCTGGCTTGTGATGAAGGCAGTTTTCTCTTGGTTTTCTTCTGCCATTTTTATCTGGTTGTATCTCGAGATTGCGTCCATAACAGTTAGGAGCTTATGTCCTACTGTGGAATCCACCAGCTGGTCTATTTTTGGTAGGGGGAAGCCGTCCTTCGGGAAGGCCTTGTTCAGGTCTATGAAGTCCACGCACATCCTCCATTTACCATTTGCCTTCTTTACAAGGACGACGTTGGCCAGCTAGTCCGGGTAGTAGACCTCACGGATGAAGCCTGCTGTTATTAGTTTATTTACCTCGTCTATGATAGCCTGGTTTTGTTCTGGAGTGGACACTCGTCGTCTTTGCTGGACGGACTTTTTCCCGGGGTCAACGTTTAACTTGTGCTAGATGATCTCTGTGGATATCCTCGGCATGTCATTGTGGCTTTAGGCGAAGATGTCTAGGTTCTCCTTAAGGAATTGGATTAGTTTTTTCTTCATGTCCTTACTCATGGTTGTCCCTATTCTTGTGGTCTTCATTGGTTCTTCGTCTACCAACTCCATGGTCTCCAGGGTTTCCACCTTCTCCTTCTTTTTCTCCTTAATCATCCATGTATGCTTTTCCTTTGTAGCCAACACTGCTTGGTAGCACTCCCTAGCCAATACTTGATCTCCTTTTACTTCACCTACACCATTTTTCATTGGAAATTTTACCCTCAGGAAATAGGTGGATGTGGCTGCCTTCTAGCGATTGAGTGTGAGCCTCCCAATAATCACACTGTATGAAAAGGGGCAATCTACTACTTGAAAGTCCAACTGACGAGTCAATTGTTGCGGAAAAGACCCTACTGTGACCGTCAACATCACTATGCCTTTGGGATACACCTTGTCCCCACTGAACTTGACAAGATGGGACTTAAAAGGGCGTAGCCTTCTTGGATCTAACTTTAGCTGTTGAAAAGCGGAGAGATAGATGATGTTTGTGAAGTTGCCATTATCTACGAGGACTCTTATGGTATTGAACCCTTCTATTATAAGCATTATGACCAAGGGGTCATCGTGTGGCTGCTTCACTCCTCTAGCGTCTTCTTCTAAGAAAAACATGTCCTTGTTCGTCTGTCTTTGCTTCAAGGGTGATGTCCTATGGATGCTGTTCACCCTATCTCTGATATGATTTCTTGAGAGATCTAAATGATCCTCCTGTGATTGTCTTTATCTCCTCGATCACACTTGGTGGTCGTTGAGACGCGTGATCTTCGTCTCTTAGAGAGGCTTCGCGTTTACCCTTATTGTCGTCCCCAGACCTGCTGGGTTCTCCCTTCTTCACAAACCTCTCCAACTTCCCTTTTTGTATGAGTTCCTTTATCTGCTCCTTCAAGTTCTTGTAGTCTTCTGTGTAATGGCCATGATCCTTTTGGAAATGACAATTATTGTTCTTGTCACGTACTTTAGGTGATGAATGTAATGGCCTTGGCCATTTGAGGTAATGCTCATCATTAATCTGTAGCAAAATTTTGTCAACAGGCATAACTAAAGGAGTGAATTTTACCGTTCGAGGAGCTTTATCGTCTTTCTTTTTACCCCTGTTGCTATTCCGACGATCTGAACGCTCCCTTTTTCGTCCTCTCCGATTATCTTCCTTCCTCCCCTTGTCGTTGGACTTCTCCACGTCTTTTATCACTACTAAGGCATCTTCGGCGTTCATGTACTTCTGAGCCTTCAGGAGCATCTCTGCCATCGTCTTTGGGGGATTCTTCGCGAGTGAGACCACGAACTCCCTGGATTTCAATCTAGCTTTAAAAGTTGTTAGTTGCACCTTGTCATCAGCTTTGTCGACCTTTAAAGTTTCTTAAGTGAAACGTTTCACGTACAACTTTAGGGTTTCATTTTCTCCTTATTTGATGGTAAGTATGTGCTCTGCTGGCCTTCTCGGGCGCTATCCCCCGACGAAGTGACGTAGGAAGGAATTGCCCAACTACTCGAAGCTATCGATGGACGATGCTGGTTACTTTGTGAACCATTTCCTTGCAACTCCTTTGAGAGTGGCGGGGAAAGAGCAGCACAGTATTTCATCAGGAGGCTGTTAAAGGCTTAGGGTCGTCTTGAAAGTGTTGAGGTGGTCCAGGGGGTCTTTCAGTTTGTCGAATGGTTCAAGTTGAGGTAGGCGAAATTTTGACAGCATCGGGCATTCCAGGACTGCCGCTATGAAGGGTGAATTCGTCATCCTGACCATTCTATCCAGACTTCGGTCTGTTTTCCCTTTTATGGCATTCCTTAGCTCACCCATCTCCTTTCTTGTTTCCTGGAGAAGATCTGAGTTTGGTTCTTCTGTAGTAGCTGCTCGCCAGTGGTCACTTCTTCTTTGGCTGTCTCCCTCATCATCTTGGCTGGTCCCGGAATGGTTGTCTTCCTTTTGGAGTTGCAGCCTCATCTCTTGGTTCTGTTTGGTTAGCTCTTTCACACTAACTGTAAGTGCCTGGATTTGCAGAGCCTATGTCGTAGGATATTGGTTGGACTTCATCTGAACTTGGAAATCGATTGCAACTACGCTTTTGAACCTTATTGCGAAAATGTCGTTCCCACAAATAGTGCCAAACTGATGATGTGAAAATCGTCAACAATGTAGGTTCGTCCAGACAGATTTGAATCCTTGTCACTATACCTGCAAACGTGATGTAAAACTCTCCTCAGATGGTCATCGGTGTGGTGCCTACCACAGAGCCTTCAATGATAAAGTCAATAAATTGAAACTCTTTAGGAAGTAAGTGAGCTCAGACTATCAGAATTACGTGTGCTAGAGTGTATTTCAGTTGTGTGTCTGTACCTGGTCTGGTTCTGATGGACTTGTATATATGGTTTTAGAGTTTCTAGCTGTTGGGGCTTTAATTGTGGCTTCAGTGTTCTTTCTATAACACTTCAAGGCTTATTAATGTTGGTGTTGATGAGCTTCCAATGGCATGACAACTAATTGGTAACTAACTGAGGCATTGAAATTCTTATTAATGATTCGCCTACTTTCGTCCATGTCATGGCAATGTGGACGAATGTTCTTGATGAGGTCGTTTGGGCAAGAGAGTTTGTTGGTCCCATCATTCAATACCTCATCCTCAAATTTGAGAAAAAAAAAAATTTATTGTAAATTTTATTATAAAATTTTTATATGAATATGATTGGTATTATATCAATAATATATAATAAAAAAATATTTAATTAAATTTTGGGTTATATTTAAAAGTTAACATATTAATTTACAAAACTTAGGTCCTAAATTTATAGTGTTCGTAAAATCACTTGAGAAAACATAAAAAATAGTTTTTCACATTATAATATTATATCAAATCTTGTTTAAAAGGTCCATAAGAAAAATCTTATTTGGAAGGCGTTCTTTATACATTAAAAAAAAAACTTATATTCGATATCTTATCCTTAATTTTGTGAAACAAATAGTAATAATGAAATATTAAATCTACTATAAATATTATTATAAATTTTTATATGATAACGAATATGGTTGATATCATATCAATAATATAATAAATAAATTTCTTAATTTTTTGGGTTATATTTAAAATTTGACATGTTAATTTACAAAACTTACGCCCTAAATTTGTTGTATTCGTAAAGCCACTTGAGAAAAAATACAAAATGGTTTTTCACATTAAAATATTATATCAGATCTTATTTGGAAGGCATTCTTTATACATTAAAAAAAAAAAAATTTATGTTTGATACCTCATCCTTAATTTTTTGAAAAAAAAAAAATCTACTCTAAATTTTATTATTAAAGTTTTTTGGGTCATATTTAAAAGTTAACACATTAATTTACAAAATTTACACCATAAAATTTGTAGTATTCGTAACATCAATCACCAAACATACAAAATAGTTTTTCACATTAAAAAAATATTATATTAGATCTTATTTGAAATGTATTCCTTATACATTAAAAAAACAAAACTTATGTTCGAAACCTCATCTTTTTTTTTTTGTGAAAATAATAATAATAATTAAAAAAAAATTTAAATCTACTATAAATTTTATTATAAAAGTTTTATATGATAATGATAATGATTTATATCATATCAATCATATAATATAAATAAATTTCTTAATTAATTTTTTTAGGTTATATTTAAAAGTCGATACATTAATTTACAAAATTTATGTCCTAAATTTGTAATATCCGTAATATCACGTGAGAAAACATATAAAATAATTTTTCACATTAAAATATTATACCAGATCTGATTTGGATGGCATTTACATGCATTAATGGGAAGGAGTCTTGAATGAATGGAAAATACATCTTATTTTATTATATAACTAGTATGTTCGTGCTCATGCACGGATATAATAAATAGAAGTGATGTTATTGATATTAGCTTGAGTTATTTAACATATATGATATTAGTTCGATTAAGACATTTAGAAGTATTAAAATGGTTTTTCCACACAATTTTGATGATATTAATTACGCAAAGTTTTTTATTACATTGCTATTATGTATATTGTTTTAAAAATTACTTTTGGATACTACATATACAATATCAATTCACAATAATTGTACGTGAAATTCTACTAGATACAAAAGAAATAGAAAAAGATTGGTTCAATAGTATCTCCTAAATTGAATGAGGATAGGTGCATGAGATCGTACAACTTAATTACAATTTTTAGGTTCAAGATCTTCGCATACAAATTATTTGATAGAAACAATATAAAAAATATGCTTACTAGTTTAGAGAAAAAGTAATAGCAAAAATCTAAACAATTTAGTTTTTATGGAAAACTAACAAAAGTAAAATCCAATTTTGATTCTAATTGAATTTAGATAGTCATGATACATTACTTAGTTAATAATGGACCGTACATAGTCATGGTATATTACATAAATAACTTATAAATTTGAATTATTTTTAATTACACAAAAAAATGATTCATAAATACAAAATCATTCAAACTCTCTTTCTCTCTCATTTTATCTATTGATTTAGATATATGATTAGGTTTTTTATTATTTTTTTATGATTTATTTATATTGAACTCTTTGTTTTCTACATTGAATAAATTCACTTGGCACAACAATTAAAAAACTTAAATTAGATGGGACGTGTGACACAAAATTAAAGTCTAATCGAAATCTAATTTTTACACTGAATTAACTCACTTGGTACAAAAATTTAGAAACTTTGATTAAATGGCATACATGACACAAAATTAGACTTTAATTAAATTCCAATTTGAAATCTAATTGGATTTTTTTCTCAACTTTAGCTATTAATATATAATAGGGTTGTAAGAAGAGAAACCCTAATCATTCAGGTCATCATGGGCCGAATTTCAGATTTGAGAATTTTGAAATTGTAATTTTCGATAGATCGAGCTTGTGTCGAGCTTTAATGAAATAGTTTTTCTTCACTTGTTTCTTAGATAAACTTTCATGTCTTAAATGATATCACTTGACATGGGGACCTTTCGAAGATGTGGGTTTTATTTTGTTATACAATCTTTTAAGGATTGAACATATGAAAATCTTCCAAAGCCCGTTTTCTCGAAATTTTTTATTTGTTAGACAATTATTTTCTTGTGGCCATAATTAAATTAACTAAGTTATTCTGAATTCAGAACTGAGTCCGAAGAAGCTAGCTGGTGAGTGGCGAATTGGACATACTCGTAATTTATTCAATAGGTTTCTCTAAAAATGGAGGTAGTGAAAGACATTTTTATTTAATTATTAAGAAGCATAAAAATGAGTTAATTATCCTACCCGATGAAGCAAAGGACAACTTTCATCAGTCCATGTTGCATCATGCATGCGACAACAACAACAACAATAATTAAGTTTTAGTCCCAATATTTTTGGGCCGGTTATAGATACTAAACAAATTGATTAGGGATTATATATGTTGCTTTCTATCATTATAACCTGTCATACTCTCTACTCCTTAATTGACATGTATTATTAGCATAAAATAGAAAATAAGTAATCTTGATAGAATACAAACCAAACTAAGTTCTCAAAATGATCCTTCTTGATCAAGATGTACAAGAATTTCCAGCTCTCCAATTCTACCGTTCTTGATGGCTTTTCCAACTAGATCCATTGCTGATAAAGCATACAAACGTAATTAATTTTTTCTTTGTTATGGAATAAAGCATTAACATTTAAGCATGTGGTTTGTGATTTATTTTTTTATTTTTTTTGCAAAGGTTATACATGCCAAAGGCAAGGATAGCCGACTTTCAAACGCTAGTGAGAATCTCATCATGAAAGCCCATGCTCTATTCTATCACCGGCCCAAACAATTTTTCTTATGATGCCCAAGCCTTTTATTTAGTGCCGATTAGCCATTTTCCTACTAGTTCGGCGGAAAGTTTTGATAACTATTAAACCGTCTTCAGTGATTGTTTAGCTACAGCTCAATTAACAAGGGCTTCATTTTCAATTTTCATGATGGATGTATCTGTATTTGCCTATATCAAAGAAAAAGAATTTTTAAAAGAACTGGAGAGGACTACTTTTATTGTATAGTCTATAAATGTAATGAGCCTCTAAAGAGAGTAAATAAAAAAAAAAATAAAAAAAATAAAAAACAATTTCTAACAAGATTTGGAATATGTGCCTCAGTGGCGTCCAGATTCTGCTATGGAGCCCATCTCATATTCAAATGATCAGCTTGTTTAAATTTGGTTTGGCCCAAATATAAGTTTTATTGATTTTTATTGTTTTATTTTTAATTTTTTTAATTAAGGCTCAAAAATTTGATAAATAAAATTTATTTTTTAAATATTATATTCTTTTCGAATGTCCAACATCTTATTAATTCGTTTTACTACGTTTGCGATAGTTTAAGAATATGAACTTTTTTAATCTTCCTAAAAGATTTTAAAACAAATTTACTATTGAAATCCATTGTCCAATAATTGAAGTCTAATATTGACAAAAGAGGCAGTGACTATCTAAAATATGATATCTGTTTTGATATTTTTAGAATTAAAATTTTAAAATATATTTTATAAATATATATGAAAATAGCCCAATTAATGCGTTAAATTATATAAAGTTGGATTCTTTTTTTTCTAATTAATGTATCACTTATAAAATTTAAAGTAATAATAAATTTTATATTTACATCTAACTTCAAAATAGAAAATTCTTAGGTAGTCCCGGAGTATAGTGAAATGGTGCTCCCTCCTCTCACATTCATGGTGGGCCCCACCATAAATTTAATGAGCGGGTCCCACCATGAATGTGAGATGAGAAAGCACCATTCTCTGTGCTCCGGGAGTATCTAAGAATTACTCCTTCAAAATATGTTGAGTCGCCCATACACTAGGTCATATTTTTGCGGATTGTGGATTTGAGTGAGGTTTGAAAAGAGTCTATTTTAGGTTGAATTAAGGTATTTAATAGAAAGAACACTATTTAGAATATACAAGTTTTTAAAATATTTTATTTTGGGATAAAGTTTAGTTACAAAATTAGTTATAGCTTAAGGCTACAACCTTACTTGATAAAATAAATATTACTACATAATTTGAAAATCTAATCATTGAATTACATGTTTCTTATACTCTTAATACACATGTCAAATTGTGTCAATCAGATATTATTTACTATGTGATTTATAATCTTATATTTTATGTATACTTTTTAATTACAAAAACTTACAATTTAAACAATTTATTGATGACATAGCTATTGATTTATAATTTTCTAGAAATTTTGTATGCATAGAGAATTTAAGAAGAAGATATAATTCAATAGTGGATTTGTCAAAATTTACCTTCAATAAAAAGATATTGAGTAAAGTTATAGTTTTAAGTTATAACTAGTTTTGTAACTAAACTTTATCTTTTATTTTTGATATTTGAACTACTCTACAGATATGAAAAATTTTCAAAGAAATGTGACCATATTTTGCCTAAAAAGCATTTAACATGCCAATAACATTGTTAATATTTCATAATTTTAGCATGATCATAGCGGTATTAGTACAAAGAATCCAATTCAGTCATGGCTAAAGTTGTTAAAAAAAAAATCAAATTGATAGCTTTGCAAATAAGTGTTCAATGAGTACCACCATTAGGATATTGGAAAAAACTAATAATTTTTCATAAAATGTTTCACTTAAAATTGTAACCTCCATTAATTAAGCATGCAGTCTAAAGTAAAAAAAAAAAAAAAAAAAAAAAAATAGATTAAGTGTTTTTCTTCAATTAAAAAGACATCTCGCTAAGCAAGATTGGGAAAAAAAATCTATGGTATATGATCTAACCAGATACTTGTAAACAACAATTTTTTTTTTTTAACTAGACAAAAAATAAAGATGAATCCTTTTTCTATTTATTTTTATGGATTGTATTAGCTCCGATGTTTGATTCTGTCAATACACTTCATTTATTCTTCTATCTTGAAGATACTAGAAATCATTTTGCATAAAAGGTGAAACTGAGATAAACTCAAATTAGAGTTCCAATTTTGTGTCATATGTTCTAAATTATTTATTTTTAAAGAGTTTTATTTCTTAATTTTAGAATAAAATGTGAGACTGTATCATAAATATTCATTTAAGTGAGTTATTAAGCACAAAAACCAAAGAGTCTAGAATAAATGAAGTGTAAAAAAAAAAAGTGTTTTACAATAATTTTTAAAAAATGGACAATTTACATTTTATACATAATTATATCCTTACAATTTTTTTTTAAAGAGATAACAAAATATAAAAATGACTAATAATAATATTTAAATTATATATATAAGAATTATATTATGTATCTTATTATATATTTTTAAGTGTATCCATGCATATGCATGGGGTTACAAGCTAGTTCTCTGTAAAAGTAAGATATGCTAGTATCAATACGTGAAATTAAATGGTCTTTACATAAATAAATATAAAAAAAGAAAGAAAAATTACCGTATTTTTTCCTTTTAGTGAAAAAGCATTTTTCTTTTATTATTGCAAAAGAATACTAAAAAAATGGTCTCTTCACATTTTTTTTTTTTATCAATATTCTTCATACCCTCTTAGGAATACTAGAAGTTCTCAACCAAATAAATAAATAAAACACTAGAAGTCATTCTTCATAAAAACAAGATATGTTATATATCAATACTGTAAATGTCTAAATGGTATTTAAAAAAATAATAATAATAAAAGAAAGAAAGAAAGAAACATTGCGTTTTTTTTTTAGAAACAATAATACTTATTAAAACACATAAACACGAAAGTAATATATAGAGTTTTTTAAACAGATTTATAATATATTACATAACTAGAATACCACTACAAAATGACCTAACTTTTGTAATAATAACCTGGTGTTATAAGGACTGAAACTCTAACACACACACAACCGATGTGGAATAAACATCCTTATATTTTTTGTTAGGAAATAGTAATACTTATTAGAACACATAAACATGAAAGTAATATATATATATATATATATATATATATATATATATATATATATATAATTTTTTAGTTAATAAGTACTGTATTCTAATATTGCAAAATATACTTAAAAATGGTATCCACATAGCCGGTTCAGTGCATTTTACTTTTAAGACTTAAAAGGTGATAATTTTAAGTGAGATTATTTTTTATATATTTAAATATTATTGAAATATTTTTCAATTATTCACTTCTCTGTTCTTTTTTAGACACAGTTATGATTTATAATATATATTTACAACTAATTAAAAATGTACTAGATAAAAAAATATAATTCAACTTAATTTAACCAGAAAAGTATCTAAAAGTCACAACCGACAATAATAAAAGATGAATTCATTGTATTACTCAATGAAATAGATAGAGCAATACAATATAATTAAAAGAAACACTATTAATTAACTTAAAAGCAATCAAACACTAAAAATTTATGATTGAAAATTTTAATGAAATAATATTTTGATATCTCTAAATAAACCTAACTCGTGCTTGGGCCGTCTAGGTCTTCACATTTGTTATCAATATCATTCATCCTCCCTTTCTTAACGAGAGACAATAGATTTTTTTTTTACCAAACCTATTCTTTTTTTTTTTTTTCTTCTTCTTATTGAAAAAAACAATTATGAGTAATATTTGTTCCGTATATACACATATCCTGTCATACATCCAATTTTTGACCCTCCAACTCGCTAGCTATTTCAGTTCAAAAAATAAGTATGTAACAATTTTTATCCTTATTTTATTGCCTAACTCATGCTTGGGCCGCCTTAAGTCTTCACACACACATATATATATATATATATATATATATATATATATATATATATATATATATATATATATTTCAACATTGTTATATATATATTTCAACATTGTTCATCCTCCCTCTAGAATGCCAATGGCTTTTTACAAAGGTTGTTTTTTTTTTGGCTGAGTTTTTACTAAGGTTGTTCAATATTGCTTCTTGGCTACTCTTATAAATCAACAGCCATAGCTCAAAAAAAAAAAAATCAACAATCAAAGTGTTGGAAAAATAGTATTGAGTGAATAAGAAATTGATGTTTGATTTGTTCACTTCAAAATGTTATTAAAAGTGATGAAAATCCCGAGTCTCACACATAAAAGGAAAGAGATAATATATGAGTTTATATGCTCATGGGCCGGACATTGGGTTCAGCTTTGGCATATGTGGACTGGGCCCTTTTGTCCAAATAATAATTTTTATTATTTTATTTTTTGAATCAATCTGTACACAACAGTTTTTATTTTGAACAGTGTGTCTGTTCACTAACGTATATAAATCATAGTCCTTCATTCATGAAAATTGACTTTTTTGGAAAAACTCTCTAAGAAAGAAAATAATTTTTTACATTTATTTGAGTCAAACAGAGAGAAAGAGACATAGAGTAGTTAGCAGAGCACGAACCTAGTGTGTTTCTTCTTCGTGCTGTAAATTATTTTATCTTGGGAGGCAGATGTTCGTGAATCTCAAAGCATCACAGATTGTGTGAGGGTCAAAATCTACTTTAAGGAGATTGTGTCAAATACAAGACTTAATCTGAATCATTCATCCTTCATGCATTTGGTCTATGAGTTTTTAATTATTTGTAAATTTCTTCTTATATATATAGTATTTATTTATTACTTTTGTCTATCACATCAATTTGTGTTATTACTTATATTTAGATCTGTATATTGTTCTTTTTGCTTTATCATAAAAGTAAATTGTTGAAATATATCTAACATTCTTAAAGCAGGTTTTCCGTTTCATAATTTATTCTTGTGATTTATGTAAAAGGATATTTTTGAGAATTCTAAGTATACCGATTTCTATCATATTTGTGTGAATAATTGTTCTTTACGTAATTTATCTTTCTTGCACTCCGGTGAACATTGAGAACAAATGAGGTATCTCAGTTGTTTTGCCTTTAGTTTGGCATAGGAATTAAAGAAGTTTGTATTTAATCGAGACTGGGCAATCTTTTGAAAGATTCATTTGAATGTGTGAGTGTCCTGTCTTTCGTTTCGGCATTATCTTTTTTCTAGGACCAATGAAAACAGTTTTTCTTATTTGATTGTTTTGGCTGTTACGGGTTTTTATGAATCAGTGTATTTGTTAATTTCTGTGCAAGATAATAATGGTAAATGGCAATAGTTCATGACTTTAAATTTATGAGAGGTACTAAAAAATGTTCTTAGGGTATTATTTAATAATCTATTTAAAGAAAATTTTTATGGGGAAAGAAAGAAAAATAATTAATGTTTTAATATTTTTTTTCATTTCTCATAAGAATGATGTCAAAATTTTCTTAAAATAGATTGTTAACCAATGCTCTAAGGGTATTCATTAGCACGACCCTAAAATTATTTATCTAAATCTTTTGTGGAAGATTTAGGTTACCTTTGGTAACAGTTTTTGTTTTTTTATTTTCAAAAACTTGTTTTTGGGAATATAAAGAAAAAATAATTTTTTTGTATTTTTTAAATCAAAAACATATTTAGTTAGTTGAAATAAAAAAGATAGTTTTTTGAAGGAAAAAAATAGAAAATACTAAATATATTGTTATTAGGATTTGAACTCTAATGCTAACTCATTAAATAAGACACATTCATTAAATTAAATGCGCGTTTTTATTGACTTTTGAAAATTAGAAATTGAAAACAACCTTTACATATTTTCAGTTTCCTTCACAATTTCAGTTTTGAGAACAGTTTTTGTTTTCTGTTTATTTTGGATTGCCAAACAAGTTTTCTAGTCTCAAAAATAGAAAATTGTTTTTAAAATATAAAATAAGGGGAAAAAACAATTACCAAATATACCCTTAATGTTTGGTAGTGCCGCAGTTATTAGTTTTCTTGGTGGATCTTCGGCTTTGTTGGTTTAAATGTTCTCTTGTTTGGCTTGTTATGCTTAATTAACAATGAGCTAGGGTTGAATTAGTGAAAGACCATGCATGCCATTTATCTTTGGTCTGTGAACTTCAAAGAGATGTTTAGAACTTCCCGTGGGGAAAAGATATTAATGTTTGTAGGAGCATTTCTTATATCACTTTCATGAAGAAGCAGTTTCAATTTGTTTGATCTTTGGCTGTTTGATATATGTAATTCTTGCAGTTAAATTGTGCTAGTCAAGCATCATTAAACATGTCCTCAAACTTGGTATTTTCATGTTTAATAATTCCTATGAGAATTATTTGGATTTGTGTAAATCTAATAGTTCATTCTGTGAGTAAAATTACTCTTTAGTGATATACATGATGTTTGACTGGTTTATAGTTTATAGTAACTAACTATGCTTTGAATGTCAATCATGTGTCCTTGGTCTTTTATGTGGAATGGTGCATGGGCTAGATGAATAATTATTTTTGGGTGTGGCTTCCATCTTAGTCATTGGTTAGCCTTTTATCATGGGACCCTTTAATTGTTAATCAAAATTGCATTACGAGAGCTATTATTTACAATTTCAAAAGTGGGGACATAAGCCCAACATTTGGTCGTGTCAAATTTGAAAAATAATGAGACAAATTTCACATTGGTGAGATTATAATGATCGGGTTTCATAATGGCTGAGTTTGAAACCCAAGGCCAAAGATATTATTTATTATAAGGAATACATTTTTTTGGGTATTAATAAGAATGATACATAATTGTTGTATTTGAGCACATATAGCGTTATTTAATTACATACATGTATATATATATTTTGAGCATGTGTGAACTTGATTGGATATTAATGTGTTTAATCCCAATATATGTTTTGTGATATTTCTTTAGATAAAATATATGTTACATGCCTTACTTGACATATTTGGGTTGTCTAAAACGTGGTATGCACAATAGTTTGTTACGAGTGCTTATAAGTAAGCAAGGATGAAGCATTAGAGTTTCATTCATTATAAGAATGAAGTTGAGAAATAACTCAATGAATGCAATAAGTTCTTGATTACCATAGAACTTGTGGGGAGAAGCTATTATTTCCATCAATTATTTGTTCATTGATATGTCTTAAAAGAAACCACTAAGACACCTTGTGAATTATGGAAAAAGTGAACGCCTTTCCATAAATTCTTTAAATGTGAGGTTGTTTGATGAAGGTGGTGATTTCTATTCTTAAAGGCTAAAAAATTATCGATTATGGTCATAAGAGTAGTGCATAGTGCCTTTTCTAATTTATGTATCTATTATTCTTATATGCATGAAAATTAATTAGAATATATTTCAAGTGCTAAACTTTTTGAAAGAAAGTTTGAGTCTACGTTTAGTATCTCTCATGATCAAGAGTTGATGGAAGAGAGGTTGAGCCTAAGCGTAGTAACAGGACAAACACCATATTCGTTTTGTCCAGATTTCATAATTCATATGTTAGAAGATAAACTTAAAGTTTCAAAGAAGTGATATCCTAAGGTGCCTTCTTGGAAAAGAAATTGTCAATAGTGCAATAAATCCATCTTAGAAATCTATGCATAGTAGTTGGTAGATCTACCACTTGGGCATTTTATAATTGATGGAATAATTGACTATTACAATGCAAGACTTGTTTTAGAAGGCTTCAAATAAAAGAAAGATGTGAGTTTTCTTGACACACTATAAACCAAAGGGGTTAATGGTTCTTGTACAAGGAAACAAAGTGCTTAAGCTTGTTAAATCTTTGTATAGATTGAAGCAAGTTTCAATCTAATGACATGAGAAATTTGCCAATGAGATAATGTCAAATGAGTTTAGATTTAATGCAACTAGTGTGTGATGTGAAATATATCACAAGAGGCTATATTGTTGTGGGATATGGTTATGTAAGTGTTGTGGATGTGATACAAGAAATGAAAATTTCTAATACATCTAATGGACTTGACTTGTCTCAATCACATGAGAATTGTGACGACAGTCTAGTGAGAACACTGTAAGTGCACAATTTGTACCCGGACCCAAACGAGTGATGGGCTCAGGCGCAAAGAGCCTTATACAATGAAATTTGTAGAGTATGAGTTTGGAACCTAGGTTAGGGATATTGAAAAGTTGATAAACAGGCTAGAAGGCCGCAATCCATACAAATAAAAGATGAATATGATAAAAAAACTCTCATCAGACATAAGCTGATGACCACTTGTATAACCTTTCTTTTTTTAAGAAAAAGATTACAATTTTTTAGTTTCCAAAAAAGAGATCCCCCACTTCTTTCCTCTCTCGTCTTCTTATATCCTTCTTCTTTTTCCCTGTTTCATCCACATGTAACACAGATTTTCCTCTTAGATACTTGTCCTATCCACCACCTTCTTAAAGTTTTCAAATAATAGTTGGAAGGCTGAATACTACTGTTCAGAGGTCATTTCTCTATTAATGCGGCCAGAGAGGTAGATGCAGGGCCTTTAATGCGGTGGTAGCCGTTTTTTCCTCAGATATTTCTCACATGTTCCTGCTTCTAACGGGATGCTTGGATCACGCATTTACCCAACAGATCTTCCAGAATTCTGTCTCTAAACCCTTTAGCAAGTCCCATGGCCTTTACTGGGCCGTCTGAGGAGATACTCCTCCTTGGACAACTCCTCCATCCTTTGTAGCATAAACTGACCTGTGGGCCTCGAAAACTCTGACTGAACGGACTTATACCAACAAACCAAGCCCAAGGCCCAAATGTGCTTCTAAGCATTTTTACCCCCCACAAACACCTTATGAAAAGAGCATATGTATTTTTTGGGAAGTCAATAAATCTAAATAGACATGCATTGTTGGATACTTGTGCCTCTTATTTGTATATATTGGTAGGGCACAGAATTATGGTAGGTCTCAACATATTGTTAGAGACATAATACCATGAGGCAGTTTCTCTCAAATGAAAATAGTTCCAGATTATAAAATGGATTTGTAATCAATTTTTTTAAGTGGAGAGCAAGTGCACTGCTCATCGAAGGGAATGGGGTTAAAGCATATGACATAAAAGTCTTCGGGATGGCAATCCAATTTAGTTGACTGGAGATCCCAAGATCTAGGTTCAAGGGGACAACTGAATCATGGAGACTAGTTTATCATGGAGACTAGTTTTTATCACTAGGGAGATAACATTTCCCACCTGTTCCTATGATGAAATAGTGATGCCTGTAAACGATGTTCAGGGTAAACTTTGCTTTTAATGATTTTTAAATCTTGGAAAACCAAGCGGGATATAGCAGGATACTCTTAATAAGAGTCATCTATATGAGTGTGAAGTAGGCCGCTTCCATGAGAGTTTTTAAGGCTGAATTCTCTAAAGCACTTCATGAATTTATTAGGATATGTTCAGGGTTGAAATGAACACAACTATATGAACGAAATATGTTCGAAAAAGAACTGTGTGAATTCTATTGTCTTGGTATACACAAACGGTTGAACAGTTCAAGACATCATGTTCACTGGTTAGCTAGTATATCCGATAGTCTATCTCAAAGGAAAGTTCAAAGCCAAAAGCTACTTCTCCCGATATAGAAAATTTTTCTTCTACTCTCTGTGTGTCTATATCATCATTTGTATTATGTTTTATCAATTTCCATTCATGTGGAGGATTGTTAGAAAAATTGTATTAAGTGATTGTTTGAATAGAACTCATTGCGTCCACATTTAAGTCAAACACGTTTCAGCTTAGGGGACAAAGACACTGTTCATGCAATGTTGAGTACTGTCCACGCACTGTTGAGCCGTGATTGTTGACTTTCTACGTGAATAGTGCACCTGTGCATTGTTTACGGGACCCACAAATATCACTTTTCAGCAACTTTTTCATTAGAAATGGATCCCATGGTACTATTCACACATTTAAAAATTATTTTGTTATAATGTTTTCAGTTTTCAACTATATCCAAATGGACTCTAAGTGAATAAGAAATTGATGTTTAATTTGTTCATTTGAAAATATTATTAAAAGTGATGAAAGTTCTGATCCCACATAGAAAAGGAAAGAGATAATATGTGAGTTTATATGCTCATGAGCTGGACATTGGATTGGGTTTTGGCATATGTGGACTAGGCCCTTTTGTCCAAATAATAATTTTTATTATTTTATTTTTTGAGTCAGTCAATTTATGCACAATAGTTTGTATTTTGAACAGTATGTCTGTTCACTAAGGTATATAAATTCATAGTTCTTTATTCATGAAAACTGTCTTTTTTGGAAAAAACTCTCTGAGAGAGAATAATTTTCTGCATTCATTTGAGTCAAAGAGAGAGAAAGAGACATAGAGTAGTTCGCGGAGCACAAACTTAGTGTGCTTTTTCTTTGTGTTGTAAATCATTTTATCTTAGGAGGCAGACGTCTGTGAGCCTCAAAGCATCACAGATTGTGTGAGGGGTGAAATTTGCTTAAAGGAGATTGTGTCAAATATAAGACTTGATCTAAATCATTCATTCTTTATGCATTTGGTATGTGAGTTTTTAATTATTTGTAGATTTCTTCTTATATATACAGTATTTATTTATTACTTTTTCCTATCACATTAATTTGTGTTATTGCTTATATTTAGATCTGTATATTGTTCTTTTTGTTTTATCACAAAAGTAAATTGTTGATATATATCCAACATAAAGCAAACTAAGAAAATACACAAACCGAAATAGCAAAAGAGGGCGTCCTTAGGTCTTGCTTACCCATGCATGGCGACTCCTTGGCTTCTCTTTAACTTCTATTTCTTCACTATAACTTGTTTATCCGTAGCAACCATACCAAACACCATCAATATTACCCCCACTGATGAGGATTTATGGCAAAGTAAGCTTAATCCATTAGCCATTGCATCTCGAACTGGAGCCCGCCTCCCGCCACCTCAACTCCATCCCCTCCACTCTAGCCGAAATTGGGATTAAAAAACTTTTGAAACTCTTATGGAGAAACAAGCGTCCCAATGTCAGGTTAACCAAACCCAATCCCCCAAAGTTTAGAAGGAATGAGGGAAAAAATGGTATGGAAAAAACCGTAAAAATCCAGGCAATGAATCTTCTTTCATCAAAATCCCACTCTTCCCTTGTAGTTTTGGAGGTTATTCCATGTCTTTAAGCTTTGGAACTCCTCCACAAACCATGCAATTCAGTATGGAGACTAGTAGTAACTTTGTTTGGTTTCCTTGCACGGATAGTTAATAGTTATTCTTGTTCCTTGCACGGATAGTTAATAGTTAATAGTTATTCTTGTTCCTCGGAAACAGTATATTGTGTTAATGAAAAATGTGGTTGGGTTTTAGGGACTGATAAAATCAGTCTGATATTAAAAATAAATATGAATTTTATTTCAACCCTTGCCCTGACTACGAATTTTTGTCTGTTGCATGGTCCACAGATGGGATTTCATTAGGCTCAACAAATGGGCACTTGTTGTGAGAGACCCTAGAAGAAACTGTGCCTGATTTTCTAGTTGGTTGCTCAATTTCCTCGACCCATCAAGTTATGGAAGTTGTTGGATTTGGTGATACCCCGCTATCATTGCCTTCTCAATTGGATCTAACCAAATTCTCGTATTGTTTGTTGTCTCACTTCTACGATGACACAAAGGAGAGCACTGACCTTACCTTGGTGGTGAATTAAAGGTCTTAGCTACACACCATTGATCCCAAGCAAGTCTGTCTCTACAGGTTTTCATTTATATGGCTATCGTTACATTATTTTTTTGAAAATTGTCGTTGGTGATACGCATATTATGATTCCAGATAAATTTCGTGTGCTAGGACCTGATGGCAATGGTGGAACTATATTGGACGTCGCAGGGTCACCTTACACCTAAATGGAAAGGTCAATTTATCAAAACATGTCAGAAGCGTTTGAGAGTCAAATGGGACGTTATGCTAGAGCTACTGACATTGGTGTTCTTGGGTCATGTTTCCAACTTATTCCCAATAAGGTTTCGTTGTATTATCCGCCATTAACTTTGATATTAATTTGAAGGTGGTGCGAAGATGGGATTGTCATCGATACATTATTTGCTGTTGGATGATCGTTCTAACTCCGTTTGTCTCTCATTTAATAACAGATGATGTTGGCGGTGTTGGTCTTAACGTTGGTTTGAGTGGTGGGCCATCGATAATGTTGGGTAATTGTCTTCAACAGCCTATTTATATGGAGTTTGATTTGGAAAATTCAAGACTGGGATTTCTACTTGTTACTAAAACAACCTTGATGCTAAATTGGTACTTGAGAATGCAAACATGGAAATAAGAGCTAGATTAAGAGCTATGTAGTATGTACTTTGCAATTCTATCTGGACCATCTTTATGTAAACTTTTTAGTAGTAATATTGCTATGGTACTTAATTACTGTAACTATAGTTAGCATGTGTTGTGTGTTTGTTTGCAGTGTTAGGCTTATACGGGTTTTGGCCTAGTGTACTAGTGTAATTTGTTTAGATGAAAACTTTATGTAAAGATAGTTTGTGTTTTTTAGTATTTGATAGCATTAATAAAATGAGTCAAAGGAAAACTATAATATTTGATTAATAAAAAAAATATGGTTTATTTTTAAAGATTGTTTTCTACTACACACACACACACACACACACACACACACACATACATATATATATATATATATATATTTATATTTTGGTTGGAAATTAAACAGCTCTATCTCAGTGGCGGAGCTAGAAATTTATCTTTGGGGGGAAGGGGGCATATATAATTTTGTGTGTGTGTGGATAAAATGTAAAATAGTAATGTACAATACTTTATAACTCAATATGTGCTATAAACAAAAATGTATCAATTAAAATTAAACAATCATGAGACAAGATTGATAAAACTATTTAATACATTATAAGGGATATAAAAAAGAAAGCAATGAAAAGTAAATTAAAAAAATCAAAATAAAGGCAATAGTACCTGGGAAGAGTATCAGGGTATAGATGGAGCCGGTCAGCTATGGGGCATTGCTGCACAGTTAGGTGACCTAGGGATGAGGATGAGGGGCTCACGGTACAAACAAAAGCTTCAATCTTTCACTTGTGACCTGTGTACAAAAAAAAAAAGGTGAGGCAAACACGCAGAGAGAGAGAGAGAGAGAGAGAGACTTGGTGATGCGGCACATTAACAACGTTTTTGACTTTTCAATTTTTCTACCGTACAAGTAAGCTCTAGATGTGTTAGGATGAAAATTATAATTTTTTTCCCTTTTTTTTGTTGAGGTAATTATTATAATACATATGTGTTCATTTTAAAGATATTGAATGTTTAGTTATTGTAATTTGTTGATATATGTATTTATAGATTGTATTTTATTTAAATAAAAATTATGTTTATTTTTAGACTTTCTTAAATATATATGTATATTATCAGGTATGGAGGCCAAAGTTGATACTAAACATAGGAAAATAAGATAATTTTATAAAAAATTATTTTTGGAAAATGAATCATTTTCTAGAAAGCATTATCACCAAAATAATCAAAGCATTATATTATACTCCTATATATTTTTTGTACAACACACATATCATGCTTATATAAAGTCAATCCCCTATACATCTTACACATTATTCAATATAATAAGTCATTCAATTTGTTGATATATCCACCATTCTTCTCCACTAAGACCCTTTCATGCAAGCCAGAGTAAGGAATTTTTGTTTGAGGGCCGAGTTGCGGCACTACTATATTAGTCAAGACGACACCCCCCTACACACACTCTTTTTATTTGATAATTTATATATATGCACATTAAAAAAAGTGCTTAGTATATATTTTCTATCAAAATTATGTTTGATGATGATTTTTCATAGAATAAAATTCATCTTTTACCGTTTTCATAGTGAAAATTTTAAAAAGTTTTATTTTCAATACAAATGATTAAATTGTATACCAAAGAGAGTAAAAAATATTGCAATTCCTTTAATGAAAATTTCTAAACATGAATGATCCAAAACTTGGAGGAACAAGTTTGGCTCCAAATACATTTGAGGCTATCTTGTTCTAATCCATTATGTGGCAATTATAGAGACATTTCATGTGTAGTTTTAGTCACAATTTTTTTGATAAGTCACTGACTTGTTTAATCACCACATAATAGGTTGAAAAAGACAAATCTAAACATGCTTGCTACCAAACTTTATGATAGGCCAAGAATGTATTGACTCCCTGTGATGAATTAATTGATTAATTAATTAGTCAAGTTTATTAATTAATCAAATTAACATACAAGCATGTGGTAGCACAAACAAATCACCACTTAACTAAAGTATGCAGCGGAAAATAAATTGACACGGTGATTTGTTTACAAATGGGGAAAACCTATATGGCAAAAACTCCACCGGGTGATTTTAAGGTCACTACTCCTGAAAATTCACTATTATCACAACAAGTAGTAACAAGTAAAGGAATTCTAGTACCTTATACCAATCTATAGTTGAACCCTTATCCCAATACTCAAGTGGACTTGTTTTGTAGTGATAATCTTTCATTTTCAATGCATGGCTCTCAGTACGTGACTAACTAATTACGCGGATCCCAGTACGTAACTTCAATCACCAACTAGAGAAGATTGTTGGCTGCAAAATTATTTAGTTCACCACGCGATGAAGATCGAGAAGCTCCTTGGTCACAAAACCCTACGATGCACAAGCACAACAACTTCTTTACAAGAAAGATGAACTAGGGCAAATTTCGTCTTTGGTCACAATTTGCATGAACAAACTTTGCTCAACACTTTTGCAAATTGTATCACCTTTGACAGCCCTTAAAATAATCATTTTATATGTTTAGGGTTGTGAGAAAAAAAGCCTAAATATACAATCACGGATTGAATGAAAAACAGATTAGAAATTTTGAGTTTCATAAACCGCAATAGATACCCTAGCTGTCGAGTAGCTGTTGAGCCACGGGCTGAAACAGCTCTTTTAATCCTTGATAGATACTAGCTGTCGAGCTTTAATGAACAAAACTTTTCACATTTAAATTTTGGACAGACTTGCATGGCTTTAACACTTGAACTTGAAACAAGGTTTATTGAAATATTAAACACATCTTAGATTTACCCAATTACAAGTAAAGTGCATTTTGTCAAAGAATTAACCAATTACATAAAATAGTGGCATATGTTCCTAACATTGAATCACATATATTCTAACACTTTATCAAAAATTTAACATATATAAAAGCACTTTTTTCTATAAAAAATAAAATGCAGAAAAATAAAGTTATATTTCTATAACTATTAGACTAATTATTTTTTAAGAGTATCATTGCATTGGACTAACTCCAATATTGGGGGGGGGGGGGGGCAACTCCTATTTCTGTAGGTTAAAATTTCAAAATTTTAAAATAATCATATGTGTAACTTCACCACTGCTTTCATGCATTGACTTCTAAACTCAAGTTAGTCGTCATTCACCTGGGTTTGAGTGGGGGCTTTTACAATATAAGGCCAACAGATTTAGTATTACTATACTTGAACTACACTCTTATTTCTCTTTTAGGTAAACCACTTTTATTTTACAATATAAAATATATATTACTATATATTTTGAAAATGATTTAACCATTGGATTGCATGTTCTTTATGCTATTAATACACATATCAATTTTTTTGTTAATCAGATATTATTTACTATATGATTTATAAGTTTAAATTACAAAAACTTGCAATTTAAAAATTTATTGATGACATAGCTATTGATCTTTACTTTTCTTGAAATTTTTAAAAGGATGGAGAATATAAGAAGAAGATGTAATCCAAAGGTAAATTTGTCAAAATTCACTTCTAATAAAAAGATATTAAGTAAAGTCATAGCCTAAGGTTACAACCAATTTTGCAGCTAAACTTTGTCATGTAAAGAATTCGGTATAATAAGTCATTAGACTTTATCAAGGAGAAGCCTAACTTGTTTTTTGGTTTTTAATTTTGTTCACATAGTATCAAGCGTTGAAAATTTTATTTTCACCTATAAAGAAATTTACATTTTTCATGGGTATACAATAAACATTGTGATAGACTAGGAAAAACTATTAGAAGGTTAATGGTTAGCATTTTAAGTTTTAACATAATACTTGTTAGGACATATGTGTTTCTTGTTAGGAATATATGTCATCATGTATTGGCTAATCCTTTGACAAAACATACTTTACTTGTATTTGGGTAGATTTAGGATGTGTTTAATACTTCAAGGAGCAAGGAACAAGGTTTCAAGTTCAAGTTTTAAAGCCATGCAAGTCTGTCCAAGAAACAAGTGCAAAAATGCTGATTCATTAAAGCTCAACAGCTCTCAACAGATAGCTATCTATCAAGGTCTCGATAGCTGCTCGACAAATACTATCTATCGAGAATTACAAAATTTGGATTTCCAAATCTGATTTTTGGCCCATGCTGACATGTATGTGTAGGGTTTCTTTTCTCACAACCCTAGACATATATAAGACTTATTTTAAAGGTCTTCACATAAGAGAATACAAGGAGAACACATGCAAAAAGTGAACGATGCTTTATTTTCTCTAAGAGAAGCTACTGCATCTTTGCGCCTTAGGATTTTGTAACCAAGTGCTTCTTGATCTTCATTATTGATGAAGTGAAAAACTTTGGAACCAAAATTCTTCTTCCTTAAGGTTGTGAGTGCGTCGCGTATTGGGATTCGTGCAAAGGAGTGAGTCACGTACTAGAATCCGTGCATCAAAAGGATGACGCTCATATACTGAAGAGTTCAGAGGTTCTAAAGTGGTAGAAAGCTTCTACTGTTAGTTCATTTATAGGGATTGTAGAGTCTAGGGATAAAAATTTTGTACTAGATCTGAAATTTATTTTTATTATAGTGGATTGCTTTTCGGGAAGATTTTCCCCCAGGTTTTTTACTGTAAAACTAATTTGTTTCATTGGTTTTCCTAAGTTATCATATCTTGTCTTATTTGCTTTTCCGCTGTGCATTTTGACATGATATTGATGTTTGTTTGTTTTAACAAGTTTTAAAATGAAGATTGCATAGAATGTATTGATCACTTATGATGACTTAATTGATTAATTAGCCAAGTTTATTAATTAATCAAATTAGTATGCAATGTACGTGACAGCACAAACAAATCACCAACTAAAATAAAATGCAACAGAAAATAAGTTGACAAGGTGATTTGTTTTCGAATGGGGAAAACCTCCAAGGCAAAAACCCCACTGGGTGATTTTAAGGTCACCACTCTCGAGAATTCACTATTATCATAACAAACGATTACAATTAAAAGAATCCCAGTACCTTATATCAACCTACAGTTGAACCCTTACCCCAATACCCAATTAGATTTGTTCTGTAGTGACAATCTCTCATTTTAATGCACGACTCCATGTACATGACTAACCAATAGATGCGCGGATCCTAATACGCGACTTAATCACCAATTTGAGAAAGATGTTGGTTGCAAAATTCTTCAGTTCATCACACAATGAAAATTACAAAGTTGCTTGGTCACAAAATCCTATGGTGTACAAATACGACAGTTTCTTTAAGAGAAAGAAGAACTAGGGCAAACTAGGTTTTTTGGTCACAATTTGCGTGAACAACTCTTTTCTTCACACTCGTGCAACTATGCAACCTATGACGACCCTTAAAATAATCCTTATATATGTTTAGGATTATGAAAAAAGAAAGCCTAAACACATTCTCACGGATTAGAATGAAATCAGAACTGAAAATCTGATTTTCATAATTCTCGATAGATATCCTATTTGTCGAGTAGTTATCGAGCTTCGGGTTTAGATAGTTTTTTAAACCTCGATAGATACTAGCTGTCAAGCTAGCTGTTGAGCTTTAAAAACCAGCACTTTATCACTTGATTCTTGGACAAACTTGCATCATTTTAACCCTTGAACTTGAAACCTTGTTCCTTGAAGCATTAAACACATCCTTGGTCTAGCTAATTACAAGTAAAATGCATTTTGTCAAAGGATTAGCCAATACATGATGACATATGTTCCTAACATGAATCACGTATGTCATAATAATCTCCCCCTTTGGCAATTTGTGACAAAACCACAACAAATAAATGAACATATGAGAGAAGTCATAAATCACTCAACTCATACTCATTTGTTGCATACAATAAAATCTATCCTAACATAAGCTGTTGAAAAACTTTGCAAGAAGAGAGTTCATGGCAAGGAAGACTTTGAAAACCTGTATTTCTGAAACACTTTAAACAAAACTCATCAAGACATTTTAGTGTGAAACAGAAATAAATGATAGCATACAAATATATAAGAACCATGCGTATAAAGAGAGAAAAGAAACAACACATGAATAGATAGGTGAAAGAACTGTAATAACAACCTCAATATATATATATATATATATATATATATATATATATATATATAATATATATATATATATATATATATATATATATATATATATATAATATAATATAATAACAAGGTTTGCTATCACAAAGTGGTCACAAGACCAAAGGTACATGGACTAAGTATTTAAAAGATAAAGAAAAGAAAAGATACATAAGTTCTCTTCTTGCAAAGTTTTTCAAGAGTTTATATTAGGATAGATTTTATTGTATTCAACAAGTGAGTATGAGTTGAGTGATTTATGCCATCTCTCATATGTTTATTTGTTTGTTGTGGTTTTATCACGGATTGCCAAAGAGGGAGATTGTTAGGACATATGTGATTCATGTTAGGAACATATGTCATCATGTATTGGTTTATTCTTTGACAAAAAACACTTGTAATTGGCTAGATTTAAGATGTGTTTAATACTTTAAGGAATAAGGTTTCAAGTTCAAGTGTTAAAGTCATGAAGGTCTGTCCAAGAATCAAGTGATGAAGTACTGGTTTTTAAAGCTTGACAGCTAGTATCTATCGAGGTTTATAAAGTTGTCTAAGCTTGAAGCTCGATAGTTACTCGACAGATAGGGTATCTATCGAGAATTATGAAAATTAGATTTTCAGTTCTGATTTCATTCCAATCTGTGAGTATGTGCTTCGGCTTTCTTTTCTCACAACCCTAAACATATATAAAGATTATTTTAAGGGCCGTCACAGGTTGCACAGTTGTACGAGTGTGAAGAAAAGAGTTGTTCATGCAAATTGTGACCGGAAACCTAGTTTGCCATAAATCTTCTTTTTCTTGAAGAACTTGCTGTGTTTGTACACCGTAGGGTTTTGGAGATGCCAAAGTAGGGAAGAAAAGAAAAGATACATAAGTCCTCACTACATTCCTCAAAGTATAGACACTCTCCCTAACAAAAATCTCCTATGTACTAACTCTTCCCCTAAATACATGACTATTTTCATACCCAAAACTACTCTCCCTTTTTGTCACGAATGACAAAGGACAAGTAACTCAAGCAGTCATCTCATCATCGCTGGAGGAGCTAGCACCATCATCCTCATCATCACCACCATCAAAGTCACCATCGTCGTCCTCATCCTCAGAAGTCTCTGGAGAAGGAGTAGGAGACTCAATGAAGCCACCAAGGCAAGCCTGTCGTCGTGCAATACGACCGGCACTGGTGTTCACCTGACACAACTCATTGTTGAGATTGTCAAGGCGAGCATCCATGCGCTGAAGCTACGCCATGATCACAGACCCATGCGATGCATGAGAATAAATAATTATCTTATATTGTAATATAATGTATAATTTTTTCTCTAATATTTGTTGAAGATAATTTGTTCTCCTTACAAATTAAAAAGTTCATATTCAATCCAACTAGGTCTACTTAGGTCCAAGTTAGTCCACTCAGTCAATTTCTAATCCCTTCAGTCCATTTTAGTTTTATTGGGCCTTAAATTGATTATTTTTGTTGGTTGCCTTTTCAAATTTACCTAAAAAATTAACCTTTTTTTTTTCTTGATTTTTGGGTTGAAAAGTATGAAATTTTGTTATATTTTGGCTAAACTTTTTAGTTGCAAGTAAAAATATACAAAGAATTTAGACATTAGAAATTAGAAATATGAGCCCTAAAAATGTAATAAAAATGATAAATATTCAAAAGTCTTATTTGGTCTACATTAGTTTTATCCGGTTCATTTTATCCTCTTTAGTTAAATTTGGTCCTATTCCATCCATACGGACCTATTTAGTCCATTCGGCCCACTAAAGTTCTATTCGGTCTTACTCAGTCCACATTGGCTCTATTTGGTCCACCTTGGTCCTATTCGGTCCATTATATCCACTTTGGTCCATTTCAGTATTATTCGGGCCATTTGGTTCACTTTAGTTCTATTCGGTCCATTTGTTCACTTTGGTTCTATTTCGTCCATTTGCCCACTTTGGTTCTATTTCGTCCATTTTGTCCACTTTTATTCAGTCCACATTGGTTCTACCGGACTCCCTAATTGTAGTTTGAAAGGATTGTGCTTGGTCTACCGCAGCTAAATAGGCTGTTTAAAGACCAAGTGGTGCACAGGGCGAGACTCTTGCAATGCACAAACACTAGAAATCGAGAATATACATATGAATCAACATGAAAAAAGCAGTGCAAACAAGTGTAATAAAGGAAAAAAATGAAATAATTGCTCAGGATCCTGAAATCAGTGGGGAAATATTTCATTGATTTTCTTAGTTTTGGATTACGATGAGCTCACCAAGACTTAATGCAAAGTTCAAATAAGCTAAAAAATTATAGACTTAGATGGATCTTTTAGGTCTCCAAGACTTGTAAGATTTGAATCCTTTTGAATCCAAGCATGTGCTCTGGTGGTTGTTTCTAAGATACCGGGAGGTATTTCCCTGTTTTCTTTTAGTTTTATAGAGCTTCTTCTTAATGATTCTATTTGTTCTTTTTCTTGCTGAATCCCCCAACGTTGGCTGCTTTCCCCCTTTTTATAGTGTTACATTAGGGTTTTGGGGTACCATTGATTCTTCCCTCCTTGGCCCCCTAGGTATTAGAGCCCCTTGTTTATCTCAGCTCTCCTGACAACTGCTCCTTTCCTTATTTTCCATAGCTCCCTTCTTTTGATTTTTTTTTCTTGAAAATGTCTTGCTGACTTTCTACTCTGAGATGCTTTTGCCTTCCAAGTCCCTTTTTTGTCTGTCTTCTCTTTTCAGGCTTACCCCCTTTTAGCCGCCCCTTCCTTTTGTCATTTTTCCCAATAAGTGAAGTCTTCTTCTGTGAAACCGAAGGTTTCCCTAGCCATTTTCTTTCGTGGATTTCTTATCCTGGGTTCCCCGAGACACTGACTTCCTATCCCTGAGTCGTTGCTTTCCAAATCCTTAGGCCTTGTGCTGCATTACTGGTTGCTTCGAGAAAAGGCTCATTTGTTTCTTGTTCTTGGTACCTTTTGAATTGTCTTAATCCTCCTTTAGCTGTGCTGTACATCCAAAGGTCCCAAGCAACCCCCCTGGCGTTTTTCCTCAGCTTCTTTTCTTTCTCTGGTCCTAGCGGGCTGAATTCTTTTCTTTCCCCTTTCTGTTTTTCCTATAGACCCCTCACCCCCTTTTGGGCCTCAGGTCCATCATCCCTCTTTCTTTTGTAGTCCTAATCTTTCTCTTCTTTTTCAATTTTTTATTTCCCACGGATTGGCCCAATGTACCACCTCCTTGGGCCTTTTATCATGTTTTCTTATATATATATATATAATTTAGACCTTAACATTTGGCCCCCTGAGCTCGTGGGTTGCCTGCAGCCCACGCGTGAGTAATGTGGAGTTTGAGTTCCCGTAGAGTTTCCCTTTTTGTTCATTCAGGGTCTCGACTTCCTTGACTTTGGAGTACCCTGGTCTTCTTTGCACGTTGTAACTCTCTTCCTCTTCATACGGGATGTGGCAGTTAACCTCTCCTTCTTTTATTTTATTTTTATTCAAAAGAGTGGGAAAGAAAAACTCCCTCCCCCCCCCCCCACTTTCCTCGTTTCTTGTAACTCCTATTAATAACTACCAATAACTTTCTTCCTTGAAATTAAATTTGGCAACTGGCGCATCTTTCCATACATTGTCTTCCCTAACTGCCTTTGGTGCCATTATTGTGATTGCTTCATACATATATATATTTTTTGACTTTTTCATTCTCAAACTTATCTCTTTCTTCTTAGCTAACTTTTGCCTTCCTCCCCTTCCTTTTTTTTTTCTTTTACATCCCTGTGCTCTCCATTCTTTAACCTCTCTATTCCTAACATGCCCTCTGTTACGATGGCTTCCTCTTCATCAAAAAAGGAGAGAGCGCACTCCCAGCCCCTCTGAAGGTGAGGGCTCCTCTAGCTTTGTGCAAGGTGAATCTCAGGGAGTTACAGAGCGTCCAGCCTTCCCTTTACGGGACCCATGGTACACTCCTAGCTTGTTCTTCCCTGGGGCGTCTCATGGTGAGGCCCCTCCATCTTCTTATGCCTGGGTGTTCTTTGGTGAGGCTGGTTTTGCTAGTTCCGCTTAGGTACCAGACCTAAGAGATATTTTAGATCTTCAGATCAGGCAGGGATCTCACGAGGCGGTCCTTATTTTCTTTGATTTTGTCCTTGGGAGGATCTCTGGTTGGCCCATCTGGGCAGATAAAGAACTTTCTGATGGTGAGTTCGTGGATTGCCTGTAGCACGCCAGGATCCTGAAGGCAGTGGCAATTTCCAAGAACCTTGAAGGTTTCAGAGATGTTAAGGGTCTCAAGCATTTGGTACGCCGTTGGTGTCCTTCCCTTCATACCTTCTTCTTTTCTGTTGGTGAGCTTACGATTACTTTGGAGGATGTGGTCAACAACTTCCTCCTTCTAGTGTTTGGGGATGAGAATCCTTTTACCATTAGTCTTTTTGACGAGGATCTCGAGGTGGAATATGGGTTATATGCTCATTTTGGTGGGCGTGGTAACTCTCCCAGCGGGAAGCCGTCTAGAATGAGTAAATGGGTGATGAATCTTTCGCGGGAGAAAGACAAAGAAATTAGGCGAGCTGGGTTTCTGGCGCTCTAGCTCAGTAAGTTCCTGTTTAGTGAGTTCCCCGGATATGGGGTTAAATCCGCTTTCTTCCGTTTGACGATCGGGATGGCCTAGGGTGTTCGATATCCTTTAGCTCCCATGTTTTTGGGTTATGTTTATTCTCAATTGGATTTGCTCCACAGAGACAAAGTTGAAGGTGACTCTTGCTATGTGATCACCTTGTCCCTCCACTGTGCCATCCTCCAAGTATTTATGTGGGACTGTTCTTTAGTTACTTTAGCTAAATGTAGGAATTTAAAATTTGTAAAGGATAAATTTGAGGGATCCCCTGATGTAGTGAAAGGTCTATGTGGTAGTTCCACTAATAGTCACCCCATCATCTTTCATTAGGCTAGTTTGAAAGGTGGTGGTCTTAATTTGGTCGAACTATTTGATCAGGTAGGGCACTTGAAATGGCGATCTCCTCGGGAGTATGACCATGGGTTTGCTTGTGACTCTGTGTTAGCTTCTTTTCTTAATTCTCCAGGGAACACTTTTGATTTGTGTCCTGGTGATGAGAGCAACCTGGCCTACTTGGCTTGTATTAGTCCTTCAAGGCTTCTGATGCCCTCCTCAAGTGGCCCCAGGTATACCCATTATTCAGCACACCGGGTGCTCCGATGATTTGGCTTTGACCAGGATATCCCTCCTATGTTTAAGGATGTAGTACCTTCCCTCCCTTCTCTGGATCCGTACCTGAGACCTCAAGCCTTCTTGTATTGGTCATGCATAAGTTCCCAGTTTGTGGTGCCCAACTCTCAGAGGGGAGTCTTTGCCTCTGGTGGTTTTGTTGGATATTGGAGAGAGTACAAGAGTCCTTTGTTGACTATGTGGGTTTTGGAAAAATTAGGAGACTGCCTAGCCCCGATATCCTTTCTGCTCCGACCTCTAATAGGTGCTTGTCCCTTATACTGCTGGTATTGTTTCTCCTGCCGTAAGTAGCAAGACAGGTTTCGCAGAGTGGCATACTTCTAGGGGTGGTTGGGTGTGCTATGCTTAGGATTTTATGGAAGAGTGGCAAGGATGTGACCTTGTGGTTGGTGCTTCCTCTGGAGTGCCAATTAAAGGAGGGGCAGTAGAGCGATTGGGGCTGCTACTCCCGTAAGTAAGGGCAAAGAGAAAAAATTAGGCAGGAGAATGTTAAGTAGGCTAAACTTGAAGAAGGTGTTGAGACGGGCCATGAAACCAAGAAAAGAAAAACTTCGAAGTCCTAGAAACAGCTGGTAATTTTTTAGGAACTCGAGAGAGTGAGTTCCTTTGTAGTGGGAAAAGAAGTTGGGTGTTCTTTAGCCCCCAAGTCTCGAGTAAAGACTAAGGTAGAGTCCTCTCTCTCTCAGGCTCCTGTGAGTTCTCCAGTCCAAGGTTCTTTGGGATCCTTTGATCTTGTACCCCAATCTCTTATAGGACCCTTTGGGTGTACCCGTAGTAAACAAAAGACCACTGGAGGTTCTGTAGAGAGAGAAAGAAGTTCAAGGCCTCTTTCCTTCTTTTCTCCTTTTATTTTGGTGGATTGTCATTGTTGTTACAGCTCCTTTCTTTCTCCTTTATCTGATGTTTGACCATTTTCTTCCCTGCAGTCCAAGCGTAAGTTAGACCCCAAGAAAGGCAGGAGTCAATCATCCGGTGATGACGTGGTGCGTCCCTCTTCGTGCCTTTCTCTCTTTCTTTTTCTTCTTCCCTTTTTTTTTTAATTTTATATTGTGTACTTATACCCATATTTGTAGGTGGAAGTGTACCCTCTCGTGGTGGGCAGGACTTTGGAAGAAGTAGTGGTTACCACTTCTTCTGTTGGTTTTCCAGGCGTGGAAGAAGAAGCTTCTGGTGGTGGTGCAGCTGAGGAAACCGGGCAGCCAACGTGGGACATCCTATCTATTCCATCTGCTGTTCCTCTGGCTACCCAGGATCCTGAAGCCCTTTAGCCTCTTGCTTCCTTAGACCTTCTGCCTAGGCAGACTTCGAGTCTTGCCAAAACTATGTTGCCTGATCCATCCATTCAAGCAGGTAAGCCCCCACTCTTCTTTTATGAAACGCTTGACCTTATTTACATATGTTTTCTTTTTAGACTTCCCTTCTTCTCTTCTAATTTGTCAGGTCAAACTAGTGCTAGATCTGCCCCTGAGGCTGCTCATTCCTTGGAATTAGAAGGTTCTGAAGGTGCATGTTGATCCCCTTTACTGTACCACCTTCTCTTTTCTTCTTCCGTGCTCATCCTTTGCTTCTTTCTCCTATGGCGATGCTCCCAGCATCCCTTCCTTCTTTTAGCCATTTTGCTAAGGTTTCCTCACCCTTTCTTCAACGTGCTGCGTGTTCCTTTATAGAGTCCTCCAGGGAATCAGAAGAGCAAGAGGGGGGAGTTCCACCACAGGAAACTGACACAGGTACTCTCCCTTTTCTTCTTTTTTGCACTTTTCTCCTTTTTCCTTTTTATGCCTCTTTCTTTCTTGGCTTCGTTCTTCCTATTGAATTATGCTTGTTCTTGCAAGCATTGGCACAGGTGCTGGGGGTTCTCAATCCATGGTTCCTGAGATGGCCGTGGGAACTGCTCAGATTGCCGACTCTCAGGCTAGGACCCCTCAAACTATCCAGAAGATTGAGAGTTCTCCAGCGCCTGTGAGTGGAGACGTGTCGATGAGGGAAGCTTCAGAAGCTGTTGTTTCAGATCCTACCTCGGGACTTCCTACCTTCCTGGCCCGTTTTGATCTTATGGAGTAAAACAACCTTCCTACGAGCCATTTTCATTGTTTTGGGGCTTCCTATGGCAACTTCCTGCGTTTCTCTGTGCTTGTGGAGGGTCTGCCGTTGTTGGAGGGGTTGCTCAAAGTCCATGGAGACTTCACCAGTGGCTTTAGGGGAGGCATGTTTCTGGGTAACATCCTAATGGAGCTATTGTGTGCCGTGCTGATCTCCTTAAGGAATTCCTCTCTTGACTCCTTATCAGAAGAAAAGCTCTTGGAATGGAGAGGAGTGGTGCAGGATCTTTTGGAGGCGAAGTTCAACCTATCCTTCCTGCTGGTTCACTTGCGTTCACTGGCCCATATGCTATTCCAGAGGCGGGTTTCCAGGAGTATAGATGCTGAGATCGTTGTTGCTGAGAAGGCTCTAGCTCGTGCTCACAAGGTCTGGCAGGACTTGAAGGCAAAAAGGCAAAGGGTTCTGCCTCTTTCAGCTGTCCCTACCATTTCTCCAGATGTTTCTTTACTGATTGGCCTCCTTCCTTAGCTTTCTTCCTCCTTTTAGCTAGTTTAAATACATTTCTTTTTTTCTTTTTTTTTGGCCTGTATAAAATTTGCCTTTCTTAGACATTGTTTCTGGCTTTCCTTTTTTTTTTTTTTTTTTTTTTTGTGTTATGGACTTTGCACTTGTATTGTCTTTTTTTTTTTTAGGACTGCTTCTGTCTCTTAACAGTGTATTGGCTTGTCTCTCTTCCTTTTTTGTACATTGTTTTTTTTTTCTTACTGTTTTTTTTCTACATATATATGCATCGAGTTCTGGACCATGACCCCTGCGAGTCTTACCATAGGGGCTGGACCAGGTACCTTGCCGGTTACTTTACTGCTCAAGTGTTGAATTGGGTACATTGGGTCCTCTCCCCCCCCATTTTTTTTGGGAAAGTCCCTAATCATGGACTAGGCAGGTCTTCTTTTGCCAAATACTGGGCTAGGTACCCTGGGTACTTATTATCTTTTTTTTTTTACCTGTGGTTCTAGGCCATGTACTTTTGGACTAATTGTGATGTGGGTCCTGGATCGTATGCCAGAGTTTTTGCATTGATCCAGGTATCCTCCTCAAGTTTACCCATGTTTGGATTTTTACAGTATTTAGTCTAACCATAGTTTAAAGGAAATAAACAAAAGGCTTCATTGAATCAAAACATGGTTGTTCATTTTGAAGAACACAGAACAGTTGTTAACATAGTAAGAAACCCAGAGTGTTTGTTTTTTTTTTTTTTTTCAAGGGTTCCTGGATAATGCTACTTAAACAAAATTCATGATAAAGTAAAAGGGAAAGATAAAAAAATACTTGGCGGACCGGAGAAAAAAGGAAAGGAGGTCCCGATGTACTGAGAGCTTGTTTTCCTATGCATAGTACTGTTTCAGTCACTTCCTATTTATGGGCTCTGTTAGGACTGTTCCATCTTCTTTTGTAAGGTAGTAATACCCACTATGATGGGCTTCTATAAGGATGAAAGGTCCTTCCCATTTTGGGGCGAATTTGGAGGGTCCTGGGAGGTTTCTTCTTTCATGTTCTGCTGTCCTTAGTACCAACTGGCCTTTAGTGAAGGCCATTGGGTGTACCGCCTGTGCGTATGCCTTAGTCATTCTTTACTAGTACCTCTGGCTTCTCCTCTTAGCCAGTTCTGTTTCTTCCTTTACCCCTTCCAGATCTGCCAGTCTCTTTTCATTGCTTGTGTCCTCAGTGTCCTCTTGGCTTTCTTCAAGTACTACTCTTGGTGTAGGGACAACTAACTCCACAGGACTAATGGCTTCTGTCTCATAGACCAGGGAGAATGGTGAGAATCCTGTGGCTGTTTTTACGGAGCTCCTACATGCCCAAAGTACGCCTGTCAAGTGGTCACTCCATTTTTCACCATACTCATGCTTCATCTTTTTGAGGATTTTCAGTATCACCCTATTAGTGGCCTCAGCCTGGCCATTTCCCTGTGGGTAATATGGTGTAGACCTTCCATGCTTGATGCAGTATTCTGCAGTCAGGCTCTTCATGTCCTTGTTTATGAACAGGGTTCCATTGTCGCCGATCAGTCTTTTGGGGATCCCGAACCTTGTAATGATATGTTCTCGAATGAAGTTTGCTACAGTTGCTCTTGTGGCCTTTTTCAAAGGGATAGCTTCTACCCACTTTGTAATGTACTCAGTGGCTGCTAGGATCCATATGTAACCATTGGAAGGAGGGTTTATAGGCCCTATGAGGTCAAGCCCCTAAGTGTGGAAAGGCCATGGCGTTGTCTTATCCTGCAGTACATTTGGGTGAGTATGAATTGCATCTCCGAGTATTTGGCAGGCATGACAAGTTTTGCCTAATTCCTCAGAGTCCCTTTTCATTGTTGGCCAATAATACCCCAATAGTAGCAGTTGCTTGTGAAGTCTTCTTTTTCCTGGGTGACTCCCACAATCACCGGAATGGACTTCTCTGGCTTCCTTTGGCCCCATGCATCTCAGGGGGTCCCTATTGTACCCCTTCTTGAATAAGATCCCATTTTGTAAGAAGTACCTGACCACAAATTTCTTGAACTGGTGGGCTAAGTCCTGTCAATTGGTAGTATCCCTTGAGCCAAGTACTCCATAAGTGGAGTCCTCCAATCTTCTGTGACAAAAACGGCGTAGCTTTCCACTTTGTCTATCGAAAGCTGACATTTTTGGCACTTCTCCTATATAGTCGCTGCCTCTTTGCTCATGCTGGGCCAATAGTACCCCATGCGTTGCATTCTTCTGTATAGACTAATCTTTTCTGCAACCCCACAGGCTTTGCTATGCAGCTCTTCTAATCTCAGCCTCCCTTCCTTTTCATTGATACACCTAGATAGGATCCCTTCGGGTAGTCTCCTGTATAGTTCCCCTTCTATCATAGTGTAGTCTTTTAGCTCTTTGATACTCCCCTCATGTCCTGACCCTTTTATTTTTTCTTTGACCTCATTTCTCCAGTCTTGCTGCTCTAGTTCCTCGGAGAAAATCCTTCGGAGGACTTCTATGATGGAGTGTTCTTGCCTACTTACCCTTATCAAGGTGTTTTTTCCTTAAACAGACATTTAGGACCCCAAGGTGGCTAGTGCATCGGCGAACCTGTTTTCACTCCTCTGGGTGTACTCGATGTTGAAGGTTTGGAATTCCTGCTCCAGCCTTTACGCTCAGGTCCTGTAGGCTGCCAAACTTTGTTCCCTTAATGCAAAGTCACCTTTTACTTAAGAGACTACAAGATTGGAGTCTCCTAAAACCCTCATGTGTTTTACTCCTATAGCGAGTGCTATGGTCAGCATAGTCAGATACGCCTCATATTCAGCGGCGTTGTTTGAGTAGGAGAATCCTAGTTTGAAAGATAGGGGTAGGGTATCCCCATCTTGACAACTTAATATAATTCCCAGTCCATTTGAGGTTGCCGTTGCTGACCCATCAAACCTTATCGTCCACTTTTTCCCTGGGAGTTCTATCACTGCCACCTCCCCGAGGATTTCTTCACTTAGCAAACATTCCTCACTCTCGAGGAACTGGGCTAGCAGGTCTGCTATGGCTTGGCTTTTGACAGCCTTGGGGGTTCTGATGCCTATGTCGTACTGAGAGAGTAAAACCAACCATTGCGCTATCCTTCCTATCAAGAGGGGCTGATGGAGAAGTGCCCTTATAGGATGAGACTTAGTCACCAAAAGGATCTGATAGGCTGAAAAATACCGTTTCAGCCTTTGGGATGCGTAGATAACCACTAGGCATGCCTTCTCTATCTTGGGGTACTTGGTTTCAACATCCTTAAGTGTCCTGCTCACGTAGTAAATGGGTTGCTCATTCCTATCATCGTCTTCTTGCACTAGTAGGGCTCCTATAGCTTGGGAGTTTGATGGTAAGTATAGCAACAGAGGTTGCCCACACACTGGTGCTTGGAGAGTGGGCAGGCAGTTCATGATCTGTTGGATCCTCCGGAAGGCCTCTTGTTGTTCAGCTCCCCAGGTAAACTTAGTCCCCTTTTTCAACAGTTTGGATAAGCCACTTGTGACCGAAGCTAATCCTGGCACAAACCTTCTGATGTAGGAGACCCTCCCCAGGAAGCTTTTGAGCTCCCTTGCAATTATAGGCCTTTTCATTGTGGCAATTGCCATGGCCTTTGCTAGATCCACACTTATGCCTTTATGGTGTACCAGGAACCCAAGGAATTTCCCAGCAGACACCCTGAAGGCACACTTCATGGGATTCATGCGTAGTTTGTATTTTCTACATCTCTCAAAAACTTGTTCAAGCACTTGGAGGTGTCCTGCCTTTGTTTTTTATTTCACCACAATATCATCCACATAATCTTCCATCTCCTTGTGCATCATGTCGTGGAAGATGGCTGTCATGGTTCACTGGTATATGGCCCCTGCATTTTTGAGGCCAAAGGGCATCACAGTGTAATAAAAATTTCCAATTAGGGTTCTAAAAGCTATCTTTTCTGCATCCTTGGCGGCCACGCGGATTTGATTGTATCCACTATACCCATCCATAAACGAGAACATAGAGCTCCCCACGGCTGAGTCCATGAGGAGATCAATATTGGGCAGAGGGAACTCATCTTTTGGGTATGCCTTATTTAGGTTGTGGAAGTCCACATAGCAATAGATTTGGCCATTCTTTTTCTTCATGGGTACTATGTTGGAAAGCCACTTGGGATGTTGAATGGGCTTGATGAACCCAGCTGCCAGCAGTTTCTTGACTTCTTGGGTTATCTGAGCTTCCACATCAGTATGAAAGACCCTCGCTGGCTGGACCACTGGCTTAACCCCCGGATCCACATTGAGAGCATGGACCACCAATTCTGGATCTAGACCGGGCATCTCGTCATAGGTCCATTCAAACACGTCCATGTACTTTTGGAGTAGGGCTATTAACTGCTCCTTTTTGTGCATTGTTAGCTAGCTGTTGATGAAGACAGGCTTCTAGGATCCCAGTTCGGCTCCCAAGTTTATTTCTATTTGCTCTTCTTCAGGCTGAATTTGGGCCTCCTGAATTGGTTCCTTGGGGATTTCTTCTTGGGCGACCATACAGCCTGGTGGTCCAAGACCTTCTTGCATAGCGCATTCAGGCCTCGCACATCTTCACAAACGGCAAATTACCCTTCCTTCGGGTTCTCTCACTACAACACATTTCTGGGATCCCGAGGAGCTAGGCTCCCTCTTTTGTCTCTTTCTTTCCAAAAGGTCTCTCAAATCATGAGTACTTCCCCTTCCTCTTCTTCTAGGAAAGGTGCTTCTGGGGTTCCTGGCATGGGGCTCTCGTCATCTGGTTCTAGCTCATCATAGAACATGGTCTCTACAAAGTTCACTTCCCCTTAGCTGAAAGGATTATGATTGGCAGGGGTCCTCACGGGCTTCCCATTCAATCTTCCCTTAACACATTGGTGGTACGTCGAGGGGATAAGGCGGTGCTTGTGGAGCCATGGGCATCCCAGTAGTACATGGTAGGACACCTCTAAATTAATCACGTGGAATCTTATTAAGGCCACTATTGGCCCTACCCTTAAAGCCAGCTGGAGATATCCTTTTGTTGATTCCGCTGAGCCCCAAAATCCCGTTATCTCCATGGGGGCCCCCGGTATCCTTCTACCCGTGAGGCCTACAGCCTCTAGGGTACTCAGAACGATGAGAATAAGTGACGCCCCTGTGTCCACTAATGCCCTTCTGACTTGGACAACATTTATAGTGGCCATTAGGTAAAGGGGTCTGCGGTGGTCTGGATGCTCAACCTCCATGTCTTCATCAGTAAAGGTTATTGCGTTGGTTGTTTCCAGGTAAGCGCGACTGGTATAGGACTCTGTTGTGAAACACTCCATTCCTGAATCTGCTGCTATGCTTATGAGGGATTCTGTGGCCACCCTTCTTACTTTCGGTCCAAATCCTAGCTGGTTAAATAGTGATCTGAACGTGGGGTTTTTTTGGAGAGTTCTAACTGTGCTTGGGTGGAAGGATCCTTCAAATTCTTCTGCTTCTGCTGGGTTCCCATGAATCACCACAACCACCACCTCATTTCCTTTGTGATTGGGTAGAGGGTTCCTTTGCACCTCTGGCTCATTTTGAGTAAGTTTTAGGGTTCCCTCCCTTAACTTCTTGTATAAGAGTTTATGGAGGGTCCAGCAGTCTTTGGTGGAGTGCTTGACATAATTATGAATTCTACAAAATAAGGGGTTCTTCCTTTCTTCTTCAGTTGGTTGCCTGGACACAATAAATGGCCTGACCACCCCATCTCCAATCCACTTATCCAGGACCTAGTTCAATTCTTTCATGGTACATGGGATATCGGAGGTTCCTTAAATATTTTCCCGTCGGGCTTCTTGCTTTTTTCTCCCACTGATGCTGTCATGGCCTGGGGTACTGGCACCCTCTTCGTCCTTATAGTCTGTGCTGTTCTTCTAGTTCTTTGTAGCAAGTTAGCAAACTGAGCTATGCATAGATTTTTGAGATTGAGTCTATAATCAAAGAACATGTTGGATATGCAGGTTTCCACGAGCTCCTTTTCTTCGTGGTCTCCGTAGCAATCTAGAGACACGTCTTCAAATCTCTTGATGAACTGGACAGGGTCTTCCCCTGGCCTTTGTCGTACCATTTGAAGGCTTTGGAATGTGACCTTGTCCTTACCTGGGTAATACTTCACGCAAAACCTCTCCATCATTTTGTCACAAGTTCTAATGGACCCAGGCTTCAGCGTGGTGTACCATGTGTATGCTTTGTCTACTAGGGACTTAGCAAACTCCCTTAGGCACAGCTCTCGGTCTCCTGCGTAGGGGCCCATAGTGTGTATAAACTTGCTCACATGTTCTACAACGCTTCCACTCCTTCCATCAAAAGGATGGAACTTCGGGGCTTCATATCCTTTGGGATATGGCTTGCCGAGGAGCTCTGGTGGGAATGGGGGATCTCGAGAAAATTGCTTGGGAATTCTTGAGAGCTTTTCCCTTTCCTGCTCCAATAGGGCCCTAACATCTGCCAGAGTCAGGTACTGGGGGTTGGCTCCCCCTTTTACCGCTGACCCTCCTTCTGGCTGGGCTCTGTCCTAGTTGACCACAAGGGGAACATTATCCCTGATTTCTTATGTCCTGCCCTTTTTAAGGAGGCGAATCTCTTGCTGCAGATCCTTCAGCATTTCTATCATTCAAACCATGGGGTTTGGCTCCTGTCCTGAGTGCCTTTGTCCTGATACAACCTCCTGTTCTACCGAAGGCACTTTGTTTCTTTGCTTGGAGGCCACCTCGTTTTCTCCTACGAGTTCGGATGCTGCGGGTGGTACATTGGTACCTTGGCTATTCCTTGCTCTTAGAGCCATGCTCTGCGGAGGGCTTGTTTCTTCCCTCTCCTTTTCCCAATCCCCTGTAGAGTCGCCAAAATGTGAGAGTCCCTTTTTGAATAGTATCCAGGCCCAAGTTTAAACAAGGACCCCGGACTCCCTAATTGTAGTTTGAAGGGATTGGGCTTGGTCTACCGCAGTTAAATTGGCTGTTTAAAAACCAAGTGGTGCATATGGCGAGACTCCTGCAATACACATACATTAGCAATTGAGAATATATGTATAAATCAATAAGAAAACAGTAGGGCAGACAAATGTAATAAAGGAGAAAAAAACGAAATAATTGTTCGAGATCCTGAAATTAGTGGGGAAATATTTCATTCATTTTCTTAGTTTTGGATTACGATGAGCTCATCAAGACTTAATGCAAGGTTCAAATAAGCTAAAAAATTACATACTTAGATGATTCTTTTAGGTCTCCAAGACTTGTAAGATTTGAATTCTTTTGAATCTAAGCATGTGCTCTGGTGGCTGTCTTTGGGATACCGGGAGGTATTTCCTTGTTTTCTTTTAGTTTTATAGAGCTTCTTCTTAATGATTATATCTGTTCTTTTTCTTGCTGAATCCCCTAACGTTGGCTGCTCTCCCCCCTTTTATAGTGTCACATTAGGGTTTTGGGGTACCATTGATTCTTCCCCCCTTTGGCCCCCTAAGTACTAAAGCCCCCTGTTTATCTTAGCTCTCCTGACAACTGCTCATTTCCTTATTTTCCATAGCTCCCTTCTTTTGATTTTTTTTCCTTGAAAGTGTCTTGCTGACTTTCTACTCTAAGATGTTTTTGCCTTCTAAGTCCCCTTTTTTGTCTGTCTTCTCTTTTCAGACTTACCCCCTTTTAGCCACCCTTTCCTTTTGTCATTTTTCCCAGTAAGTGAAGTCTTCTTCTGTGAAACCGAATGTTTCCCCAGTCATTTCCTTTCGTGGATTTCTTATTTTGAGTTTCCCGAGACATCGAGTTCCTACCCCTGAGTTGTTGCTTTCCAAATCCTCAAGCCTTGTGCTGTATTACTGGTTGCTTCGAGAAAAGGCCCATCTGTTTCTTGTTCCCGGTACCTTTTGAACTGTCTTAATCCTCTTTTAGTTATGCTGTACATCCAATGGTCCTAGGCAACCCCCCCCCCCCCCGGCGTCCTTCCCTAGCTCCTTTTCTTTCTCTAGTCCTAGCGGGCTGAATTCTTTTCTTTCCACTCTCTGTTTTTCCTATGGACTCCTCACCCCCTTTTGGGCCTTAGGTCCATCATCCCTCTTTCTTTTGTAGCACCAATCTTTATCTTCTTTTCCAATTTTTTATTTCCCACAGATTGGCCCAATGTACCACCTCCTTGGGCTTTTTATCATGTTTTCTTAGATATATATATTAGACCTCAACAATCTCAAACTCGTAATAACTAAAATTTTAAGCATAGCATTTATTATTACTATACTTTTGTTGAGCCACATTAACGCAGCATTTCAGTCCACTTCGATACGACTAAATTTAAGTGAAAGTCTTTGTAAACATAAAGGTCATGAATATACAAATATAATCTTTAGGGTAGTTATTCATTTGTTTTAACGTCATTACTTTTAATGAATTGCATGAGGTTGATTATATATATATATATATATATGATTTTTATTTAAATAAATTATTCATTCTCATAAAAGAGATTAAAAGAGATTATCGTGATACTCAAAACTCATATCAAACTCTATTTTGGGTTCGTACATTTTGGAGAGAGAGAGACCACTTATGATGGGGAACTAAAAAATACAACACCAAAATGTATGAACCCAAAATAGAGTTTTAAAAATCACAATGATTCATTAATATAAAGTTGAGTTGCACGAAAGAATAAAAAATGAAGAGAGAGAATAACCATTTTTTCAAGAGAAAATGTGGGAGAGAATAATAAGAAATTTATAGAAAATAATATGAGAAGGAAAAAAGTTTTAATAAAAGTATTAGACACCATATTATCCAAGTCATATTGTGTAACAAAATAACATTATATTCTTATATATTATCTTTATAATGCAATATGATAACATCTATGAAATCAAAGAACACAAAACTTAATCACATCAACCCAAAGTAGAGTTCCAAATAATACAAAAATTCATCAACCTAAAATAGAGATGCAAGAATTTTTTTTTATAAAAAAAAATCCACCAAAAATGAAAAAAAAAAATTGTGAGAGAAATAATATTTTGTGTGTGGGAAAACTATGTATAGAATGAGAAAAAGAATTGTAAATTTATAGTAAGAAAAGGGGAATAAGAAAAGCCAAAAATAAAGGAAGATAAAGGGATAGAGGAAAAAAGATATTAAAGTAGATAGTAGTGAGGAGATGAAAATGTAAAAGGAGGGAAAAAATTAGAGAAAATATAACAATAAGTTATAAAATTAATAAGAAAAACAAGGGAAAAAAATGTTGAAAATGGGTGGGGATCGAACCGTGGAACTCTTAGGCCTCGTTTAGGAGGAGGGAATGAAATGGAATGGAAAGGAATGAAAAGAATAATTTTAGAATATTGTTCCCTTCTTTTGTTTGGGAGTTTTAATGGAGGGAATGGAAAACCCATTCCTTTGTTTGTGAGTTTAAGTGGGAGGAAACGGAATGGGTAGAAGGAAACACTCATTCCTCTCTATTCTCTTAAAATCTCAAATTTTCATCCCCCCAAAATTGGGAGGAATGAGAGGGAATGAAATTAGATTTAATAATTTTTTTTTAACTAAAACTCCCAAAATACCCCTATATATTCAACCATTTATTCTAAAATAAGGATCTAATAGTAATATTGTCATAAAATGATTCTATTCCATTCCCTCCGTGTTACTCCCAAACAAGATTACTTACATTCTATTTCTTTTCATTCCTTTATTTTAAAACATCTAATCAAAGTTACTTAATTCTATTCTATTATGTTCTTTTCCATTCATTTCCCTTACTTAAATACATTCCATTCTATTCCATTCATTTCCATTCCCTTATGATCATTTCATTCCATTCCATTCCATTATGAACTCCCAAACAGAGTCTTAGGAATGCCGAATCATTAAAACTATTTGCCTACGTCATAACATGCCACCAATTAGTTAATTTACTGATTTAGAAGAATAATACTTTATTCACAGTGAAGTGATATTTTACCCATGGTTTTAAAACCTGAACCGGACAGTACAGTCCGACATGATTAATTGGGAACTGTCCCTTAAAACGATTCTTTTAACTACCAAACCCATTCTACATAAACAAAACTCAGTGTGAGAAGAGAAAAAAAAATGATAGATCCCTATTTCCATTATTCACTACTCGCCACGCGAAAAGTTGTGGTAAAATATTGTGGTACTAGCGTTGAACTAATTTATGATTCAGCATTGTTCTTTTTACTAGTGCTGTTTTTGATTATTATTATTATTATTATTATTATTATTATTATTATTATTATTATTATTATTATTATTATTATTATTATTATTATTACAATTGATGATAGTGCATTAATTTTTGAAACACTATAATGAAAGTTGTGATATAAAAAAATACATTTTAAAAATAGTCTGTACATTTATTTGGACTATTTTAGTCAACTTTTCTATTTGTGTTAATCTAATTAATTTATTTATATTTTAAATAATTATTGAATTAATTATGACGTCATCACAGTTGAACTTCTGTCCAACTTTAAAAACCTTAAACTTGTTCCTTTTATGGTCCGGGTTTCAAAACCATACTTTTATCCTTATTTGTTAAATAAGTGATTGTGTTCTAATTCTTAACCAAATTATTTGACCCATGAAAATTAAGGCTATTTTCAATTCTCTTTGTGTTTCAAATCTACGTGAAGCTACAAGAAAGTTGATTTCAAAGACATCATATGGCAAGACATTGCATCTTCGACGTTTATTTATATGGTCTTTTTTAAGTTTCAATTTTTTTTTTGATTGATATGAATTAAAATTACAATTGAAATTGGTTTAAATAGAACAAGTCCTCAAAGTTGAGCTTTTATTATATTTGTTTTACTGTTTGGCTGATGAGAAAGTGTGAGGTAAAGAAGAGAAATACATTGTTTTGTTTGTTTTGTTCTGTTTTGAATTGAGTGCATTGTTGTTTTATATGAGATTTTGTTAGAATTGACTTGCAATATAGTGTTTCTATTGATTTTCTTCAAAATATATTCAAGGTCCGTTGCACAATAGGCTTTAGCCCCCAGAACATGGGCTGTTGTTGAATCATGCTTAACCCACCTTCTCTTGATGCTATTGTGGAACTTCTATCCATTTTCCGGATCTCTACATTTTTTTTTTTTACTTTGCTGGATCCATGGAAATACTTCAACTTTGTTGGAACCAAAGAACTATTCCACTTTGCTAGAATCAGAAAACTATTTCATCAAGGAATAACTCGAATTTTTTTTTTTTTGGAATCAAGGAACTACTCCATTTTGCTAGAACCATGGCTGGAACTAGGAATTGTTTTGGAATCTAGGATCTCCTTTGGAATCAAGGATCTCCTTTGCTTTGTTGGGATTAAGGATCTCCCAGGCTTTGCTGAAATTGAGGGTGTACTCAGCTTTGAGGAATAAAGAATCTCCTCAGCTTTGTTAGGATCAAGGATCTCCTAGGCTTTACTTTCTTGGAGTCAAAAATCTCCTAGACTTTACTTTGCTGGAATTAAGGATGTACCCAGCCTTGCTAAAATAAAGGATCTCCTCAGTTTTGTTGGAATAAAGGATCTTCTCAGCTTCGTTAAGATCAAGGATCTCCCAGGCTTTACTTTCCTAAAGTCAAGGATCTCCTAAACTTTGCTAGAATTAAGGATGTACCCAGCATTGCTGAAATAAAAGGTCTCCTCAGTTTTGTTGGGATCAAGGATCTTCTAAGCTTCACTGGGATCAAAGATCTCCTAGGCTTTGCTGGGATTATGGAACTACTCCATTTTGCTAAATCCATGGGCGGAGCCAAGGAACTTTTCCATCACTAACATGCGCCATTTGATATTATTATCAAGTTGTTGCAAAATTATTTAGCCCCACAACGTGAGGCAATTGCTTTTGTTTTGCTGGATCCATGGAAGTACTTCAACTTTGTTGGAACCAAAGAACTATTCTACTTTGCTAGAATTAGAAAACTATTCCATTAAGGAATAACTCGAATTTTTTTTTGGAACCAAGGAACTACTCTATTTTGCTAGAACCATGGCTGGAACTAGGAAATTTTTTTGGAATCTAGGATCTCCTTTGGAATCAAGGATCTCGTCTGCTTTGTTGGGATTAAGGATCTCCCAGGCTTTGCTGAAATTGAGGGTGTACTCAGCTTTGCTAGAATAAATGACCTCCTTAGCTTTGTTGGGACTAAGGATCTCCTATGCTTTGCTGGGATCAAGGATCTCCTAGGCTTTGCTTCGATCAAGGATCTCCTAGGCTTTGCTTCCTGGAGTTAAGGATCTCCTAGCCTTCGCTGGGATTATGGAACTACTCCATTTTGCTAACTCCATAGGCGGAGCCAAGGAACTTGTCCATTTTGCTAACCTGCACCATATGATATTATTATCAAGTTGCTACAAAAAAATTCTTTAGCCCCACAACGTGAGGCAATTGCTTTGCTATGTAATTTATATTCCATCAAGCTTCTTTGATTCGCTTACTTCTTTCTTTCTTTTTAAAACAAATGAAACAATATCATGAATTTTTTTTATAAAGAAAATACATTAGCCCCCCAAATGTGGGGCCATTGCTTCATTATGCAGCTCATACAATCTTCATTTCATCAATCTCTCTCTCTCTCTCTCTCTCTCTCTCTCTATATATATATATATATATATATATATATTTTTTATATTTGCTCACTTCTCCATTTTTTTTTTAGCGATGAGATATTGTTATGATTGTTTAAATATTACAACAACCCTTTTTTTTTTAAGAGAGTTGGGCAGTGATCCATTATGTTCAAATTGTAAAATGGAGAAAATAATGATGCATAAAACTTATCTTGTGTTGGGAAGTTCCCCAAAATTCCATATAGAGTCTCTTGGTGGGACATTCTTTGGAGGAACCCACACTTTAAGAAGAACTTTCCTTCCTCTTGGTGTTTTCCTGCTTTAGAGCCATGCTTGTGAAGGGACTGCTTCTTCCCTCCCCTTTTTCCCAGTCCCCAGCGGAGTCGCTAAAATGTGAGTGTCCTTTTTTGGACGGTACCCAGGCCCATGTAGAAACAAAGATCCCGGGTGCCTTGCTTGTTGTTTGGTGGATTGGACTTGGTTTACCACAGCTAAATGGGCTATTTACAAACCAAGTGATGCACAAGCAAGGTTCCTACAATACATATACACCAACAAGCGAGAATATATGTATTGAACAACAAGAAAACATCAAAGGAAAACAAGATTATAACAATAAAACACAAAGTAATTGTTCGGGATACTCAAATCAATAAGAACTAATCCATTAATTTTTCTTAGTTATGGATTACAACGTGTTCACTAAATCGTGGTATAAGGTCCAAATAAGCTCAAAAATTGCAGACTTAGATGGCTATCTCAACCTCTAAGACTTGTAAAGTTTAAATCATTTTGAATCCAAGTATTGTATTATAGTGGCTGTTTCTGGGATGCCAGGGGATATTCTTCTGTTTTCTTTGAGTTTTACAGAGTTTTTTTATTCTATTATGATTTCACTATTGTTGAAAAATTCCCTCTTCACTGTTGCTGCTTTCTCCTTTTATAGTGTTGCCTCAAGGCTCCGGGGTACCGCTGGTTTCCTTTCTTTGCTCCCCTGGGTAATAGAGCTTGCAGCGTGCCAACGGCTTTGGTGGCTAGCCCATTCCTTGTTTCTCACAGTTTTCTTCTTTTAATGCCTTCCCTTTAAAAGTCCTTTGCTGACCTTCCATTTTAAGATGTCTGACCTTCAATTTCTCTTTCTCCAAGGCTTCTCTATTTTCCTCAGCTTTTTGGCCACCCTTCCTTTTTGTCATTTTTCCTAAGTGGGCCGATTCTATTCCTGCCAGGTTGAAAGTTCCCCTAGTTACTTCCTTTCACAGTTCTTGTTCCTAGGTTTCCCGAGGTACCAACTTCCTTGTTTGTGAGTTGTTGCTTTCTAAGCTCTCTGGTTCTTTGCTGCATCATTGACTGCTTGAGAAGGACATATTTGTCCTACGTTTCTTGTGCTTTTTGTTCCCCTTTTGAGCTATCCCAATCCCACTTTGGCTGTGTTGCACGTCCTAGGGATCCCGGGCCCTTGGTAGTCTTTGGGATCTCGGCCCAGTTCTTTCTACTGGACTCTCTTTGGTCCTCTAATCTTGGTAGGCTGGGCCCTTTTCTTTCCTCCCTTTGTTTCATGGGCTCTTAAACCTGCCCCTTCATGGATCTTGGGCTTCAAATCTTTTTGGGCCTACCATCCTTTTCTTTTGGGAGCTCAACCTCTTTTCAATTTTACTTTCCATGAGGTTGGCCCAATGTGCTATTTCTTTGGGCCTTGTGTTATGATTTTTTGAGCCTCAACACAGTTTATTTTCTATTTTACATTACAGGTAAGATAATTTTGGAATCATTATAATTACAAACTAATTTGTGAATTTTGTTATGGGTCATCCTGTCATACCCTCTTGTCTTTTAGTGGGTATGGTACCCACGCCTAATTCTGATCATAGATTTGATGATGTTTTAATCTTAACCACTAATTTAAATTTAATAGAAAACCTGTTACCGGTACCCAAGTTAGTTATAACTTACTAGCCTCATCACACGCGCTTCGCGTGTAAGATAAGGCTTTTTTTTTTAATGGTAGTAGCAAAAAAAAAACTCTATGTTTTTTAATTATATATATAATTTTTATTTTGAGAATCTAATTTATAAGTGGATAAATAAATTTGAAAATCAATAGGAAAGTGACCCTATTTTTTAGGCAATCTTTTAGCGGAAGTTAGGGTTGTGTTTTTACCGGATTGTCTTTTAGTTTTGTCTCTATTTAAATATAAGAATGTAAGGGTATTTTAGAACAAAAAAAAATCCGTATTGTTCTTTAGTTTTTTTTTTTATTACATATATTTAGATTTGTTTTTGGATAAACGTGGGGTGTTTAACTTATTTTTCTATTTAAAAAAAATAAACGTATAGTTGCTTTGAAGAAGTGGGTTAGTGAAGGAGTGTTCCTATTTTGTAGGCAATATTTTAGTGCAAGTTAGACATATATTTTTACCAAACTATCCTTTAGTTCTGTCTCTACTTAAACTTCGGGACATAGAGGTATTTTGGAACAAAAAAAAATCCGGTCCAAACAGGGGCAGCCGCTTAAATAGTAGTATAGATAAAACCAAAAGAGAGAGAGAGAGAGAGAGAGAGAGAGAGAGAGAGAGAGAGAGAGAGAGAGAAAGAGAGAGAGAGAACCAGATCCCTCCATCGTTTTCTCTCTCGCCTTCTCAAAAAAACAAAAAGAAAAATACAACAGACTAGAATACCGGATACGCTTATGTCTTTCTCTCTCACCTGATCTAAAGAAAAATCCAGATTTACTATCGCCTTCTCTCTGGTCGACATCATTTTCGATTTTGTTTGCTATCATTGTTTTTTTTCTTAATAATCAGACCTATAAATTTGAGAAATATGGTTTATAGAATAGCTATTTCTTAATAATTACAATGGAGTCTCTCTACTACATTTGAACCTGGGTGGATAACTTAGTTCTTTTTCCAGTGTCCAAGATTGGTCTTTTGTGTAAGCCACTGATTACTTGATTTAACAATATGGCAATTCTAATAACCACATACAGCAGAATTAGCAAGATTCTTTAATGGTTCCTACTTTTATTATAATGTGATTTTGAGGTTGAGAGCTTGAATAGTGGAAAACACTATAGCTTGTTTAGACCTCTCAATTCTTTATTATGGCTTGATTAATTTTAATCTAAATACACTTGATGCGGAATATACGTGATTAGCAAATTAATTGTTCGAAGCACTTAACAATTGCATAGATGAACAAATAAGTGCAATGCTAAAATGGAAAGGGCAATGGGTAAAAGAATAGCAAACCCAAGATTATGTGCCAATGTGTTATTGAAGAGGAAATTGAAAGACTCGGCAAAAAACCTCTCCGCGACCGTTCAAGTCAAAATGATCCACTAGTAATTAAGTTGAAGTACAAGGATACCAAAAAAACCCTCATAGTCTAATCTACCCAAAGTACTTGAGTCCTCCAAGCTCTAGGTACTAATAGACTTCTCAGAGTCTTATCTACACTAGTTATTCAGATCCCACAATATCGCCTGATTGAACCGCCAAGTTTCATCGGTTTCTTTTGGCAAATACCCAATGCTTCCCAAGTTTCAAAACACTATTTACACTCTGAATAGATGTGAGTTGTGTTTGGGTATAAATCTCCTCTTAAGATATAACAATGGGGAGGAAAAGAGATTACAATTGAATTCTCACTTAAAGATGAGTAGCTCTCTCTAACAAGGTGGGTGTGTTATAGAAACCTTTCTAGGGTTTTCTTTTGAATATTCTCCTTACAAGTTTGTAGGTAATGATGGTATGTATTGTATAAGTGAAGGGTATAAGAGTTACACTTAAAATCATCAAATCAGAGAGTTTGACGAGTCACTCACAGGTTAGCCAAGTCGTGAAGTGACTCGCGAAATACAGCTTGACACTTGACTTTTCAGCTTCCAGCATGTGCTTCTCATGTGACCTTTTGCGGGTCGTCCACTCGCAAGTCAGTCACGAGCAAGTTGTGAACTTCACTGTCTTGAGCAATCTTCGCCAACTTAATACTAAACTCATTACAATAAATCCCACAGAATATAGAAAATAAATTAATACAATTATAACACTTTTTGTCATGAAATAAAGCCATGACAACACTTAAGTGCCCTTAGAAAACATGTTCTTCATAAAGATCAGGTCATAATTTGCCCTTCAAAAACACTTATGTGCCCTTAAATTTTTTTTTTTGAAGCACCCCCACTGGTATAATTTGAGAACCTTAGAGCAAAGAGCTTGTCATAAACCTACCAAAATCTATGTGATGACACAATGATTTATGGATGAAGGCAAAAGGTCAAACTCAACCATATTAGTTGAAGAGAATGCTTTTGGTGATTTTATGATCTTTTCCATGATCTCTGTGCAAGATCTTCAAAGTTGATTATGGAACTAGGATTGCTTTTAGAGTTTTCTACTAGAAATTCTTTTAAGTTCATGAGCATGATATTCCATATTTGATAATTAGATATGCTTTCTAGACATGATAGATTCATGGAGTGGTTGTCTATCAATTTTTACGGTGTTTAGAGATCACGAGTTGCTGATTTTTTGTTGTTGAGTCAATAACTAGTTTTTGTCTTTTATAGAAACCCATTGAAGCCTGTTATGTCATTTAGGATGTTTTGTATGTGCAAATTCATTTGATTTCTTTGAGTTGTTCATTAGTATTTGCCTTTATCAGAAAGGAAAAGCTAAGCAAATGCTGCCATTTACATGCAAGGTGATGTGCCTCATTTTGTTAGATGAAATAACTCCTTTATACCCTGAACATTTACACCTTTTGACTCTGTGAGATGCATGCATTTACGCTTACATGGTATGATTTAGTGAGAGAGAGAGAGAGATCAGTCAACTACCGTGATAAAGGAGGTGTGATAATGAAGGATTCACAGGCCTTCTTAGAAACTGATCTGCTGCTTGCAGAGCTGCTACTGCCATCGATCATATGAAATCTTTCTGCATTCCCCTCGTCAAGGATCAGACCATGATAATAGTATGCAGCTGCCTGAAAGATAAATAAATAAAGACTTGGATGCATCATGATTTTTCATGTAATGGCCAAGTATGCACATTGGAATCCTGTACTCTAGTAATACGAAGAAAACTCTAATCTTCTCTTTTCTCTTCTTTTACAATAATAACATTGGTTTCTGAATGGAGGATATATATTGCTGAAAACGTGTCAAACAACTAGGTTTTGGATATGTCAAAAAAAAAGAAAAAAAAAAACTATTAGTTATATCATCAAAGCATTGATCTCATTAGAATGCCCATGCTATTTTCATTTTACTTGTGGAGAGGACCAAATTAGACAAGACATGGGTGAGTAGCTTAGCCTTACGTTACATTAAATTTGCAGCAGTAAACACTAGTAATGGGTCATATCATCGACTCCTTCCTTCTTTAATAGAATATGCAGCGTCGGTCATTAGACTACAACATGGTAGATGTGTATTATGCAGCCTACATTGTCATTGTTTATCAATTTCCTCTCTAACTGTCATAGTTCCAATGTTTGTTTATGCAGCTTAATTAGTGATTTTAGGAGTTTCCAAGTAGAGTAGTAAGGAAAACACAACTTCTTACCATTGATGAGTGAAAACGAAAAAAGCCTCATGGTAGCCTAAAGATAAGCCTGGATGCATAATCTGCAAGCCTTTTTTGTAGCTGATGTATTGCTTTTGCTCCATCTGACTAGAGTACTAGACATATATGTGGCATGAACAGATAATTATAACAGGTGGGATGTTGTATCATACGGACATGAAGCTTTCAATTAGAAACTATTATAGGCACATAGAGAGCAAAAAGAAAAACAGGAAAGAATACTTCAGAAGGCCAGCAAAGAATTTACCACCCACAATGTGTTGGAGAGATTAGGAAAAGGAAAAGAAAGCAATATTATATTTCGATTAGTAGAAGTATTAGGGACAGTTAAAAGGGAAAATTAATTTTGTTTTCCTAGGTCCCAATTCCCAAATATGATAACTCAATGTTCTTTTTCAGCAAAACCGATCATTCATGAAGGATAATGAAGAACATAATGAACCAATTAATAAGATGTTATTTTGAATGTGTACAATAATGCTTCATTTATAGTGAAGGATTCAGATTTCTACCTGATGCCAGTATTTTACCATCTCACATGCAAGTCTCCATTTCACTGCCATTGTGGCTTGTATACTATCAATAGCCCTTCCAAGTTGAATGTCAACTCCCTGTATCATTAGAAAAGAAATTAGGCAAAAGGGAAAACCAATTTGAGATGAAGATTTTGTTTTGGGTCCATATGCAATTCTCATTCTCTTTGCTGTTTGCTTTTCAATAGTCATATGCTTCCAGATTGTTAAATGTGATGTTGGAACTGCACAATGTGAAGATCAATGTAATTGGTAAATTTGATTTTTGTATTTTGTTGCCAAGAAAATCTAGGAATGTAAAACTGAGAAATTAAAAAAAAAAAATGCTAACATAGTATTTTTAAATATTTTTTTAAAAATTTGTTTTTATTAATTGCTACGTAAGCTTTGAGTGAGCCATTAGTGCATACCGTTTGCCATGTCGGAGTATTCCGTTAGTGAGTTAATGGTAGAGACCAAATTGATTGTAAACTGAAAATAATAGGGACCAAATTGACTGTTTTCAAAATGTAAAGACCAAATTGACTGTGACTCCAAAATATAGGGACCAAAATAATATTTTCGCCTTAATTGAAATCTCTAGTAGTACCCGAAAAAACTTTGTTGATTATCTACGGTATATGTTAAAATTTTCATTTTTATGTTTTGTAAAAGATGCAGTTTTTTGTATACATTTCTATGATATACATTGTGACAGACTAGAAAAAACTATAAGCTAGAAGGTTAATGGTTTGCGTTTTAAGTTTTAACATAATATTATGCTTAGATTAACTTAAACAGGGGGATTTGTTTAGATTGTCCTCTTTTGACCAAAACAATCGGGTTTTTATTTTTATTTTTTATAACATTATTTTCATCATTATTAAATTACTAAAATTTGGTTCTATGAATGACTAGTGAATTAAGGTATATTTTAAACCGATTATTATCACAATTTCTTCTATATCTCATGTATGACTTGGGTTAGTGCCAAATATATCTAAGTATGAAAGTTATCATGACAATTGGATGATACATACAACGCTCACATATGTTCTTTTTCAAAGCATAGGACAATGAAATCTGATCTTTTATATATATAAAAGTTGACAATACTAAATTTCACCATTTGGCATTGATAATGATTTGAAATTTAGGATTTGTTTGGATACCTCTTATTGTTAAAAACTGAAAACTGAAAAAAATATAGCAAAATAATTTTTAAATGTGTAAATAGTACCGTGGAACCCAGTTTTAAAGTTGTTTTTGTGAAAAAAAAAAGGTACTTGCAAGTCTCGTGAACAATGCATGGGACCCACCAAAAAAACATTGGAGTCTGAACGTGCTATCCAAACAATCACTTAATTAATATATGATTTAATTTACTCAGTAACATTTGACATTTCTAATTCTTTGATATATGGCCAATATAATTATATATATATATATATATCATTTGTACTCTTTTTAGCCCATCACTTCTACTCACATGGGAATATTATCAATTAGATGCTTCATTTTTCTTAAAATTAGTCACTAACTTGTAGGATACACCAAAAAACTATTGAGTGTGAGATATGATTTAATATTGGTTTATTTTACTACAACATTGTATATATATTATGGGACTACAATCATCATATCATTTAAGTTTAACTTTAACATGAACACTTAATTTGCTTAAATGCATAATATAGTCTCTTTTTTTTTTTTCTTTTTTTTTGGAGAACCAATGCATAGTATACGTAGAAAAGATGCATATGAATGTTTTGCAATTTTCATAGATTTGTAAAATAAAAATAAAGTTACTCTCCATCTATGTAACTCCTCCAATAAAATAAGAGACATAAATCAGGACAATCAAATTACTCAAAATTTAAATAAATAATAATTAGCATGTATTAACACAAAACCATATTCAATATTAGATAGCATCGAATGTCATGCCCCTTTTCTACCACCTAAATTAACATTTAAAAACTCAAAAGCAACCGCTGACATTTGGTACATGTCGAACACAAACCTCATAAATATGAAAACATTAAAATGTATCAAAAACTATTGATTAAAATGCTTTAAAAAAAAATTTTAAATCTTAAGGCAAAGATTAAACCATCGCACTATACTACCTGACTCATCAATATTACTAATATTTATAAAAGTATTAGTAAGTATAAGTCTCCCCCCCCCCCCCTTTTTTTTTTTTTGCTGAATAAAAAATGGTTAGATGACGATCAAACTAAGCGTCTTTCATCTGGGCGAGACCATAGTGTGACGCATTACTTGCTGAGCACCTTGGCATGAAATAAGCTGGAATATGATTATATAAGCTGGAATAAGATTTGGTCAAATGTCTTCTACTTGCCGTATTTCTTCTTCTTTTTCTTACAAAATTTGAATTAAAAACTTGACAGTCACTTTTTTATTTGCCAACTTTTTTTTCCTATACTATGAATAATGTATTAAATAACAATATAAACTATTATAGTTATAAGTTTAAGAATCTAGAATATCAAGAAAAAATATAAAAAATAAAGAACAATAAGAGATGGTAAATTCTAATGATGATGTAAAAAATGTCAACGTAATAAATATTTTTGCAAGATGATGAATATGATGATAATATTGGCTTATATGGAGTTGATTGGACAAAATGATATGTATGATGAAAAAAAATTATTATTTTGACTATATGTCATGTTCTATCACTTTCGAGTTCAATTAATTTAAATGTGTATATATTAGTTTGATTTCTTAAGTTATGTTTGTTAAATATTATTATATAATTAATGATTAAATTAATCATTAGTTGAATATATTTCAAATTTATAATGAATATACTTTTTACATGTATATTTATACTTTTTTTTTTACAAATTTTATTATGTGTTAGTGTATCTTACAATATACAACAAAATAATAAATCGATTTGTAGGTACGTGGAGGTAGACCAATGATGATGCCGAAAATCGTTAGTAAGTCACATGGTTCTCACGTGCTCCCGATAGAAAACCTGCACAACACAAAAGTTGAAGACCTTAAGAGGAGTACCGGTGTGGTACCTGCCAAATACCATCCGACGGTCAAGTTAGAGAAATCTCTTATTCACAACTTTAGAGTGACAGAGCTGGGGTAAATTATGCGTACCTAGATTTGTGAGGGTTTCGAGGCATTTATAGTAGTATGGGGTTAACATCTATACCTTGATCAACAAGTCTTTTCCTTATAGGAGAGTAACTCATGGATCTTGCGTATCTCTTAGAGTTCTTTTCCTTTTAGGAGTCTCCTTAATTAGGGTTAAGTATGTAGCGCAAGAATTCTCCTTATGCACTCATGCATGGAGATCAAGTAAGGTCATGGATAGATTTGGCGGAGGTCCATATGTCCCTTCAGCTTATTGGTCCCTTAAGATTACCTTATGTGCGTAATTAGTCTCTCAAGTTTCAATTGAGCACAATTGGTCCCTCAAATTTAAAAAATGAGTTGTATTAGTCCTTTTACTAATTAACTGATGTTAGTGATGTTACTTACGTAGCTAACAGGACATGACTTGGCATTTTTTTTAATGATGTAACATTTTTTAATTAAAATAATTAAAATAATTATTTTCCACGTTAGATTAAATCTAAAGCAAACTTAACCAGTTGAAATCAAATCTAAATCACACTGACCCAATAAAAAATAAATCTGATTTTGGTTTAACAAACGCACGACAATGCGAGAGAGAAGGGGAAGAGAGAGATTGATAGACCCTAGCCTGCCGTGATGCTGCCTCCCTCTGCTGGCAACGGTGGTCTCATGCCTCCAAGCGACGCTTCCTTCTAAGCCACTTTTGTGTCTTCGTGCTAGCATAGCCACCGAGGTCTCACCCACGCCGCTCCTCCTCCCTTCATTGAAAACCCTCTCAAGTATTTGTTGTTTTCTGTCTTCACCGGTGTGTTGTCATGTTTTCTGTCTTCACCAGTGTGTTGTAATGTTAGGTATGGAAAGGAGTTCGACCCCCTATGGTGCAACACTTTATCCAACTTGATAAGACTTAATGTTCGTGTATCAGCTATGTACTTGGGCCGTGTATCAACTCTATACTAGCTTTGTATATGGACCTTGTTGTCTTCCATTTTTAGTTGGATGAGTGCAGACTTTTCAAAAAAAAAAAAAAATCGCTGAGTTAGCATATACCAAAATGCTGCCAAAATTTCTTGTGTTTAAACTTTCTTTGAGAAAAGTTTGTTCATATTGAAGTCTGAAATGTCCTTCGTCATTCAAATAGAACTAAGGTAAGTACAAATCATTTTATAGGTATGATATTGTCCTCAATTGTGAGTCAGTGCGACGCCGCTGCCCAGATTTTTTATTTATTTATTAAAAAAAAACATACCAACCAACAAAGAATAATTGAACATTCCAAACCCAATTTCAAATGGAATTATAATAGCCATTCAAAATTATTAAGAAATACAAACGCTTATTTGTTTTAATTGAGAGCATAACAACACGAGAGAAAAGGGCAATACCTGTGAGGCTTCCCGAAGAGGGGAGGATGAGCGGCACGGTGTCGGTGGCTGTGCAAGCAAGAAGACACACTAGTGACTGGCGTTGCTTGGAGTTAGGATGCCACCGTCTCCAGTGGAGGGTAGAGGCGTTGCCGGCGGAGGCTATGATCTGCTTAGTCTCTTTCTCCCCCTTCTCTCTTGCGCCGTTGTGTGTTTGTGAATCCGAAATCACAAACGTATGTGATTTTATTTGGAGCCGAGTTGTGATTTTAGATTTAATTTAAACTAAGTCAGTTTGATTTAGATTTTATCTAACGTGGAAACTAATTTTTTTATTTTTTAATTAAAAAATGCCACATCATTAAAAAAAAATGTCAAGTCATCGTTCCGTTAGTCACATAAGTAACACCATTAACGGCAGTTAGTAAAATGACTAATACAACTCATTTTTTAAACTTGAGGGACTAATTGTGCTCACTTAAAACTTAAGGGACCAATTATGCACATAGAGTAAACTTGAGAGACCAACATTGTAGTTTCGTCTATTATATAACAAGTACAATGAATAGTTGAAAGATTCAAACATCTCATTGTTGTGAAGTATAATAACCTTTTTATTGATAAAGATCATGTCAAGACTAATGAGGTTATTTCCACTTCTCTACTTTCCACAATTTGCATATTCTCACTCTAATTCTCTATGTCTCCTTAGCATCGGATATTTGATTAAGAAAGTTGTATCCTTTGGACATTGTTATATTGGAGAGCTACAATAAAATGTAAATGTATTAGATACAGTGTGGGTGATACCGTACCATACCGGCCAGTGCACTGGTATAGGTACACCCCCTGTTTCGTACCGAAAAAAATACCGGCTATTATGGCCGCATACCGGCCGTACTGGCGAAATCCGGCTGTTTTGGCCGGTATATGGATACCGGGCCGAAATACAAATCTGAGTAAGCCAAGAAAACACAAACACAATCCTCCTCTCTTCTTTGTTCATCTGTCTCTCTCTCAAACGGTAACCCAATCAAAACACAAACACAATGTAAATTTTAGAAACAACAGATCAAGAACAGGGAAAAAATACAAATTTAATTAGAACAACAAATCTAAAATCAAAACAAAAACAACAGATTAAGAACATGAAAGCCTATCTAAGTTCCATTGTAACAATAAAGTGAATCAGAACAAGAAAAGAAGGAAGAAAAAAAAGACAAGCAGATGAAGGCCAATCTCTCTGCCGGCTATGTGTGTGAGTGAAGTGAGATGAAGAAGAAAGAAAATAAAAAACAAAAATGCAAACATAGAGGAGAAGTCAAAAGATCATGGTTGGCTGTGTCACCTGTGTATGTGAAGTGAGCCGAGAAAAAAAAAAAAGCACGGATGAAGAGGAGAAAGAGAGAGGCAGGTTCTGGAAAGTGGAGATAAGAAAGGAGAGGATGAGATATATGGGTATAGGTCAGGACTCAAGTGTGTGGTGGAGAAAAATCAAGAGAAAAAAAAAAGAAAAAAAGAAAAGAAAATGAAACGTTTGGATATGGATGAAAGAAAGGAAAAGAATAGGAAATGACCACTTAGAAACACTACTATAATATTTTCACAATATTTTCACAATAAATTTTAAGTAATTAGCTAATAATGGTGAGTAAAAAAAAATTTAGCGGTTGGTTCAAATTAGAACTAGTAACAACTTTCCACATAAGATTTTGATGTGATTCTTGTGAAAATATTGTAAAAAATATTGTGAATATAATACTTTTTATTGTTTATTTAAATTTCCTTTAGTTTAAACTTAAAAGGCCAATGCTTGGCCTCGGACCCTAGATGATGTGATAGTGAATTGATTTTAAAAAGGTGACAATTTTGTATTTTTACTTTTTCATATAATTTTTTGAAAAGTATTCTTTATTTACTTTTTTTCTTTTTCAAAAAAAACCTCTCTCTTTTTTAGACAAAAAAAAAATACCTCTCTTTATTTACTCTAAAGTATTATATAAAATAATAAACATACCAATAAAATAATCATTATAACTAAATGCTTATAAAAAAAATTATTATAATTTTGTATATTGTATAAAATAGTAAAAAATAGTGATATACTATTACAAATGAAGGGCCACTATAATTCAGCAATTCTTCAAGAACTGGAGGTGCACGTTTTAACAAAGGTAAATAAATTAGTCCTTCCGAACAGTACAACGAAAACTTTGGTTGTGATGATCTTCTTGACTTGACATTCCTCTCTTCATAGCATAGAATAGCCCCGGAACTCTCACATATTTGTGTTAGCTTGCCAAAATTTCATAGTTCAGTAAATCTACCTATTAGAAGTAGTAATATTAAATGCAAGTTAGATAGCGTGAACAATAATGTCAAAATATAAATTTCAAAGGATTTCAAAATAATCAATAAAATGGAACTTACGCCTCAAGTTGACATTCAAAGTAGGAACTTCAGTTTGTGTATTCTGCTGAGTAAATAAATCTATCAATCAAAAGATGTGGCATGAGAAGGAGGGTATTTAAAAGAAAAGGGTACAAAACTAACAGTGAGCACAACTAAAGTAATTAGCAACTTAGAGCACAATAATATGTTTTGGCCTAAATTTTATTCTAAATCTGTTGAAACTTGTTCTTAGAGAATTTTAGTTATAGTATCATTTTAAATTTATCTGAAATTAGGCAATACAATTTAACTTTAAAAAAAAAAAAAAGGTAATAGCATATATAGTAACTTAGAGAAACTGTTTTCAGGTACCCAATTTTATAATCTAGGATATATGATATCATCAGAGAGAGAGAGAGAGGGAACAATTATGCATTGTTTACAGAGAAGATGCCTGCCGCTTATCATCCACAAGCAGTGGAATGGGTCCAATGAACGATTCTGACCAAAGCAGACTTACCTTCGAATTAGTCGCTAAATGCTCACACTCATCCAAATTATATACCCAATTGATAAGTAGTTATTATATGTAATATCACTTTCATCCAAACTGTTAAATATTTACCTCTACACGTTAGAGTCAGGGATTGATTTGTTGGGCATGACAATATCCTAGCTGGGTTCCACTTGTTATATACGCTTGAACAAATGTTTGGCTAAGATTCACATTTCCCTTTCAATGGTCTTATAAAATTTAATTGATAAGGATTAAAAATACCCTATTATATTATCATAAATAAACCATCTGTAATACGCCATTTCTAATATCAAGATTTTGGTCATAACAATCTTCAAATAGTACTGTTCGAGGCATATGATAGATAACCACCAGTTTATTTCTAAGAGAACTTCGCAAGCAATTGTCATGCCTTACTAAATCCACATATATCAACCTACCCACGTAAAGAGAGAGTACGCCACCCCATTTCAAACATCACACAACCAACACAAACATACACAGAAACGAAGCCAAAATTATCACCTAATTGATAACATACAAAAATAATGTAACAAAACTACTATAGCTTTACATATTCTAAAAAAAAAAAGCTAGTGAAATAGTGCAAGTTGAACAAACCAAAAAAACTGTAGCTACAAGGTATCCGTTCTTTTTATGTATAGATAATATAATATACAAACTTGAACCCATATCCAAAAAAAAAATTAAAAAAAAAAAAAAACTTGTGTACTTGACAAGAAAAAAATCCATCTCACCAAATTGGTCAAATGCCTTGAATAAGTATGAAAAGTATTTTAGTAGCATTAGAATGAGTCAAAAACTTGACTAAACCAAAACACTATTTCTATGCTTTTTGGCTCCTTTTACATAGTTAATAGATTATTTTCATCATATTTAAATTACTAAAATTTGGTTCTATGAATGACTAGGGAGTAGTAAATTAAGGTATATTTTAAACCGATTATGATTTATGTTATACTTTGTATTCTATTGTACCATTTAGTAACATTACTATGACAATTTCTTCTATATCTCTTGTATGCCTTGGGTTAGTGCCTAATTATATCTAAGTATGAAAGTCGACAATTGGATGATACATACAATGACTACATGTGTTCTTTTTTCCAAGCATAGAACAGTGGCATCTATAATATATATATATATATATATATATATATATATATATATATTAATTGTAATCTTTTTAGCCCACTCCTCCAACTTATAAAAAAGGCGTTATTTTTCAAAAAAGAAAAAACTTTTATAAGTAAGTCTACTTTATTAATTAAAAATAAAAATCACAACAACAACAACAATAATGATTTATAAAAAATCATTATTAAAAATAAGGTGCGAGGTAATATCTAATCCCCTATAAAAAAGAACAAAACCTTAAACCAAAACAGCCTAAAACTCTTTCTTCACTTGTTCACATTCTGACACTCTTTACTCTTCATTCTCTCTCTCTCTCTCTCTCTAAAATCTCATCCATTCATGGCTGCTTCGTCGCTTCTCTCTCTTATGTTTCTCATCTCAACACTACTCTTAGCTTCATCTTCACTATCCGTAGCTACCAATCCCACCACCTTCACCATTCCTCTCTCACCCATCTTCACCAAACACCAACCCTCTGATCCAATCAAAACCCTCAATTCCCTCGCCTCCTCTTCTCTAACCAGAGCTCACCAGCTCAAGCGCCCCAAATCAAAACCCCCACTTACCAAAACCAAAGTATTTTCTCACAGCTACGGAGGCTACTCAATCTCTCTCAACTTTGGCACACCCCCACAAACCATTTCTTTCCTTTTAGATACTGGCAGCAGCCCTGTTTGGTTCCCTTGCACTTCACAATATTTTTGCACTGATTGTGACATAGACCCATCAAAAATCCCACTGTTCATTCCAAAACTATCATCTTCTTCAAAATTTATCGATTGCCAAAATCCCAATTGTGCTGTGATTTCAAGCATAAATTCCTTGTCTGGTTGCCAAGGCTGTAATTGTTCACAAGCTTGCCCTTATTCGTTTCTATACGGTTTAGGCTCAACTCTTGGGCTATTACTTTCCGAAACCCTCGATTTTCCTGAGAAACTTTTCACGAATTTTCTTGTTGGGTGCTCCATTTTCTCGACCCAGCAGCCATCCGCTGGCATTGCCGGGTTTGGTCGAACTCCAGAATCGTTGCCTTCCCAATTGGGTCTCACTAAATTCTCTTACTGTTTAATTTCTCAACGGTTCGATGACACATCAGAGAGCAGTGACCTCACTTTGTATCGTGGGTCTAGTTCTGATGCCAAGACCCCTGGCCTAAGCTACACGCCGTTTAGGAAAAACCCAGTATCGAACGACTCAGCTTTTCGTGAGTACTATTACGTTGACCTTCTTAAAATCATTGTGGGCAGTAAGCCAGTTAATATTCCGTACAAATATTTAGTTCCTGAAAATAACGCTAATGGTAACGGTGGCACTATTGTGGACTCTGGGACCACTTTCACCACCATGGAAAAGCCGATATTTGACGCCGTGGCAACCGCACTTGAGGCAGAGATGGGTAATTTTTCTAGAGCTTCTGCTAACGTGGTAGCTTCGACTCTTTTTAATCTCTGTTTTAATATTACTGGATTAAAATTCGAGAATATTAAATTTCCGGAATTAACCTTTGAGTTTAAGGGTGGGGCAAAGTTGGAACTACCGGTGGGGAATTACTTTGTACCTGTTGATGTTGGTAATTCTAGCTTGGTATGCTTGACTATTGTGACGGATAGTACATTTGGTTCGGTCGGGCCAGCGATAATTTTGGGAAATACTCAGCAGCAGAATTTTTACGTGGAGTTTGATTTAAAAAATGACAGATTTGGCTTTCGGCGACAAACTTGTAATAAAAAGTGAGCTTAGACTAAACTCAATTCTAGGCAAAGATGGTAATACTATAAAATAATATTATTTTCGTGTTCATGTGTTTTAATAAATATTATTTTTTTCTTTAAAAAATAATAATAATAGTGCCAGTTCAACTCTTCCTTTCTGTTTTTGGATGTAACTAGTTGCTAGCTAGTGCCATTGTATATGTGCGATGCACAAGATACTTAAATTATGACTGATCATTTAATTCTCAATAGACTAATTGCTCATACAAATGCTTAACAACACAAAAATATAACTAAAGAGGGTGTTGACAATTTAAATTAAACGGAGCTCTAACATATTGAAATTTTTTAGGTTTTCTTTATCTCTTAAAGTATCAATTCAATCCTCAAAGCTCAGTATAAAAAAATAGCCAAAGGATTCTAGAAAGAAACTTAAACAAACAAACAAACAAACAAACACTTTTAAAGTCCTTATGTCACAAAAATCTTATAGTCACGCATTTGAAAAACATCTTGCAGGCAGGGACGAACTGCCTTAGGGCTGAAGGGGGCCAAGTCCCCGCCCACCCCAAGCCTTTGAAAAAAAAATCTTATAGTATATATATTTACACAAAAAATTTACTTTAAGCTCTAAAATTTATATACTTGGCCCCCTTTTCCCCAAAAAATTGACAAGATGACCCATAAATCTCAAAAATAGATAACAAGAAAAATCTTTATAAAAAAAAAAAAACACACATACCCGGATAATAAGAAAAATCTTTGGACAAATCATAAATATGGTCTAAGCAAAAATAATTACAACAAATCAGTTACAAATCCTAGCAAAACAAATCACAAAAACCCAATAACTTTTACCTAATTTCTCCCTCTCATTTGAGAGCTCTATTCCTCTCTCAAATGACTCCACCTCATAGACACAAAGACAACTCTTATATTGTTGATCGCTCCATCCACACTCTAGTTAATCACCAACAACATGGATCAGTTGGTGTCTTTAACGCATCAGTGGAAAAAAATTATCTATTTTTTGAATGGTAGAATTTTTTTTTTTTAATGTTTTATTAACTTTGGAACACACTTGGCATGCATGTGTGAGATTAATTAAGTTTGGGACACACTTGGCATGCATTTGTGACTTAACTAAATTAATGTAATGACAAGAAAAGCTTTATTATTTACTTAGTTAAATACTCAAACTTACCGTCCATTATCATATGATTGTTTAATAGATTTCTTTTAATATTTTTTTCTTTACTATTTTTTCAAACCTGCGATTTTTCAAAGGAAAAATTCTCAACCTTACCAAGACACCAATAATTGTCTTACCCTTTTTTACGCTGAATATTAATGCATGATATTATTAACCATTATTTTGGTTGTTTTATTAATATAATGCTTGACAGAGATTTGAACTTTTAACTATAGTTTTTTGTATTTTTTTTTTAAGAATCTTATAACTATACATATAGCATGATGAAGTTATTAGTTATAGAAGTATGTGAAAAGAGTACATAATTTTTTTTTGTAATTTATAATGTCGATAGAATAAATAATCGGACTAATCTTGGTCAAACCTTGAAAGTATTAGGTCGTGCCAATTGACTTACAAAACTCTTGATTATAAATTGTCATTTGTGATTTTTTTTTTCAAAAAAAAAAATACAAATAATTAAAAAATTAAAGCTAATAATGCATTGTTGTCAACCTCTATTATTGATATTTCAATTTTTTAAAATTTTAGAACAAATAACTTTGACCCCCCTAAGTTTGAATCTTGGTTTCGTCCCTGATAAACTGCTTTTAATATTTGGTAGAAAAATGGTGTTTTTATCACACATGAGCCTCCCGCTCAGTCATAACTATTAACTCCATGTCATTAATTTGATTGTGAATAGCAAATTGCGACCAAGTATTTTGTGGCTAGCTAGCCTCCCAAGTTTCCCAGCAAAAGACTTTTTCTTTGTTATTGACTTACTGCTATGTTGGGTTAAGAGATACAAAGCCTTATTGCTCATGGTATGGTACAATTCCGTTGACTTTTTTTTCTATGCTCGCTATTTACTTCTTGATCAGCTTTCCACTAATTGTTATTTTCTTCTTTCTTGATCAAAGTAACATTCCCATCATTTTCATTAATAAAGAAATGAAATTACAATATTTTAATATTGAACTAGGTGATTTTGATATTTGAACTACTTGATTTTGATTTTCAAAAATGGCACGCTACAATGTCTGAATATTTTACTCACGACTTAGCCTGAGTCGTAAATGACTCGTGAAATCCAACCTGTCAAAGACTCTTCAAATTCTAGCAGGTGCTTCTCGCATGGCCTATCTCGCGAGTTGGCACTCGCGAGCTAGTTGTGAAATCCTCATTTTCACAGAATCTTCACCAAACTCTCACACACAACCCTTACATTAAATCCCACAAAAATGCAAGGAAATGATTGAACATAATTACAATCAAAGTTGACATGGAATTAAAGCCAATAAAAAACATAGTTGTAAATCACAATTTACAAAAATCTTGATTATAAATTGTCATTTGTGTTTTTTTTTTTTTCAAAATAAAAAATACAAATAATTAAAAAATTAATGCTAATAATGCATTGTTGACAACCTCTAATATTGATATTTCAATTTTTTAAAATCTTTGAACAAAGAAATTCGACCCCCCCTAAGTTTGAATCCTGCTTCCGTCCTTACTTGCAGGCAATTTTTAAGAGGTAAAATTAAAGGTCAATGCTAAGGAAAAAGATTTGACCATAGCCTGGCACTCATGTTTAGAGACTCCATTCTAAAAACTCTCAATGAATTAATAGAGACAGCATAAGACTGAAATATAGAAAAGAATTAACAGTTGTGGAATTGAATGTTGTTTTGAAGGAAATTGTCAATTGAGTGGGTACCTCTTGCGATCATCTTCATCACCATCATCTAAGCCATTCTAAATCTATAGTCTATATTTTTCTCATAATAGATTAGTTTAGCATCCAGAGAATCATTTTTGGGGAACCATGTTTATCTACGACACAACAAATATATCCTTTTATAATACCCACTAATGAATCATATATCTCACTAGTTTTCATAAACATTCTTACAAATATATTGAATGCATAATGAAATTCAATCCCTAACAAAGTTTAAATCTTTTTGCCACGTAATTGATATATATGACTTGAAACGGTGAACATATATTAAACAAAATAAATAGGATGGATATCAACAAAGATACAAACATTGCCAATCTTGATGAACCAATATCTTTTGCATTGGTCCAAGAACAAACGCATTAGTTTCAATAATTGTTCTAGAGTGAATGATGTACAAAATTAAAGAGTGAGAACTTACTAAAAAATAAAAAATAAAGGTATTGGAATTCAAAGGGCGTGATTTTTACACTTAAAGGAAGTGTGCCAAAGTTTGAAATGTGGCTTTTAAGAGAGGAGACAACAAAGGCAGGTAACCTAGCACAAAAAAGAAAAAAGAAGACAGTTTGTCAATTTCCCTCTTTTACATTTGCTAAGAGCCTTTGCACTTAACTTAAACAACTCAAAATTAGAGCCATATCTAGCAAACCATTAATTAAATTAATGTAAAAATTCAACAACAATTCAATTTTCACAAATCGAACATCATAAGCTATTTGATTATTTTAACAATAATTAAATCCATAACTTAAAATTTTGTATAATTTGGATCTAGTCAAAAGAAGAAGAGGCAAGGCCTTAGCAGACAAACCTTTTGGATTCGATTTCATGGAGAAGTTGCTCATGGTTTTTGTCTCACGAATGATCCTACACACAATGGATTGAGATCTCTACAAAGGTATTAGAGTTAGAGAGAGAGGTAGCTATCTTCTCCACCAAGTTCTGCCAATGGACGTGTATCTCATGTACCCCCTCTAAAAATTTCATTGTTTATCTTTCTCTCGTTTCTAACGCCTGGTCCTTTCGGTTTAAGAATGTAGTAAATATTTGTGCATCAAAATCAAGAAAAATTTTAGGACAAATGACACAGAATTGGAGCTCAATTTTGCCTAGTCCCTTCGATTTTAGCGTGTAGTAAGTATCTCTGTATCAAAATTAAGATAAGTTTTAGAACACATGGCACAAAATTAGAACTCAATTTTAGAACTTAATTAGATTTTCTCTGAGTTTTACCTATATATATAATTATTAAAATAAAGAACAATAAGAGATGGAAAATACTGATGATGATGAAAAAATGTCAATGTAATAAATATTTTTGCAAATGGTGAACATGATGATAACATTGGCTTATATGAAGTTGATTGGGCAAGATGATATGTATGATAAAAAAACATCATTATTTTGGTTCATATGTCATGTATTATCACTTTTGAGTTCAATTAATTTGAATGTGTATGTTATAAGTATAAATTAATTTAATTTCTTAAGTTGAATGAATATATTTCGAATTTTTAATGAATATGTCTACTATATGTATATTTATAATTTTTTTACAAATTTTATTATGTGTTAGTGTATCTTACGTTAAATGATAAAGAAAATAAAATAAAATTCACAATATGATTCACATTATGACAACTATAGTTTAAGGCCTGTGGAGGTAGGGAGATTTGATGGAGTTAAAAACCAAAGAATCAACCAGTTAAAAAATAATAATGATATAGAAAATTTTCAAATGTCTTTGTCACATTATTACAACTTTTTATATATAACCACACTAGTATATGCGTTTCCTCACAACATTCTTAATAATAACTAGTCGCTAACCCGTGTGATGCACGAGAAATCTATTGTGTATGAAGATGTAAATAATTTTGTCTCTTCATCTTTGATTGTACATTAAGATTTCAATCTCAAAGTTTCCTATCCTTGATATGAAAAATTAAATTACGTAATGAAAAATAGAAATGAAACTTAGATTGAAAAACAACTTTAAATTATTTTTTGTATCTTCTTTCTTGTTGCTTCATAGAAGTCACTAAACAACTCCTTTTGTTTTCCTTGATTACAGATGTTGGTGTGAGTTGTACATTGCTTTCAACATCAACTTTTTGAAACTATGTAGAAGCACCACCTTGTTCACTTGATAAGTTGTTGTTACAATATATAGAAGTTAAATATCAAATTTGTACATAAAACCAAGTTTGAGATAACTAAGAAACTTAAACATGCAATCACATTCCAATTTCAAATTCTTTCTAGAAACATATTACCAATAAATATACCAAAAAAAATATAGAATAAAGGAGAAGAGATTGGTAGTGAGTTAACTATAACAGAAACGAAAAATTCTAATGATCTAGATTTTACTCAAAAAATATAGGCATTTATGGGTTCAATGCGAAAATTGTTATGGATTAAATTATAAGAAATTTTTGAAATCAAAAATGAATATTCGTGAAGATCCATAGTTCCAAACAACCTAGATAACAAAATGCCAAATCCTTATATGCAAAACAATAAGAATCCAATTTCCAGCCAACATTCAAGAAACATTAGTAACATTAATAGAAGAGAATTAGTGCAGTGCAGAAAGTTTGAAATAGTGCAGTGTAGTGTAGATTTTAATTGTAAAAAAGTGCATATTTTAAATGTAAAATGCAGATTTTATGCAGGAAAATAGTGCAAAACAAATTTTATTCACTGAGAAATTTAAACAAACACACAGGGAAAAAAAAAAAACAAAGATAACCAACACAACACAAGTCCTCAAGTAAAGCCTAAAGCCTCTTGGTTGGAGATGTCTAACAAAATGGAACAACCTCAACATGCATAAAAAAATTCAACACCTAAAATAACAAAGCAACCATTAGTCAACTCAAATAAGCCTTAATCATAATTGCAGTATGAATTCATATATGTAAAGATTACATAAAAAAGGAAAATTCTTCAAACATAATGAGGTTCTACTGGATTTTTTAGTCACAATTTTTTTTTTTTTTTTTATTATTAGTAAGGTTTAGACCCAAGGGGAAGGGGAGATTCAAACTTCTAACCTCACTTCAAGAGGGTTCCCAACAGACTGTGGTATCCCTTGGGGTTTACTCATTATCAAAGATCTAATTATAAACTCATCAAATAATTACTTACCTAAAGGTGTTTACAATCACTACAATTATCTCAAACAATCAAAATCAGCATGAGAACAAAAGCATTAAAATTTTAAAACTGGGCTTTTATGTTAAATTAAAAAAAGCAGATTACAATTCTTAAATAGCCACAATTTTCATAAATGAAATATTGTCAAAAGCATAAATAGATAACAAACCAAATCCAATTTATCAAATTGTTTGAAGCTATAGGCGATAAGAATGCAGCTCTGTAATCGATAAGTTTTTGGTAAGAATCAATTCATGGACAGCAAATATTTCATCATTTGATGGAAGACTTCAACTAATCCAAACTTCCTGTAAATGTTGTATTTCTTTTTGGTGTTCATGTTTATTGGACCAGCATTTTTGTTCTACCTACACAGAAAATCAAGCCGATTGAGAGCTAGTTCAATAGGTTTTTATGAAAAAGTACTAATTCCTCTGCTTCAGGTGTTAAGTTTTTTGGGGGGGGGGGGTGGGGGAGTGTCTAATTAGTTTAATCAATAATTTTACCAAGGTACATAAAAACAAATGATCCCCATCAGCCTTTACTGGGTGCCAGCCAATCATTATTTCTCTCATAAACCATGATAAGGCTGCACAACAACAACAATGCATATATAGTAATATAGACATTAAAAATGCCTTTAATCTAAGTATTATACCGATGTCAAGATGGCCTACAATTACATATACCAAATAAAGGTTTTTTAGAGTTATTTTATTCCAAAAACCATAGATGCTAACCTTGAGATCAACATTGATAGCATATATTGAAAGAGACAAATATATTGAGGAATGGAACATCAATCTAAATGTAGAAAGAAGCATTATCAATAGCAGTACCTTCGTCCACCAATTCCTTGCAATATTAGTCCCATCTTCTAAAATTTGGTTGCTTCAAGGGGATTTATTTTGAAATAGAGCAGCTTGAAAGTTGTTGACAGCTATAATCAAACACATTGTAGGAAATCCATTAATAAACAATCAACACTCTTAGACAACTACCAGAGGCTTTTTGTGGGTATTTTAATTTAACACTTTGGGCTTTGGCGCTTAAGTATGAGATTACATTGTAGGCTTTTTCTAATACTCACACTATCTATTTCCCTATTTTTTTTTTTCCTGGAACCTAAGCCACTGCGTTGGCTTGGATCATTCCCATGTTATACTTTTCATACTTTCTTTTTTATAGTAATACAATTTCTGCCTTTTCAATCAAATAATAATCGAAACTGAATTTAACTCCCAACTATTAAAACAAATTAAAATAAAGACTCACTTAAATAGCAAGTTCCATTCAATTACACACCATATGAATTTATTTCTATTTTTTTAAAGAGAATCCACATTGGTTCTTCCATTGACATTATTTAGAAACACCCTACCCTGTGGTGAAGTTTGAGACTTCCCCTAAAGTATTTCAAATTATTACTATTCAGACACAGCAACCCAAAACACCAAAGCAGATTACCCACAACCACAAAAAAAATTCCATGAACAATTGAAGTGGAGAGAGAACAGTATATAGAAAGTAATAACTGGGCAGATAGATTTTCAATTGAAGAGCAAATCGAAATTCTTAACTCAACAAATATGGTGAAAAAATTCAAAAACCCTAACTCACACACAGAGACAAAAATTTATAGAGTTATACCTCTTCGGTATAAGCAAAGCAGCTGAGGAGGTAATTCTCTTAATCCTTTCAGGGGCTTTGAGCTTCCAAAGCTTTTTCCAGGTTACATCAGTTCGTGGTTGGCGTATCAGTGAGTTGGGTTGCAAGATGGTAGGTAGATTTAACAGAGAATTTTCCATTGGGGTTCGGTAACCATAGAAGCTTGTCTGGTCTCGGGGTGGGAGGATGGGGAGAGAAGAGATTTTGCGATTTGGGGGAAGGAGTAGAGTAGAGAAGAGATGCGTTTTGAGTTTTTGATTTTCATAATTGGGTAGAAATTTTAGCTGAAATTTTGGGTTTGAATGAGAAGTTGGAGCGTTACACAATACGCTATTAGGATTTTAGCTTTTTTTTTTAGTTGAAAATATATTTTTTTCTTTTTTAATAATGCTCACGTGTAAAATTATGGAGAGATCAAAGTTTCGGTTATATAATAATAATAATAATAATAATAATAATAATAATAAAATAATAAAAAGTTATCTTTCTTTGAACTTAAAAGGTTATTTCTCAAAAAACAATTTCTTTTATAAGTAAGTCAACTTTACTAATAAAAAATAAAAAGTCGTAATAAAAATAATAATAAGTTAAAAAAATATAATTAAAAAAATACGTGCAAGGCACTAGCAAATCTTTAGTCCATTAAAACTTGAAGGACCAATTGCGCATACGGGATAAACTTGAGAGATCAACATTGTAATTTCGCCTATTTTTTTTATAACATTATTTTCATCATTATTAAATTACTAAAATTTTGTTTATAGGAATGACTAGTAAATTAAGGTATATTTTGAACCGAGTATGATTTATGTTAGACTTTGTATTCTATTGTAGCATTTAGTAATATTACTATTACAATTTCTTCTGTATCTCATGTATGAGTATGACTTGGGTTGGTGCCTAATTATATCCAAGTATGAAAGTCAAATCACGACAATTGAATGATACCTATATACAATGATCACATGTGTTCTTTTTTCAAAGTATAGAAAAATGAGATCTAATCATATATATATATATATATATATATATATATATATATATATATATATATATATATATATATATTATTTGTAATCTTTTTAGCCCATTCCTCCAACTCGCAGAAAAAGAGTTATTTTTCAACAACAAAAAAAAAAAAACTTTTATATGTAAGTCAACTTTATAAATAAAAAAGGGTAAATTGCAAGTTAAATTTTACACACTGAAATTTCAAGTTTTGGATTTTACCCCATAAAGTTTAGGATGTTTAGATTTTACACCGTGATATTTCAAAACTTGGATTTTACTCCATAAAGTTTAGGATTGTTTATATTTTACACCCCAAAATTCTGAGATTTTAGGGTGTAAAATCTAAACACTCCAAAATTTTAAGGAGTAAAATCTAAACACTTCTAAAATATAGGAGGTAAAATCTAAACGTCACCAAAATTTAGGAGATAAAATCCAAATTCTGAAATTTTAAGACATAAAATCCAATTAACCCCAAACTTGAAGGGTATAATTTATAATTTTTCCATTCAAAAATAAAAATCACAACAACAACAATAATATATAATAATAATAAAAAAACATTATTAAAAATAAGGTGCAAGGTAATATCTAATTTCCTATAAAAAAAGAACAAAACCTTAAACCAAAACAGCCTATAAACTCTTTCTTTCGCTTGTTCACATCCCGCCACTCTTTACGCTTCATTCTCTCTATCACTCTCTAAAATCTCATCCATTCATGGCTGCTTCGTCGCTTCTCTCTCTTATGTTTCTCATCTCAACATTACTCTTAGCTTCATCTTCACTATCCGTAGCTCCCAATCCCACCACCTTCACCATCCCTCTCTCAGCCATCTTCACCAAAAACCAACCCTCTGATCCAATCAAAACCCTCAATTCCCTCGCTTCTTCTTCTCTAACCAGAGCGCACCACCTCAAGCACCCCAAATCAAAACCCCCACTTACCAAAACCAAAGTATTTTCTCACAGCTACGGAGGCTACTCAATCTCTCTCAACTTTGGCACACCCCACAAACCATTTCTTTCATTTTAGATACTGGCAGCAGCCCTATTTGGTTCCCTTGCACTTCACAATATATTTGCATCGATTGTCACATAGACCCATCAAAAATCCCACTGTTCATTCCAAAACTATCATCTTCTTCAAAATTTATCGATTGCCAAAATCCCAATTGTGCTCGGATTTCAAGCTCAAATCCCTCGTCTAAGTTGTGCCAAGGCTGTAATTGTTCACAAGCTTGCCCTTATTCGTTTCAATACGGTATAGGCTCAACTCTTGGGCTATTACTTTCCGAAACTCTCGATTTTCCTGAAAAACTTTTCACTAATTTTCTTGTTGGGTGCTCCATTATCTCGACCCAGCAGCCCGCTGGCATTGCTGGGTTTGGTCGAACTCCAGAATCGTTGCCTTCCCAATTGGGTCTCAGTAAATTCTCTTACTGTTTAATTTCTCAACGGTTCAACGACACGTCAGAGAGCAGTGACCTCACTTTGTATCGCGGGTCTAGTTCTGATGCCAAGACCCCTGACCTAAGCTACACGCCGTTTAGGAAAAACCCAGTATTGAACGACTCAACTTTTCGTGAGTTCTATTACGTTGACCTTCGTAAAGTAATTGTGGGCAGTAAGTCAGTTAATATTCCGTACAAATATTTGGTGCCTGAAAATAACACTAATGGTAGCGGTGGCACTATTGTGGACTCTGGGACCACTTTCACCATCATGGCAACGCCGATATTTGACGCCGTGGCAACCGCGTTTGAGGCAGAGATGGGTAATTTTTCTAGAGCTTCTGCTGCCGCGAAAGCTTTTATTGGTTTGAATCTTTGTTTTAATATTACCGGATTAAAATTCGAGAAGATTAAATTTCCGAAATTAACGTTTGAGTTTATGGGTGGGGCAAAGATGGAATTACCGGTGGTGAATTATTTTTTACCTGTTGATTTTGGTAATTCTAGCTTCGTGTGCTTGACTATTATGACAGACATTATACTTGATTTGGTCGGGCCAGCGATCATTTTGGGAAATACTCAGCAGCAGAATTTTTACGTGGAGTTTGATTTGAAAAATGACAGATTTGGCTTTCGACGACAAACTTGTAATAAAAAGTGAGCTTCCACTAAACTCAATTCTAGGCAAAGATGGTAATACTAGAAAATAATACTATTTTTGTGTTTATGTATTTTAATAAATATTATTGTTTTCTTTAAAAAAAAATAATAATATTGCCAGTTCAGCTACTCCTTTCTGTTTTTGGATGTAACTAGTTGCTAGCTAGTGATATTGTACATGTGTGATGCACAATATACTCAAATTATGACTCATTTAATTCTCAATAGATTGATTGCTCATACAAATACTCAACAACACAAAAATATAACTAAAGAGGGATTTGACAATTTAAATTAAACGGAGCTCTAACATATTGAAGTTTTTTAGGTTTTCTTTATCTCTTAGAGTATCAATTCAATCCTCAAAACTCAGTATAAAAAAATAGCCAAAGGATTCTAGAAAGAAACTTAAAAAAACAAACAAACACTTTTAAAGTCCTTATGTCACAAAAATCTTATAATCAAGCATTTGACAAACTTCTTGCAGGCAGGGACGGAACTACCTTATGGCTGAGGGGACCATGCCCCCCCCCCCCCCTAAGCCTTTGAAAAAAAAATCTTATAGTATATATATTTATGCAAAAAATTTACTTTAAGCTCTATAATTTATATACTTGGCCCCCCTTCCCCAAAAAATTGACAAGATGACCCATAAATCTCAAAAATAGATAACAAGAAAATTCTTTTTTTAAGAAAAAAAACACATACCCGGATAATAAGAAAAAACTTTGGACAAATCATAAATATGGTCTAAACAAAAACAATAACAACAAATCAGTTACAAATCCTAGCAAAACAAATCACAAAAATCCAATAACTTTTACCTAATTTCTCTCTCTCATTTGAGAGCTCTATGCCTCTCTCAAATGATTTCACCTCATAGACACAGAAACAACTCTTATATTGTTGATCGCTCCATCCACACACTAATTAATCACCAACAACTTGGATCAGTTGGTGTCTTTAACGCATCAGTGGAAAAAAATTATCTATTTTTTGAATGGTAGAATTTTTTTTATTTTTAATGTTTTATTAAGGGACACACTTAGCATGCATGTGTGAGATTAGTTAACTTTGGGAAACACTTGGCATGCATTTGTGACTTAATTAAATTAATGTAATGACGGGAAAAGCTTTATTATTTTCTTAGTTAAAGACTCAAAGTTACCGTCCATTATCATGTGATTGTTTAATAGAACTCTTTCAATATTTTTTTCTTTACTATTTTTTCAAACTTGGAATTTTTCAAAGGAAAAATTCTCAACCTTACCAAGACACCAATAATTGTCTTACCCTTTTTTACGCTGAATATTAATGCATGATATTATTAACCATTATTTTGGCTGTTTTATTAATATAATGCTTGACATAGATTTGAACTTTTAACTATAGTTTTTTGTATTTTTTTTTTTTAAAGAATCTTATAACTATACATATAGCATGATGAAGTTATTAGTTATAGAAGTATGTGAAAAGAGCACATAATTTTTTTTTAATTTATAATGTCAATAGAATAAAGAATCGGACTAATCTTGGTCAGACCTTGAAAGTATTAGGACGTGCTAATTGACTTAGAAAACTCTTGATTAAAAATTGTCATTTGTGATTTTTTTTTCAAAATAAAAAATACAAATAATTAAAAAATTAATGCTAATAATACATTGTTGGCAACCTCTACTATTGAAATTTCAATTTTTTAAAATTTTTGAACAAATAACTTTGACCCTCCTAATTTTGAATCCTGGTTCCGTCTTTGATAAACTGCTTTTAATATTTGACAGAAAAATGGTGCTTTTATCACACATGAGCCTCCCACTCATTCATAACTATTAACTCCGTGTCATTAATTTGATTGTGAATAGCAAATTGCAACCAAATATTTTGTGGCTAGCTAGCCTCCCAGGTTTCCTAGCAAAAGACTTTTTCTTTGTTATTGACTTCCTGCTACATTGGGTAAGACTTACAAGCCTTTGCTCATGGTACGGTACAATTCCATTGACTTGCTTTTCTATGCTCGCTATTTACTTCTTGGTCAGTTTTCCTCTAATTGCTATTTTCTTCTTTCTTGATCAAAGTAACATCCTCATCATTTTCATTAATAAAGAAATGAAATTACAATATTTGAATATTGAACTACGTGATTTTGATTTTCATAAATGGCACACTACAATGTTTGAGTATTTTACTCGCGACTTGGCCTGAGTCGCAAATGACTCTTGAAATCCAGCTTGTCAAAAACTCTTCAAATTCCAATATGTGCTTCTCGCATGGCCTGTTTCGCGAGTTGGAACTTGCAAGCTAGTCATGAAATCCTCATTTTCACAGAATCTTCACCAAACTCTCAAACACAACGCTCACATTAAATTCCACAAAAATGCAAGGAAATGATTGAACATAATTACAATCAAATTTGACACGGAATTAAAGCCAATAAAAAACATAGTTGTAAATCACAATTTACAAAACTCTTGATTATAAATTGTCATTTGTGATTTTTTTTTTTCAAAATAAAAAATACAAATAATTAAAAAAAATCATGCTAATAATGCATTGTTGACAACCTCTAATATTGATATTTCAATATTTTAAAATCTTTGAACAAAGAAATTCAACCCCTCCCCCCCCCCCCCCTCTCTTAAGTTTGAATCCTGCTTCCGTCCTTGCTTGCAAGCAATTTTTAAGAAATAAAATTAAAGGCCAATGCTAAGGAAAAATATTTGACCATAGCCTGGCACTCATTTTTAGAGACACCATTCTGAAAACTCTCATGGAACTAATAGAGACAGCATAAGACTGAAATATAGAAAAGAATTAAGAGTTGTGGAATTGATTAATGTTGTTTTGAAGGAAATTGTCAATTGAGTGGGTACCTCTTGCGATCATCTTCATCACCATCATCTAAGCCATTCTAAATCTATAGTCTATATTTTTCTCATAATAGATTAGTTTAGCATCTAGGGATAATACCCACTAATGAATCATATATCTCACTCGTTTTCATAAACATTCTTACAAATATATTGAATGCATAATGAAAATCAACCCCTAACAAAGTTTAAATCTTTTTGCCATGTAATTGATATATATGACTTGAAACGGTCGATATATATTAAACGAAATAAATAGGATGGATATCAACAAAGATATAAACATTGCCAATCTTGATGAACCAATATCTTTTGCATTGGTCCAAGAACAAACGCATTAGTTTCAATAATTGTTCCAGAGTGAATGACGTACAAAATTAAAGAGTGAGAACTTACTAAAAAATTAAAAATTGAAACTAAAGGTATTGGAATTCAAAGGGCACGACTTTTACACTTAAAGAAAGTGTGCCAAAGTTTGAAATGTGGCTTTTAAGTGAGGAAACAACAAAGGCAGGTATCCTAGCACAAAAAAGAAAAAAGAAGACAGTTTGTCAATTTCCCTCTTCTACATTTGCTAAAAGCCTTTGCACTTAACTTAAACAACTCAAAATCAAAGCCATATATAGCAAACCATTAATTAAATTTAATATAAAAATTCAACAACAATTCAATTTTCACAAATCAAACATCATAAGTTATTTGATTGTTTTAACAATAATTGAAACCATAACTTAAAATTTTGAATAATTTGGATCTAATCAAAAGAAGAAGAGGCAAGGCCTTAGCAGACAAACCTTTTGGATTCGATTTCATGGAGAAGTTGCTCATGTTTTTTGTCTCACGAATGATCCTGCACACAATGGATTGAGATCTCTACAAAGGTATTAGAGTTATTGAGAGGTAGCTATCTTCTCCACCAGGTTCTGCCAATGGACGTGTATCTTATGTACCCCCTCTAAATAATTTCATTGTTTATCAATCTCTCGTTTCTAATGCCTGGTCCTTTCAGTTTAAGAATGTAGTAAATATTTGTGCATCAAAATTAAGAAAAATTTTAGGGCAAATGACACAAAATTAGAGCTCAATTTTGCCTAGTCCCTTCTATCCTGAGGGACCACCTTAGCCTTGCCTTTACCCAGCTGTTAGTCCTCCTCGGCCCGCTTAAACTTGACAATGTGGTCTATGAGTTAACACACATTTTTGACAGGTTTCCCAGTCAAAGACTTCCTCAAACTATGCTTGGCAGGTAGGCCGACCTTGAATGTCCTTACAGCCACGTCGTCAAAATTCCCATCAATTTCATTAAACATTTCCCAGTATCGGTTAGAGTACGTCTTCAGGGTTTCCCCCTCTTGCATAGTCATAGACAACAGAGAGTTCAGATTCCAAGGAACTCTGCTGCAAGTGACAAAACGAGAATCAAAGGCTCTTGTGAGCTCCTTAAAGAAGGCTATAGAACCTTCTTCCAAACCATTGAACCATCTCATCACCACGAGCCCCAAACTGGATGGGAACACTTTGCACATTAAGGTTTCATTCTTAGAGTGAATAACCATTATCTGGTTGAAATAGCTCACATGCTCCATAAGGTCTGTCCTGCCATTGTAGATAGTGAACATTGGTTGAGTAAACCACCGAGGAAGCTTCCCCCTCTCAACCCTTCGAGTAAAAGGTGACTTAGAAATCTAATTTAGGGCCCTGCTCATAGCATCATAGCCCAGGCCCCTATGAGACAGACTTTTCCCTCTTCACCTATAATGGCGATCCTCGTCACACGAAAAAGACTCACTGGGGGGAGTCCTTGACCTAGGCCGATAGCTGTTGTCATTATCATTGCCAAAAGAATGGTCAGAACTAGAGGGAGTTCCCCTACGTCGCTTGCGATGCAACCTCCTACGCAACTGGTCAATCTCCATGTGCATGCTTCTAGTATTTTCTTCATTGGAGATGTGACTCCCACTACGAGACTGGCTCCTACTAGTGTGTGCGGTGTGCACACTAACCTCTCGGTCCCTTCTTGGCTCAAGATTGACAAAATGATCCTGACGTTGAGACCTAACGGACTCTTCTCAGTTTGTTCCCGAGCCTACCATAACTGAACGTTAATCTCACCAAAGCTCAAGTAGTTTCCCACAGACGACACCAATCGTAAGGACACAATTTGGCACCTAAGCTCAAGAGGTAAAAGGATCTAGGCTCAAAAAGTCCAATACAATGAATTTGCAGAGAGTAATTACAGTGAGTCCAGATGACAAGAAAACAAGAATAAACTGGTTTTGCCCAAAGAAAATCGTCTTCGGCACAGTCCAAGGAAACTAGTTCTTATATATATATATATATATATATATCTTTTGAATTTGGTTACAAGTCCAGTTCTTGTTGCTACAGTATTTTTTCGTCCAAATCTTAGATCGGCCCCCCTGTAAAGGGTTTCCTTTCCTATTATATACCCCTCTCTTCTTCATCTCCACTGTCCATGTGTAGGTCAAGTTGCTGGCTTTAATCCTTGACCCATCAGCACCTTCCTGAAGTCTTTGGGAGTAGTTATAATGCTGCTAGCCACTGTTCAAGTATCACCTCCACATTAATGCGGCTAGAGGGTTAACTGCAGAGCATTCAATGCAGTGGTAGCAGCTTTCCTTTCGATATTTCTTAGCTTCCCTTTGTCCTATGCTTCTCTAATGTTTATCCTTATCAGTAAAACCTTTCAAAGTGTTGCCCTCGAGGGCAGATGAATTCTTCTGACCTCTGCTTTGCTTAGCTGAGGAGTGATTTCTCCTCGAACCACCTTCCCAAACATTCGCAGTCATAATTTTTTCATGGCATTTTGACTCTTACGTCTTCCCTATCGTCTATCTGTCCTCGGACCACTAAGCGTCCTCGGACATGACCCACGGCTCAATATATACTCTTGGGCTTTTCATCCCTATAATAATAATAATAATAATAATAATAATAATAATAATAATAATAATAATAAAGTATAGTCCATATAAAACACTAAACATTACAATTTGATCCGAATTTACGACCAACATCAAAACAAAGCTGTAACTGAATGCAAAAACTTAAAGGACTTGTTAACACATAGTATCGATGAGCCGTAGCATAGTTCATAAGAATTATGAAACAACAAACATAACAATTTGATCCCAATCTTCTACCAACATATAAAAAAAGCTATAATTGAATGCAAAAACTTAAAGGACTTGTTAACGCATGGTATTGATGATATGGAGATGTTGGAGTTAGGCTACACATTCCTGGGGGACTTAAGAATCATATTGCCACTACCTTCTAATGAGGGGGAAAAAAAAGAAAGAAAAAAACACAATGGAATTTCACGAAATCAAAGACCTTTGGGCTGAAACCATTGCTAGAGAAGATACTAGAGACAAAGGAAAAGCCACTACAATGTTGCATGCGTTTAGGGTTTGTTGACTTCCATCTAAAAGTGAAACCACTGGTAGTGTGGTTCAAGTAGGGTTTGGGAAGGGTGGAAGCACATGTTTATGGTTTTTATGTTTTACTTTTACCGATTGGAGTTTGTAGCGTGTTCTTTTTTTTCTTTTTTCTTTTTAATGATTATGATGTGGAAAATTGTGATGCCTCCAAGGTGAGATGTCACAATATTATGAAGTCAACTCAATTGGGTCTTGGTTATATATATAGATAGATAGATAAATAGATAGATAGATTAAGGAGGATACTCATTTTGTATCTTGTTTTTGTTAATAAAAGCTTTTATTCTCAATAATAATAATAATACTGCCAAAAAGGATTTATTATATTGTGTATGGGCACATTATGTATGTGAATGATGCTGTGGATTGAGAGGCAAAGATAATGGTGGTGACATTAAAAAGACGTAGTTTGATTAAAAGAAAAAAGTGATGTATTTTGTTTTTATTTTCAGTTTTCAGTAGGATCTATCACTAAAAGTTTGGTTTGACTTTGGTCTTTGTACTCAATTTTTATTTTCAATATCCAAAAAAGTGAATTGAAACTTTGAATACAAAAAATAGATACTCATTTCTGCCATTTTTATTTTCATTAAAAATCAATATTGTGGCATTAAAAAAAAACTAATTGTAGATAGAAAATAAGTACAAGATTTGAGAAAGATAAAATGAGTCCAAAAAATGAAAAGTGAATAAATACACACTTAACACTAACTGAACAACACAGAACTGGTGGAGTAGAGGCAGTTTACTTACTATGGCTATTGGGGGAGTAGTCAAAATTATTGGGTTTTATATATTATAATTATTGTCCATATTGTAAAATAATTTTGTGGGATATCATTGTTATCTACTCCCTTCGTCCCACTTTGTTTGTCCTATTTGAAAAGTCAAATTTTTTAAGGGAACATCATTTATTGTCTTGTCTGCCTTATAAAAATGTATAAGTTTACAAAACTACCCTTAAATAAATTTATCAACTTTAAAAAAAAAAAAGAGTTATTCTTAATGAGACAACTAAAAAGGTGCCCCAGTTAGATTGATTTTTTAAAATATTAGTTAGTTTTGAAAAAAAAGTGGAGGTATAATAGGAACATTAGTAAACTAATAACTTTTATTTTTAGAAACAGGACAGTGTTTTGGAACATCCCAAAATGGAATAGATGACAAATAAAGTGGGACGGAGGGAGTAATAACTAATTGAAGTTCCATGCGTTGCATGGTTTTAGTCATGAATTAATAAAATATATAATTTTATATAATGAACATAGATTGAATAGAAGTCATACATGTGGTAATTAGATGAAGTATTTACTTAGCATAAATATGACTTATAAAACACAATAAGATTACAAAGATCATTGAGAAATGATAAATAAAGAAATCAACCTTTAAAACCCAACAAGATTGAAAAGACCAGTGCAAGATAGATAATAAGAGCACTCGCACCACATGGTGCAAAATAGAAAAAAGTGCATAATTTTACACATTTTTACTCAAAATATACACACATCAGTCCCTCTATAATATTGTGCATTTTCATTATTGTTACAGTAACCGTGTATATTTACATGATTACTGTAGCTTTCTATTTGATTTTTTAATTTATTTTTTCTCCATCATCCAATCCTCTCTTCCTCTACTCTCTTTCTCCTCTATCTTCTCTTGAATCCAACAACATATCTATAAAAATCATTAAATTCTTCAGACTTATTCTAAATCTCGATCCCAAATTCATCAAATCCTCTCTTTAATATAAATATTCAAACCCAAATTGCAAGAAGAAGAAATGAAATCTGCCCAAAATCACTGCCATAGCAGGGAAGAAATCTACCCAAAATCACTGCTTTCTTTGCACAAAAATCGCCACCCAAATTGCAAACCCACCTAAGACCACCGCTCATAATCAAACCCAAATTGCGAAAGAAAAAGAAGAAGAAGAAAAAGTAAAAGAAAAAGAATGAGAGTATTTGGAGAAATAAAGAGTTTGGATTTTGTTAAGGTGGGTGGGGCTATGGGATAGGTGTGAAATAATAATAAAAAATTGAGAAAAAATATTATTTAAATAAAAGAGAGTGTATAATAAATAATCTGATATGACTATTTTTGTAAAGTCATTGTGTAAAATAGAAAAAGTAGATTGTTTTTCTAAAATAATGCAAATGTAGGTTTCGAGTAAATTAAATTAGGTATGACAAAATAAATTATAGCTTACCTTTTATTAGATTTTATATGACCAATTACAAATATTTATAAATTGTTTATTTTATATTTTATTAATTAGTTTCCATTTATTTTTATCTTTTTAATATGACCTTTTATTCTTGCCCCTGAACTGAAATTTTAGGCATTTTTAGCTCCATGCCTCGATAGACCCCACCAAAATTCCCACCTTTAAACCAGGCAAATGTGGTTGGACTTGGAACTTGGGCCCTAATTAAAAATAAATGTAATTATGCCCAGAATTGCCCAGATCGACTACCACTTTTTGGACTCTTCATGGGCTATACAGATGGGATTTCAATAGGCTCAACAAGTGGGCACTTATTGTTAGAGATCCTAGAGGAAACTGTGCCTGATTTTCTAGTTTGTTGCTCAAATTCCTCAACCCATCATAGTTATTAGGTTTGGTGATGCCCCACAATCATTGCCTTCTCAATTGGGTCTCACCAAATTCTTTGTATTTTTTGTTGCGTCACTTCTATGATGACACAAATGAGAGCACTGGCCTTATTTTGGACTTTGACAGTGAATTAGAATACGCCATTCATACCTTAGTTTACCGGGGAGAATTTGCAATTGTTTTCTGGTTTTATCATTTTGTTCCACACTATTAAGGGTTGAAATTTTTATTTTCACCTATAAAAAAAATCACATTTTTCATGTTCTTAATAAACATATTTATTTATCTACAATTGAAAATTAAAAAAAATATTAATAAAGTCTCCAACCAAGACAACTATTACATAATTAAGTGGGTTCCAATTAACTCAACTGGTAAAGTCTCTAATGATTGAATAAGAGATCTGAGATTCCAATTAACTCAACTATTACACCAAAAACTAACTGATGTTTTGGTCTGATAATAAAGAATTATCATTAAAAACAGACGTCATAAGTTGAAACTCTCTTTAAAAAAAACAAAAAAATGCACTATATTTTCTGCTAAATTCATGCTCATAATAAACAATAAGTAGTTTTACTTCTATTGTGGCAACAGTGTCAATGTAACACTTCACATTGTCGTGTGATCATATGGATGATTGGAAGATTATTCCAATAAAGTTGCTGAATGTTCTATTCCAATTTATGTAGGCCTACTTCTGGGCCCAACAAGCCAACGCAATGGGTCAATATTGCCTCTCTTTCTTATCATTATGGCTGAAGCATGTGACTCACATTCAAGCATCAAATAGTGAGCTACTGAGCCCAGCTGTGCTGCATATATAGGTTGGGCTTAAGTTTGAGTCAGCCTAAGGAAGCAGCCAATCAATGAAAGTGACCCACCCCCACTCACACAGTCACACTGAGCTGTGCTGGTCGAGTGCCACTGGTTCATGAATACCGTTATGGGTTTTCTGATTGATGCTTCTGACATGCCAATGGTCAAATATTGAATTAAAACTGTTATTACGTCAGAGGCGGAGCCAGGGGTCCAGGGGGCAGTTGCCCCCTGGCTTCTTGAAAAAATATTCTTGAAGTTGGAATATTATGAAATATTCTTTGATAAAGACAAAAAAAGACTCACTTTCTTTTCCAAAAAAAAAAAGACTCACTTTAATATATGTAGAGGCCCTGAGCACTAAGAAAGTACAAAAATAAAAATAAAAATCTTCTCCCCACATATCAATTTTTTTTTTTCATTCAAAAAAAAAATTTATACACTTTTCCACCAAATTTACTATTCTTATTAGTTTTATCTCACCACGACGTCTTCACCTATTTTATTGTTCTTTTTTTTTCAATTATTATTTTTGTTTAACTATTTACAACACTTTTCTTGTAGAGTAATGTTATGAATATTACAAATTTTATAAATTGATGTATTATCAATCATACAAAAATTCATTTAAAAATTTATTTATTATATTGTTTAAGCGTCATATGTTCTTGTTACATTAGTTTGTAATCTTTTACAGTAGAATTTATAGTTGTTTTAGCTTTGAGAAATTTTATGTCCACAACATTTAACAACACCTTACAACAAATCTTAAGTAACAGGTTATTATTGATTGTTATTGGTAAACAAAAAATTAATTTTAATGGTGGATTGAAATTTGAACTAGTAACAACTTACCATTATGATTTGTTGTGAAAGTATTGTGAAAATCTTACTTATCACATTTTTTTTCATGGCAATTCAATTAGTGGTCCTCATAAGTAACACATAATTATTAGGAAAAAAAATACTTAATGTTCTTTTAATACTATTTTAATCTTGCCCCTTTCAACTAAAATTCTGGTTCTGCCACTATATTACGTACACAATATTTTCACAATAAATTCTAAATGATAAATTATTATTGACTTTAATATAAATCTATATTGAAATTATTTTTTTGTCCACCAATAATAACCGGTAACTATTTATTACTTTGAATTTTTTGTATTTTGATCATAACCAGGACCAATTTTCATTAAACATTTCTCTAATCGGTTTGCAGTAATGTTATAGGCTGTGGTGTTATAAGCTGTTCATGGGTTGGACTGGGACTCGTGTGAGTCATGAGGTTGACAAACTGACATGACATGGACAAGGACACCTTCAAGCTCCCCAATTCACGTGTCCGGTTCTCCTCCTGTGCCAGACAAACCGGACCTCAAACATGCTATGTATAGTGTATACCAAACACAACTTATTTCAGTCTATTTATACTAGTAACTACTCGCAGCTAATTAATCACATCATTTTGATATAAACATAAGTTTTTTTTCCCCTTTTACTTAGATTGGAAAATGGATTGGAGGCCTTTACAATGAATCTCTTACTTCACAATTATTAGAGACTCTTCGTTCTTTATGTTCTTCACATTATTCGAATATTCTTCATATTCAAATATTGATGGATGTAAGTTCTTTGAGGCTATATAGCTTGAATCCAATGAAACTGCAGTGGATTAGAGTTTTTGTAGTTTTGATGTTTGATTTCAATAGAACTTTGAAACTTATAAAAATCATTTGGATGATTGTTTGAATATTTCGAGATAGAAGTACTTTGAGGATTTAGATCTTAAATGAATAAAGATTCGAAGTTTGGAGTCTTAATATTCTTAGAGGCTTTGGAGTTTGATTTCAACAAAATCTTTGAACATAATAGAGAATGAAGACCCACATGAGACTAGTGAGTTCCCTTATTCATATGAATATAGAGGAGAGTCAATAACATGTGTCATGATTCGGTTGGATGGATTTAAAGTCCTTTTCACCTATAAACACGTGGGATTATTTGATTCATTAATGTACTTTAATTGTAAGTGATATATGGTAATATTTAATTAGTTTACCAATGTTACATCAAATTAAAATATTGGCACAGACATATATATATGATTGGCCATTGAGTAATGTATATTATTTCTGCTTTTTTTTTTTTTTTTTGATAAAAACACACACATATATATAGGTGAAATAGATGATATAAGGGATTATTTCTACTTAGTAATACTTTGAAATTTTTTATTAGTCTCTGAATGACAATAATGAGACCCATTAAGTAGCATGTAATACTTTGTAATTAGTTATTTGGAATGTTCTATGCATACTTGGTAGCATGAATGGAGCTGTTATTGTTCAATAAAATTACACTTTGCCCTCTTTAATAATGTCATCAATTTTTTTTAGAGTAATGTTATAGCCACAAACATTTTTACAACATTTATACAAACTATTGAAGCAGCAAATTCTTATTGGTTTGTACACTTGCCTCACTTTTTACTTATCAATAACCACTCACCACATTAGCAATTTGTAAAAAATTTGTAGTTTTAGCATTTTTCACCTTTTAAAGAACATAAAAAATAATAGATTAAATTTAAAACAAAATATACAAGCCCAAAAAAATTAGCCCAACAACAAAAATTACCAATAATAAAACAAAAAAAAAATTAAGTCCAAATAATTTATTTTACCCAAAACAAACAACTTAGCCATTTAAAAAATTTAAAACAAAAATCCTTAGTAGTAAAACAGTAGACTCAAAGGCCAAAGTCGCCGCACACAGCTAGCAGCAGAGTTGCCCCTCCTAACTTCAAGTCCTGGCTCTGTCCCTGCTTGGTAGTTTAAATATGGTCATTTGTGTTTGGCTAAACATTTTGTCTCAATATACCAATGAGGAAGAGCAAGTAGAAACAAATGACAAAATGGGGGAAAAAAAGAGAGATGAATATCTAAAATAACATTAGTATGAGCAATAACTTGTAGCTTTTGGATTATAGCTTGTATCCCTCAGTTTCTTTTGAGGTGTTGGTGAATGGAGGTAAATCTAAATCCTTTAAGCCGAGTAAAGGGTTGAGGCGAGGAGACCTATTGTCCTCTTACTTGTTCATCTTGGGCCAAGAAATTCTATCAAGGATGTTGGATCATGAACTAAACTTAAAAAAATGTTAGCGGCATCAAAACAAGTATCAGGGACCAACTATCACTCACGTCATGTATGCCGACGACATTATATTGTTCTCAAAGGCTACTATGAGAGATGCAGCAACTCTGATGAAAACTCTGGATAAGTATTGCAAATGGTCGGGTCAAGCTATCAACATGGGCAAGTCTGGGGTCTATTTTTCCAAGCACACACAAGGCCAAACCCAAATAACAGTAAAGAGCATTCTTCAAATGAAAAACCTCAAAAAAGATGTTGTATACTTGGGAGCACCATTATTCTTATCCAGATCCCCATGTAAGGATTTTGCTTTCCTCATAAATAAGCTTGAGTCTAAACTTTTGGGATGGAGAAGCAAGTGTTTATCATGGGCAAGGAGGAGAACCCTCATCAACTCAGTGGCACAAACATTACCCAATCATGCTATGTCAACCTTTAGTATCGCTAACCAGGTTTGTGATAGGTTGGATTCTCTAACTAGAAGGTTCTGGTGGAAACCAAGTCAGAGGGACGGCATATTTGTAGCGTGGAGTGCCTGGGATAAACTCTGTTATCCGAGAAGTTGTGGCAGATTGGGATTCAAAAAAGCCAAGGAGATGAATAATGCACTGTTGGCCAAATTGGCTTGGATGATAGCATCTAAAAGGGATAGTACCTCTATGAGGATTCTTAGACTAAAGTACAAGGTAAGTGAGGACTGGTTGCAGACAGAAGCACCAAAGAATGCATCTCCTATCTGGAAAGCAATTGAGAAAGCAAAGTCTATTGTATCAAAAGGTGCATGCTACCTTATTGGAAATGGAAAATTTGTTGATATATGGCTTGATCCGTGGGTGCCATGGATTCAAGGGTTCACACCAGCCCCAAAAATTGTATCCACATCGCGAGTAGTGACTAAGGTATCCCAATTAATTGACCTTGACCTGCAAAAGTGGAAAGCACCTTTAATCCTTGAATTATTTGATCCAAGTTCTGCCAAAACTATCCTCTCCATCTATTTACAAATAAGACCCCACCCTGATAGGCTCATATGGATCCCGGACCCCAAAGGATGCTTCACTGTAAAATCTGCTTACAGAAATATATCCCAACTATCATCCCAACCAACTAATCTAGAGGTGGATTGGAAAAGGCTATGGAAGATGAAAGGACCGAAAAGGATTAAAATGTTTCTTTGAAGAGTTGCTGTCAATGCTTTGCCCATAGAGGAAAATTTAAGTAGCCGTTTGGAGGTGGAATGTCCTTGTTGTGTTCTATGTAATCAAGAGGCAGAATCATTTGCTCATCTCTTCTTCCATTGTCCAGTGGCAAGGGCACTATGGTTTTCCATATGCTGGGGTTTCAAGGCTGATGAAGCACAATGCTGGGGTTTCAAGGCTGATGAAGCACAACTGACAACGGCAGTGGACATTATCCTCTGATTTTCAACCCTCTGGAACCACATTGGCAAGCGCATGATAAATGGTTAGTATCCTTGTATTTCGCTTACACTATGGAAGAAATTTGGTATACTAGAAACATGGTGTGTAACCACAAAGGGAAGGCAGACCTTCAGTCCTTAATTCTCAGAGTACATGTCAAAATCCAAGAATGCGCTATCATTTTCCCCAAACATGTACCTCAATCAGCCCCGGTGTTTCATCCTCAAACTTGGTCTAAACCTCCATTGGGCACAATCAAGATCAACTTTGATGCGGCTATCTCCAATTCAAAAGATGCATTAGCTATCATGGCTAGAGATTATCGAGGTGTTGTTATAAAGGTCTGGGCTAAAGTTATATCCAAACGGTCTCCTCTCCTCTCCAAGCTGAAGCTGAAGCGTTACTTTGGGCAGTTCAGCTAGCTAGCCGAGAAAGATGGCTTTCTGTCACTTTTGAAGGTGATTGTAAGGTATGCTTATATGGGGTCCTGAAACATATGGGCAGGCCAAATTGGGTTATTGAGAATTTGATTTCTGATATTATTTTCGCTGCTGAGTCCTTTCCTGCTTGTTCTTTTGCTTGGGTCAATAGGTCTTGCAACAATGCTAGCCATGTAGCTACAAAGTTTGCAATTGAGTCTAATATGTCTTGTTTTTTCATTTCGGGCAATCTTCCTCCTAGTATAGTAGATGCATGTAAGAAAGATGCCCCTCTTTGTTTCTCAATTTCTTAGTTATTATAAATTGAAGTTTATCAAAAAAAAAAATAGTATGAGTAATAAAAAAAAATGATATATTGATTAGGGAGGTAACAAAGAGTATGACTTTGAGTGAAATAAAATGACAAGAAATAATATATGTGGTCGACCATGATTAAATTGTTAACGACCCATAGCCAACCCTGAAGTTTTAAGATTAAGATTTAACTGTTGTATGTATATACGTATGTTAATAAATACACATGTACTAATATATTTTATAAAGTTGGCCCAATCAAAACAACTTTTAGTACGATATTAATAACCTTGTTTTAAAAAGTTATACGCAGTAAAAAAAGAAGAAGTAAAATATCATTTTCATCCTTAAACTTTTATAGAAGTTCATTTTTCATTCTTGAACTTTCAAAAGTTCATTTTTAATCCCTAAACTTTCTAAAACGTTTAACTTTTCATCCTTCCATCTATGACTGTTAATTTATGTCCTATGTGGCCTAACAAAATGATGACTTGGTATTTGACTTGGACCAAATGATTCTATTTATAAAATTATGGACATATGGCAAAGAGCTATTGACACACATGAAATAAATATTTTGTGATATGGCTTCCTTACAAACTGATGAGGCATTTATAAAAAAAATCCAGCGAATATTTTTGTTAAGGATTTATTAGGATTTAATATAAAAACTTAAAGCACCAAAACATTAAAAAAAAAATTTAAAAAAAAAAAAAAAAAAAAAAAAACAGTTCAAGCTATCCATCTCCAATGACGTTTAACCAAAACTTACCAAATCTTTCATTCGTTTTTGATGTTTTGATGGTTTTTTTTGTGTGTGTAGGTTTTAGCATTAGCTTCTATTATTTTATGATTAAGTTTTGGATCTTTAGGGTGTCATATATTGTGAGGCATGAACACCGGAAGGGTTTTTTCTTCTTCTATTTTTTGAGAAAACACCAAATCTTCTTGTAGTGTGGACTGGCGTGCATGTGAGGGCAGATTTTTTATGGACAAGGATGAAAGTCTTCGTAATTCGTAAAGGCCACTGTTTATTGGTTGCTAAGAAACCCACTACTTTGTTGTCATTATCATCATCTCCTAATTTCTCCAATGCTCTCCTTGTTTCTCTAGTGCTTGTCATCATTGCAAAAAGGGATGAATGTTTGGATGGATTGAAATGAAACCGATGAGGACATGGGTGGGTGGTGGTTACCAGAGAATAGAACTTGAATCGGTGCTGACAGCAAGAGATTGGAGGAGATGAATAGTCAGCTTAAATTAGGGATTTTGATATTTTGGTGTTTTGAACTTACTATCATTATTATTAATTCATGTGTGCCAATAACTATTTGCCATGTATCCATAATTTCATAAATAAAATAAGTTGGTCTATTACATCATCACTCTGTTAGGCCACCTAGGACATAAACTAACGGACATAAACGAAATGATGAAAAGTAAAATGTTTTGTACATTTAGGGACAAAAAACGAATTTTTGAAAGTTCAAAGATGAAAAACAAACTCTTATAAAAGTTTAGGGACGACAATGATATTTTACCACCCAACAAGAAAGAGATTAAACAAACTGTTCATCACTCATTTGTTTGAAAATATGGATATAGTTTATTCATTACATGATATAAATGCAAATCTAAGTGTATCATACCATTTAATAAATTTTTATTAGATGAGTTTTTTTTGACAGGTTCAAATTTTATTATATTGTCTAAATATATCTTTACAGTTGTAAAATTTTAAGAAAATTAGAAATGAATGAATAACTTAGTTTTATTTATAAGATATTTTTGTTTCAAGATTTTATATTTTTAAACGCAAAGAACATGAGCTTTTGATTATAAAATTAATAACATCTAATAATAATCAATTCATGTGAAATTTGACATGATATTAAAACAAACAAAATATGCAACATCCGATGAGATTTTCAAAAAAAAAAACAATTCAACTAAAAGTAAGAAATAAATATTGTACTACCGCTCACCCTTGGTGTGCTTGTCACTCCACAAGTATAAGTGCTGGTGAGGTGTGGGGGCAAGGGTCAGGGTTCAAGTCTGCAGGAGGGAGCTTCACACACATATGCACTTAAATTAGATTAGAGTAGAAATTCTATCTTGTATAAAAAATATATATATATATATATATATATATATATGTATTGTAACATTAATAAAATTTACATAGCTTTTTTTTTACAGAGAATTAACAAAGGATGGAGAATATATATTGTGATTGAAAATAATCTGAATCTATATTTAGACTTTGAGTCATTTAGGCATTATCACTCATGTTTAGGGACATTAGGAATATGGTGATTTTTTTTTGTGTGGGGAAGTCATAACAGCTCTTTTTGCACTTTCACATGCAATACAAGGAAATATCCTGGAAGGTGATGCTTTGAATGGGTTGAGCTGAGCCCTTTGAAAAATTAAAATCATCCTCCCCATTGGAAAATTACATCAATCATAGAAGACTTTTTTGTTCTTGTTGAATAAGTCTGAAAATTTTAGTATTAATTTTGTTCAAAAGAGTCAATCTGTTTACCCAAAGTCTAGTCTAATGGGCATTTACTATTTAGTGTACTATGAATGGAATCATATTTCCATCCTTGAATTTCCTTCTTCTTTTTTATATGAACGATGGAACATCCTTGAATTTCCTAAAAGTTTGTAGAAATGAAGTTGGGAATGAGTAGGGTCCTTCTCCTTTTTGTTTCTTTCTGTATTCATAAAATTTATAATTATTTTTAAACAAAAGGTGATTCTAGAATGCCCCCACAATCAAAACAAGAATAAAAAGAAAAGAAACATCACTTAGAGCATCAGCACTGAATGTGGCAAATGGTAAATGGAGCCCTCTTTTGCAATTCTTTTACAATTCAGCCCAAAATCTTTGCTCCATTGAATGTTGTATTTTGTAACTATTGTAAAAAAAAATACAATTGAGCTACAATACCATCTTAAATGTAAGATGGTACTGTAGCTAATGGGATAATTTTTTTTTTAAAATTCTCTCTCCCCCTTTTAACCCGGGAATTTCTCTCTCCTCTCCCATTATTTCTCTTTTTTTCTCTCTCTTTCTTCTCTCTTTCTCATCTGCTCTCTGCACTGTTCAGACTCAAGATCTCGGGGGTTTTGACAACGGTGGAATCGGATGGCTCCGATGAGTTTGAATCGGCGTGTGGGTTGCGATCGGCGTGTGGGTTGATATGGATGATGGAGGAGGAGTCTAGGTGTGTGATCGGCGTGGGTTTCTTTGGAGGTGGTGGGTTTTTTTTTTTTTTTTTTTTTTTTTTCAATTTCGCCGATCTGGGTTGATATGGATGATGGAGGAGTTGGGTTGATATGGATGATGGAGGAGAAGTCTGGAAGATCGACGTTGTGGTGGCTGTGCCAATGATCAGCGTGATTTTTTTTTTTTTTTTTTTCAGTTTCGCCAATTTGGAGTTGTGTGGAGATGGAGGAGGTGTCTAGAAGAGAAGAAGGTGAAAGTTAAGTAATGGTGATTCAGTGAGGATAAAATTGGAAAAAATATATTTTATTGTGATGATATATTATTTTAATGAGTAGAATAGAAAAATAAAAGTTTTGATATTGGGTATTGTAAAATGGTATGTTATAATTAATAAAGTAGTTTTTTTAGATGGTAAAATAGAATAGAATTAGGAAAAATGAGTGTGGATGCTCTTAGAACAAAATGTTTTGGCACTAGTAAGGGAAGGTGGTAACTGAACAAATATAATTGTAGAAAAGGGAACGTTTCTTTTTTCTTTTTTTTTTTTGAAAAAAAAAAAAAAAAAAAAAAGAGGTTAGAAGCCAATTGTAGCAGCCCTTAACAGTCTTCGGACTAAACCTTATATTTGTAAAGCATAAGAAGCACCATTGCTTCATTAGTAGGGAAAGAGCTCGAATTCAGGACCTACAAAAAAGGAAAACGGGCTACATAGTCTACATTTCTATTACATTGATCACATATATGCAGCTATTCCACCAAAAATAAAAACAATAAACAAAGAAAAGAAACCGCAATTCAAAATATGAAAAGGAATTTTTTTTTGTAAAGCAAAAGATGCATAAAGGTTTTTATCAAAAAAAAAAAAAAAAAATGCATAAAGGAGAAAATAAAAGGATAAAAAAAGACCACTTCACCTACAAGGGAAGTTATGGCATGTTTGGTTAATTTTCCCCAACTTCAATGGCAACTCTATTGGCCCAATCGAACTGGATTCTCTTGCCGACCGTTGTTTCTTGGCTTTTTCCTCATCTCCTATAAACAACACAACACAACACAACCCCAAAATCCAAAACAGCCTAAAACCCCTTTTCTTCACCCTCACCCTCTCTCTCTCAAATCCCATCCATCAATGGCGGCTTCGTTGATTCTCTATCTTATCTTTCTCATCTCAACACTTTCCCTCTTAGCTTCATCTTCACCCTCATCCAAAGCTACTCACAACCCCACAACCTTCACCGTTCCTCTCACACCCATCTTCACAAAACACCCATCTTCAGATCCAGTCAAAACTTTCAATTCCCTAGCCTCTGCTTCTCTAACCAGAGCTCACCACCTCAAACACCCAAAATCAAAATCCCCACTTGCCAAAACCAAAGTTTTTCCTCACAGCTATGGAGGCTACTCAATCTCTCTCAGCTTTGGCACACCCCCACAAACCATTCCTTTTCTCTTAGACACTGGCAGTAGCCTCGTTTGGTTTCCCTGTACCTCACGATATCTCTGCACCGATTGCGATTTCCCTAACGTAGACCCATCAAAAATCCCATCTTTCATTCCAAAACTATCATCTTCTTCGAAAATCATCGGCTGCAAAAACCCCAAATGTGCTTGGATTTCAGGCCCAAATGTTGTGTCTCGTTGCCAAGACTGTACTAACTCAGAAAACTGTACCCAAGCTTGCCCTCCGTATTTACTTCAATACGGTTCAGGCTCAACTCTTGGGTTATCACTTTCCGAGTCCCTCAATTTTCCTGAGAAAGTTTTCACCGATTTTCTCGTTGGGTGCTCCATTTTCTCGACCCGACAACCCGCTGGCATTGCCGGGTTTGGTCGGAGTCCAGAATCTTTACCTTCCCAATTGGGTCTCAGTAAATTCTCTTACTGCTTAATTTCTCGCAGCCTCGACGACTCGTCGGAGGGCAGTGACCTCGTTTTGTACAGGGGGTCTAGTTCGGATTCCAAAACCAGTGGCCTAAGCTACACGCCGTTTAGGAAAAACCCAGTGTCCAACAACTCAGCTTTTCTCGAGTACTATTACCTTAACCTTCGTAAAGTCATTGTGGGCGGTAAGTCAGTTAATATTCCGTACAAGTACTTGGTTCCTGACGGTAACGGAAACGGAGGCACTATCGTGGACTCTGGTACCACTTTCACCTTCATGGAAAAGCCAGTATTTGACGCCGTTACCACGGCGTTCGAGACCCAAATGGGTAATTTGCCTAGAGCTGCTGACGTGGAAGCAAAATCTGGCTTGGGGCCTTGTTATAATCTTGCTGGGGTAAAATTAGAGAAGGTTAAATTTCCAGATTTAACCTTTCACTTCAAAGGTGGAGCAAAGTTGGAATTACCAGTGGTAAATTATTTTGCATTTGCTGGTAATTCTAGTGTGGTGTGCTTGACTATTGTGACAGACAGTGGATTTGGTCCAGGACAAACAGTCGGGCCAGCTATAATTTTGGGAAATTTTCAGCAGCAGAATTTATATGTGGAGTATGATTTGGAAAATGAGAGATTTGGATTTAGGCAACAAAGTTGTAACAAGTGAGCTGGACTTAACTCAAATTCTAGGCAAAAGTTGGTACTAGTTGAGAATAATGCAGCCAAATAGGATTGGTCATTATTGGGTATGGGCACGTTATGCATGTGGAGGTTGCTGAGGAATGAGAGGCAAAGATAATGGTGGGTGGTGATGACATTAAAGTCATTTTTGCTTACAGTGCCTATTGGGGTTGCAGTCAAAATTACTATGTATTTTTTTTTAATTTAATATTCTTATGATGACTGTTTAGATAATAAAATAATGTTATGTTTTTAGGATGATGATATCATTGATATCTTTTTCATAATAATTTATCAAAAGATGTTGACATTTTTTGAATGATGTCTTGTGGAATTTTCAAATTTTTCTGTTTAGATCTAATTATAATTATTAGCCGTTATATATGTTCTAACTTCTTAATCTATAATAGCGGTTGTTGGTGTTTTCTATGTTGCTTTCTACTGTAACATCATGCATTTTTGTGGGTGCTCTATTCTTGTTTCTAAGCATGACTTTTTGGCTACAGTGTCTTCCTTTTTCTTTCTTATCTTCGTAGGTAAGCTTCTGAACCCTTTTGTCACTTTTAATTCCATTTTTTATTCAATCACTTTACTGTGCATTTGAATGACTTAGAGCTTGTTTGGATCACCATAACTCTTTGAGTGATATCACTAAGTTTTCGTCACTGAGTTTCTAAAACGCGTGGCTCCCACCGAAAAAATTTTGTTTGGCTTGGTTTTTGGGTGATGTTTCCATCATTCAAAAGTCAAAAATTTGAGTGATGAATGATGGAAATTGAAAACAGAATATTGGTGTTTTCAGTTCTGAAATATGAGTTATGGTGGCAAAAGGTGAGTTATGTGACCAAACAAGAATTTTGGAGTTTTTAAGATAAAGTGAGATTTGAGACTTTTGAGTTATGAGTTATGGATTTTGAGTTATGAGTATTGAGTTATGAAAACTGAGTCATAGTCAAACCAAACGAACCCTTATTATTTTATCTGTTTATTTGATTTTTAAGCTGTTCCCATTAACACTCAACTTTATAATAGAACTTTTGTCAACTATTTAGCTTTATGTAAGTATTTTATCAGCTTTATAGGTTTTAGGGTCAGCTTTATTCCATTTCTCCCATTTATTTAATTTTTTTATTAAGTGGGACTCACATTATTTTAACGTTAAGAGCTGCATGTTAACATTTGCCTTAAAAAAAAAAATTCAACCAAACAGGCACAATCTGAGCCAGGAGACATTGATGTTTAGATGTTATTGATTTGTTTGTCAAGAATAATGATTTGGTGCACCATGAAATAATGGTAACTCCTCTCAATATAATGAGCATGCATTTCATTAGAACCCCATTGTCGCGGATCTTGCTTACATGCGAATGACAGCAACATCACCTTTAGCCTTTAGGTGAAGCTTTTAATTTGAATTAGGTGAGGCAATTAAAGTAGGTGCAATACATTATAATCTGTGCAACAACTTACTTCAGACTCCAATTGGCCACCGTTGAAGCATTTGTGGAAACTCACAAGTAAATTGAAAACAAGAGCGGTGAACAAAGCTATAGATATGCTGCTTTTGGCAGCTCCAGTTTAAAACCTTCCATACCCTAAAGCATACAGATTAGGATTAGGGATGGTATTGGCGCATGGCGGGGCCAAAGAATGGTGTATTCATCTTGCCTCGCATGGTTTTGTCTTATCTCGTTTCCGCTCTACCCCACATGACAGGACAAATTATCTTGCCTTTACATATAGTCAAGTCTAATTGTACTTATTGTATAACCTCCTCCACTTCTAATTTCTACATGTGTGTAATTCCATGTTGGTATTAGATTTATGGGTCATGTTAACGAGTATCCATAGGGCAATTGTTAATAAACCATATTAGAAAAATTTTAACACCATTTTTATTATAAATATAAAAAGTTGATAGAAAAATTAATTGTTTTATCATTTTTCTATAAAATATTTTTAAAAATAGTTTCTAAACTAATGTCCTTAGAGCATTCATTAACATATCCCTAGATTTATTCAGTCTCTTATCTCAATTATGAAGGCATGTATAGAAACTTATTCCACCGGTTTTGTCTCTTATTTCAATTATGAAGGCATATGTATTAACTTGTTCCACCAGTTTTGTCTTCTTTTAACAAACATAGAAATGTCCTTCTCAAAAAACAAAACAAAACAAATAAACATAGAAATGTCATGACTATATGAGATAGATAACGAAGTAATAAAATGGGTGAAACCTTATCCTATTGAATACCATTAAAATAAAACACCAAAGAAAACAAGTAATAATAATAAGGTAAAAATGAAAAACAAACCATCTAACTTTCAGTCTTTTTCATTTCAGTCCTTTTAGTTTTGTCATTTCAGTCCTCTAATTTTCAATTGTTGTCAATTTGGTACTCTGTTAAACCCCAGTTATGTCCTGCCATTAATTGAACCAAAACGACGTTGTTTTGACTCTTTTTTTAAAAAATAAATTTTGGCATTAAAAGAAAATTAAAAAAAAAAACTGATATTAAAAAAAATAGAAAAAAAAAAAGAGAAAACATTTAGGCGTCGTTCCCCCTTACCTGAAATCAAAACCAACACATCAGAAAATTCAACACAATCAACGTAATGCAGCTCTAAACTGAACACCATTTCATCGAAAATCAAATCCAAATTAACCAAAACCAAAGAGAGAAAGAGAGAGGATAGAGAATTGAACCTCGAAGGAGACGACAACGACGAGTCTCGCCATTCTTTTAGTTTTGTCATTTCAATCCTCTAATTTTCAATTGTTGTCAATTTGGTACTCTGTTAAACCCCAGTTATGTCCTGCCATTAATTGAACCAAAATGACGTTGTTTTGACTTTTTTAAAAAAAATAAATTTCGGAATTAAAAGAAAATTAAAAAAAAAACTGATATTAAAAAAAAAAGAAAAAAAAAAAGAGAAAACATTTAGGCGTCGTTCCCCCTTACCTGAAATCAAAACCAACACATCAGAAAATTCAACACAATCAACGTAATGCAACTCTAAACTGAACACCATTTCATCAAAATCAAATCCAAATTAACCAAAACCAAAGAGAGAAAGAGAGAGGATAGAGAATTGAACCTCGAAGGAGACGACGACGACAAGTCTCGCCATTGAGCATTGTGATCATCACCACCAGCTCCCCCCCCCCCCGGCGCCGACGAAGGCGATGCAGCCGATGGAGACAAAGAAGAAGAAGTAGCAGTCGGCCGATGCAGCCGACCTTCTCTTTGATATCCTTAAGCAATGTAACCCATTTCATCGTTTTCTTCCCTTTCGATCTCTGAAACATATGCGCCTCTCTCTCTCATCCGCTGATTCGATTTTCAGATTCAAAACCCTTCCAAAACAATCCAGAAGGATCTCTCTCATCTGCCGACCAGCTTAATCGTTTCCCTAAATTCTCTAAGTTAGGGATTTGGGTGTGAAATGATTCCTTGGTTTTCTTTTTTCTTTTTTTTTTTAATATCATTTTTTAAAAATTTTCTTTTAATTCCAAAATTTATTTAAAAAAAAAAAAAACCAAAACGACATCGTTTTAGCTCAATTAATGGCAAGACATAATTAAGGTTTAACGGAGTACCAAATTGACAACAATTGAAAGTTAAATGACTGAAATGACAAAACTAAAAGTTAGAGGACTGAAATGAAAAAGACTAAAAGTTAAAGGGTCAGTTTTGCATTTTTGCCTAATAATAATAATCAGGACCACTTCAATTTGAAGAAGAGGAAGTATGGAGGACCACCTTTTGATAGGTTTCATTGCCTCACTTATTGGTGAGGAAGAACAATCTAATCGAACAACAATATGACTAACAAAATAGCATTGAGTTTGGAACTTCCACATTACATTTGTCCTCAATCACAAGTAGGAAAAAGAAATTTTGATTAAAAATATATAACTTAAAAAGAGGTTTTAATTTATGAGGAAAAGTTTATATATAGGGACGTGTGTTATGATGAAGATTGAATGTCGTGTTCGTATAAGAACAAAATAAATGACTCAGAGCACATGGTTGTGAATTGAAAACTTAATGGGTTTTTCATACTGCATTTGGAAATTGGAATCTCTCCAAAAAGGGCGCGAGTGTTAGTGGTTTTACTTTTCAATTTATTGTGGGTCTTGGAGTGGCATTTGGTGGGTTTGTTTCTGATCTTCTTTGATAGTGCTTGTGCCTTTTGTTAAAAACTTTAAAATGTCCATGACTGACATGATGATTTCTTAACTTGTTGGAAATTTAGAGATGTTTTAACCGAAATCTGAGTCATGTCAATATTTTTATGTTTGTGAACAATATAGAATAGTCTCTTTTGGGAGACCTAATGTGTGAATTTTATGGCGGGTTCTTTAACGATTACTCTAAAAGTACCCATTAACATACTTTATATATATAAACATATATTTAAGATGGAATATGTTAACGGGTGCTCGATTGTACTCATTAAAAAGAAATTGATTGGACAAAGAAGTAGTAAAATCAAATAAACAAAAGTGATGCTAAGGATACTACGAATTTTACTACATAAAACTTATAAACTTAAGTATCCCAAATCAACAAAAAAAAAAAAAAAACATTCATTTATTAGGTGGTTGAAGTTTATCAATCATATTAATTATCATGCCAATAATTAGACGAGTATCCCTTTAACTTAATGTTGCCCTTTTCCAAAAAAAAAAAAACATGAATAGGCTGCAATAAAAAAACTCAAACCTTAACTAATGCAATTTAACACTTTTTACCTGGACCATCCAATTAAGCCCAAATTTTGAGTTTAAGTTCTTGGGGAAAGACTTTAAGTTCTTAGTAATGAAGTGCTTGTCATCTTTTTATAACTTTTAAATATGGCAATTGATGTTTATTATTATTATCTCATTTTGTTGAAATTCTGATATGTATCCCTCAATATCGTCATTGCTAGGAAGTCTTAACCTAGAAGCAGAGAAAAAGAAAATTAGGAACATGGATGAGAAAAAACTCTTGCCTTTTGGATTCTCATTTTTTATTGTCAAAATAAATACTAATAAAAGACGTACTCTTTTTCTCTCTGAAATCAACCAGACATGCAAGAATTGGTTCTCCTTTCTTTCTTCTTTTCTTTTTTCCTTTTCCCTCTTTTACTTTTCTCTTCTCTTTCAAGCTTGTTCAAGCATCTTTAGTAGACAAATATTGACAACCTGAGGTTACCATATGTGTTTGTACGTCCCAAATGTGCTTTTCCATTGATTCTTCTGCTATTAGCAACTAACTAAATGGCAATGCAACAAATTACAGATATCACAAAATTTAGTCAGAAAATTCTAGAGTGGATGTTTGAAATTGGAGAATAACTTGGTCTGTTGGTGGCTACATGCCAAAGCATGTGTCGAGGATGTGGACTGGTTAACCGATATACAGTCTATGCTCATCGCTTGCCTTCCAATGAAGCTACCAAAGTAGCCAAAAAAATTGTACCAAGTAATTAAAGTCAAAGAGAGATAATGAAGGTACCAAAATAGCTGCTGTGGTATATGGTTCGCTGTCTTATTCTCATAATTTTCGCCAAGTAGATTTTTCACATGTTCGTCGGCAAGCCAATAGACCGGCTCATCTCTTAGCTAAATATGCTCAAGGCATCGAGAACATTTCTATCTGGTTAGAAGAGAATCCTTGTTTTATTGAACAAGCTCTTCTGAATGATGTATCGTTAGTTCCTTCGTCTTAATATAGTTTGTAGTATTTTAGATCCAAAAAAAAAAAAAAACCTAAACTATTTTAATAACTACAATATCCTAGACTAAGCATTTGTAATAGTCCATGCATTTGTTCACGCAATGTAATTTCTACACAAAATATCAAAAATGAAGAAATTTAATACTAGTTGTAAGAATTTATTTTGATGTTTACACTTTTTGGCTTTAAAATTTTATTTTGGTATAACTGCCAACAAATAGACCATTGTTAGAAAATTAGAAATATTGTTGTTGCATTCTCTTTTCTCAAACATTTTCCTAATAAATTCCAACTTTCAACGGCCCGATGATAATTTGATTTTTTTTTTTCCCTCCGCCTATGGCTATTTTTAATTCTTTTTATCTAGTTTTGTTAAGTATCCTTTATATATTATTTATTTGGCATCAGCTTATAAGCTCATTTTTTAAATTTTAGCTTTTATGTAAAGTTTTTTTAAATTTTTTTTTTTTTTTTACTTTTTCAAAGTATAAGTATATTTTTTAACACACTCTTCACCAAAAACTAAAAAAAGTGCCATGTCTACAACATTTTCCCAAACTATTTCAAACTGGCATATAATCCTTCTATAGCATCCAAAATATCCTCCATTTGGTTTTTTCGTTGTAGTTAGTTAAGTTTGGGGCAACTTTCAAAGGATCTGCCTTTACCCAATTAGGCAATTATCCCGAAGTTGAAAAGAAACTATAAAACTGCAATCAACATTTCTTCAAACAGACGATTAATTTATCGCATCAAAATCATTATGAGTTTCACAGTAAACTGTTCATATTATAGGACAATCCCAAACTCAAAAGTGGAAAAAACAAAAGAAAAAGAATAAGGTATTACATAGAAATTGAAATCCCAAAAATATGTTTACTTGATGGATCGTGGAAAGATTTTTATGTGATAGAGTTGGGCCAAGCAGTGTAGCGTACTAAATTTTTTTTAGTTTCGGGATTCAACTTTAGGCCCATATCAACTCATCATGGGCTGATACAGACTAGTCCAGCCCAATTCACACGGTCCCCCGCAAAGTATGATCGAGACCCATGCGCATAATCTAACGCCATTAAAAAGAACTTTAGCCCAATCCAAACGTATTTTGCGATTTAATTTTTTAGAAATTCATGATGGCAAAATAACAACAATAGGAGATCTCTTAACAAAAAAAAAAACAAACAATAAGAGATCTCTTAACTCTGTAAATTGTTTTGTAATAAGACTAGGATTGGCAATTTTGTTTAAGAATTGTAACCCATTTCCATTTGGATTGAGGAAACCCATACATGTTTTGAACTTCTTGCTCAGGTTGTGTGTGTGTATATATATATATATATATATATATATATATATATATATATATAGGTTTGTCTTTAAGAAGTGAGTTTCAGTTAGCTCAACTAGTATAAAAAATCTGGAGTTTAATCCCACCTACATCAAAAATCGATTGGTGTCTTGATTTGATGATATAAAGCTTAAAGCTTTCATCAAGAGCGGATGTTATAGGTTAAAACTCTCTAAAAAAAAATTGTCTTTAAGAAAATTTTCTATTGGTCTTAAAAAATGACAAAATTTCTCTCTAAACCTTTCAAACTCTCACTAAAAATTAACATGGATACATATTTTGAAAATCTAACAATTGGATTGTATACTCTCTGTGTTCTTAACTCGCATGTCAAGTTTTGTTCAAATAGGATGTTATTTACTATTCGATTAATAAATTTGTATTTTATGTATAATTTAAGATTATAAAAGCTTAAAATGTAAACATTTGATTGATCACAAAACTATTAGTCTTTCATCTTTTTGAAATCTTGTAAGTGTAAAAAATATAATAAGAAAAAACAATCTTATGGTGGATTTGTCAAAATTCATATTCAATAAAAAAATATAGGAAGAGTTTAAAATAGAAACTTTGTCTTAATAAAAATAAAATAAAATATGGGTTCAATGTGAAGTATGGGTTCATCCATGGTACATTCGAAGTTGGTATGTTTCTTTTATTCTTTATGTCAAAATGTTTTAAATCTTAATTTCTTATTTAATATTTTTATATGGAAAAATCCAACCAACAAAAAAATATCCAAAATTTTGTCACTTGTGACAAATTAAACTCTGACATTTTAATTTTATCATTTTAAACCTTTAATTTTATAATATGTAACAATTTAATCAATCATTTCTTCCATATTTAATTTTAAAAACCATAATGAAACAACCTATCTAACTGGAAGAATTTTCATGGGTGTCTAAAAACTCCAGATAACACGATTTTGTTATGAGAGATTTGTCTTTTTCTCCACACTATGGAGAGAAACTCTAAGGGAGGGTAGAACATGGATACAATAAAAAGAAATAAAAATATGGATAGTAAAGATAAAAAATTAATATAGTAATGTAAGGAAACTAGATGTGTGTATCAAATCCATCAACTTGACAAAAATGATCTAACCCAACATAACTCAAGGCTTTGGGTTGGTTTTTGTGGGTTGAGTTGGCTTTAAATTTTTATTTTGAGCCTTGAGTTGGGTTGAGTTTGGGTTGATAGTTTTTTAATCCATCTAATTCAACCCAATACACTATTATATAAATTTAATTTATTGCCTTATTTTAAGTTTTAGGTTTGATTAATTTTGGTATTTTAAGAATTATTTTTGATAAATTTGAAAATTTGGAATATAATTTAACTATATTATACAAGTTGTAATATTTTATTAAAAAAATGTGTTTAAATAAGTGATGAAAAAAACTAATTTTTTTTACAATACATCAAACATGTATGCACAAACCCACCAACCCAACTCAATCCAATGGATTGGTTTCTACACAAGTGATAGGTTGTGTTGAAAAAAATTCTCCATCCTATGAACACCCATGAGTCAAACAATGACATTTGTGTTCTATGGATTCTAATAAAAATTTTCCTTTAGTCTATAAGTTGATTTATTAATGATTTAGGAAAATATATATGGGTGAAATGGTTAAATTGTAAAGACATATATTATATGTGTTAAAATGGCAAAAATCTAGGTTTGATTTTAAGGATGGCAAAAACTCTATCCACTATGACTTGCCTTGTCCTATTTTGTTTTTTCCATCTCAAAAAGATAATAGGGTGGAATAGGTTTTGTTCACTTTATCTTGTCTTAACCTACCTCACCCCACTCCAAATAGATATATACATATTTTATCTAACATATATGTGGGGAGTAAAAGGACCCAAATGGGCAATATACTCTACGAATTGGCCAATACGCCGAGGGTCCAAGGGTGGAGCCGAGGACGAGCTTCTCCTCGGACAAGCCCAAGAGAATTCAAAACTTCATTATGAAGGTCAAAGCTCAACTCTAGAAAGACTAATGGTTAAAGGGGGAAACCCTGAACCTTCTCGATACACCAGTGTTAAGGAAAATATCTAGAGCAAAGGCTGCCACCTCCGCATTAAAGGCTCTGCACCTACCTCCCTGGCCGCATTAATGGGGAAGTGACCCCTGAACAGTAGGGCAGAAACTTCTAGTCAGGGTCCCAAAAGGCATCTAAAAAAGGGGTATTTGAGGGGGAGGAATGCAAAAGAAAGGGGATCTCTCTCTTTTTCTCTCTCTCGCTTACTCTCTCTCTCTAAAGAAAAAGAAAAGGAATTAAGGATTGTAACTTGTAAGAAAGAAAGAAAGAGAAATAATAGAGAAGTAGTCCTCGGCTCGGGTCCGAGGAGATCTATTTGCAATTATCATTCGTTATTTACCTGTATTTGTTTATAAAAGCCTGTTATCAAGCTCCCAGCACTTCTAACCTAGGTTTCGAGCCCACACTCTACGAATTTTATTGTTTAAGGCTCATTGGGCCTGAGCCCATAATCTTCTTTGGGTCCAGGTGCAATTGTGCGCTTACAATATACTTAACTTATTTATATGTATAATATTGTAATTTTTTATTATATATTTCATAGTTATAATATATATATATATATATATACACACACATATTTTATTACTATTTATTTATTTATTTTTGGTTCCTAGATTGCAGGAGATAGAATTTTATTACTATCTTTAAATGTCTATACTTATTACTTTCCTTTTATGATGCATTTTTTATTTATATTTTATCTTTATCTCATGATATTAAATTCATCTCATTAAGAGCATTACCATCAGGTCTCTCAAAAAAAAAAAAAAAATACCATTTTGACAGACCAAAGATCTACTTTATTATTTTAACACACCAATTTACAATTTACCATTTATCACATTTTTTATTCTTTTATTCTAAACATTAAAATAATATATCCACACATTAAAATAATATTTAACTAAAATTGCCACCAAATCCACAGCACCACACCACTGCCCACTGCCCACAAATCTCAAACCCATTGGCACCATCCCAAATCTCAAATCCACAGTATCATCCCAAATCTCACACCCACAACTTGATTAAGAGAGGTCGGCACCGAGTTGTGGAGAACAAGGCAGCAAGATTAGCGTGGCATGAGGGACTATGCATTGAGGTTGGCGGTGAGTTGTAGAGAACGAGGCGGCAAGATCAACGACAACAGCAGTGGAGGACGACGCAGCTTCAGATAACAATATGGTTATGATCTGGGTTTGGTCGGACCCATCGACACCGCAACCCACCTCTAAAACCAACAAAAATCCAAACCCATTGGAACCACCCAATACCTAAATCACAACCAACTCCACCACCCAAACCCAAAACTCAACCAACAACTAGCCAAAAACCCCAACTCAACTGACCCATCTACTGTCTCAACCAATCACGACCCAATCCATAGCTCTACCGCTCGATAAAGAGAGAAGAAAGAAGTTTATTTGGGTTTGATTTGAGGTGCAAAAAGGGAGAAAGACGTTTAAGGTTGAGGTTGAGGGAGGAGCTGAGAATTTGATCTGAAGAGGCAAGAGGCAGAGAAAGAACACGGGTTGGGAGAGAGAGACAGATTGTGAGAAGAGAGAAAAAATCAAATAAAAAGAAGTGAGAGGAGAGAGAAAAGTCGAATAAAAAAATCTTTTTTTTTTTTTGGTTTGACACATTTGAAACACCTGTTGTGAGGTGTTTTTTGGTATTTAGTGTGTCAAATGCCAAATATTTGGCATTTGGCACGTCTGATAGTATTGCTCTAAGATTAGTAAAATATCTCAAACTCTTCCCACCAAACTACCTACGCATGTCATTATTTTTTAGGGGTTAAAATCTTGACTCCAAACACATTTGTAGTCAAACTTTTTACTATTTTTTATTTTTTAAATTTCAACTTGTAGTGGCTTTTTTCTTACATCTTATTTATCTATTCTAATGGTTGAATAAAAGATTTGGAGTTTAATCCCGTCTATACCAAAAATTAATTGGTTTTCTGGTCTGATAATAAAGAGTTCTCATTAAGAGCGAATGCCATAAATTAAAACTATTTTAATTTTTTTTTTAAATTTTTAAACCCAAAAAAAAAAAAAAAAACCTTCTCATTCAACCGCCTAAAAAATAAAATATATAAAAAAAAAACCCAAAACGTTGAAAGTTGGTTGCCAAGATTCAATTCAACAAAGCAAAACCACCACCACCACCAAACGGCCAAACCAAACGTGTACAAACCAAAATCCCCTCCCACACACACACACTCACTCGTTTTCCCCCAAATTCTCACTTCTCCAACATTTCTTCTTCTGCGTTTTAGTGCTTATCCCACAGCCGGATCTGCCATCGATACCTCGCCATGTGGCGCTCTCTCTGGCGATCCATCGATCGCTTTTCGCTCCAGCACTTCAAGTAAGTTCCTAATAGTTTTCAAATTCTCGTTTCGTGCTATGAATTTTAATCTCCTAGAAATTCCATTCGCATCACATGCAATAGATTTTCGATTTAACTAATTGATTCCGAAACTGATTAGGTTTTATTAGAAAATTTTAGCTATTGAACCATGATCAGCTTAATTAGCAATGTTCTACTTTTTAGTATTTTCTGCGTTAATAACCAAATTAGCATTAGAGCTTTTTCCATCCACTTTTGTCATATGTTATAGTTAATTTTCGAATTTTTAAATTAAAAAAAAATCAATTAACGATTGAAAAATATTTTCCGGATTTTTTTTTTTCAAAAAATTGTAACAAATGTTGATGGAAAGGCTTTAATTGAATAAATCTAAAACTTAGAAGACTGAAATGAACGGAAACGAAGTTAGAGGGCTGAAATGAATTCTGAAGAAACTTAGGGGGGGGGGTGAATTTTGCATTTTAGCCAATTATTTATGTTCAGGTGTCGTGTATGATTCATATAAGTGGTTTTGGTTTAGTTTAGGGCTTTTAAAAGCTTCAAGAAAAGGTCTATGCTTATTGATATCACTTTAGGTTATTTTGCATTTTTTAAGAAAGAAATTTCACTTGGTAATGAAGTTTCTTTTCAATGTTATTATTATTTTTATTGATTGTCGTCGTTGTTGTTGTTTTCGGGTACTATCACTAAGAGCTTGTTTGATCTTGTTGTGGATATAGATATGTAATCAATGAACTGCGGGGGATCAAAGTTGTACATAAGCATAACAGGGTAATTCAGTTGAATTTTTGATAATTTCATTTGATAATATGCTATAATTCGTGAAAATTCTCTTTTTTTTTTTTTTTTTTTTTTTTTTTTTTTTGGTATTAACTTGTCTTCACTCGATTTGTTCAATCCAGGAATTGGTAATAGATTTACTGCAGTCTATAGTTGAGATAGTCACGTATGGTGATAGACAAGATCCGATGATATTCGAGTATGAATTAATAATGATTCAGCTTTCTCTACGAGTTTATGGTTCTGAGTATCTTGACAATGTTGTAATAGCTACTTTTAAAATATTGCAGATGTTTCATGGAATACCAAGTTTTAGCCGAATTTGTTCGTGTGCTAAAAATTGGAAAAAATTCAAGGATCGAGGTACCATTACTACAGTACCTAAGCATAATGATTCAAAATATGGATAGCGAGCATGCGATATGTAAGACCTTAGGTTCTATCCTTCTCTCTCCTTTTTTTCCTGTCTGTAATCATGTATTTGGGCTTTTGAGAGGAGGATTATCAAAGCTATGATCAGGCTGAAAGGCTGTTTTTTTCCTTCATAAACAATGAGCCTGAAACTTTTATTCCCCTTTTCTTCTCTTATCAAATGTTTATGTTGGCTTGTCCTGTGACTACTGCTAATACAAATTTGTGATGCATTTTGTGGTTGCATGATGCAGACTACTGTTTAAGCAATGATTACATCAACAGCATCATAGAACACCAGTACGAATTTGATGGGGGAGATCTAGCTCCATATTATGTATCATTTCTAAGGTTTTAATCCTCTCTCTCTCTTGCTCTAACTGAATCTTGGTAAAATACTCGAGCTGCTTTACATTTAATCCCTTTTCTTGCTAAGGTAATTTGTTTCAAATTGTTGAACAAGGAATGTTAACTTTTCTTGTCTACTTTCCTGACCTTTTTGGTTCTTTCTTGAATCAGGGCAGTGAGCAGCAAAATAAACAGAGACACACTTTGCCTTCTTGTGAAGGTTCATGGGGTATGTTGAAGCTCATGCTTTGTTAGATATACTGAAATTACGGTTATGTATCATTTGCCTTCTAAGGCCATGGCATTTGCATTTTGGCATGAATGGTTGTGTGTTAAATCTTATCCTAAATATGGTTTTGTGATGGATGAGAAAATGCAATTACAGAGATTAAGGCATTTGATTATTATAATTTCAAGTCTAGGAAAAAAAGGAAGACTTTGGATTGAGGCCATGTTGGGTAAAGTTTGTTAGGCTAGAGCATGAACTTAGTGGTTGGCCATGTGTTCCCCATTTCTATTTCTTGCGCAGACGTTCATTACCTTTTTTCTTCAGAGGCACATGATGCCATTCATAGGTTAAAGGCACATTATGCTTAATTATTATCTTTTAGGCCAGGTCAACTTTTTTCCCCCCAATTTATGGGAGGATGAAAATCACTACATTCAATAATAAATTGGCATGTTCTACCTTTACATGTTAGCGGTCTCTTTGTTGAATTAACTCAAAGAATAAGTACAGGTTTTGACATGAGAACTGAAATGTACAGTATCACAATTATTTGATCAGGAGTCTGAATTATATTTGCATGTTTGTCACTGTTCATGCATGCATGCCTCAAAGGCCATTGCTCTCTTTATATGTATTTGGTTCAGTTTTTTTTTTTTTTTTTTTTTTTCCTTCATTTATTTTGGAATCATGTCTCTCCAATTGCAGGACGCTGTAGTCTCATTTCCCCTGTATAATGAGGCTCTTAAGTTTGCTCGGCATGGGGAAAAGATGATTCAGACGGCTGTACGTGCGTTAACTCTCAACATATACAATGGTATTGTGTCATTATCTTTTTCCATCTTCTCCAAGTAGAAGATATACGCCAAATATTGGATATAAGATACATTTGTGATATCTTGCAACAGTATCATTTTGATTATGCAGTGTGCGATGATATGGTCTATCAATTTATAACAACCCCTCCAGTCTCCAAGTATTTCTCAGACTTGGTTTGTAGATTGAAGGAGCAATGCTTTCATCTAGACACCCTTCTACATTCTAAAGAGTATGTTTCTCAAATTTTAAGAGATATCTAGTCATTTGGTAAATTATAGTTTGGCATGTTTAAGTATATTTAAGGAAAAAAAATTGCTTGTCAATTATGCAGGGAAGCATCCACTCATGAGAGGAGAAATGAACTAGTTCTAGAAACTGATAAAATAGTAGATGATATTTACTACTTGAAAGACATACTAAGTGTTGGCGAGTATCGTTTGAGTAGATTAATCTCGCAAAATCTTTTCAGCTTGCTTGTTTTTCCTACATTGCTTCCATTACTGCAGTTAAGGCAGAATGATGTGAGATATCTTCCCTTTAACTCTCTCTCCTTACAATTTTTATGTATGATGTGTTCATTCAACACTATTTTTATATTTTCTCTAGGGGTCAAATATATCACCACTCACTTCTCTGTACATAGTTTCTCGTCTTCTTCAAGTTTTGGATGGAAAAAGCATGGTAGATGCTGTGGCTGGTGTTATTCTATATCCTTATATGACCTTAAGTGTGGGAGATGCTATGGAAGGGGACACAGTTGATGGCGTTTGTAACGCTAGTTCTTTTCTAGACCATTTGAATGATATGGAAAAGAGGGTATGCTCTGGTCTTGAGTCCGAAGGAGCAGAAAATATCAAAAGCAACAATTTGTTTGGGCATTTGGCAGAGTACTTATCATCTAATTCTCAATTGATAAGTGGCCTTCGGAATGATGACTGTGTAGAAAGGTGGGTCCATGATGAAAACTGATCTTTGACATTCAAGTAATCAAGCTCATATTCTTTGGAACTTTGAAAAGAGAACACCCTTATTTCACTGTTTCATTTTTTCCCCTGTTCTTTCCTTATTTTATTCCTGTGATACTCTTGGATTAATAATATTTAACTAATATTGTAGGAAATAAAAATCGATGAAATTAATTGATTATTTCTCAAAATAGGATGAATGCCTCTGACATATAGGTTATGGTTGCTGTTCAAAATTTGAATCTTAGCATGATTCCATTATTAGTTACTTTGGAAGATAATTTATTGCAAGTGCTAAACTTTTTTATCACCCAAAAGGTAGAATAATAGTTTTGTCATGGAGGTTTGCTGAGTTTACTTGTATGTTGATTTCCTTTCCAAAATATATAACTAAAGGATGATGGTAAAGTTCACCTAGAGAGCAATGCAGTGATATCAAGGTCATACTTATCTCTGATTGCAAAGCTCTTGAAAGCAATGCAATGTTATGTGTTGAGCATAGCAAGTTAGCTGCTGTATGACCCCTTTTTTTGTGTGTGAATAATTCCCACTTCTGTGGCCCATATCTTCCATTGTATCATTTTGGTGTTAGTTTAGGGAGACTTTTAAGCTACTCAGGTAATTGAGTTTGACATCTGAGGCAAACAGCATCATGGGCTATGTTTGACGTGTGGATGAAGAGCCTTTCATGCTAAGTTTGTTTTCCTTATTGTAGGAATGGTGAGAACTACCATTTATATTTATATTATTTATGAAAGTTTTAACCGTTGCAGGGGTGGGGTACTTGCACATATTTTTGCTGACAATAATCACAGTCTGCTGCTAGCATCTCTATTTTTACTGCTCATTTTAGCAGAAAGTAAAGGTATCCATTTATTACTTTTGAATGTGTAGTGTATTTGGCTTTCTCTCTTTTACCTTTTCATCTTTGTGCTGTTCATTTGTTTGTTTGTTTCATATGTGTGTGTTCTGTGTATATGCAGATCTTGATTATTTGCTAGCTTCAATGATTGGGTTAAGCAGAATTCAGGATATAGTGGTAAGTATCAATACTGTATTAGTGCTCATCTGGGTGGATCAATTTTATTTTCATCTAAACATGTACCTGAATTAAGGTTTCTTTATCATTAATAATGATGGGATTTACTACCACTTTTCTCATTGTCCGCTACATTGTTCTGTTGTCCCTGCTCCTAGCCATGAGGAAGCAAATAATACTTCCAGTTATAGGAAATATATAATATATTTCTTAACTAACCATTCTCTGTTCTATATGTGCTTACATGAAACAGTTGTAGAATTAGCCTCCATTTTTGACAATTATATGTGCTTTTGAGATGATTTAGACCCAGTATCCTTTGATATTTTTCTTTAACAGTATTGGTACATTCATCCACAGAATCATGACTTGTCAGCTTCACAAGTAGTGGATGGAAGTATCTTTGTGAAATTTATGCCCCAGGTATATGTTTGATTAAATAATTGTTGTGTTATTGTTTTAATTTTATATTAGGAATGCATTTCATTTTATTACTTTTTTGGGGTTTCAACTAAATGATGTTGATTAAACTCTTAAATGGTAACCTGGAATGTCCTGGTTCGGTATGGCTTTCAATTTCATTATGAATTTACATTTTCTTTTATTTTACAGATTTTAAATGCATTGTTGAAGATTTTAGCAAGCCAACCACCATTGTCTGTACTAATACAATGGCATACAGGGTGGTTCTTGCGGAAGCTACTGATTTCTCAGATTTCTCAAGGGAAGACAGTGAATGATCTTAATTTTCACCTATTCAATGTAAGAATTTAACTGATCTGGTATACATTATGTTAATAAAATTTATTTTTAATTGACTGAAACATGTAAGTTTCTTTGTTTTTCCTGGTTGTGATATTTGAAGTACTTTTTCTTTTGAAACTTTGATAGAGTGATGGATTTTCAGAAATGTAATTCATATTTACATAATAATTTGATAAGATTGCTATATGCTCAACTATGCTCTGGGCTATGAAAAAACAACATATTCATAGAATGAGTGTAGTTGACATGAGAATGTTAAGATGGATAAGTGGAAATATATGGAAAGATAGGGTTTGAAATGGGAAAATTCGCTTAAAGATAGGAATAGCCCCCAATATAGATGAAAAGATGAGGGAGAGTCACTTAAGATGATTTGGTCATGTTTAGAAGAGAGCGACTAATTCACCAGTAAGAAAGAGCGAGTTGATCCAAGTTGAGGGAACCAAAAAAGGTAGAGGGAAGACCAAAATTAGTAGAAGTAATAAAAAAGGACATGGCAATTAAGGGAGTAATAAAGAGTATGTCTATAGATAGAGTAGAATGGAGGGAAATAATACATATGGCCGACCCTAACTAACTTGTTGAGGATCCATAGTTGTTTTTTTCCAAAATTTTGGGACTAAGGCTTTGTTTGTTGTTATTGTATAATCTTCAGATTTAGGACTCAGTACTCAAGACTCAGGACTCATCTTGCATTTGGTTATCAATCATGGGAGTTTGTCACATGCTGAAATAAATATAGAACATTGCCACATTCTTTTGCATTGATATTTTTCATGCAAATCACATCATTTTAATGTCTCAAACTATCTAAAGTTCTATATTTTTTAGTTTTCATTGACAGACTTCATATGAGCAGTCTCGTGAACGCCTTCGTAAAGAACTTGATGGATGCTGGTTTGATTATATCCCGGATACTCTCAGAAATGAATGGCTAAGCTGTAAAACAGGTATTTATGATTTTATTTCCTTCATTTAGGAGCTGAATCTTTCCTTAGGAGGCAGTAGGGCATCAACTCTTAAGGGTTTGAACAAATTTTGCCCCTTTAGGAGATTGTGGTAGTTAGCCTGCTGCTTGGTGTCACCAAAGTTAGACTATAGTAAAAAAGAAGGGGAATATTTTTTTTATAAAATTTATGCGATTGATTTCTTATCAAAAAAAGAAAAAAGAAAAAAAGTTTACGTGATTGATTTAATATATATTAATGTTGGATACAGCTCTTGAGGAATCATCCCAATTTAAAGACCCCTTTTTTGCTTTAGAGATTGCTGTCTGCCAACAAGATACTGATGGTATTGTACCTTTTATATTAATTAAAATGAATTTTTGTAATTATATGAGTTTCTTCCTCTTACAAGACATTGTTCTTCTTTGGAGTAAACAAATATTATTTACATATTGCAGGTGATGCCACTACTGTTTCTGCTTGGCAAAGGATGGTAGAAGCTGTGAAGGTCTTTAAAATTAAATCTTATTAAAAATTTATTTTGTTGAACACATTTTACTATATTTTTTTGAATTCAATTTGCTAGAGGTGAATGACTCTGATTAGCCTGTTATAATGGGATTTGAGCTCATTTTGTCTTTTAATAGCCCTGTTAGTGTAGATACAACCTTTTCGTCATCAAAAAAGAGAGTAGACACTACCTTTTGGTTTCTATTGGCTGACATCTAATAGTTGAACTTTTTTTGCCTTCTTCACTACAGATGTTAGCTTGAGGCTCAACCACCTATATTATTGGGTGCGTTGTATTGATGTTTGTCATTTAAGCAATTTATGCACTGGGCAATCAATGAAATCTAGATTTTTTTTTGCAACATTTAGTTTTGTTTAAAGGATGCCTTCTCAGTATAAATAGGGTTCTAAGCTATTTAATGTGGATGCCAAGGTGGGTCAGTTTTCAATATGGCTACAAATTGTCTAACTCAAACTTGGAGCAGAATGAATGCTATGTGGGTGGGTTTGGTGTGCAGATGGTGTCCAACCTGGCAGAACTGTTGAAATTGTAGTGTTCTTAGTGTATAGATTATGTTGACATGTTCTGTAGACGAAGAGAGTATAGAAATGTCAATTACATATTAGTGATGTACTTTGACTGAATACTTGCCTAAGCACATTGTGTGTTGTCCTTTTCTATTCATGTTGTCTGTAGCTTTATCTCTAAAGCTGACATATTCCTTGGTAGAGATTGTCTTGGGTTGTATCAATTTAGGTTATAATTTTTGAACCTAAAAATTATTTTCTTGTACATAAATTCATGCTGATATGTTTGTCTGATTTCATTTAAATAATCTTTCTCTATTACAAACATCTGCTTCTGTCTTTGTGATTACATTTCTAGTTTGTTGAACCCAGGCTCATACTTTTGAAGAACCTGTTTTCTGGTGTAAAGTTGTAATATGTTATATACCACTGTGCACTGTTCATTCGTTATTTAAGTTTGCTGGCTTATTGTAGATCTCTTAATAATTTTGTGTTATAGGTTTTCATTCTCCATCTTCAGCTTAAGGCTGTTATTTTCAAAGGAAGCTTGCTTGAAAAACCTGTGCTGAACATGCCAAATGGTCCAACTGCTGATTCTGGAAGAGGTCATGCTTCGGATACCCCATCTGCAAGCTTTGGATCAGATGTTTCTTTAGGTGGGGCATCATTCCAGAAAAAAATTCAGTTAGCTGTCTAACTATTCTCTAACTTCATACAACTTTTTCAGGCTCTGGAATCCCTTGCAGAATAGCATTTTCCAATGCAGGAATCAGGGATATCTACCTGATTCCAGTGGCAAGGGAAACAACTGGAAAATTGCTTCTCACAGAGAAACATCCCTTCCGCAGTCAACGAGGAGTTGTTATTGCTATTGCTCCATTGGCTGGCTTGAGTGTAAGTCCCAATACTGATAGACTTTGGTCAACATTCAGAGTGTTGATGATGGTCTGACCACTTGATTAAATTGATTCAAGTAAAGATGTTGACAATTATCAACTTTGGCCTTTCTTGGGCAGCATTTGGAGATACTTGTTTTTTTTCTTTAAATTCTAAATTATAGCAAGTAGGTTTACAGCTGGAGTGCTTGATTCTCTTGTGCTTTGCAATGCCAGCATTCAATTTTTACACATTGAATTTTGCCCAAAAAAAGAAAATATAGATGGTTTACAGCAGAGTTTTGCAATTAACTTATGTTAGAAAATATGATCAAGGAAACTATTCACTGATTGTCTCATTCCTGTATTTGATTGGAGTCCATTTATATACAGCTGTTGTTATATTGCTATGGGAAGCTTCCTTGTTTTTAGACATCCTCCATCGTGGTAGTAATGGTTCTTAAGTAACAGGCATAACCACTTATTTTATCCATGATCTCGGTGGTGTGATCACTGATTTTAATGGGGTTTGACCATCATTCCTGGATTTGGTGCTTGGGTGCTCGCATGGGTTGACAGTCTTGGTTGGCAGGGATATCCTGGTTGTATAATTTGTATTCCCATTATTGGTTTGAGCTATGAAGTGGCATCAATGGTCTTTCTGTAATTATAGCGTGTTCACTTTTCCCTTTATCATAAACAATTTGCAATTTTTTTTGCTGCATGTTTTCATTAATTTTATCTCTTATTGAGGAAAAGGCTTAGTGAGGAGTTTAGCCAAAGATGTAAGGGGTTCTACAAACTCATGATTCTCTTTTACATATATATGTGTGTGTGTGCGCGCGCGCGCGCACTAGATCCCTATGTTTGATAATACATTCTGATGTAACATTTTTGTCACTTATACAGCCAAAGATAGATAACGACCATCCTTCATGGTTGCATCTCCGAATCAGAGAGTTTGACCCAAAATTCAATACAAGTAAAGCTAGAAGCAACCACTTGAAGATGTCCAATCATGTTGCAGATGGGAAATGGACACTAGGTTTTCCCAATGCAAAAGCTTGTGAGGCAGCTCGGTTGTTGATACTTGAGGAAACTTGTAAACAAAGATCCTTTGTGGAAAGCACACTTGCTCCACTACTTCAGGATGATTATCTTGGAAATTTATCAGTTGTTGAAGATGAGTGAAGCTCACATATGAGGTGTTGTAGCTTAGCTTACAGTTTTGTTATTTTGTTTTTGTGACATAGATAGGATGGCTCTGCACAGTAGTGGTTTCTGTCACCAAATTCATTGGTAGCTCCATAAAGACACTGTCCATTATTTTGTGTTATATTTTTAAGCATGTAGTAGTCGATTTCAATGTAATATATAGAGATAATAGAAATATGTCCAAGTAACTTTCTAGCAGAAGGGAAACCAAAAAGGTGTCTTATACGTATTTTGTGTGCTTTATAAAGTATTGAGACCTGAAACAAGTAAACATGCTAGTAAATCTACCTTGTGAGTTGCTCGGTGAAGGTATGTTTGAGTCCCAATTTACCTTAGTAGCAGCTGTGATTTGTGATGGATTGTTGAAATGAGAAATATGGTTTTGTTTGAAAAGGAGTGTGGACCCTTTGACTTGACCCTCGAAAACACACGAGGAAGAGGTGAGAGCGGATGTGGGGCCCAAGGTTTTTATTGGAGCCTCCTCCCTCAGATTGGGTTGAAGTTAATGTTGATATGGATTGGGTCTCAGGAAATGTCAGGCATAGTTGCAGACTTGTCTACAAGGAAAATTATTAAGTACTTTGTAATTAGTAGAATTCTCCATAGATGTGAGAGGGAAGTATAACTTCATTGTATTCCGGAAGTAACTAATAAATAATTACTCTTTCACCCTACTCTCCTTCAATTTGGTTCTTAGAGTCAAAAACAGATTTGCTTATACCTTGCTAAATGGGGTTTCTGTAATAATGTAAATGGTTCTATCCTGTGTTGGGCCCTGCCTGCTTTTGTTTGTGCATTTGTGAAGCTGTCGCGTTGGATGGGTCCAAGTCTGAAAATTTTGTTCTCTCTCTCTCTCTCTCTCTCTCTCCTTTTTTTTTTCCCCTATCAAAAACTTCTCTCTTTGTTATTCCTTTGAATATCTACTGTTGTTGAAAATTTATAATTGATTAGTGATTGCATACTCTCCATCCTTACAGATCCCTTTTATTGTTTGGTTGTTTGCCAGTATTACAGTGGATATGAAATGAAATGCTTGGCAACCATAAGTAACTCAAATCTGTCATCTCCCGTGGCAAGCGAGGTTTCTTTGTAAAATAGGGGGTCAAACTGGTTCATCTTCCAGCCAGAGAGCCCTTGATGGAAACTAAAACATCATTATCAAAGTTCCAACCTCAATATTTATCCCGAGGCACTGAAAGGGCATTTTCTTAAGTACTAACAGTGAAGACGAAGAAATTAAAATGCAGAAAAGGGAAATGACTTATTGGATGTCAAGTCCTGTGTGCTTTTTTTGATGAAAGAAAGAAAACCATGTACTTCCTTTTTTTTTTTTTTTTTTGATGAACATGTACTTCCCTATTTTGGATGAATGAGAATAAATCATATCATCTCCGTACAGTACTCCACTCTAACAAAGTGGGCTAGCTACGACATGCGTGATCCTATAACGAGTTAAAACATGTGACAATTTTGGGTAGAATAAAACACATAACATTCAAATTCTATAAGGTGGAAATTTATGCATTCAAGTCATTGATCACATATTTTATAAAAAAGAAAAAAAGAAATAGTGATTGATCACATAAGACTATAAGAGGAAGGAATATATATATTCAAATATTCTTTGTATGGTGGAAAATGGAAATTTATACGGACTGGAGCGCTGGAGAATTGTCGATATGATGTTAGGGTCACTGACAGAGGCGCTGTGTGTATGCACACTCCATCACATGGTTCTGCCCTTATATACCTATTGACATCTAATCATCTATAGTAAAATGCTTTTGCAGTCATGGTATAGCTAGAAGATGCCACTCTATCTGGTCCTTCTCAACTGGGTTTTACATACATCTAGTTGCAACGTTAAGGCACTGTCCTAATTGATCCGGAGAAAGCATATACATGGAATATTTTCTAAAGAAGAAAAATTCTATAACAATATCTACTCATTATTAAAGTAAATTGGTCAAGACGAACCATGTTAGGATACAAAAGATTTTTATAACCTGTTAAAGTAGTAAGTTTTTTTTTTTTTTTGTTGAGAAACTATTAAAGTAGTAAGTTGTAATTGATAAAACATCACTTTTATATTAGTTTACTACTTGGTCAAGATGAACCATGTTCGGGATACAAAAAAAAATTCATAGCTTGTTAAGGTAACAAGTTGTGTGATTGGTGTAACGTTACTTTCATATGAAGTGACCATTAACAATTGAATACTTGCGAAAAGAGATGAAAATTTTTGTATCACTAGGCTTATTGGATTAAGATGGGTAGAGTTCGATAACAATTGAATACTTGCAAAAAGAGATGAAAATTTTGTATCACTAGGCTTATTGGATTAAGATGGGTAGAGTTCGAAATTTTATTTTGGGTAGAGTTCGAAATTTAAATTGAATCCTTTTTACAAATTTAGATGCGCTAAACCATGCTAATTGATTGGAAACACAGTAGTACAAGCAGTGTTGGAGAAGCTCCTGCTTTGTAGGTTGAGTTAGATAGAATTATCCTTTTATTCATTCGAGTGCAAGACTGAGCTGCCCCTGAGGGTACAACCATGTAAAGCATGGAGTCCATGATTTTACTGTAGAGAATATTATGAGCTAAGAAAAAAGAATAACCATTATAGTCTCATGATGCCGGCCTTTAAGTTTAAAAAATCAAACTTAAATTTGTTTAGTGGATTTAGATACTAAGCATAAAATAATGAAAACTTTTAGGAAAAGGAGTGTGGTACTGGTACGTAATTCCATCACCTTTTACATTAACAAGGCTGTCATGTCAAAATTAGAGCTACTTTTCCTCCATTGTTACCTTTAAAGTTTAAAGTCTGGCCGGCCAGCATAATACTATTAACTATACTCTCTCTCTCTCTCTCTCTGAGTTTTGTTCCCTCCCTTGAATATTGCTTTCACCCACATGGCCACGTATAGGCCCAAAGATGCTTATTTGAAGCTTAAAAGCACAAAATGAGCGTCCCTTTTGAGTAGATAATGCCATATTTTACTTTTTAGTGTTGCTTTATGAGAGAGTGCTTTACTTTAAGCAAAAGAGAAGGAGATATATATAAAATTAGAGCTCTAATGTAATGTGTGTTCCCATGAAAAACTAAATGGTCTGATTGTGAAATGAGAGAAAAGCTATAGGCTAACACTAACTCTCACTTTGACACAAATTCCATAGTGTCAATTAAAACACACAGATTTAGCTAGCAACAGTTACGGATGGCTTTAGCTATAGCTACCCCTTTATTTAGATGAAGTTAACCGTTATTGGTGAAAGATAGAGAAAGAGTAAAGGGATGGGTTGGGGCGTAATCTAAGTAAGTGCATTGTATATATATTCTTCTCTTTCATTCAAACACTCCTTTTTCTACCACTGCTGAGTGCTTCGTGTTCAAATTATTTGGTGTCCTTTAATGTATGTCTTTTTAGGCCAACAAAGATAGAAGAAGCTTTTTGACTGGGGACTCAGCCTAGAATTGTCTCCGAGAAAGAATAAACAGTTGGGAGTTTTGGATTATAAGTTATATTGTATAAGGACGTTTGGGATTTTGTATAAGGATTTTTTGGGACCTACTCTTATATAAATTCTATCATATGGGGTCGCACACAATTTTGGTGGAGGGAGGGGAAGGTCAAGCAAGGTCATGCTAAACAAAAATCCTATATCTTAATTTGTGTGCTTACTCTATATGTTACATCAATTGTATCTTTTCACATGTTTTTTTTCTCCTTTTTAAAGTAATTAAAAGAAATAAACAAATACATGACATTATAATTGATAGAGTCTAAAGTAAAACATTTCTTAATATAATAGATAATTTTGTTTCAATAATTATTATTAAAATGAATAATTTGTGATTTGAGATTATAGATTTGATTATAACTCACGTTATATTATCGTGTATGACTTATCTTGAACTAATATTTAATGATAATATTATTTCCACAAACCTTTTACCAATTTGTATTATAAAAGCCTTTAGTTTTCTTATGTAACATACTTTAACCATTGATTTTGATTATTCAAATATGGATATTTGGAAATGTGAGATTAAAATCTTGTTATAGTTTTGTTAATGTTTAAAAAAAAAATTAATTTAATGAGAGTAAAGAAGGGATTTAAACCCTAATTCTTTTTATTTGTGTAAAAAAATAACATTACTTCTATTTTTCTTTTTGAATTTAATAATATATATTTTTGAACTTCATTAATTTTATATTTGTGCTAAATATACACACATAGATCAATTTGTGACTTTTAACACCTTGTACATAAAACGTAATTTGTTAAGCTGGCCATTTAGATAGGCCAATAATGCGCTAAAAAAAACCGAAGATAGGCCAATAATGCTAAAATTTCTTATATCAATATTATATAGCCTTGACCTCCTTAAACCTTCTAAGTTCACCAGTACATTGTCACTCATATGCTAAAACTATGCACAATGCACTAATCCAGGAGCACCAACGTGAATGAATCTTAGATAAAACCGAGTCTGGACAAGGTTGCTTACAGTGAAGTTTGAATATGGTGGCCTAAAGGCAATGGAAACTGAAACATTTCCAACCATGAACTAGTTTTCTATCACTAGCTTTCATCTATGATTGCTAGATCATTCTCTTTTCTATTTCTTTATTATTTCTCAATCATATTCTTTATTTGAACTACTTTACCTTGAAGGGAACATTGAGACTAAAAGTAAAACCAGTAAACATGGATTTGTTATGGACTTAATTATGGGTCATTGTATAAACAAGTAAAAGTGGAAGATGATTTGAAGAATGAAAGGGGATCTCTCGTTTGTTGTGTTTGGAAAATATGTTCAGATTTGTTTATGTGATTTCATAGTTCTCTTTACTTGAAGAACCTAGATATGAGATCAGTTTTGTGTCTCTCTGTGGTGTAGCTCTCCTTTCTATGCAAAGGCACGCTGAACTGCTGAAGAATAGGACCTGTTAACTAAAATAGGCCACAACCTTAAAACACCCACAAATTCGCCTGAGTGATAGATCTAGAAGAAGAAGAAAAAATAAAAAAGAATTATGTTATTTGGAAATTGGAATTAGGATATGGTATATATGGATCAATTTCCATATAAAATTAATTAGACTAATCTTCATCACAATCTTGTTCTTCTTGACCCTCAACTTTAGGGCTTATTTTCTTGAAGTATTTCTTGCTTGCCATAGTTTTTTTTTTTTTTTTTTCCTTAGTTTATTCAGCTTATTTGATTTATATGCAATTTTTTAAAGTTTTACTTTTTTATAGGTACAACTCCACTTTTGCACAGTTAATTATTTTTAAGTACAATAGTATTGCATAGGAAGATGTAGAATAATCGGAAAAAACATGAGTGGAGTAATCTAAACATTATCTTCTCCAATACTATGGTATGAATGTTCTTAGATTTTAGGAGTGGTGATGGACTTTAGGGTACATAGTGCTCCTTCTATTACAAATATTAATTAGTCAAAGTTTTGCACTGTTCTTTAATCAAACTCTCTTGCAAGATATATAAACAAGGAAAAAAAGCGAGCTTAAATTAGGGCAAGTGAATTTCTTTATCCAAAGAAGAACCTCATCTTAATGGAGATTTTTGCAACATTCTTTTCTAAAGATACGATGAAAATTTTGTGATGTCGGTATGCAGTTATGCGTGAATTTGAAAATTTTGAAGTCCATCATGCACATAACATAACTGCCACAATGGTAATGAAATTACAGCCCACTTCACATATTGTCCTTATATTCCTTAACTAAACATCATGAAATGGAGCTAAGGCCACCAAAGTTGCAAATGATACTACTGTACTACTAGTGTTGTGACTCGTAATCATTCTTCCATTTTCCATTTTTGTGTGTTTAGCTCTCTCTCTCTCTCTCTCTCTCTCTCTCTCTCTCAAACTGGTAAAAACCTGTCATGAATCAAAGGGTTAGTTGGGTGTGGTGCAAGATTTTTTACTTAAACATAAAAGTGATAGAACAGCTTCCTAACTCAACAACTCTCCGTTCTTAACTAGTCAAACAATATTAGACCTTGAGTTAATTTTGAAAGGAAAAGTATCATCCACCACAAAGGTTAGCTATTGGGTACCTTATTTGATAAATTAATAATGGAAACTACCTTCTTCAATCATCTTGATTAGTTGGCCTTTAGAGATATATATGACTTTTACCTTGGATTATGTCTTCCAAGTTTCTCAAGTGTTTAAAATAATAAAGTAAATTAGATTGCCGGATTAAACTATTAAAACGAATTATTTAAGAATAATTGATCTATGAATAAATGAAACCCAGTACTCCACTACAGAGCTTTATCTATTACTTCTTGATGAAGCAATTGATTATAAGGTTGACCGATCTAATGGATGCCTTTCAAAGAGTGAAAACAACTCGAGTGGCACTGATGTGGTACCAGGCCAATGGTGCTTAATAACTCCAATCCTAAAGCCGGAAAGTTTTACTATAAGGAAGTTGATTTGATGAATATGAAAGTGGTCTCCATGCCACTAAAAAATAAAAAACCATTTAATATAAAAATATGATATTGGTTTGCTTTTATTGGAATGAAATGTCACATTTTCTTAGAATAAATGCAAGGTACCACTTAACTGTGTATTCTAAGAAGACCTAATAATTACTCGATAATTGTTTTTTATATGGTCTTGTATATGAGACATTTCCTTGTTTTTGGTAACTTTCCACGGTGGCTATAATGAGCCTTCAATGGTGGGTATAATGGTCTCCATTATGTCTGTGATTTAGGCATGTCAGTTTCTTCAATGAGGAAAACCGGTGTCTTCAAATTTGGTGCTCGGTACTATTGATCATGACACTTGAGTTGCTTTCAGTTTGGCTCATTTGTTGGTCGAGCTTCGGTGCTTGGCCTCCAAACCCAGATTCAAAACTCGAACTTGTTACTTCGAGCTGTGACTATTCCCTGACCGGGGTTTTCCCAATAACCTAGCTCTTTTGTACATTTGGTCGAGTGGCTATGTGATAATGATATAATCAATTTTTTTGGCCACAATACAATCTTATATAGTTTCTTAATTTTACTTACTAAGTGTTTTTGATCCCTTAAATTTCAAGTAAGTGTTATTGGTAATTAGAATTTAAAAAATGAGCATTTTTAGTTCTTAAAGTTTTAAGTGAACGCTATTAATCCTGAGTATTTAAAAAATGAGCACCATTAGTTCTTGAGATTTAAAAAACGAGCGCAATTGATCCCCTCCATCAACTTTTGTTAGTTTCTTTGCCTATGTATCTAACGGAGCAATGACATCATTTTAGAAATTTCAAAAATTAATAACACTTATTTTAAACTTTAGGGATTAATATATCTCATTTTTTAAATTTCAAGAACCAAAAGCACTCATTTTTCAAACTTTAGGAATCAAACTTATTCACTTGAAACTTAAGAAACTAAAAATACTCAATAGGTTAACTTTAAGGACCAACAATGTATTTTAGTATGATTTTTTTCTTCTAATTATGGTATATTTACTTTTATTTTCCGTATATTTTTATTGCAAAGTCTCTATAGTAATTATAGACGTGCGTTCTTGCAGAGAGTCAAATTCATGATATTGTGCATGAAAGTTTCTGAACTTCTCTTTACAGCACATTGATGATATCACTCATGGCCACATAGTAAATATAGAAGAAAAAAAATGTTATCAATCAATGATTGTTTCTCCCTCGAAGCAAAGTCTTAGCTCTATCAAAATTCTCATGGTATATTTAAGAGTTCTCGCGTCAAAAAATGCATATCATCACTGCAAGGAGTGGAGGCATTTATGATTCATCTAAACAGAAAAGGCACTGTAGTTTTTGATAATATAATCTAATGTTTAATTACTCCTTTTTCTAATTGTTACTATTATTATAATTATTACCAAATGATTTAGGATAAGAATCATTATGAAACAGGAAATTTTTTTATCAAAATGCCACTATGTTTTTCGTACAATATTGAAAAACGGGGAACTCTTCATGCTTTGATACGGGCACAATGTTATTATTGGAGATCATATTTTGCTGAAGAAGACACCTAAGAAAAAGAACCGAGCCCATGTTCATGTGTCCCTTGGAGTTTGTTATCATTTTCTTTTTTCACTTGGCGATTTGTTTGCTCATTTTTTCAATGAACAAGGGTGCAATCAAAAGCTTCAACTTTATGAAATAATGAGAGAGAGAGAGATATGTGATATTGAGCTAGCTAGGGAATGTTTGTATGTTGGTCTTAATCCCCATGCAATATGGCATTCAATGCGTCAAGTAAGTTATGTTTGTAACTTTGTTATCCATAAAAGTATGAATGAATGCGGACGCTTTATTCCTTTGTCTTTGAGTCCGGAAGAAAATCGTACACAGTTCCCAACTCCTTCAGACACATAGTCCCCATTCTCTTTTCAGGTCCTCGGTTTTTGCGGACGGTGAAAAAGATTTCACCTCTCTCTCTCTCTCTCTCATATAGAAGCGCCATCAATTTTTGTTGGGTCAAATTCAAGATTGCCCTTTTGTTGCCATATAGCAAAATATTTTATACAAGGGTAAGATTGTCATCTGGACTTTGATCACGGCTCATTCATCATTGGAGCACCTACTAGTACACTAATATAATAATATTACTCCTTAGTGTAGTGCCTGATTGAATTTGATCAAGTTTTTGAAAAATGAAAAAAATACTAGGACTGGCTGTGTTTCAATAAGATAATGAAGAAAATTGGACAAAAATTTGATGTATATTGTCTTTCAAGGTTTAATTAGTACCTTAATTTATTTGATACTTTGCATAAAAGAGAGAGACCCACTTACAAATACAATATCTTTTTGTCAAATTTGATGTAGAAAGAAAGGGCAAAGCTGAGTTGCCTTTGATACTGGTGCATTCGTCCTGCTTGTCAGCACATGCATTCCACTTTCCACTACAAAATCGACTTTGGACCCCAATTTTTACCTCACCTACAAGAAAAGCACAGCCCACCTCCCATAAGTCTCATACGCCTTCTCTCTCTCTATCTCTCCAGCCAAATCATAATCACAATCTAGACAAACTACATAACAAACAAGTTTCATGTACTACTCTCCATAATATAGCCAAGCTATAGGTGGATTCAAACCTACCAAAACCGATCACTAACAAGCCCTCCATTCTTTCTCACCCTATAGCTCTCTAATTCCTATCCCTTTTCCTTGTTTTCCCAGCCATAATCTCTCTCTCTCTCTCTCTCTCTTTCTCTCACACACCGTTTTCGTTGAAATTCAGATAAATTAATGAAAAATAAAATATTTGCAAGTTCTTTCCGTTGTGACAGCGGAAGCTCTGATTCCAATTTGTTGCGCTGAGCAATTTTTAATACTTGCTTGATACCTTTTTAAGCTTCTGGTCACTATAACTATTAGTTTCAAGTGTTGGAAGTTAGAGAGTTGAAGATGAGAGCAGGAGGTTGCACTTTGCAACAAGCTTTAACAGCTGAGGCCACGAGAGTAGTAACCCAAGCAGTGAACCTTGCTAAGCGTCGTGGCCATGCCCAAGTTACTCCTCTCCATGTGGCTAACACCATGCTTTCTGTTCCAACAGGCCTACTGAGGAAAGCTTGCCTTCAGTCCAATGCTCACCCTCTTCATTGCAAAGCCCTAGAGCTTTGCTTCAATGTTGCGCTTAACCGCTTACCAGCCTCCAATTCTAGCCCCATGTTAGGCACTCAATCCCAACCTCCTTCAATCTCCAACGCCTTGGTTGCTGCTTTCAAGCGCGCTCAGGCTCATCAACGGCGAGGGTCTATTGAGAATCAACAGCAGCCACTCTTAGCGGTAAAGATAGAGTTAGAGCAACTCATAATTTCTATCTTAGATGATCCTAGTGTTAGTAGAGTCATGAGAGAGGCTGGTTTCTCGAGTACCCAAGTGAAAAGCAATGTAGAACAAGCTATCTCCTTAGAAATATGTTCACAAAGTACTCCTTCTTCTGTGAGTAGCAAGTCTAAGGAAACTAATCAATTAGCCCTCTCACAGTCTCAACCTGTCAGTCAAAGTGGCACACTACTAGGCAAACCAATGATATCTGAACCAGTTAGGAGTGAGGATGTTAGGAGTGTCATAGATAATTTGATGAGCAAAAGAAGGAGAAGTATTGTGATTGTTGGAGAGTATCTTTCTACTCTAGATGGTGTGGTTAAAGGAGTGATGGAAAAGGTTGATAATGAAGGTGTTCCTCAGGCCTTGAGAGAGGTAAAATTTAGACCAGTTAATCTTTCCTCTTTTGGGAGTCTCTCTAGAGTAGATGTTGAACAGAAACTTGGAGAGCTTAAGAGCCTTGTAAAGAGCTGTATGAGCACAGGGATTATCTTGTATTTGGGAGATCTTAAATGGGCTACTGATTATAGGGCTAGTTTGAATGAACAAGGGAGGGGCTATTACTGTCCTGTGGAGCACATGATCATGGAGCTTGGAAAATTGGTTTGTGAAATTGGAGAGATTGCCAGGTTTTGGATCATGGGAATTGCCACTTTCCAAACTTACATGAGATGTAAATCATCATCATCATCAGGTCATCCATCACTAGAGACTATTTGGGGTCTTCATCCTCTTACAATCCCTGCAGGCAGCTTACGCTTGAGTCTCATCACTGACAGGTAAAACAGTTGGTAAAGTTGGATATAGTAATTTTTTCACTTCACTTCATTTCATACTCAATTTTCATTTTCCAAAATAATTTGGTTTTCTTGTGAATCACCTTAATTAATAAGAATAGTCATTTTCTTTAAGGAAAAAGATACATGCTGAAGGAATTGGTAAGAAAATAAAAGAAAGTTCCCTTTTTTCCCTTTGTTTTTGAATTGAGATATTTCCAAAAAAAAAAAAAACATTGATATACATCAGTTCAAGTTATTTTCTTTTTAATATGTCTTTCCTTCAAATTTTGGACTTATATAAATAGTGAAATATACAAATGATCACCAGGTCACTGAATGCTATTTCTCATCAACGTAATTTTACTTTTTCCTTAGTGACCAACAAAGTCAGTCCACAAGCAAGAAAGCTGAAAATGGAACTAGCTGGCTACTACTTGAAGGTGGGGAGGAGCACCAGCTTGCCTGTTGCACCGAGTGCTCAGCAAAGTTTGACATGGAAGCTCGAAGCTTACAAAGCAGCAGTACTTGTAACAGTGACTCCACTACTTCAAATCTTCCTGCATGGCTCCAACAGTACAAAATTGAGAACAAAGGACTTAGCCCTAATAATGATCAGGTAATTTAATTCACTTCTCAATAATCTCTTATAATTCATAAATACATATGTACACACATACTTGTGTGTATATATATGCATACGTACACAGAATTCAACATTTATACAAGTTGAAAACTAACTTTTGCTTTTGCAATTATCATGTTCTTTTTCTTCCAGAACTGTGTCCCAGTCAGAGAGCTTTGCAAAAAGTGGAACTTATTTTGCAGTTCAATCCACAAACAACCCTATTCTTCTGAAAAGACCCTCACATTCTCTTCTTTATCACCTTCTTCATCCGCTTCAGTTTTTTCACAAGACCAACAATACCCTAATTTTCACCACACTCACCATGAGTGGCCAGTGGCAGAACACAAACAGTTGTGGATGCAAAACCATGTTTGGATATCTGAAAATTCCAACATGACCATTGAACCAAGTTTGAGAATGTATATTCCAGAACATAATGATCCCAAGCAACCCTTTTCATCAAATCCTAATTCTACACCTAATTCAACTTCTTCCAGTGATGCCATGGACACAGATTACACCAACAAGTTTAAGGAGCTTAATGCAGAAAACCTGAAAACCCTATGCAGTGCATTGGAGAAAAAGGTTCCATGGCAGAAAGATATTGTTCCCGAAATTGCAAGCACAATATTACAATGCAGGTCTGGCATGGTAAGAAGAAAAGGGCCAGCGAGAAACAATGAGGGCAAAGAAGAAACTTGGTTGTTCTTTCAAGGTGTTGATGTGGAAGCTAAAGAAAAGATTGCTAGGGAATTGGCTAAGCTTGTTTTTGGCTCTCAAAGCAGTCTCATTTCAATTTCTTTGAGTAGCTTTTCATCCACAAGAGCAGATTCAACTGAGGATTGCAGAAATAAAAGATCAAGGGACGAACAAAGTTGCAGCTATATAGAGAGGTTTGCAGAGGCAGTGTCTAGTAATCCTCATAGGGTGTTTTTAGTTGAGGATGTGGAGCAAGCTGATTATTGCTCTCAAATGGGTTTTAAGAGAGCAATTGAAAGAGGAAGGATTGCCAATTCTTATGGTGAAGAAGTTGGTCTTAGTGATGCTATCATTATTTTGAGCTGTGAAAGCTTCAGCTCAAGATCGAGAGCCTGCTCTCCTCCTATCAAGCAAAAATCAGAAGGGTCTGAAGAGGATAAGGGTGCAATGGAGGAGACAAGCCCTTGTGTGTCTCTGGATTTGAATATTTCCATCGATGATGATAACTCCAATGATCATTCAATCGATGATATTGGGCTTCTTGAATCTGTTGATAGAAGAATTATTTTCAAAATTCAGGAATTCTGAAAAAAAGAAAAGTATTAAAAAAAGAAAAGAAAAGAAGGGAAAACCTCAGGAAGGATATGATATTAAGTAGGTGGTCTCGTTTCTTGTACTCCTTTTTTCACCTTTAATTATTTTTTTGTAATTTTCTTTGTTTAACATGTGTTTAGATTCTCAGACAATTTCCTAGCACTGGAAATTATATTATGTAAAACTACATGTATATTAATCCATGCATGAGCTTCCTGTGATACTTGGGTGTATTTCCATCACTTTTTCCAGAGGTTTTTGACTAGAGATTCAGTAGCATTTCAATTTGATTTCATCATGTGTTTTCCTTTTCAATATAATAATGTTATTTTCATAAGAGGATCTCTAGTTTGTGGAACAATTTGTTCTCTTTATTTGTGACAGATTCTTTTCCTTTTGGATCAACTCATTTATTTTTATATCAGATCGTGAAGTCTTTCCTCCAGTTCATGCACGGAATCAAGTCCAACAGTCTTTGTGCTTTGCTACTCAAGTAGATATTATGGTTGTAGGAGAATACTCTGGTTCATGCATGGAATCATGGAACAAAACTCCTCTCCCTACTTGGACCACTTTATACTTGTGATTGATAGAATATAAAATAGAGCGCCAAAATTTGAGATATAAGATTTTTACCAAGAACAATTACATTTCTGTATAAAAACTTTCCACTTTTCATTTTTAAATTGCAAAACTTTCAACAAGCTAGAATTTTTAATAAAATCTTCTGTCATTTTTGTTAGGACTCTTAGTTGGTTAATTTCATGACAGTTTCTATGTAATTGTTGATCATTTACTCTATGAATATTCATACACTTTTGTGGGTATATATTTATGTTGGATTGGTGAGGTGAAGTGCTACCAGTGCTGAAATAGAAGTTGAAAGCTCCAAAATTTCACTACTTTGAAATTGGAAGTGTCCGGCGAAATGTGATACAAAATCAGAAATTGAAAGACATTTGGCAAAATAATTTGCCTCCCTCTTGTACGAGCGATATGGTGAGAACCTAAGATATTTCTGTTATTTCTTTTTTTACTGTTTAAGCCCTCAGTCACCCTCACTATTTAAAGATCCTATTTCCCATAAATTTACCAAAATCAATTCTCATTTGAAGAGCTAGAGAGAACTCATAAACCCTAGAACTTAATCCCTCATCAATCTTTCTACCTTCTCCATCTTCAATTGTCAAATTTCATGAGAGGAATTAAGATCATCACACATATTATTACCTTTAGATTTTTGGTGTTGACTGGAGCTTGGGAAACATTGGAGCAGTCCAAAATTGTCAAGGAGACTTGGAGTTTGCAATTGGAAGCTCAATTGTTGGTTCAGAGAGAAGATTTGAGGAATTAGTTGCTAGCAAGAGTCGGTGGCTCGAGTACATAATCACTACTTAATTTGAAGGGTTTTGTAAGTAATATATATTGCAATTATTCTCATTAGTGGATCGTTTAGCGCCGTGACGCTTCAAAGATGTTTTTCCACTAAGTTACCGGGTTTTCATCATTTATGTAAACACTTCGGTGTTCTTGTAGTTGACTTTTTTGTGGATATGATTATTTTTTATGTTTATCCATGCTTTTGTGAATTGATTAATCACTTAAATAATTCAGCTAAATTCTAATAGTTGGCTTAAAATTGACTAAGCCGTAAAATTCAGGTTCTAATTTGTTTGCATTAGATTAGTGCAATTCTCAGTTATTTTATTTTATTTTATTTTTTTACAAAAGCTTAAATTTTTGTACCATATACTTTTTCTTTTTTGCCTTCTAATATTTATTGTACCCAAAAATTGAGCCGATGATCACATTGTTTCAAACTTTCAAGGACCCATATGTTGGTCAGCTGGTACTTTCTGTTAAATTTTATCCTTATATATACTTCGATTGCCAAGAGAAAAAAAAAAAAAATTGAGACTAATTTCTTTTATTTCAATTTTTCAAAGAATGGCGGCCAGCCTTCAAAAAGATTATCGTCCAGTTGTAGGAAATAAAAAGAAAACTTTTTTTTTTTTTTTTTTTTGTTGAGAATCAAGTAACAAGAAAACCCATGTCCCAAAATTAAATGAAAAAAGATTCTCTCAGTTTGAATTTGGTCCAATATTGCATGATTCAAATGAAATATTATAAATTTAAATAATATGTCAGTCTCTATATTATTAGATTGAGATATTGAAACTCTAACCGTGAAATTTTTCCTAATAAAAGAAATGAAAAGAAAACCCGCTATTACAATGTCATCAACAATAAACGGAGCCTAAAAATGCTTTTTTCTGTAGTTATAGATTCCTATAAGGATGAGGGTAGAAAAAAGTAATTAGATCACAACAGTAATGGATGATAATACATACGGTTCAAATTCATCGGATGCCAATAGTATGTTTGGTGTAGGTTTTTTTTTAACCTTTTCAGTTGAGTCCGCTTACGTCGTTTAGGTAAAAACTTTTTTTAGTTGTACAACTATACCTTTAATTGACTTTTTTATTATTATTAATTACTGACGATTTGAAGTTTGAGGAATAAAAGATTTAAATTCTAAATGTCTTGTTCAAGAACATTAGAAGGTGCCAATTACTTGAATTACGAGACTTTTTTTTTTTTTTCCCTTTCTGAGAAGCCAAATGAACTAATGAAAAAAAGGCTACATATACCAAAGGAGCACTTATCCCATCATGATACATGTTATGCGCTAATTGGTAGACAATCAGGAAATGAATCACACCTTTTCAATTTATATCTTCTTTGGCTTTTTTGGGTGGGTCCTATGTTTAGGTTGTTTTTATCTTTGAATTAAACAGACCTCCTAAATTGCTGTTTAAAGTTCAAAAGTAATTTAAAGTGAGGAAGAATGGTTTTTAATTTTAACATATTTTTTAAATTATTGGCAAAAAAGATGTGTGGTACATATTACTGTAAATACTCCTTAATTATTGGACATGCTCCTTTATATATTTATTGCTCCTTTAATTAATGTTGTGTCATACATCTTTAATACTTCTTTTATTAATCAAGAGTTTTATTGTTCAATGTTGTGTTATACCATTGTGCATTCTTGGTGCGATTGTCACTCTATAAGTATAAATATTTGTGGGGTGTAGGGAGTAAGGCTAGTGTTTAAGTCTCTAGGAGGCTAGAGAACTTCACACATATATACAATTAAATTAGGTTAGAGTAAAAATTCTATATTGTATAAAAAAACTGATATCATATGATTTTGGATCATGCTAACGAATGCTTTTAGGATAATGATTAACAATCTATTTTAGAAAAGTTTTGACACCACTTTAATAAGAAATGAGTCAAAATATTAATTACTTTTTTTTCCCATAAAACCTTTCTTTAAATAGATTGTTAATCAATTCCTAAAGGGCATAAGTTAGTATTTTCCTATGATTTTTTTAACGAGAAAAAATTGTCTTCAAATCCTTCCTCTGCAACTTACTAAAAAAAACATTCATTCATTGTTTAATTGTAACAACATCATGCTGGAACAAAATTTCTCTTTAAACTAAGCTTGGAAAAAAATTCTTTAAATTTCTCATATATTTATTTTTTGAGTGTGAATTTTAAAAATCTAACCTTGAATTTTATGTTCCATATATTCTTAATATGTATATTAAATTTCGTTAAAATTGGATGTTATTTACTATTTGATTAATAAAATTATTTTTTATACACAATTTTAGATCACCAAAACTTGAAATTTTAACATTTATTTAATGACATAGTAATTGATCTTTGATATTCTTAAAAATTTTCAACTGTGAAGGATATAATAAGAGTATGCAATCTGACGGTTAGATTTCAAAATTCACACTCAATATAAAGATATATTAGAAGTTTGAAGAGTTTCTCTCCAAACTAGTTTGGAGAGAAACTTTGTTCATATTGATGCTGATTATACACCTTTAGACGTATGGACCTTGGTTTCTATCTTAAGTTTCCCAACTCCTTTGTGTTACCATTGAACAAAGTCATTTCCATCTATTTTGCTTACCTAAGCCAAAAATTCCCAATTTCCTTTTTAAGTTTCTCTATACACATAACACAAGATATTTAATTATCCAATCTTATACTCCCAAAATATAATCTAAATGTCTTAATTATTTTCTCTTTATATTGAGATCTTCCATCATTCTAGGAGTTTTGTTCAAGTTGTACAACATACTATCTGTTTCAATAAATATGTTAAACTCATTGGATTTTGGACAGAATTGAACTAATTTCAAAAGTAAAGCCAACCAAAGGTTGAAGGCTCAGGCACAATCTTGTTGGCTTATGGTTTTACATGGATATAAGGGTAAGAAAGCCGACAAATTCCTAATCAAAAGAAGGGGGGGCTAAAGGTGAAATTACTATATTTGTGTAATCGAAGGTAAGGTCATAACTCGTACAGACCCTATTGCTTGGTTTAACTAGGTACTTAAGGTATCAAAAAATAAAATCTATATATCATTCAATCTATGCTGCTAAAATGGTTTTACTTGACACATGAAACATGCTTAGTATGCCAAATCCATGCAATAGCTCCATGAACTGAACATCTTTATTATGGAAAGCATCATCATGTACATAGAGCATCTACCAGCTCTCTGTCTGAACTAGAGTAACATGAATTGTAAAGCTTTGTTAATGTCTAACATGCTTTCAACTTTATTCCACTTGTTCTTTTGTCTCAACAAAGCAAATCGTAAACTCACTCCATTTATGCAGGTATCAATTTGCCAGCTGTTGCCATCCTTTGCTAAAATTTCTTTGTCTGGAATAAGTACGGATCATCCTTTTGAGTCTCATCCATTTGTAGAATTCTACCATATGTTATAACAAGTCCATAGTGTTTACTTCAAGATGAAGAAATCTGGCTTTGAGTTATTAAGAGTATTTGCTAAGTTTTTGGAATTTCATCTTTTACTGTTTTGACTTAATTACAAACCCTTTTCGCCATTATAAGTTTTTTATTGTTAGACATTTATAATTGATAGTGGAGCAGTTGTCAACATGTATTCAATATGCAATTGAGAGAGGAAGTTGATAAGTAGTCTTAATTACTCACAACTTTGGAAAGGCTAATTCCCCATAATCGAACTTGCAACACATCCCTTGGATTGAGAGCATTTGTCATTGCACAAAGATCCAACTTATCTTAAGGTTGCTTAGTGTGTATTTGGAAAAACTTAAAATTTTAGGTTATTTTCAGTTTATGTAGAACTTTTTAAAACTTCATTTCTTTCCAAGTATAACTATATGTATTCAACTTATGTTTTAAGCGTTTCTCAGCAATATATATATTTTAAGTAAAATAAACCAACGAAAACAAGCTATCCTTAGCAAACCCCTATTTGGTCGCATTTTATGTATTAAGATATTTATGCTTAATTTTTTTTTGAGAAAGGGATATTATTTATATTTAATTGAAATGCAAAAGGTTACTAGCTAAATACTTGCCGAAGCTATCTTGGATCAAAATAAATGTATCTCAAGGAATAGACAATAGTGTGGGATTAAGTTCAATTTATATTGTATTTTATTTACCTTCATTTCTGAAGCTTGGCTTCTAAAAATAATTGAGCTTCATCTTTTTGTTGCTTGAATACATGAGCAATAAGGAGCGTTAATAAAATTAAGTGTGAATCTAATTTAAAAATTTCTTGCTTCTCTCTCTCTCTCTCTCTCTCTCTTTTATTGTTTTATTTTATTTTAAAATTTCATCCCATTTCTTTTTAACCATAGGATTTTAGTTAAAATCTTCACATAAACAAGGTGAACTTAAAATATAATTTAATTTTTCAAAAAAGAAAAAAATAACTAAAAAAAGTTACCCATTGATTGCTAAAGTACTGCTTTAATCAGTGATACACATAAAAAGTTCTGGAGAAAAAGATGTATATAATCAGGAAAATGTGAGAAAAAATTGAATAAATTAAAAAAGGAAAAGGGGAAACTTAAAAGTATATTAATTTAATATATGAAATTCAAAATTAAAAGATTATATTGAGAGAGAGAGAGAGAGAAAATATACATATGTAAATCTGTATATCTAAGTATATATGTATGTATTTGCGTCGAAATGGGTTGTGTCTTCTGGAAATTATAGCTTTCATTGGCTGAAAGCCAAGTTAATTAAGAAATAAAAAGAATCTGTAGCATAATGCACCTTATAATACATGAAAAGGAATGTTGGGAGTGCAAAATAACACTAAGGTATGATCCATAACGTAAGGGTTGTGCAAAGGAGAAGCAACTTTTCTGCTTTAGAAGGAAAAAGCAAAATCTTCCCTAAGAAATATCAAAAGAGCACTACTTTTCATGCTTTGTGAAGAGTTTTGTAAAAGAATAACTTTTGTTTCTTTGATTTTCGTAACCCCAACATTCTCATCTTTGGAAAGCACTGAAAAGGTTGTGGCATAAGGGTTCAAATTAAATAATTTAAAGTTAAAGGATAAAAAAAGAAAAAGATTAAGAAAATCATAGATGAGCATCTCTTCTTTAAACCTTAAAGATGTTACTACTTTAGAATCACAAAAAGATCATTATCTTCCCTACTTTAAATTAAAACCCTTAAGCATAAGTAGGGAATTTGTCGCTTGTGGCTTTTGAAAAGATTAGGAGTTTGGGGAATTAATGCATTATGTGGAGGACAAAGGTGGAGTTTGATGAGTTTTCTCTCTCTCTCTCTCTCTCTAAAAACTAAAAATCCAATTAAATAACATTATATTCTCTTCTACTTTTTACTCATCTCTTGTATAACTATTTAGCCATCTATATGAATGGAAGAAGCCTCCATCAGTCTATCTTGGACTACTTTATCTTGCTTTTGCAAGATTTCCATTTTTTTTTTTCTTTATCTTTATCTCTTAAACTTTCTTCCCGATTTTGCTTGCTGTGGTGGCATCATATTATTAGTTTTCATAAGTGTGTAACAGTCTTTTACTTGTTTGAACTTTTACCATTCGGTGTACATTATACTAAATGGAAGTAAGTATATCTGTGTTTGTGAAGTCTAGTCACGCATCACATGCAATGAGTTTTGTGAAGTACCGACTATTGTTCAATTTTGAGTTTACATTGTTGTCGTTTATCACATTGTACTTTCAAAAATAGTTTGTCCTTTACTTGACAAATTGCTTAGTGTTCTCTTAATGGCTCACCAATAAAAGAGCATCCAAAGAAGAATGTCTTTTGCAATGTTTTAAGTGGCATGCACCAATTGATATATACCATTGTTTCTTCAACCTTTTAGGTTAATAATTCATCTCTTAGCACTCAAAATTGCTTTCGAGATAGGTTATGAATTAATCACTCACTTTCATATATATATATATATATGAAAGATTTGAATAAATTATTTTACAAATTAGAACTCTATATGAGTATTTTTTTTTCTAAACTTAAAAAAAAAAAAAAAAATTTAATTGGTATCCGTATCACTGCATCAAGTGTGTTCTTATTTCCTCACCAGATGATCATCTTTGTAGGACCTAAGTTGGTCCACAACCACAAGACAAAGTTTGGATCACTCCAATTTGAATTTGAATTTTTGGAAGGCAGCTCTCAAGCCTGTTGAATTAGCACTTAGCCTGTTCTTTCTTCTCTCTCTCTCTCTCTCTCTCTCTCTCTCTCTCTCTCTCTCTCTCTCTCTCTCTCTCTCTCTCTCTCTCTCTCTCTCTCTCTCTCTCTCTCTCTCTCTCTCTGTAATTTAACATTTGGTGGTTTTTATATTGAGGGAAAAAAAAGGAGAGGGTGAGGGTGAGGGGGGGGGAGGGGGAGGGGGAGGATATTTTGAAAGAGATTGCAGAGATTGGGGATGAGAGCAGGAAGGAACAAACTATAAAAGTTTTAAAGAAAGAAATGGTTTTTTGCAAATATTGTTTTTAAATTTTAATGTGTCAATTTGATCCTTAAACTTTTAATTTGAGCAATTAATATGATATTAACTAGGTTTGTGACAAATCAAACCTTCTATTATTATTATTATTATTATTATTATTGTTATTATTATTATTATCATCATTAAAAATTAATTGATTTAATCACATGATGAGCACTTAGTTTTTAGTAGGAGTGGCAAAATTTGACACGACCCACGAACTCGACACGACACGACACGACACGAAATTAACAGGTTATGGGTTGAGATTTAACGGGTTCGTGTCATATTCGGGTTGACACGGCTGACTTGTTTAATAAACGGGTTGGGTCAGTGTTGAACACATATAACCCGTTTGACCCGTTTAATTAAATAACATTTTACCAATATACCCTTCAAACTCTAGGTATATAAACTTATTAGTTGTTGTGATTTGTTTTCTTTGACATATTCTGATTCATTATTTGTGATATTGGGATATGCTTTACTTTTGAATGATTATTTGTGATGTAGTTACTCGTTAGTTCTGAATTTTATATTAAAAATATATATATTTTTTGTTTTTTCATAATTTTTTTTCATTTTAATGAAATCTAATAAATAGGTCGACACGGCTGACCCGTTTAATAAATGGGTATTGTTAGGGTTGAAGAATCTTGATCCATTTAATAAACATGTCGGGTTAGTGTTAAACTATATAATCGAATACTCATGACTTGACACGACACGAACCCGACACGTGAACACGAATTGCCACCCCTAGTTTTTAGCACATTGTCAATTATTTTAAAATACCATTATTACCATACGTACATCATGCGATCAAATCTATTCATAAGTGAGATCCTAGACATGAGATTTTTATCTTTTTAAATAAGAGATAGGGTTCAAATTAAGGATTTCCTTCTATATATACTAACATGATAAATTATTGATTTTTCTTAGAGTTTAAATTGTTAGAAAATGGTGTGTCTAATCGCTTAATTAATATTATGGAACAAATATTGTTTTATTAAGTTTGATTTTAGAGGGGAAAAGTAACGCTTTTGTGATTTATTTGATGATATGCCTATCATGAAATACTGGTGCATATTAAAAAAAAAAACTTATTGCTGTGTTTGTTGATAGTGGAATAAAGTACACATATACCTTAAAATTAAATAAACAAACAAATAATTAAAATTTTTTTTAAAAAAAAAAAAGTAAAAAAAACTAAGACCAAATGAAAATTATTCTTTTAATAAATGTGATAGTAATATGGAATCTAATCCCTCAAAAGTAGTACCTTCATGAAAAGAAAAGTATAAAAAATCTTAATTAAGTCCAGAAAGTGGGTGACCCTTTTTAAACAAAAGCTCTTCTCTTTTTCACTCCTTATGGCTGTAGTTTAATCCCTCCTTATGGGGTTATACACGCATCTTTTTGTGCATTTGCGATGACTCAAACTTTTTTACACTGTTTGATAGCAAAAATAGAAAAAAGATGTCCTTGTGAGTAAATGGACAAATTATATTGGCGGAAAGGGTGTGACATAACTTGCTAAATAGACCAATTTGATGAGTATATGTCATGCCAATGAAAGACACATGGAACGCATATTGGACTTATTTGTTTTATAAACTTTAACACAGTAACACAGCCTCTGATTGAACCTCACGCCAAAAAGGAGCCCAATTATTTTGTACATCATAGTTCATAGGTGATGACCCTATAATTTTTTTAGCCTATAAACGACACGAGCAAATGCTAATATGACTTGAGTGTATTTATACATATAAAATGTGAGTACTACTACTGTTAGTACGAATAAAAATTTAATGTCTATTTTGAGTGTTTTATTTTATTCTTTATCTTTTCATATATTATTTTTTTCTTTCTTTATGTCAAAGTAAAAAAAATAAAAAATAAGATATGTTGCAAATTCCACACAGGGAACATGAATGCAATAGAATGTAGGAGGAAAATAAAAGCGTACACAACCTTTTTTCTTATGATGGTCCTTCTAAAACTAACCTAATTTTTAGATCTTGTAATTATTTTAGACGTAATTATGTTATGGGCCATCACATTTTTGTTGTTAACCAACTTAAAAACAGTGTCATTATATATATATATATATATATATATATATTTTTTTTTTTTGGTTCAAAATAACATAGTTTTTTGTTGTCTTTAATAACAAGATTCTAATGAATGTTAAAAAAAAAAAAAAAAAGGAGTACATTGACATCGTTGGTGGATTTTTTTTTTTTTTTTAAACTTAAAATTTTGTTATATTCCCTATTTTTGGTTTTGCCACTAAGTTAAATAAGATAGGTAATTATTCCGATGAAAAAAATGCATGCCAATAAATATTGTTCAAACAGGCTCTAGTAACTTTACACGAGGTCTAATTTGGTAGCTACGTGTTGAAACTTGAAATGCATGGTGGAAGCTGCATGCACGTGAAGTCTTAGAATTCCTTTTTTCTTTTTTGTTTTTTTCCTCGGCCTATTATTATGATTATGTCTTTGTAGGGTCTAGGTATGCACGTGAGTTTGGACTGGCCCAAACGTTGTTGAAGAAGCTTTGTTGGGTTTGATTAATTAAGGTAGCGGGCCTCAAATCAAACTAATAGTCCACAATTCCTTTGAGGAGATATATAGAACGGTTGGTTTTGTCTTATATATTTACAATGAGAAATGCTATTTATAATATTTTTATAATAAATTTAAAATTATAAGTTGTTTATTAACTGTTGAGGGTGAGTAAAAAAGTAATTTAAGTTGTAAATTTAAATTAGAACTAGTAACAACTCACCATTTAAAATTTGTTGTGAAAGTGTTATGGATGTAGCACTTCTTATTTAGAATAACCGCAATTTATTTATTCATTTAGAAATTTTACTCTAACTTAGTCTAAGTGTATATGTGTATAAAACTCCCTTCTAGAAACTTAAATTCTAGCCCTTACCCCTCAAACCCCATAAGTACTTATATTTATAGAGTGATCATCACTCCAAGGGTGTGCGATGATATTTTTCACAATAATTGAATAAACTTGAGCTAGTAAACTTTTACTTATTCTTATCTAAACCACCATAAATATCACTTTTTTACCTACAATTAAAAATTTATTTCCAAATTTTTTGTGACAAGAGGTTTTCTCTTTTTTGGGGGTGTATCTCTTAAATAAAAAGATTAAATAAGATGAAAAAAAAAAAAAATCAAGAGGTTGCCTTAGTGGTTCCTAAGGTTTCATAATATCCATGAGATCTTGAATTCAAAATCTCTTACCTACATCTTGGAGTCACTTTTAAGGGATTCCTCAATTTAATAACCTGGTGTGTGTGTGGGATGAGAGGACTATATACACCAGAGAGAATAGTCAGATACTCAAAAATGTCTGAATACCCTCGTTCCTAAAAAAAAAAAAAAAAAAAAAAAGGTACATGAAAATAAATAAAAACTGTGAAAAGGAAATTTGTGAGGTAGACTAGTAAAGCTAAAGATTGGGTAACATTTTTTGAAGGATTTTTTTCTTTCTTACATTGAGTTAAGAAATTAAAGTTTGATAGTGGCCTATAAATTGTTGGTAGACTTATAGTCCCTTGTGGTGGAGCCTTGTCTCGTAAGGAGTAAGGACAACTACCCAAATATTGTCTCAATAAGGAGATGATAAAAAAGAGAGAATATCAGAAGAGGCCCTACTAGTGGGCAAGATTCAGTCTTAAGCCTTATGAAATAGGAGACATACTCATTAAGGCAACAAACTTCTTTGCTTTATTTGAGCCAATCAGCTTATTGTCACGAATCTCACCCTTCTTTATTATTATTTTTCCTTTCCCCATCTTTAAAGAGCCACTGTGTTTCCTTTACTTTGGAAACCTTTTCAAACCACCATAAAATGAATACCTAATTAACTTTTTGGAACTCTAATGATAATATCTTTCTCAAGATATGGGGCTTCATCATCTGCTTTTTCATGCTTCAACTAATGGGCTTCTCTTTATCAGATATATCACATATTGCCCTTCCTTTCTTCATAAAGATGTGAAAATAATCTTTTAAAACCTCCTTGATGCATATTGCTTTGACAAGATGTATGTATAGTTGTTCTTTCTTTCTTGCTTGCTTTCTTTCATTCAGTCAAAAAACCAATAGAACAACTCATTACTTTTAATAAATTTATTAAGAACTAGATTATAGCTTGTGATTAACAGTACTAAATTTGTTTGATATAAGTAGTAGTGCTTTGGGAAAGTGGAGAATTTAAGAAGGCAGCCCATATAAATAGATTGAAAATGGTGAAGAGGGGGAAAGAGACATTAGATGATTTTTTTGTTTTGTTTTGTTATTATTACTTTGATAGATAAATAGTGAGAGAGAGGGAGGGAGGTGAGGTTGATTTAAGTAGAAAGGGATACTTAAAATGGTTAAATAGAGACAGAAAAACATTTGAAGTCTTAAAAGAGGCAAATCAAGCATGCACTAACCATAGAATTGGATATAGTGTGTATTTAGTATGGTGTATTTTCATTGGTTTATTTCACTTAAAAATAAGTTGGACAAAAGTATAGTTGAACCTAAAAGATGAAATTAAAAAACAAAAACTGCATAGTGAGTTTTAGTTAAATAAAATAACTAAGTTTGAATTCCACCTAAAACAAATTCATTGGTGTTATAAAAGAGTAATCATCATGGACGAAAATCACAAATTTTAAATTCTAGCATATTCTAAAAAGAAAAACTATTCATAAATTCCAAACAAACAGAAAATAAGCTATGCCAAACATAGTTCGTTTACTAGTTGGGAAAGTATATATTATTACATTATTGATAATAAAAGGAATGAAAACTTCGCTATCTTTTTTCCTCCCAAGGGGTGACTAGCTTCTTGACTTCATTGTCGGAAAACTTCAATATCTCTTTTTTTTTTTTTGTTTTTTTTTTTTTTAATTTAGGTTCCCTATTGGCCATGGCCCCCAAAGTCTTGAAGCTCTTTGGTTTTTTATGCTATACCCATTATTCAGTACCAGGTTGTCAAGAATTCAAGAGTGATTCACTTTATGAAAAAAGAAGATGAAAAATAATGCTTTATCCAAACAATCCTTCCTAGTCTCCTAGACCTTATTCAAGAGGGACCAGCATTAAAAAAAAAAAAAAAAAAAAAAAAAAAAAACGACCTTTTGAATTCTTCTAGATTGCCTTAACAAACCCTTTGGCCATTGGTATGAAATAAAAGAAAATAGGGGAACCCACAATTTTCTGAACAACCAAACAAAGCGCAAGAAACTTATGAAATTCTCTTCTAAAGTATCTTAAACAGAAAGATTCCAACAACGGAATTGCACCCCTTTCCTTGCACCGAATACCAAATTTTCTTGATTTTGAACAAACAAAGACAAGCTGAGAGAGCTAGGTACTCTAGGCCCATCACATAGAGAAAACTGTTATTTGAGACCCACCAAAAAAAAAAGGAGAACTGTTGGCATCTAGAAAAGACAACAATTAAGACAAAGTTTCCACACACCTTGAGCCTTTTTCAGACTTTAAGAAAAGGGGAGCTAACAAATGGCTCTTTTGTATAAGGTCACACTGTCTATTCCTTCCTCTTTTCTTTCTCTTGTGAGTGACTATTTTTTTTTTTCTTTTTTTTTTTTTGTGTGTGTGTGTGCATGGAAGTAAGGGAAATCTCAGATCCAAAAAGTCCCTTACAATCTATAGATAGATATTCTTCCCAGTTTTTATTCCTTCATCTTTCTCTCTCTTTCCTTTGCTTTTTATGGATTTATCATTTGAAAGTGATGAGATTGAGGGATCCAAGGAGAGGGTACTTTCATGTGCTGCTGTTTCAGTTATGGGGAAGAGGGTTAATGTGTTATATGTGTGTGAGGGAGGTACCACATTAGTCCATTTACTAGCTACCATGATATTCGTTTTTGGTTTTTGTGTGTAGTGTGGGTGTATGTGTGTTTTGTGTTGGGTGGTGGTGTCTTTGATAGAAAGACTTGGTCAAAAAGAGGAAGGGATTGCTCACGCGAATAAGCCAGAGAATGTGAGTGATGATTAGATTTTGGAGATGATGCTGCTTTTGATGATTGTTGGGTCGTTTTCCTAAAGCATATATATATTTTTAAGAGAAAGAGAGGTAGCAAACTCTAGAATATGTCATTTTCCAACTCATTTTAGTTCAGTTTTTGTGTCCCAATATATGTATATGTTCAAAGTTGTGTCTTTTCTTTTTTATTTTTGTGTAAAGAAAGTTATGTAAATGAAAAAACCAAAAAAAAAGAAGAAGAGAAAAAGTATTGTTTTTCCCCTTCTTGATTTTACTTTCCCCCCTCTATGTGGAAGAGGGGATTAGTACTAGACTCTTGACTTATTTTTTTATTTTATGCTCTTCATCTTTCTTGATTTTACCTTAGGACATAACAAACATTGTAAAGATGATCTAATATTGAGATTTCTAGCATCATATTTATTATGGTAAGAAAGCTTATCACAACCAGAAATGTTCAGATAGCTTTAACCATATATATTAGGGCGTATATTATGTTTTGCACTTCAAATCTTCAATAACAATATAATAACAAAATAAAAATAAAAATAGCATCGCATGCATGGTTTTAAAAACCGAACCGAGAATAAAACCGTTTCTTTCAAAATTTCCGGTTTTTGACCGGTTTTTCGGTATTTAACCGGACTGGACTGCACCGGTTTTCCCGGTTGAACCGGTCGGACCAGCCGGTCCGGTCCGGTTTTTAAAACTATGATCGCATGTCTCTGCATTCCAATTTTCTTTATCTTTTCCACCAATATTCCTTGAGTCAATTGAGTAAAGAGATTGGCAAGGATAGGGTGTAAAATTCATGTTTTATACCATCTAATAAGAGATTGTCATATTAGCATTTTACTTAAAATTCAATATATCCTACCACACCTAATAACATCTTGATAAACTCTCAATTTAGTTGGATTTATATATAGGTATTATAATTGATTGAGTAAGATTGTGCTTATTCTTAAATATGTGATAAAATAATGTGGCATGTTGAGATTGAAGAGGTAAAACATAAGTTTCGCATCATATTCTTATAGAATTTAATCTCTTTAGTAAAATAAGCACTTAACTATAAATTTTCTAGTATGGTTGAGGCTCATGCCTTCAAAAGAGAGTTGTTGATGACTTTATCTATGATAGATCGGGTGTATAATGTATTTTGATTTGTTGAAATGATCTAATATATTTCTTTATGGGAAAAATACCAAAAAATAAACAAAGTCGTATCTTCCATGTATCAAAGACGGTCTCAAAATAAAAAATCTACCAGTTTGAGTTTGGAATCACATTATTAATTTTTTTTTTTTTTAGTTTTTTTCATTTTAATCTTCAGTATATCAAATACATCGAAGTGAGATTCTAAAGAGAGTAAATAAACTTTCGGTAAAAATAAGCTCCAATTTCAATTAAAAATACACACACACACAGTTCCTTGCAAGTTGCAATAAATGCCACTTTTGTGTCCGAAATGGACCACTCAGATGGTCGTGATGGAGGACACCAGATGATTCTGAAATTATAGGTCCAGTTCGTAAGTCCATAAGTAGTAACAGTGGGCTTGATTTTGTGGTGCATTTAAATCATTGGGTGCGAGACTGGGCCTAAGGAATGGCTCAAACAGAAGTTACAGAATAGACTTAACAGGTTCATGAAAAAGAGTAGACCTAACAGAACTGAATTCATCATGGGCTGGGCTTTAACCTTTCACAGGCCCAGCATAAATTGTTATATGGATCAGGATGACCATTTACATCGTCTAATGAAATAAGTCAAAAGTCTTGTGCCTCCTTTACCACCTGTGGAAATTATTAGGTACTTTTAAAGTACCATAAATGTGTAGTCTTCTCTCACATGAATAGTGGGTTCTACCATGAATTTAATTAATGAGACTCACTATTTATATGAGAAGAAAGAGTATGCATTTATTGTACTCCGAGAGTACACAATAATTTTCCTACCACCATAATCAAAATTCAAATCTTTCATCCCGTTATTATAACTGTCGAATCATTAAAAAAGAGAACAAAATCTAGCTAAACCTTCAATTGGATTCGGCAAGGTTTACTCCCTCTCTTAATTGGATTTACACTTATTTTTTGGAGCTTAAAAGCAATGTTTTAAGACATAAAAAATGTTTGAAAATTTTAACATTTTAAAGAACTGAAAAAATGAAAGACATAGAGGTTTTGAACTAGGCCATGATGGTGAATCTTTTGGCTAAATATTGTTAAAATTAGAGTTTATAGCTTTATGTGCACCGTGCAGAGTTTTTTAGTTAAATGAGGAGAGATGTAAAATTTAGTGTTGGTGTTGCTGAAATACAATAAAGGAAAGAGAGAAACTGACAAGTTTGACATAATTTTGATAATTTGGTATTAGTGTTGTTGAAATACAAGAAAGGAAAGAGAGAAACTGACAAGTTTGACATAATTTCGATAATTTGGTATTGTTGTTGCTGAAATACAAGAAAAAGAAAGAGAGAGAAATGACAAATTTGATCAATTTTGGTAATACTTCCCCCATGGCCTACAAAACTGCTAAAAAATTGTTGCCATGTTAGTACTGTTAATTTCCGTGTTAAGGAAAAGCTCTCAACCTTAAGAAGCAACAAACAGATTGTAGCATGACATGTCGAATATGATTGGAAACTAAATCTATTTATTCTAAAACCGGTAGACACTAAAGTTTTCAACAAAAAAAAAAAAAACATTTTTTTATATACTTTCCTAAAATTGATACTTATAATGACAATAATTACGGTTGATTCGAAATTGAACATCTTCTTTAGAGACATAAAAAGTATCAATTAGCATAACTCAATAAATTATATATATAATTTTTATTTTTATTATAATTAATATTGATGATGCGAAGAAAATCAGTAGGCTGGATGCTTCAGATTTGAAAGGACTACTGGCTGTCTAGATGGCCTGAAAAAAAAAAAAAAAAAGCGATCAAAGGTGACCGGGGTTGCCGGCCAAGAACCCTCCGATGACAAAGTTAGTTTTTCTCTCTCAAATTTTGGAGTTCCAACTTCTTAGGAAAAATAAAAAACGTACCTTTGTTTTGTCTGAATAAGTGTTTATATAGTGTTCTAAGAGCAGTTATTAGACTTGTAACCTCCTCTAGATTTGAAGAGGTGTGAGGGTTCAAGGATAACTTCCTCAACTGTTTAGAAGTTACATTTTTCTCATAACGGTAACTGGAATTTATGCGCGTGATATGGAGTTGTTGTACATACTCAGGAATTTGCCCAAGTGTTAAGGGCTCGACCAGGGGTCATCGTCCGGAGGTCCTCTGGACGAGCATATCTCGCTTCTAAAGGAGGTCGTTCCTTTATGGATGACCTTCTCATGGACGAGGTTGATGGTTCCCTTGGACGGCACGGTGTGGTTTTGTAAAACTTGACCACGCAAAACTTCATCCAAGCACCTTCCTATAAGGACGAGCTTTTTATGGACGAGGTTCTTACAACCTTTGCTTTCTTGGTTTTGCCCTGGGCAACCTCCATGGACGATATTGGAGTAAGCTTCATCCAAGCATCTTCCTACATGGATGAGCTTATTATGGACGAGATTCTTACAACCTTTGCTTTCTTGGTCTTGCCCTGGACGACCTGCATGGACGATATTGGAGTTTGTACCCCATCAGTTGTCCCCTTGTCTATGGGTCATCTAGGAAGTACATAAAATGACATCATCTTTTGGACACGTGTCTTTATGTTAGCTGTTATGTGTGCCACGTGTCGTAATTTCATTGGCAACTTGTCACGTTGATTTAATTTTTCAGGAAATGCCACGTGGCGTGTCCTGGTTGGTCACAAAATTCGAGACACCATTTTTCAATGCTTATAAATAGTGGAATTCCTCATGTACCCTCTGCTTTTTCTCAAATTTTTTTCTTTGACATCCTTGTCTTAGCGCCTCTTCTAGAAGTTTTCCAACGTCCCTAGTTTTCCACCGTCTAGAGCTAGGTATCTTCTTTACACAAGTATTTAGGTTTTCCTTAAGTTTTCAAGATGTCTAAAATTGTCATTTCTTCGTCTAGTAATAGTGTTGAAAAAGAGATAGACGAGTATCATAACTCTTCTAGCTACAGTGGTTCTAGTAGTAATAGTAGTGGTGGGGGACATACCACGGACGAGGAGTATACTTCCGGAGTTCCTGGGGTTACTCTGGAAGTCCTTTAAGAACAACTTAGGATGAGAGCAGCGTTTGGTTTTGGGGCTGGTCCGTCGAGTGCTTTCCCGTCTGTCCCTCAGGACGTGGTAGAAACCATTTATAGTTGTGCCGTGGGAGTCCCTTCTAAGACGGACGACAAGAAGTTAGAGTCTCTTAGGAGTTGGTATCAGATCCTAGAGGAGTTGAATCCTAGGTTGGCCGTCCGAGAGGAATGGTGCTGCCAACCTTGTTTTGGTGTAGGAGTTTATGAGGCCTATCTTTTAGGAGGTCTTAGGTTGCCTCTTAACTCTTTTGCTAGGGAGCTACTCATTAGGTTAGGTTTAGGGTTGTGTCAATTTAACCCCAATGCGTGGAGATTAGTCGTCTCTATGTAAATTTTGTGGAGAGAGGTGTTTGAAGGGGATCGTTCTCTCACCGTTGACGAGTTCATTTTTTGTTACAAACCCTCTACAATTAGTCAATCTCTTGGTTTTTATCAATTTACAGCTAGAGGGAGAAATTGTAGAATTATAAAGTCTTTGGTCACGTTAGTTAGGAACTAGAAGACGGAGTTTTTATTCGTCTCAGGTTTTTGGGTAGGACACCCTGTTGAGGTTGGTAGGGATCCATTTGCCCCTTATACTGGAGAGTTAGGGAACCTTCATCTTGAAAGTATGTTTATTACTATGCATTGTTCCTTGTTGCATGTTGTTTTATAATTGTTTAACTCTAACTCTTTCTTGCAGGCGTTAGATGACCATCTTTGAACAGGTTTTACCTTGGACGCGTGCAAAAGGCTCGTCTTCACCCTGAGAGGGATTTCCACTCCTTGGTTACTCTTCAATGCCTCGCTACTTGGGGACTTGGTCTTGAGCCTTCTCTTGAAGCCACAGCCCACTAGCGTACAGTCTGTAGACGTAAGTTTTTACTTTGATTGATCCCTTTTGTCATTTTTAGAAGTGATTCTAACAAATTTCTATACAGGAATGACTACCATGAAGGAGAACAAAGGGAAGGAGATAATGGACGAGGTTGTGGGGCTAGCGGCTCAGTCTCAGCCTCGTCTTGCCCTCGGGGAGTCTCAGCCTCGTCCTGCCCTTGAGGAATCTCAGCCTTGTCCTGCTGGTAAGGAATCTTAGCCTTGTCCTGCCGGTGAGGAATCTTAGCCTCGTCCTTCCACTGGGGATAAAAGGAAGAACCTGTCCAAGAATCTAAATTTGGAAGATCTTCCCAATCATTGAGGGCACAAGAAGGCAAGGCACGAGTTGTCTAAGCCCGGGATTGTTAAGCCAGGCACTACCCCCTTGTCTCCCATGTACCTCCTGTCCAAGTCCTTGACGTGGAAATGCCTGAGCCTGTTAGTGTTACCCTTTCAAAGGTTGTCACTCTTGCCCCGTCTCAGCCTCGTCCTAAGGTTCCCATGAACATGATTGAAAATGAGGACTTGGCCTGGGAGAGGTTTGAAAAATCTGTGATCGAGGAGGACATGTCTACTTGCTATGATATGTCCTTGAAGGAATTTAAGCACTCTGCTGTCCATGACCTCTTCAAGGTATGTAGTTCTACCTTTTACCTCGTCTTGTCATTTTATTGTGGCCATTGTCTTATTTTTAATTGGACTTTTAATCGTTTGCATTGGCCATGTCAAAGTTCATAGCAGCATCCAGACAAGCCACAGAGATAAACAAGGAGAGGGCCAAGCTTGAGACGAAGCTATGGTAGGTTAAGGACGACTATAGAAAATGAGCCGAGGCAGCAGGAAAAGCTATGGACGAGGTTAAGGAGCTAAAAAATCTCGTCAAGGAGCTATGAGCTGACATCGTCGAGAAGGACACTCGTCTAGATCATTTCCAAAAGAGGAATGACGAGCTTGGTATCCTTCTTAAGGATGCCAAAAAGGTAGCTGAGGAGGAATTCAAAGTTTCCAACTAGTTCACTGACCTGTTGGACAGGAACTATGTTGTTGGCTTTGAAGACTTCCGCATGGACACTATTGAGCGCTTCCCCGAGGTAGATTTCAACCCCATCAAACTTCACCTTGGTGGCTCTACTAGTTCCCTACTCCAGACAAGCTCAGAGGACGTTAATGTTGAGGACGATGCCACCACGCACCCTGCCCAAAAATGAGCCTAAAGTTGGAGACGACCCTCAGTAAATTTGTATCAGAAAAAGTTTATCTCAGTTCCTTTCTTTTTTCTTTTTTGTAAGGTCCATAGTCTAGGACCGTTTGAAATTTATTCAAGTACAATTTGCTCGTCGAGGAAATTGGGACGAGTTTATAAAAAATTGCCTTTTAGGCTTTCACTTTATAAGGGTTTTTGGACGGTGGTCGTCTACCCTTTAAAGCGTTGACTTATGAATGTTTATTGACATTATTTGTCTAATTATTGAACATATTGTTGCATGGACGAGTGTTTATATATATACCACTTATGCTACTCGCTTTTATGCTACTGGCTTTTATGAAATCTGCATACTCCTAAGTATTAGAGGGTCGTCCTTATACTTTTCCTATGGATGATGTTAAAGGTTTGTCCACGCGCTTTTTCTATGGATGACGTAAAAGGCTCGTCCATGTGCTTTTTCTACGGACTTCCTGTTTGTATATGGACAACTCATTTGTATTTTAACAATTTTTACAAGTATAATCCGTCCTTAGAGTAGCAGTGGCAGTTCTTTTCCTCGTCCATAGGCCAGGCAATTGGCATTCGTCTTTCGTCAAGATGTTTCTAATGCTTGATTCGTCCTAGAACATAGTAGCGTATTGGCTATACGCTCGTCCAGGGACTTTAACGCTTCACTGTATGCCATTTTCTCGTCCGTCTATTTTTCAGACGAGTATGTCTTAGCTTATTTTTCTTTGCTTTATCCTCGTTTCGAGGAAAGCTTATGAACATTACATCCCTACGTCCAGAGATTTTCATTCACCTTAGGCTTTTGCCCCCTTTTGGGTACTACTATGGAAATTAGATTTATGCATGAAATACATTGGAAATCCAAACCATATCATTATATAAAAAATTTTCACAAATATGGCACCTGCTTAAAAGCTAATGCGTTAGGAAAATACTTTTACGTACATAACATCATCCTTCACAAATATTTTTGTAGACGGTGCAAAAGTTTAAGAACTAGTGCACTTTTTATTCTTAAAACACACCATAGTAGTAGTAAGAACACCAGTAAATATGAGTAAACACATAGACCATAGCTGTAACTTTGTCCATAGCTGCAACCTCGTCCTTAGAGAATTTTGTCCAAGCTTATTACTGATAATACCTCCTCAGGTGCTCCACGTTCTAGGGATGCTCTAATTTTCGTCCGTCCAGAGCTTCCAAGTAGTACGACCCCTGCCTCTTGCAGTTGATTACCCTATAGGGTCCTTCCCAATTAGGTCCCAATTTTCCATGAGTTGGATTCCTGGTTGTCAAGGAGACTTTTTTGAGAATGAGGTCCCCAATGTTGAAGCGTTTGGGTTTCACCATGGCATCGTGTTGCCTAGCCATGAGATTTTTATATCTCGCTGTCCTTTGCTCTGCGTCCATCCTTACCTTGTCAATGAGATTGAGGTTAAGACGGAGTTGCTCTTCATTATCTTTCTCCTGGTACTTCATCACTCAATGGTTAGCCATATGAACTTTCGCAAGTATAACTGCTTCACTTCCATAGGCTAGCTTGAAGGGGGTTTCTCCTGTCGGTGTCCTCACAGTCGTTCTGTAGGCCCAAAGAACACTTGGAAACTCATCTGGCCATATCCCCTTTGCCCCCTCGAGCCGAGTCTTAATGATTTTCAGTAGCGATTGGTTTGCTACTTCTGTTTGTCTGTTTGCCTGTGGGTGGGAGGGCGAGGAATAGTGATTCTTGATTCCAAATTGTTCACAAAAGTCCCTGAAAGGTGCATTATCAAACTGTCGTCCATTATCAGATACTAGTAACCTAGGCATTCCGAACCTACACAGTATATTATTCCAAACAAAATTCTTGATATTTTGCTGAGTGATTTTTGCAAGAGGTTCGCCCTCCACCTACTTGGTAAAGTAGTAAATCCCTACCACCAAAAATTTCATTTATCTGGTTCCTAGGGGAAAAGGACCTAGGATATCTAGTCCCTATTGTGCAAAAGGCCATGGAGCTATCATTAGGGTTTGGTACTCCGACGGTTGTCTAGGGACGTTGCTATAGCGCTGGCACTGGTCACACACCTTGATATAAGCCTTAGCATCTGCTTGAATTGTAGGCCAGTATTAGCCTGCACGAACGACCTTATGGATTAGAAATCTTGCTCCTGAGTGATCACCACATGCTCCTTCATGAACCTCCCTCAAAACGTAGTTTGAATCGTCCGGAGCCAGACACCTTAGGTAGGGCTGAGAAAAGCCTCGCTTGTATAGCACTTCATTTATAAGAACATACTTGGTAGCCCTGACCCTCAGCTTCCTAGCCTCACTCTTATCTTTCAGAAGCCTTCCATCCTTAAGATAGATTATTATTAGACTCATCCAATTTTCTCTCCCTACTATTTGTTGTATATCTGGGAGGTTTATGCTCGGCATGTATTGGATTCTGTTGTACTCATCCATAACTCCTCCTCCCGAAGCTGCTTTCGCCAAGGCATCTGCTTCCATATTTTCCTCCCTTGGGAGTTGGACAAAACTCACTTTTGTAAACTTTTGGACAAGCTGCCTCACTTTGCTAAGATATTTCTTCATCCGATTTTCTTTAGCATCACACATTCCATTCACTTGATTGATGACTAGCTGAGAATCTCCTTTGACTATTATTGATTCCGCCTCTAAGGATTTAGCCAATTCTAGCCCTTTGAGTAGAGCTTCATACTCAGTTTCGTTGTTGGTGGCTTGGTACTGTAAACGGGCTACATACTCCAGCTTGTCACCCTCTGGGGACTTGAGTATGACTTTAATCCCCCTGCGTACAATGTGGACAATTCGTCTAGATTGATAACCTACCTTTCAACTCCTTTGTCTTTGTCCCGCTTGTCTTGGCTGGGGGTGCCACAATGAAATCTGCCAATGCCTATGCCTTTATCGCGCTCATTGACTGGTATTTGACATCAAACTCACTAAGTTCCACCGCCCATTGGATTAGTCGTCCTGCAACTTCCAACTTGTTCATCACCTTCCTTAGGGGGTGACCTGTTACGACGTTGATAATATGAGCTTGAAAATAATGTCTCAGCTTCCTAGAAGCTGTGATCAAAGCAAAGGCTAGCTTTTCCATCATCGGGTATCGTCCTTCCGCTTCTCTCAGTGCCTGGCTCGTATAGTAAATTGGTTTCTAAATCCATCCCTCTTCTCTAACCAACACCGAGCTCACAGCATGCGGGGACACCGCTGATAGGCCAAAAACGTATTGACCCCTTGTGATGGATTAATTGATTAATTAGCAAAGTTTATTAATTAATCAAATTAACATGCAAACGCGTTGTAGCACAAATAAATCACCAATAAACTAAAGTATGCAGCGAAAAATAAATGACACGGCGATTTGTTTACGAATGGGGAAAACCTATATGGCAAAAACCCTACCGGGTGATTTTAAGGTCACCACTCCTGAAACTCCACTATTACCACAACAAGCGGTTATAAGTGAAAGAATCCCAAGTACCTTACCAACCTACAGTTGAACCCTTACCCCAATACCCAATTGGACTTATTCTGTAGTGACAGTTTCTCCTTTCAATGCACGGCTCCCAAGTACGTGACTAACCAATTGTGCGGATCCCAGTACGCGACTTCAATCACCAACTAGAGAAGATTTGTTGGTTGCAAAATTTTTCAATACATCCACAAGATGAAGATCAAGAAGATACTTGATTACAAAACCCTACGGTGCAAAAACACAGCAACTTCTTCACAAGAGAGATGAATTAGGGCAAGAACTTCGTCTTAGGTTACAATTTGCATGAACAAGGAATTCTCAATTCTTGTGCAATTTGCCACACTTTGACGGCCCTTAAAATAATCCTTTTATATGTCTAGGGTTAGGAGAAAAGAAGGCCTAAAGACACAACCACAGATTAGAATTCAAACAGAACTAGAAATCTGTTTTTCTTAAATCTCGACAGCTACAGGTGTCAAGGTGCTGTCGAGAAGCTGTTGAGCCTCGGGGCTAGAACAGCTTCTTAAAGCTCGATAGATGCAGCTATCGAGCCAGTTGTCGAGCTCTAATGAAAAACACTTCTCAACTTGTTTCTTGGATAGACTTCATGGCTTTAACACTTGATCTTGAAACCTTGTTTCTTGAAGCATTAACCTCATCCTAAATCTAACCAATTATAAGTAAAATGCGTTTTGACAAAGGATTAGCCAATTACATAAATAATGAATGACGTATATTCTAAACAAGTGAAACACATATATCCTAACAACCGCCAAATACAAATACAGCTCTTCACCAGGCACAGATGGACTTAGCAACGGTGCCGTCGTGAGGTAAGTCTTCTGGTCTTGGAAGGCGTTCTGACACTTGTTCGTCCACTCAAATGCCTTCCTGAGGACTTTAAAGAATGACAAACACTTGTCAGTAGGTTTCGAAACAAACCTGTTAAGGGCAGCAACTCGTTTGGTAAGAGATTGGACTTCTTTGATGTTCTTTGGTGGTTCCATATTTAGTATCGCCTGAATTTTGTCTGGATTTACCTCAATTCCTTTATGTGAAACCATGAATCCCAAAAACTTCCCTGAGGAGACTTCAAAAGCACACTTGCTTGGATTTAATTTCATTTTATACCATTGCAGTGTGTCAAAAGTTTCTTGAAGGTCGTCTAGATGCTTCTCCTCGTCCAAACTCTTTACTAGCATATCATCTACATAAACCTCCACATTTTGCCCAACTTGAGGATGAAACATGTGGTTAACTAGTCTTTGGTAAGTCACCCCCGCGTTCTTCAAACCAAAAGACATTACCTTGTAGCAAAATAACCTTTGGCTAGTAATAAATGAAGTTTTCTCTTGATTTGACTTGTCCATCTTTATTTGGTTGTAGCCTGTGAAGGAGTCCATGAAGCTCCGCAGTCTGTGACCCACCGTCGAGTCCACCAGCTAGTTAATGCGTGGCAATGGATAACTGTCCTTAGGGCAAGCCTTGTTTAAGTCAGTGAAATCCATGCACATCCGCCATTTGCCGTTGGCCTTCTTTACCATGATCACATTCGCCAACCAGTCCAGATAATAAACTTTTTGGATGAACTTCGTAGTAATCAATTTCTGGACTTCTTTTTTGATGGCATTTTCTCATTCTGGTGCAAAAGCTCTCTTCTTATGACGCACTGGTTTGGAGTAGGGGCACACATTCAGACGGTGAGTAATGACACTTGGATCAATACCCGACATGTCCTTATGACTCCATGCAAAGACATCAAGGCTTTTCTTCAAAAACTGAACCAGAATATGCTTTGCCTCTTCTTCCATGCTCACCCTAATTCTAGTGAACTTCTTGGGTCTGCTCTCGTCCAAAGGGACATCTTCTAATACCTCAGTGGGCCGTTGCAATCCTTCTTTTATCTATGCTCATTGTCTGTACATGCTCGTTCATCGCTAACATGGCTAAGTAGCACTCTCTAGCGACTAACTGATTTCCTTGTACTTGGCTCACTCCGTGCTTGGTCGGGAATTTGATTGACAAATGGTAGGTAGAGGTTACTGCCTTCCAACTATTCAAAGTTGGCCTTCCAATAATAGCATTATATGATGATAAACAATCAACAATAAGGAAGTTTACCTCTTTGGCTATCTGTTGCGGATACGCTCCAACCACCACTGGTAATGTGATGGTGCCCACATGCTGCACCTTCATTCCTCTAAATCCCACCAACGGCGAGTTCACAGGTCAAAGTTGATCTCGTCCTAGCCTCATTTGTTGGAAGGCGGGGTAATACAGAATGTTCGCCGAACTGCCATTGTCTACCAACACCCTCCTCGTCTGTGAATGTGATGGCTTGCTTGTCTGCTTTCCTCGTCCTGGGAGATCATCCAAACAACTGGATGTTTTGTACCACCTTCAGGTATGTCTTCCTCGACTTGGATGACTGAGCTGCCGATGTTCCTCCTATAATAACTCTTATTTCTCCAAGTGGGGGTCGTGATGACTCTTCCACCTTGGCTTTTAGCTTCTTCTCTCTCTGGTCTCATCCAAGGAAATTCCTCAACTTCCCTTACCTGATAAGATTCTCTATCTGCTGCTTCAAATTAAAACACTCGTCCGTGTCATGCCTATGGTCTCTGTGAAAGCGGCAATACTTGTTCCTATTGTGCTTATTAGGATCTCCTTTCATTTTCTTTGGCCACTTCAAGGATGGATCATCCTTGATTTGCATAAGCACTTGCTCTAGTGGCATATTCAGGGGTGTGTATTGCTGATTTCTCGCTGAGGAACTCGCCTTCTTACCATCTTTTTCTTTTTTCTCTTATGCCCAAGCCTTCTTTGGACGAGAACCCTGATTTGGATAACGCTGCTGACCTGCTTCCGAGCGTTCTAATCTCTTTCTCTTCTTGGCTATAATAACGTCCTCAGCATTCATGAAATTTTGGGCCGAATGGACGAGTTCGGCCATAGTCTGTGGTTCTTGCTCGTAGAGTATATGAATGAACAAGTCAGAGTTAACCCCATTGTGAAAGGCGGCCAATAACAACTTGTTGTCCATTTCATCCGCCGTCAAGGCTTCTTTATTGAATCGAGTAATGAAAGACCGCAAACTTTCATTTCCCCCCTGCTCTATAGTTAACAAACTAGAAAAGGAACGCTTGTGGCGTTGCCCTCCAATAAAATTATTGACGAACAACTTACTCAACTTCTTAAATGAGCCTACAGAGTTTGGGGGTATTTTGCTGAACCACACCCTCGCTAGTCCCTTAAGTGTGGTAGGGAAAGCTCTGCACATAATCTTATCCAAAACTCCTTGAAGGTGCATGGTTGTCTTGAAGGTAGCGATGTGATCACACGGGTCACGATTTCCATCATACGAATCCAAGGAAGGCATTTTGAATTTCGAAGGTAGGGGGTGACTATTGATGGAAGCCGTGAAAGGGGAGTCCGTTCGGTGAACTAAATCATTCACGGGGTTCGCCCGCCTCATATTCTCCTTCATTTCATCCATGGCTTTTCTCATCTGGTCCATCTCGCTCTCCAAGTGTGGCACTCTTCTTGAAGAAGTACCCCTTGACTGATTCTCGGACTCAACATTTTCTCCTTTATTTTTATGACTCTGGGCTCGTCCTTCCGCGTGCCCATAGTGGCATTGCCTCCTTAGATAGATCTCCCTATTCAACTCTTGATTCTGGCATGTCAATTCTGCCATAGCGGCAGCCATGGACTGTATATGTTGAACAGAAGGCATTTGCATGACAGACGCTGACTGACGATCGTGGAGGGTATTACTAGAAGCATCCCTACTCTCCTGATGGCCTGGGCTGGTAGCCCTTGATCTTGTTCGAACCATTCAGCATTTTGTCTAGGAAAGGCTAATCGTTGAATACAAATAATTGAACGAAAAGAAAACTTTCTATTCCCACGGACGGCGCCAACTGATGATGTGAAGAAAATCAGTAGGCTGGATTCTTCAGACTTAGAAGGACTACTGGCTATTTTGATGGCCTGAAAAAGATAGAAAAGCGATCAAACGTGACTGGGGTTGCCGGCTAATAACCCTCCGATGAAAAAGTTAGTTTTTCTCTCAAACTTTAGAGTTCCAACTTTTTAGGAAACATAAAAAACACAACTTTGTTTTGTCTGAATAAGCGTTTATATAATGTCCTAAGAACAGTTATTAGACTTGTAACCTCCCCTAGATTTGAGGAGGTGTGAGGGTTTAGGGATAACTTCCTTAACTATTTAGGAGTTACATTTTTCTCACATAACGGTCACTGGAAGTTATGCGTGTGATATGGAGTTATTAAACATACTCAGAATTTTCCCAAGTGTTACAGGCTCATCTAGGGGTCCTCGTCCGGAGGTCCTCTGGACGAGCATATCTTGCTTCTAAGGGAGGTCGTTCCTTTATGGACGACCTTCTCATGGACAAGGTTGATGGTTCCTTTGGACGACACGGTGTGGTTTTGTAAAACTTGACCACGCAAAACTTCGTCCAAGCACCTTCCTACAAGGATGAGCTTTTTATGGACGAGGTTCTTACAACCTTTGTTTTCTTGGTCTTGCCCTGGACGACCTCCATGGACGATATTGGAGTAAGCTTCATCCAAGCACCTTCCTGCATGGACGAGCTTTTTATGGACGAGGTTCTTACAACCTTTACTTTCTTGGTCTTGCCCTGGACGACGTCCACGAATGATATTGGAGTAAGCTTCGTCCAAGCACCTTCCTGCATGGACGAGCTTTTTATGGACAAGGTTCTTACAACCTTTCCTTTCTTGGTCTTACCCTGGACGACCTCCATGGACGATATTGGAGTTTGTACCCCATCAAATATATTTATAGTTTTTTTATATTGTAAATAGTCTACTCTCAAAATGAATTTTTTTTCCAAAATTTTAAAAATTATGTTTTGTTTATGTAGTTGTAAGGACACAATTTGCACCCAAATCCAACCGTGTGAAGGGTGCAGGCCTAAATAGCCTTATACAATGAAATTTGTAGAGCGTGAGCTTGAAACCTAGGTGTAACGACCCAAGGAAAAGCGCTAGCCACATCTGCGTTATACCTCAAAAGGACTAGTCACAATTGAGGCTCCTTATAGTTGTTAATAAAGCCCAGTTCAACCTAGTAAATACCCGATGTGGGACTCATCATACACCCACACACATCACACAATCAATCAAATTAGGGTATCACAATCTCCCCCACTTAAATCCCTAACGTCCTCGTTAGGGCCCACTTTGTGGGGTAGTGTATTCGAGCCCACACGAGATTACCGGGCCGGCTCTGATACCATATGTAACGACCCAAGGAAAAGCGCTAGCCACAGATGTGGCTAGCGCTTTTCCTTGAGTCGTTACACTAGGTTTGATGGATATTGGATAACAAGTATGGTGGGCTAGATCGCCAATACATGCACAATGAAATGATTTTATGACAAAAACTCTTCTCGGACGTAAGCCGATGATGAATTATATTCCTCTTTCTTCTTTCCACAATAGATTATATTTGAAGGTGGTGAGTACAGTGTTTTTCTCTTTCTTTTTCCTGATCCCCCTTCCTGAATGCCCTTTTCCTTTTATATTATCTTCCTTCTTCCTACCATCTTCCACGTATGGACCAGATCACCAATCTAGATATTTGTCCCATCCACCGTCTTCTTGAAGCCTTCAAACAATAGCTGTAACACTACCCACCACTTTTCAGAGGCCATTTCCCCATCAATGCAGCCAGAGAGGTAAGTGCAGAGTCTTTAATGCGGTGGTAGCAGCTTTCTCTAAGATATTTCTTATTCACTCCTTCTCCTTGTGCTCATGTGGAACATATCCTCCCTCATCAGACGTTCTAAAATTCCCTTACATACATCAAGGTGTATGGCACAACCTTTACTTCATAGAGCCGAGGAGATCTCCCTCCTCGGACCATTTCCACCAACTTCTCTCGTAATAATTTGCTTGTGAGCTTTTATATCCAGTATAGTTATTATCACTAAGACCTCATCGGATGAGTTAATATCCTCGGACCAAGCCCAAGGCCCACAAACATATTCTGACTCTTCTGCCCCCACAGTAGTTATGCTATGTATCTTCTTTTTTAATACATGTAGTATGTTTGTAAAGTATTAAAATTTTTGTTGATACTTTTTAAATCAAGGTTACTAAGTTTTACAATTTTTTTTATTTAGTTAATATTAATTAATTATATCATCATCATGGTTTAACTCTAATTTGACCTCAAAACTTTGAATCTTTTTATTTTACAGACCTTTCAACAATTTATTTTCTTAAATCTTCCTCCCATATTATCATTTGCAACAAATAAAATTACCAAGAATAATATACTATTAATACGAAACTAACCAAAATGTTGCCCCTTAGCTCCAATTAAAAAAATTTACATATATATTTATATATATAGAAAATGAACTGCATCAAAATCAAAGGTTTCTAATGGGAATTAAAAATAAAATAAAATACAAAATTTTTTTGAATTAAATCTTTTGAGTTATTTTGCTCTGTTGAAATAATCTAACAATTCTATTGAGTTGAAAAAAAAAACACATGACTATGTCATACATCGAATTCTTTGGCTAATTTGGGTTGATCATTATTGTAAATGATTAGTATTCTTTTTCTTTTTTCTCTTTGCTTGCTACTATAAACAACGAGCTACTTGTGATAACAAAAATTAGTATTAAAAAAATCAGTAACTTTAATTTTAAAAAAGAAGATATTATAGTTAATCCTTCAAGTACATGACATGACTACATAAATAAAAATAAGAATTCCAAAATTTTGAAAAATAATATTTTATTTTGAAAGTAGACTAATTATCAAAAAAAAAAAAAAATGTTTGGCTACAAACTTAGTACCCATTTGGATACAGCTGCCAGCATCTACATTTTGGCGTTTTTTTTTTTAAAAGAGCATTTCACGTGATTATGTACTGTTCAATGGGTCTCATGCATTGTTCACAAGACCCACAAGTACTTTATTCAGAAAAAAAAACTTTGAAACTGGGTCCCACAGTACTATTCACACATTTAAAAATTATTTTGCTACAGTATTTTCAGTTTTCAGAAAAATAAGCGCTATCTAAACAGACACTTAGTTGTAACTTAAGGCTATAACTTCACTCAATATCTTTTCGTTGAATGTGAATTTTTACAAATCCAATATTGGATTACATTTTCTTATTATATTATCTATACTTGCAAAATTTCCAGAAGATTCAAGATCAATAGCTATGTCATTGATCAATTATTTAAATTGCAAGTTTTTATAGTCTGAAATTATGCATGAAAAACAAGTTTATGGATCATATAGTAAATAACATCTAATTGGTACAAAATTTGATAGTGTATTAAGGGCATAAAGAACATACAATCCAACGGTTAGATTTTCAAAATATGTAGCAATGTTAATGTTTTTAAAGGAAGTTGTAACCTTAGGCTTCAACTAAGTTTGTAATTAAACTTTATAATAAAAAAATTATAAATATATTAATTATAATTATAATAAAAATTAATTTTTTTAAAATTTTTTTATAGAGTTATGCTAATTGACACTTTTGATGTCTCTAAAAATGATATTCAATGTTGGAAATTTGGAAATATCTACTAGTATTAGATTAAATGGAATTAATGGAATTAGCTTCCATTTATAATCATGTGCAGAGGTCTCTGCTGGTTGCTTCTTAAGCTAAATAACTCTTCCATTAAGGGTTTCGATCCCTAGTGGCTAACGTTTCTCTTTCTTCCTTTTTCTCGAATTTTTGTTGTTTAGGGTAAAAGAATTTTAGCAACACTATTACTGAAATTGATCAAACTTGTAAATTCCCCTCTCTTCCTTTTACGACTTGTCAGTTTCTTTTTCTTTCTTTTTCATGTATTTTGGCAATATCAACACCGAATTTTACATTTATCCTAATTTAATTAAATAACTTTATACAATACACATAAGCCTATCAACTCTAATTTTAAGAATACTTAACTAAAGAACTTCATGATGATGTCATAATTAGTTTAATTTATAGTTTATATAAAATCAAATTCTTTGTCTTTTTGATGGCTTCTTCTAATCTTGAGACATAAGTTCTTGAAATACTATATGATGATGTGAAGAAAATCAGTAGGTTGGATGCTTCGGACTTGAAGGGACTATTGACTGTCTTGATGGCCTGAAAAAGGAAAGAAAAGCAATCAAAGGTGACCGGGGTCGCCGGCCAAGAACCCTCCGATGGAAAAATTAGTTTTTCTCTCTCAAACTTTTGAGTTCCAACTTTTTAGGATGTGTAAAAACATACATTTGTTTGGTCTAAATGAGCATTTATATAGTGTCCTAAAGATAGTTATCAAACTTTTAACTTCCCCTGGATTCGAGGAGGTGTGAGGGTTCAGAGATAACCTCTACAACTGCTTAGGAGTTACATATTTTTCACATAATGGTCAATGGAAGTTATGCTTGTAATAAGGAGTTGTAGTACACACTCAGGAATTTTCCCAAGTGTCAAGGGCTTGTCCAAGGGTCCTCATCCAGGCGTGCGTTTCTCGCTTCCAAGGGAGGTCGTTCCTTTATGGACGACCTTCTTATGGACGAGGTTGATGGTTCCCTTGGACGACATGGCGTGGTAAAACTTGACCATGCAAATTTTCGTCCAAGTACCTTCTTGCGTGGACGAGCTTCTTATGGACGAGGTTCTTACAGTCCTTTGCTTTCCTGGTTTTGTCTTGGATGGCCTCCATGGACGAGATTGGAGTTTGTATTTTATCATACCCCATCACTATATTTTTTCACATCATTATTCTATTATATATATATATATATATATATATATATATATATATATTTAATTGAGTTTGGTTTCTAAAATAATTTTTAATAAACATCCTATATTTCATATAGTAATACCCTTGATTAGAATATTGCTACAAATAAATAATTTTATATGCAAACAAAATCTTAATAAATGCCTAGTACCAACTACGATACTTATCAAAATATGTATTTGAAAAAATAAAAAATCAAGAGCAGACATAATTTGTTGAAAATTAATATGCATTGAGTTCTATTTAGTATGTCATATTTGAAAAAAAAAAAAAAAAAAAAATATATATATATATATATATATAGAGAGAGAGAGAGAGAGAGAGAGAGAGAGAGAGAGAGAGATGAGTTCAAGTTACACCTGGTGTAACTTTAAAGAATATTATATCACTCAATATTTGTTAATTGAATGTGAATTTTAATAAATCCACTGTTGGATTCCATTATCTTCATGCATTCTCCATACTTACAAAATTTGAAGATGATTAAATATCAATAGTCATGTCATTAATTAATTGAATAAATTCAATTTTTTGTAATTTCAAATAATGAAAAAAAGATGAGTTCATATATATATATATATATATATATATATATATATATATATGAGATGGGTTCAAGAGTTACACCTTTTGTGAACCATTGATTACTTTAGATCTAAGGGTCAACAAACACTCATAGTAGTATCATTATTACTCCCTAAAAATTAGTGATTTAGGCATTAACTCTTCTTATTAAAAAAAAAAAAAAAACCACAGCATTAACTTTTTTTTTTTTTCCGTCCATATCATCATCTTCTTCCTCTTGTCTTTCTTTTTGCATTATACTATTAGGCCTCCATCATGAATGGTAGTTGGAATAATTATGACATCTCAAGTATTTTCTTCTTCTTAGACTTGTTGTTGGAAATTTTTTTGAAAATAACTCTCAAGTCCTTTTCTTCTTGCTAGACTCGCTGTTGAAAGAATTCTGAATATAACGTCTCTATATATAAACAAAATATTTTATTCAAGATTCTCTCTTAAAGTTAATATGAAAGTTCTTCGAATGGTTCCTCCACAAAGAAATTTCTTCAATAGAAAACGCGTCATCCGCTTAAAAACTCCTTTATAGATACAAGACTATTATTAATGGTGGTAATGGAAATCCAAATTTAAGAAATATATTTTCTTTGCAATAGATTTAGAGCACATGTGGTCTCCTCAACGTCAACTATGAAATTACCTAGTAACACTAGATGAATAAACAAAAGAGAAGCTCTGTGGTTGCTTTCTGACCTAACTATGAGAATTTTATGAATGGTGGAGGCCTGAAAGTATAGTGCAAAAAGAAAGACAAGAGGAAGAAGATGATGATGTTATTTTTCTCCGTCATCTTTTTCTCCGTCCATATCATCATCTTCTTTTTCTCCGTCCATAGTGCAAAAATAACATCATCTTTTTCCCACAATAACATCATCTTGGGCCTTGTGCAAAAATAACATCATCTTGGGCCTTGGGCCTTAGGCCTTGTGTTTTCCCACAATAGCCTCTCAAAACTTCGTTTTTCTCCCCATCTGGGAAGGAAAGTGAAGTTTTGACACATCACCACAACCTTCATACGCTTTTCAAATTAGCATGCGTGAAAACAGGCCCAAGGCCCCAGGCCCAAGGCACGCGTGAAAACAAGCTCAGACCACCAAATCAGGCCCAAGGCCCAAATGTATGTTTTGACCAATTTACTCCCACAATAGCCTCTCAAAACTTCGTTTTTCTCCCCATCTGGGAAGGAAAGTGAAGTTTTGACACATCACCACAACCTTCATACGCTTTTCAAATTAGCACGCGTGAAAACATCATCCCGCCTCTTTTAAACCGCCACTAACGCTTCGAAATCCGCCAGATGCACATTAATTGCTGTAGGTAACGCCTTGTCCCCCACATCCAAAGGTTTGGGTCTTCTACTCAGATTTGGGCGGGATAAATCCCATTCAATGCCACTTCCCATACGCTACAACATCTAGGAAACCAAAATTCAACCTCTCACTTCAGAAATCAATTAAATCTCAAATGCTCCTATTCTCTCTCCTCTCAAGAAGCTCGTAAAGAAACGTCTACCTATTTCCCGTAAGTTCTCAATCTTTTAAGTTCATTTCTCCTCGGCTGTTGTCCTCAGCCATTAGTTATACCCTTCTCCTCTCTAAAATTTCACCCTTGCCCCGACCAAATGGGTAGATTCAAGTGTCTAGTAGATATTGATGCCGGTATGGAGGGTTTTAGGGCTAAATATCGTATTCCTCAAAATGTAGGTTTAAGGTATTGCCCCCTACATCCATAGCTGACAAAAGGGAAGAAGGAGAAGTTGTCATTCCCATCATCGCCTTTCTAGAGGGCGGGATGACACTTTCTATGAAAAATGTAACCAGTGAGTACCTCCGCAACCATAGGCTATGCCTAGACCAGTGCACACCCAACGTGTTTAGAGTTTTAGGTCGTGTCAATGCTCTAAATGAGCAAATGGGTCTGAACCTCACATGACACGACGTTGTTTATATGTACGAGTGCCATAAGCTTAAAGACGTAGGATACTACCTCAAATCTAGATCTAGTATTGTTAGGCTCATATCCTGTCTTCCCAAATCCAACAAAGGTATGAAAGACGATTACCTGATTGCTTTTGGAATGTGGCACGACGGTCCTTATTGCCCAGTCGAATGGGGAACCTTAGGTGTGACTCCATAGGAATTAGATTCCCTAACCTATGACTTACTTGTTCTAACTTTACCATTTTTTATTACATTGTATGTTATTACTTCTTTATTTGGCATTCATTGCTGATTTAACCATGTTTATATCCTCGGATGTTTTTGTATACAAATAATACGCACGGCCCCGTCTGAGCCTTTACAGTGTCATGGACCTCAATCACGTTCTACGATCCAAGGTGTCCGTGAGTGAAGACCTGTAAGTGAGAGCAGCCCACCTCATATTGGGATATAACCCTCTATCAGAGGATTTCCAAGATATCGGCAACGTGATCACTGCAGGTGACCAGAGACGCAGAAGGATAGACATTTCGAGATCTGGCTTTCTCTCTGCCTACGAGTTACCAGACGACCTCTCGGTCATCCTCTACATATGCCCAATCACAGCAGTCCCTCTTTCGGCACACTCTTAGGCAACAGCTATCCGAAAAGAGTCAACATCTTCGCAACAGTCACTCGAAGAAGAAATAGATCAGTTCTGACTTGAGGAAGCAGAGAGACCCATAGAGAGCCACATCATCACCATCTCAAATGAAGAAAACGAACCTTTCGAGAGTCTGGTGTAAAGGGCTTAGTAATTACGCAGGTCGATACCAGTGTCGAGGAAGAAGAGATGTCCAGTTTAAGAGCACTGATGACCGGGAGGGGCACACAAGCTTCCAAAAAGGATACAGTTGAATCTCAACAACCCCCTCTCAAGCTGCCACCACCTCCTCCTTCTTCCGACCCCAAGCTTCATGCCCCTAACCCCAAAAGGAAAAGGAAAAATGAGGCCGAGGAGGCAAAAATGGCGAAACAGAAGAAACTCAAGCACCAACAACAAAAAAAAGTTGCCAAGGGTGGAACGTGCGCCCACTCTGTAGAGAGAGGGGAAAGCCATGATCTAGCCGAAGTGCACCGCATGCAAGCCAATTGGTCTCCTGCACTGGAACTGGATGGGGCTCCAATTCCCAGCCACTCTAGCATAAGGGAGTTCCAACCAGGACATGCTCACCACCTTGCTAATGCCTTGGAACAGCCTATTCTTTTACCAAAGGATATGGAGGCTTTGGAGAAGATGACCCAACCCCACCTTTTCCTCTCCTTAAAAAGAGACTTGGCTTTGGTATGTATCCTCCAATTACTTCTCTCACTGTTTCATTATCTTTCTGTATAAAGTCTTTCATATGTGTTTCTATGTTGTTTCTATCATAATGTGCTTGTTCAATATTTCAACGCAGGCCGTCCAAGAAGTTTTTGTTGCTGAGAAATGGGTAGAGGACTCTCAGAAACAGGCTACGGCTGAGCTCCAGATTAGGGTCGAGACCGAGAAGGCCTTAGGTCGTGCCGTGGCAGACAATGAGGATCTGGCCAAAAAATTCGCAGATGAGAAGAGAGAGAGAGAAACAGTGCCAAGGCCGGCCTCAAAACCACTAAAGCCCAAGTGGAGGGGCAGCGTAAACTTCTGCGCCAAAAAGAAGAGGATCTATCTAGCAAGAAAATTCAGACTTAAGAAAGGAGCTTGCTCAAGCCAAGGAAGAGGCTCGAATCCTCGGGGAAGCCATGGAGGCTACCAAGAAGGCTTCTTACAAGGAAGGCGTCGAGGCAACGGAAACTCGACTGACCAAGGAGTTAGCAGAACTGTGTAGGGAGTACTGTTAACAAGTTTGGGCAGAAGCCCTAAACGTGGCAGGAGTCCCAACCACTTCTGAAATGAGGAAGTCTGAGAACATTTGGATTCCACAGGACATCCGAGTGATTGAAGACCTTCCTCCCATTTCAACTACCTTCGAGAAAGTGCCTTTGATACAGCCTTCTCTAGTTCAAGAACCTATTCCACCTCCTAAAGAACTTACTGGTTCTGATAAAGAGAAGGAACAAGGTAACAAGGCTGAGGAGTGCCTGAGAGAACATGCTGAACAAGATGCTCCTCCACAAATCCAAGACTCGTCAGAAGCTGAGCCCAAGTAGACAAGGGAGGAGGAAAAAACAAAAGAAGCTATCAAGAAGTCCAAACAAGACCTTCCATCGAAACCTAAGGCATAGGCCCTTTAGGACTTTTTTCTTTATGTTGCTTCTTTCTTTTGGCTCAAGACTCTTATTTTAATTCTTTCATTTAGAATTTCATGTTCAATGTACCCATTGATAATATCAATGACAAATTCAAAGGATTGTTCTTTAATCCATTGCTAATTTCCTTTACTGAAAAATTTATCTCTTTTACCTTAATGTAAATTACATGTATAGCATAATCGAATTAACATCTTAATGTACAAAAAAAATTTTATAATGCTTCAACCAATATTGGTAATCCGACATGAAACTACGCTCAATTTAACAACTTAAATTATCAAAAGATAACCTATGCATTGAAACCATAATATCCGAAGTAAAACAGTATATAGTTAAATATGTATGAATATGTTTGAACTTAAAACAAGAGAATTACAACTTAAGATTTGACTTGATGTTTAATTTGGGTGCAAAGCAAACCTTAAAACTTACCATGGTAGGTGGCCCAGGGATCCAAGCATATCCAAATTTCCCAAAGTAAATGGTATGAGGACCAGGCATAATTAAGGTTCTGTCTAACCACTTAGTAAAATATCAATTTTCACGAGGTATGTTGTCCGAGGAGCCATGCATGACCAAGTTTTTGTTTGATATTTATAAAAATGACCCATAATGTTAATTTCCCCAAAGTAGATGGCCCGAGGACCAGACGTAACTAAGGTTCTGTTTAACACTTAATAATATATCAATTTCCACGAGGTATGTGGTCCGAGGAGCCATGTATGACTAAGTTTCTGTTTGATACTTATAAAAATGAATTAAAATCACAACACAATAATAATAGAAGAAAGGATGACAAAAGAGTATTTCATTAATAATAGTACCTTCGCAGGTTATTTACATTCCATGGACGTTGTACAACTTTTTCATCTAAGTCTACTAGATGATATGCCCTTATTCCCGCTACAGAAATGATTCGAAATGGTCATTCCCAGGTAGGTCCTAGCTTTCCCCATGCTGGGTCCTTGGCACTACCCAAGACCTTCCTTAATACTAAGTCTCTAGGTGCAAGCGGCCTTAACTTCACATGAGCGTCATACCCCCATTTGAGCTTATGCTGATAATAAGCTAGCTGAACCATTGCATTCTCCCTTCGTTCCTCAACTAGGTCCAAACTTTTCTCTAATAACACGTCATTATTTCTTGGGACGAAAGAACTCGTTCTCAATGTTGGAAACCCAGTTTCTAGAGGGATCACAGCCTCGGCCCCATAAGTCATGGAGAAAGGCGTCTCTCTTGTGGATCTACGTGGAGTGGTTCGATATGTCCATAGGACATGTGGCCATTCTTCCACCAATCTTCCCTTAGCATCATCTAGCCTCTTCTTGAGTCCACTTACTATAATTTTATTAACAGCCTTGGCCTGCCCATTTCCCCGATGATAAGCTGAAGTAGAGTATCTATTCGTGATACTCAGGTCACCACAGTACTGTCTGAAAGCTTTACTATCAAACTGCAAGCCGTTATCTGAAATAAGTGTGTGAGGCATCCCAAATCTAGTGACAATATTCTTCCAAACGAACTTCTTTGCGTCCACGTCCCTAATGTTTGCCAAAGGCTCAGCTTCAACCCACTTGGTAAAGTAATCAGTTCCTACGAGCAACCACCTTTTATTTCCCACAGCCTTTGGGAAAGGACCTACTATATCCAATCCCCATTGAACAAATGACCAAGGACTAGACAAAGGATTAAGTACACCACCAGGCTGATGGATGTTAGGAGCAAATCTCTAGCATTGGTTGCATTTTTTCGCATAATCCTGGGTCTCTCTCTGCATGGTGGGCCACCAATACCCTTGAGTCAGAGCTCTATAAGCTAAAGACCTTCCTTTTGTATGGCTTCCACAAATCCTTTCATGCGATTCCTCCAACAGTGACTCCGTTGCTTCAAGGTGTACACACAGCAAGTATGGCCCAGAAAAGGAGTGTTTATACAGCTTCTGATCCTCAGATAACCAGAATTGAGGCGCCTTCCTATGAACTTTATTCGCCTCAGATCTCTCCTTGGGCAGAGCATCGTTCTTTAGGAAGGATATTTTGGGGTCCATCCAACTAGGTCTAAACCTAACTTGATGAATATGTACGACATCTACCACCGTCCGAGCAGGTTTCAACAAGTCTTCCACGAGAATGACCCTAAGCAAGCCTTGAGCCGAGGATGTTGCCAGCGCGGCCAATGAATCAGCATGCGTGTTTCCACTCCTAATAACATGCGTTAGGATAAAAGAATTAAATTTGGATTGTAAATATCTAACCTTGGTCAGATATTCTTACATTCTCGGATCTCTAGCCTCTAATGTCCCTACCACTTAGCCTATGACTAACTGAGAATCCGAGAACATTTGGACTAACTTTCCCCCCATTTTCTAAACCATATCGATCCTAACCAATACAGCTTCGTACTTAGCCTCATTATTAGTGGCCGAGAACCCCAATCTCAACGATTTCTCAAAAATAATTCCTTCAGAGGATATCAAAACTAGCCCTATACCAGATCCTCTCTGATTTGCTGCTCCGTCAACATATACCTTCCACATCGAAAGCTCCTCACACGAGATCATGCCAACTGATTTTCCATCCATGTGCAACCCCTTTGCACTTTCTTCTAATGAAGGTTCAGCGAATTCTGCTACCAAATCAGTAAGGACCTGGCCTTTGACAGAGGTGCGAGGCATATATCTAATATCAAAAGCCCCCAAGATAGTTCCCACTTAGCTACCCTCCCAGAATAATCAGCACTTCGCAATACTGACTTAAGAGGGAGCTAAGTCAAAACAACGATTGTATGGGATTGAAAGTAGTGAGGAAGCTTACGCGTAGCATGCACTACAGCCAGAATCGCTTTCTCCAACGGCAAATAACGCACTTCAGCTTCATTCAAAGATTTGCTCACATAATAAACTGGTCTTTGTACACCACCATCGTCACATATTAGAACCAAACTAACAGCATGAATGGCCACCGCTATATAAGCAAATAGGATTTCATTTACCTTTTTCGGAGACATGATGGGTGGTCGAGAAAGGTATTCCTTAAGTTGTTGAAAAGCTAAAGCGCATTTCTCTGTCCATTCGAATCCCTTCCATTTATTCAGCAACTGGAAGAAAGGTTTACACCTATCAGCGGACCAAGAGATAAACCTGTTGAGAGCAGCAGTCATTCCCGTTAGTTTTTGAACCTCCTTTGGATTCCGAGGAGGTTGCAAGCTGTTAATTGCCTTGACTTGTGCCAGATTTACTTCTGTTCCTTAATGAGTTACCATGTAGCCTAGGAATTTACTAGAGCCTACGCCAAAAGAGCATTTAAGGAGTTAAGGCGCAATTGGTACTTCCTACGCGTCTGGAAGGTGTCATCTAAATCTTTCACATGCATAGGCACCATCTTGCTTTTCACCACCATATCATCTGCATACACTTCGATAGTCCTTCCTAGTTGAGACTCGAACATCCTGGTCATCATCCTTTGATAGGTAGCCCCTGCGTTTTTCAAACCAAATGGCATCACCTTGTAATGATAATTCCTCGTAGGAGTAATGAAGGGTATTTTCTCCTGATCACCTTGTGCCAAAGGTATTTGGTGATAGCCTTGGAAAGCATCCAAAAAACTCATCTGAGGATTTCCAACTATAGCATCTACCAGCTGATCTATGCGATGCATTGGAAACGAATCCTTAGGATAAGCCTTGTTCAGGTTTGTGAAGTCCACACACACTCTCTACTTTCCACTCTTCTTCTTCACCACTACAGTGTGCACCAACCATTCCGTATAAAAAAACTTCTTTAATTGCCTCGGCCCTCTTGAGCTTGAGCACCTCTTCCTTGATAGCCTCAACATGTTCTTTAGAAAAGTGCCGAGGTGGTTGCCTCCTCGAGACTACAGCAGGAGTGATGTTCAAATGATGGCAAATGAAGCTCGGATCAACCCTAGGGGCCTCATAGGGATCCCAAGCAAATGCGTCGATATTGTTTTTCAAAAATATGACCAATTCCATCTTCTCTTGATGTAGTAGATGAACACTAACCTGAAAGAACTTTTCAGGATCGTCACCTATAAGAAATCTTTCTAACTCTTAGCATGTTGCTTCCTCTACTGTCACCGCGCTGGGCGCATCCAGAGATGTTAATTGCTATAAGTCCTCCGTAGCCGAGATCGAGGACTCTGGTTTAGCTTGATGCAGTATTGTAACCGATATGCATTGTCTTGCTACTGATTGGCTCCCGAGAATTTCTTCGATTTGTCCTCCTGACGGGAACTTCACTTTGACATGTAGAGTTGAGGAAACAGCACCTAGAGCATGCAGCCAAGGCCTTGCCACGATGGCCGTGTACGAGGAATAAGTGTCAACCATAATGAAATCCATGTCAATTGTTTCCGGACCTGACTGCACAGGTAAACGAATTTGTCTCTTTGGTATGACGGCATTTCCTTTAAAACTTATCAATGGGGAATCATAAGCTGTAAGATCTTTGAGCTTTAAATCAAGCCCCTTGAACAAGTCTAGGTACATAATATCTGCACCACTACCCTGATCAACCATCACTCTCTTTACATCATAGCCCCCTATCCTCAGCGTGACCGCCAGGGCATCATTATGGGGTTGTATGGTCCCAACCTTATCTTCATCCGAGAAGCCCAAAATAGGCGAAATACTTCCTTTAATTCTCTTTGGCTTCGAGCCAGACTCCTCGGCAAGAACATGTGATACAGACATCACCCTAGTAGGACAGGAGCCAGTCCTGCCAAGGGCAGCGAAAATAACATTAATCATCCTAAGGAGGGCTGGGATAAGTTGTTCTTTTGATTGATCAAACTTGAATGGCCTCCTTGTCCATTGGGCTGATACAAATATTGCTTCAATTTTCCTTCACTAACCAACGGCAATTCTCGGTAGTATGACCTATGTCTTGATGATATTGGCAAATGAGATTCTGGTTTCGCTTTGTAGGATCTCCAGCCATCTTACTGGGCCATTTGAAGTATGGTTCCTTCCAGATGCTCTCCAGCAACTGATGTACCGGTTCTCAGAATACAGTGCTGACTACTTGAGGAGTGGCTGAACCAGACTGCCCAGCGAAATCTCTCCTCGGCCTATTGTTATTGTATCTATCCGACCTGAAATCCCTCCTCTCCTAAGGGATACCCTTCGCCTTCCCCTTACCTTGCTGTTGATCTTCCTCATCTCTTTTGTACTCGTCAATAGGATCCATGAGCCGATGTACACTCCGTATAGGCTTTTTGGTCAGAGATTTCCTTAAGTCGTGATCAGTCGGAAGGCCCACCTTGAAAGTGTTAATCGCCACCTTGTCAAAATCGCCATCAATTTCATTAAACATCTCCCAGTATCTATCCGAATACATTTTCAAGGTCTCTCATTCCCTTATGGCTATGGACAATAACGAGTCCAAAGGCTGAGGAACTAAACTGCATGTAATGAATCGAGACCCAAATGCCCTAGTGAGCTCCATGAAGGAATCAATAGAACCCGCCTTTAGGCTGTTAAACCATCTCATAGCAACAGGTTCCAAGCTAGAGGGGAAGACTTTGCACATTAAGGTTTCATTCTTAGAGTGTACCGCCATCCTTTGATTGAAGTGGCTCACATGCTCCATGGGGTCTGTTTTGCCATTATAGATGGTAAACGTGGGCTGAGTGAACTGTCGTGGAAGCTTTCCCTTTTCGATCCTGTGTGAAAAAGGTGAACTGGAGATCTGGTGCAACGCCTTGCTCATAGCGTCGTTTCCCAAGCCCCTGGAGGAAGACTTCTTATCCCTACGACCAGGAAGGTCATCTTTCTCATACGAGAAAGTTTCGCTAGGAGGAGTCCTCGACCTTGGCTTGTAACTACTACCTTGGGAGCCTTCAGAAGAAGGATCAGAAAGAGATGGTCTCTGCCTCTATCTCGTATGGCACAACTTCTTCTTAAGGTGATCAATCTCCTTTTGCATGGCCCTTGCATCATCTTCATGGGGGACTCTGCTTCCACCCCGCGAATGACTCCCACTAGGGTGCACCGTATGTACACTACCCTCTCGATCCCTCTCACGATCAAGACATTGGAAATGATCCTCACATGGGACCCCTGAGACTCTGTATGATGCGGATTTGAGCCTGCCATAGTGTTCGAATTCCTTAAACACAAGATTCCCTATAGACGGTGTCAATTGTAAGTGCATAATTTGTACCCGATCTAATCACTAGATGGACTCAGGCCCAAAGAGCCTTATACAATAAAATTTGTAGAGCATGGACTTGAAATCTAGGTTTTATGGTATTGGACAACTAATAGGTGGGCTAGATCACCACTATCTACACAATCAATGGATGAAAATAACAGGAACTCTCCTCAGATGTAAGCCAATGATCACTTGTATTAATCTTCTCTCTTTAAACAAAAACATTACCCCTCCAAAAACTCTTTCTTCCCTCGTTCCTTCCTTTATATCCTTCTTCCTCTTCCCTTCATCTTTCACGTGTAGCACAAGTCACCAAGTTAGATACTTGTCCCATCTACCGCCTCGTGGAAGTCTTCAAACAATAGTTGGAAGACTGAACATTCCTGTTCAGTGGTCATTTCCCCATTAATGCGGCCAGGGAGGTAGGTGCAGGTTCTTTAATGCGGTGGTAGCAGCCTTTTCCCGTGATATTTCTCATACGCTCTTCCTTTTTACAACTATGTGGAACACATCTTTACCCACCAGGCATTCCAGAATTCTCTCCCCAAATATCACGACATGTCATATGATCTTCACTTGACTTAGCCGAGGAGAAGCCTCTCCTCGGACAACCTCACTAATCTTTTTAGCACGAGTTGACTTGTGGGCCTCGAAGGCTCTGCTCGGACAGGCTCACACCACCAATTCAGGCCTAAGGCCTAAATGCATGTTTTGACCATTTTACTCCCACAATAAGTATAATAAAAGCTATTTTTTAAAATAAATTTTATCAAGTTATGCTAATTGACACTTTTAATTTGATGTCTCTAGAAACGATGTTCAATGTTGGAAATTTTGAAATATCTACTAGTATTAGATTAAATGGAATTAATTTCCATTTATAATCATATGCAGAGGTCTATAGGTTGCTTCTTAAGCTAAATAAAATCAAAGTCTTTCCTATCAAAAAAAAAAAAAAGTCTTCATCTTTGTCTTTATATAAAATCAAAGTCTTTGTCTTTATATAAAATCAAAGTCTTTGTCTTTGTTTTTATAATTGATATAAAATCAAAGTCTTTGTCTTTTTGATGGCTTCTTCTAATCTTGAGACATAAGTTCTTGATATACTATATTTTTTCACATCATTATTCTATTATATTTTTTTTAATTGAGTTTGGTTTCTAAAATAATTTTTAATAAACATCCTATATTTCATACAGTAATACCCTTGATTAGAATATTGCTAAAAGTAAATAATTTTATATGCAAACAAAATCTTAATAAATGCCTAGTACCAACTACAATACTTATCAAAATATGTATTTGAAAAAATAAAAAATAAAGAGCTAGTAGACATATTTTGTTGAAAATTAATATGCATTGAGTTCTATTAAGTATGTCATATTTGAAAAAAAAAAAAATTTAAAACCTCACTTATTATTTATAACCTCATTAAACAACACTTAGCCATTTATTTATTTTTAAGGAGACAAGATATATATTCACAATTGATAAGACTATAAGAATAAGAGTATGACCGGCTTAAAGGAAGAAGAAAAAAAAAAAAGAGTAGTACAAACTCAACCAAAAAAAAAAAAAAGTATTGCAAACATATTTGTAAAGTCATTGGCAAAAAAAGAAATATATGTAAAAAGTTTTAAATAATAAATAAGGAGAGCGAAACAAAATTGCTATTAATCAAGTGAATGAGGTGTAAGTCAATTATCATTTAATGCTATTTTTTTAACCATTAGATCAATTATAAATCTACGGTTTACGAATGGTGTAACTCTTGTCAAGTTACACCAAGTGTAACTTGAGTCCAAGTTACAGCAGGTGTAACTTTAAACAATATTATATCACTCAATATTTGTTAATTGAATGTGAATTTTTATAAATCTACCGTTGGATTATATTATCTTCATGCATTCTCTATACTTGCAAAATTTGAAGATGGTTAAATATCAATAGTCATGTCATCAATTAATTGTATAAATTCAAGTTTTTGTAGTTTAAAATAATGAATAAAAGATGAGTTCATATATATATATATATATATATATAAACTTGTCAATTTCCCTCTCTTCCTTTTACAACTTGTCAATATCTTTTTCTTTCTTTTTCATGTATTTTGGCAATACCAACACCGAATTTTACATTTCTCCTAATTTAAATAAATAACTTTGTACAATACATCAGGGAGCATGTGCTCATGTGGCAGCTTTCTCTAGGTCTAGCATTGTTAGACTCATATCATGTCTCCCCAAATCTAACAAAGGCATGAAGGACGACTACCTAATCGCCTCCGGGAGATGGTCTAACGGCCCTTAGTTTTTGGTCAAAGAGGGAAAACCAGGTGTGATTCCTTGGGGCTTAGGTTCCCTGGTTTTGGGTCTAGTTCCCCTAATTTCATCACCTAGATTCACATTTGTACTTCATCGTTCTTTGCATTTAACGTTTATTATTGGTCTAACCAAATTTGGCTTCTTGGATGTTTTTCTTTGCAGATAAGCAACACGTATTGCCCTGTTTGAGTTTAATCAACATCGCGGACCTCAACAGAGTTCTAAGATCTAAGGTATTCGTGAGTGAAGACCTGTAGGTAAGGGCTGCCCATCTCATCTTGGGATACGAACCACTATCGAACATCGTCCAAGATATTGGTAATGCAATCATCGCGGGTGACTGGAGACGTAGACAGATAGATGTCTCGAAACCAGATTTTCTTGCCCCCCACGACTTACCGGACGACCCCTTTGTCATCCTATACGTGCGCCCAATAAAAGCGATCCCTATTTTGGCATGACCTAAAGCAAAAGCCATTTGAGAAGAACCTGCGTCTCCTCGCCTATCTCTTGAAGAAGAAATAGACCAGTTTCGACTTAAGGAAGAAGAGAAACCATCAAAGGACCATTTTGTCAACATCTCGACGAAGAAGACGAATTTGCCAAGGGCTCTTGTATCAAGGGTCTGATAGTTGCACGTATTGCTAAGAGTGACGAGGAAGAAGAAGAAATGTCTTGAAAACAAAGGTTAGGTTTGAGGGGTCTGCTTACCTAAAAAGGCCAACAATCCACAATGAAAAAAGCCTTGGTGTCCTAACTTCCTACCAATCTCCCTCCTCCACCTCCTCCTCCAGGCCCTCTTCTCCTCGACCTAACCCCAAGAAGAAAAGAGCGATTGAGGTTGAAGAAGAGGAATTGGCCCAGAAGAAGAAACATAAACAACAAAAAGCAGGAAAGGGCCAGACTCGAGCCTCCTCCGTGGAGAGTAGAGATAGTCGTGATTTGGCCAAGGTGTGCCGTACCCCAGCCCATTGGTCACCCCCGCTAGAGTTGGACGGAACTCCTATCTCCCAACACTTTTCTATAAGGGAATTCCAAAAAGGGCATGCTTACCACTTAGCTGAAGCCCTGGAAAAGCCCTTCCTCTTGATAAGGGATATGGAAGCCTTGAAGAACATGAATCTACCACAACTTTTCCTTTCCCTAAAAAGGGATTTGGCTTTGGTATGTACCATTCAACTAGTTCTACTTTGTTACTTAACTACTCTCTTCATATAAACTATTTTGTACACACTTTTCTATTACTCCCATCACAATGCGTTTGTTCGCCACTTCTTCTCAGGCTATCCAGGAGGTTTTCGTACCCAAAAAAGGCCTTGAAGCATTATTACCCTGATTTTCCGAGCTTGAATGATCTCCTTGCCCATTGGGCTGATATATAAATTGCTTCAACCATCCTTCCTTAACCAACTGCTCCAAATGATTCCACAAGGTCCTACAATTTTCAATGGTATGACCTCTCTCCTGATGATAATGACACTGAAGGTTTTGATTACGCTTTATGGGGTCTCCTGCCATTTTGTTGGGCCACTCAAAGTATGGTTCATGAGGAATCTTCTCTAATATTTGTTGTACAGGTTCACGAAACACAGTATTCATTGCTTGAAGAGGGGCTGGACCAGATTGCCCCGTAAAATCTCTCCGAGGCCATTTGTTATTATATTTCTCCAACCTGAAATCCCTTCTCTCCTGAGGGATAACCTTTGCCTTCCCTTTCCTTTGCTGTTGATCCTCTTCAACCCGTTTATATTCATCAATACGGTCCATGAGCTGACGTACACTTCGTATAGGCCTCTTAGCCAGAGATTTCCTTAAGTCGTGCTCAGTTGGAAGACCCACCTTGAAAGTGTTAACCGCCACCTCATTAAAATCACCATTGATTTTATTAAACATCTCCCAATACCTGTTAGAGTATGTTTTCAGGGTCTCCCTTTCCCTTATGGCCATGGATAATAACGAATCTAGAGGCCGAAGAACTCTGTCGCAGGTAATGAAATGAGACCCAAATGCCATAGCGAGTTCCATGAAGGAATCGATTGAACCTGCCCTCAGGCCATTAAACCATCTCATCGCAACCGGTCCCAAGCTAGAAGGGAAGACTTTGCACATTAAAGTTTCATTTTTAGAATGCACCGCCATTCTCTAGTTATAATGACTCATGTGTTCTATAGGATCCGTTTGGCCATTGTAGATAGTGAAATTTGGTTGGGTTAAGCGCCGAGGAAGCTTTCCTTTCTCCACCCTGCGCGTGAAGGATGACTTGGAAATTTGGTGCAACGCCCTGCTCATAACATTATCTCCCAAGCCCTTGGAAGAAGACTTCTTGCCCTTATGACCATGAACATCATCCTCCTCATAGGAGAAAGTCTCACTAGGAGGAGTTCTCGACCTGGGCCTATAACTACTACCTTGGGAGTCTTCAGAGGAAGGATCAGAAAACGAGGGTGTTCGCCGTTATCTTGGATGGCGCAGCTTCTTCTTCAGATGGTCAATCTCTTTCTGCATTGCCTTAGCATCATCCTCGTGAGGGATTCTACTTCCTCCCTTTGAATGACTCCTAATGGTGTGCCTTGTGTGCACACTGCCCTCTCGATCTCTTTCCTGTTCAAGACATTGAAAGTGGTTCTCCTGCTGGGACCCCATAGACTCTGCATGGTGTGGACCTGAGCCTACCATCACGCTATCTGTCCTTCAACAAAAGATTTCCCATAGACGGCGCCAATTGTAAGGACACAATTTGCACCCAGACCCAACCGTGTGAAGGGTGCAGGCCCAAATAGCCTTATACAATGAAATTGTAGAGCATGGGCTTGAAACCTAAGTTTGATGGATATTGGCTAACAAGTATGGTGGGCTAGATCGCAAGTACATTCACAATGAAATGATTTTATGACAAAAACTCTCCTTGGACGTAAGCCGAGGATGAATTATATTCCTCTTTCTTCTTTCCACAATAGATTATATTTGAAGGTGGTGCGTACAGTGTTTTTCTCTTTATTTTTCCCGATCCCCCTTCCTGAATGCCACCATTTTCCTTTTGTATTATCTTCCTTCTTCCCACCATCTTCCACGTATGGACCAGATCACCAATCTAGATATTTGTCCCATCTACCTTTTTCTTGAAGCCCTCAAACAATAGTTGTAACACTGCCCACCACTGTTCAGAGGTCATTTCTCCATTAATGCGGCCAGAGAGGTAGGTGCAGAGTCTTTAATGCGGTGGTAGTAGCTTTCTCTAAGATATTTCTTATTCACTCCTTCTCCCTATGCTCATGTGGAACATATCCTCCCTCATCAGACCTAAAATTCTCTTACATACATCAGGGTGTATGGTACAACCTTTACTTCATAGAGCCGAGAAGATCTCCCTCCTCGGACCATTTCCACCCACTTCTCTCGTAATAATTTGCTTGTGAGCTTTTATATCTAGTATAGTTATTATCATTAAGACCTCATCGGACGAGTTAATATCCTCGGACCAAGCCCAAGGCCCACAAACATATTTTGACTCTTCTGCCCCCACAGTAATTATGCCATGTATCTTCTTTTTTAATACATGTAGTATGTTTGTTAAGTATTAAAACTTTTGTTGATACTTTTTAAATCAAGGTTACTAATTTTTACAATTTTTTTATTTAGTTAATATTAATTAATTATATCATCATCACGGTTGAACTCTAATTTGACCTCAAAACTTTGAATCTTTTTATTTTACAGACCTTTCAACAATTTATTTTCTTAAATCTTGCTCTCATATTATCATTTGCAACAAATAAAATTACCAAGAATAATATCCTATTAATACGAAACTAACCAAAATGTTGCCCATTAGCTCCAATTAAAAAATTTATATATATATATATATATATATATATATATATATATATATATATATATATAGAAAATGAACTGCATCAAAATCAAAGGTTTCTAATGGGAATTAAAAATAAAATAAAATACAAATTTTTTTTGAATTAAATCTTTTGAGTTATTTTGCTCTATTGAAATAATCTAACAATTCTATTGAGTTGAAAAAAAAAAAAAAACACATGACTATGTCATACATCGAGTTCTTTGGCTAATTTGGGTTGATCATTATTGTAAATGATTAGTATTCTTTTTCTTTTTTCTCTTTGTTTGCTACTATAAACAACGAGCTACTTGTGATAACAAAAATTAGTATTAAAAAATTCAGCAACTTTAATTTAAAAAAAGAACATATTATAGTTAATCCTTCAAGTACACGACATGACTACATAAACAAAAATAAGAATTTCAAAATTTTGAAAAATAATATTTTATTTTGAAAGTAGACTAATTATTAAAAAAAAAAAATGTTTGGCTACAAACTCAGTACCCGTTTGGATACAGCTGCCAGCATCTGCGTTTTGGAATTTTGTTTTTTTTTTTTTTAAAGAACATTTCACGTGATTATGTACAATTCAATAGGTCTCATGCACTGTTCACGGGACTTACAAGTACTTTATTCAGAAAAAAAACTAGGTCCCACAGTATTATTCACACATTTTAAAATTATTTTGCTATAGTATTTTTAGTTTTCAGAAAAATAAGTGGTATCCAAACAGACACTTAGTTGTAACTTAAGGCTATAACTTCACTCAATATCTTTTCATTGAATGTGAATTTTTACAAATCCAATATTGGATTACATTTTCTTATTATATTCTCTATACTTGCAAAATTTTCAAAAGATTCAAGATCAATAGCTATGTCATTGATTAATTGTTTTAATTGCAAGTTTTTATAGTCTGAAATTATGCATGAAAAACAAGTTTATGGATCATATAGTAAATAACATCCAATTGGTACAAAATTTGATATGTATATTAAGGGCATAAAGAACATGCAATCCAACGGTTAGATTTTCAAAATATGTAGCAATGTTAATGTTTTTAAAGGAAGGTGTAGCCTTAGGCTTCAACTAAGTTTGTAATTAAACTTTATAATAAAAAATTATAAATATATTAATTATAATTATAATAAAAATTAATTTTTTTCAAAATTTTATAGAGTTATGCTAATTGACACTTTTGATGTCTCTAAAAACGATGTTCAATGTTGGAAATTTTGAAATATCTACTAGTATTAGATTAAATGGAATTAATGGAATTAGCTTCCATTTAAAATCATGTGCAGAGGTCTCTGCTGGTTGCTTCTTAAGCTAAATAACTCTTCCATTAAGGGTTTCGATCCCTAGTGGCTAGCGTTTCTCTTTCTTCCTTTTTCTCGAATTTTTGTTGTTTAGGGTAAAAGAATTTTAGCAACACTATTACTGAAATTGATCAAACTTGTAAATTCTCCTCTTCCTTTTACAACTTGTCAGTTTCTTTTTCTTTCTTTTTCATGTATTTTGGCAATACCTTTATACAATACACATAAGCCTATCAACTCTAATTTTAAGAATACTTAACCAAAAGACTTCATGATGATGTCATAATTAATTTAATTTATAGTTTATATAAAATCAAATTCTTTGCCTTTTTGATGGCTTCTTCTAATCTTGAGACATAAGTTCTTGAAATACTATATGATGATGCAAAGAAAATCCGTAGGCTGGATGCTTCGAACTTGAAGGGACTACTGACTATCTTGATGGCCTGAAAAAGGAAAGAAAAGCAATTAAAGGTGATCGGGGTCGTTGACCAAGAACCCTTTGATGGAAAAGTTTGTTTTTCTCTCTCAAACTTTGGAGTTCCAACTTTTTAGGATGTGTAAAAACGCACCTTTGTCTGGTCTGAATGAGTGTTTATATAGTGTCCTAAAGATAGTTATCAAACTTTTAACTTCCCTTGGATTTGAGGAGGTGTGAGGGTTCAGAGATAACCTCCACAACTACTTAAAAGTTACATATTTCTCACATAACGGTCACTGGAAGTTATGCATGTAATAAGGAGTTGTAGTATACACTCAGGAATTTTCCTAAGTGTCAAGGGCTTGTCCAGGGGTCCTCGTCTAGGCGTGCATTTATCGCTTCCAAGGGAGGTCATTCCTTTATGGACAACCTTCTTATGGACGAGGTTAATGGTTCCCTTGGACGACAAGGCGTGGTAAAACCTGACCATGCAAATTTTCGTCCAAGCACCTTCCTGCGTGGACGAGCTTCTTACAGTCCTTTGCTTTCCTGGTTTTGTCTTGGATGACCTCCATGGACAAGATTGGAGTTTGTATTTTATCATACCCCATCACTATATTTTTTCACATCATTATTCTATTATATATATATATATATATATATATATATATATTTTAATTGAGTTTGGTTTCTAAAATAATTTTTAATAAACATCCTATATTTCATATAGTAATACCCTTGATTAGAATATTGCTACAAATAAATAATTTTATATGCAAACAAAATCTTAATAAATGCCTAGTACCAACTATGATACTTATCAAAATATGTATTTGAAAAAATAAAAAATCAAGAGCAGACATATTTTGTTGAAAATTAATATGCATTGAGTTCTATTAAGTATGTCATATTTGAAAAAAAAAAAAAAAATATATATATATATATAGAGAGAGAGAGAGAGAGAGAGAGAGAGAGAGAGAGATGAGTTCAGGTTACACCTGGTGTAACTTTAAATAATATTATATCACTCAATATTTGTTAATTGAATGTGAATTTTAATAAATTCACCGTTGGATTACATTATCTTCATGCATTCTCCATACTTGCAAAATTTGAAGATAACTAAATATCAATAGTCATGTCATGTCATTAATTGAATAAATTCAATTTTTTGTAATTTAAAATAATGAATAAAAGATGAGTTCATATATATATATATATATATATATATATATATATATATATATATATATATATATATATATATATATATGAGATGGGTTCAAGAGTTACAAGAGTTACACCTTTTGTGAACTATTGATTACTTTAGATCTAAGGGTCAACAAACACTCATAGTAGTATCATTATTACTCCCTTAAAATTAGTGATTTAGGCATTAACTCTTCTTATTAAAGAAAACAAAAACCACAGCATTAACTTTTTTTTTTTTCTTCGTCCATATCATCATCTTCTTCCTCTTGTTTTTCTTTTTGCACTATACTTTCAAGCCTCTATCATGAATGGTGGTTGGAATAATTATGAAAATAACATCTCAAGTCTTTTCTTCTTCTTAGACTTGTTGTTGGAATTTTTTTTGAAAATAACTCTTAAGTCCTTTTCTTCTTGCTAGACTCGCTGTTGAAAGAATTCTGAATATAACGTCTCTATATATAAACAAAATATTTTAGTCAAGATTCTCTCTTAAAGTTAATGTGAAAGTTTTTCTAATGGTTCCTCCACAAAAAAATTTCTTCAACAGAAAACGCGTCATCTGCTTAAAAACTCCTTTATAGATACAAGACAATTATTATTGGTGGTAATGGAAATACAAATTTAAGAAATATATTTTCTTTGCAATAGATTTAGTGCACATGTGGTCTCCTCAACGTCAACTATGAAATTACCTAGTAACACCAGATGAATAAACAAAAGGGAAGCTCTGTGGTTGCTTTCTGACCCAACTATGAGAATTTTATGAATGGTGGAGGCCTGAAAGTATAGTGCAAAAAGAAAGACAAGAGGAAGAAGATGATGATATGGACGGAAAAAAAGAGAGTTAATGATGTGGATTTTTAGGGAAAAAAAGAGAGAGTTAATGATGTGGTTTCTTAGGCATTAACTCTTCTTATTAAAGGGAAAAAAAAAAAAAAACCATTGATTAACTCTTTTTGCACTATACTCTTCATATTAAAGGGAAAAAATAATATTTTGTTTTGAAAGTAGACTAATTATTAAAAAAAAAAAAAAGTTTGCCTACAAACTTAGTTGTGACTTATGGCTACGACTTCCCTCAATATCGTTTAATTGAATGTCAATTTTTACAAATCCAATATTGGATTATATTTTCTTATTATATTCTCTGCACTTGCAAAATTTTCAAAAGATTCAAGATCAATAGCTATGTTATTAATCAATTGTTTAAATTGCGAGTTTTTATAGTTAGAAATTATGCATGAAAAACAAGTTTATGGATCATATAGTAAATAACATCCGTTTGGTACAAAATTTGACATGTGTATTAAGGGCATAAATAACATGCAATCTAATGGTTAGATTTTCAAAATATGTAGCAATGTTAATGTTTTTAAAGGAAGTTGTAACCTTAGGCTTCAACTAAATTTGTAACTAAACTTTATAATAAAAAAATTATAAATATATTAATTATAAGTATAATAAAAGTTATTTTTTTAAAATAAATTTTATCAAGTTATGCTAATTGACACTTTTGATTTGATGTCTCTAAAAACGATGTTCAATGTTGGAAATTTTGAAATATCTACTAGTATTAGATTAAATGGAATTAATTTCCATTTATAATCATATGTAGAGGTCTACTCATTGCTTCTTAAGCTAAACAAAATCAAAGTCTTTCCTATCAAAAATAAAAATAAAAAAAGTCTTCGTCTTTGTCTTTATATAAAATTAAAGTCTTTGTCTTTATATAAAATCAAAGTCTTTGTCTTTGTTTTTATAGTTGATATAAAATCAAAGTCTTTGTCTTTTTGATGGCTTCTTCTAATCTTAAGACATAAGTTCTTGATATACTATATTTTTTCACATCATTATTCTATTATATATATTTTTAATTGAGTTTGGTTTCTAAAATAATTTTTAATAAACATCCTATATTTCATACAGTAATACCCTTGATTAGAATATTGCTACAAATAAATAATTTTATATTCAAACAAAATCTTAATAAATGCCTAGTACCAACTATGATACTTATCAAAATATGTATTTGAAAAAATAAAAAATAAAGAGCTAGCAGACATATTTTGTTGAAAATTAATATGCATTGAGTTCTATTAAGTATGTCATATTTGAAAATATATATATTTTAAAACCTCATTAAACAACACTTAGCTAGCCATTTATTTATTTTTAAGGAGACAAGATATATATTCACAATTGATAAGACTATAAGAATAAGAGTATGACCGGCTTAAAAGAAGAAGAAAAAAAAAAGAGTAGTACAAACTCAACCAAAAAAAAAAAAAAGTATTGCAAACATATTTGTAAAGTCATGGGCGAAAAAAGAAATATATGTAAAGAGTTTTAAATAATAAATAAGGAGAGAGAAACAAAATTGCTATTAATTAAGTGAATGAGGTGTAAGTCAATTATCATTTAATGCTATTTTTTTAACCATTAGATCAATTACAAATCAACGGTCTACAAATGGTGTAACTTGAACCCATCTCTCTCTCTCTCTCTCTCTCTCTGAGAGAGAGAGAGAGAGAGAGAGGAATGAGTTCAAGTTACAGCTGGTGTAACTTTAAACAATATTATATCACTCAATATTTGTTAATTGAATGTGAATTTTAATAAATTCACTGTTGGATTACATTATCTTCATGCATTCTCCATACTTGCAAAATTTGAAAATGATTAAATATCAATAGTCATGTCATCAATTAATTGTATAAATTCAAGTTTTTGTAGTTTAAAATAATGAATAAAAGATGAGTTCATATATATATATAAACTTGTCAATTTCCCTCTCTTCCTTTTACAACTTGTCAATTTCTTTTTCATTCTTTTTCATGTATTTTGGCAATAGCAACACCGAATTTTACATTTCACCTAATTTAAATAAATAACTTTGTACAATACACATATATAAAGCCTATGAACTCTAATTTTAACAATACTTAGCCAAAAGACTTCATGATAATATCATAATTAATTTAATTTTTAATATATATAAAATCAAAGGCTTTGTCTTTTTGATTGCTTCTTCTAATCATTAGACATAAGTTCTTGAAAAACTATATTTTTTCACATCATTAATCTATTTTATATATATATATATATATTTTTTTTTAATTGACTTTGGTTTCTAAAATAATTTTTAATAAAAATCCTATATTTCATACAGCAATACACTTGATTAGAATATTGCTACAAATAAATAATTTTATATGCAAACAAAATCTTAATAAATGCCTAGTATCAACTACAATACTTATCAAAATATGTATTTGAAAAAGTAAAAAATAAAGAGCAGACATATTTTGTTGAAAATGACTATGCATTGAATTCTATTAAGTATGTCATACTTGAAAAAATATATATAGAGGGATGAGTTCAAGTTACACCTGATGTAACTTTAAACAATATTATATCATTCAATATTTGTTAATTGAATACAAATTTTAATAAATCTATTATTGGATTACATTATCTTCATGCATTCTTCATGCTTACAAAATTTGAAGATGATTAAATATCAATAGTCATGTTATCAATTAATTGTATAAATTCAAGTTTTTGTAGTTTAAAATAATGAATAAAAAATGAGTTTATATATATATATATAATGATGAGTTCAAGTTACACCTGATGTAACTTTAAATAATGTTACATTACTAAATATTTTTTAATTGAATGTGAATTTTAAGAAATTCATCGTTGGATTACATTATCTTCATGCATTCTCCATGCTTGCAAAATTTCAAGATGATTAAATATTAATATTTATGTTATCAATATTTTAAATATGAATTCAATAATAAGTTGTGGGGTACCTGAAAAACGAGGAGGATTGAACGCGAAATATCATACATGATCCCACCCATAAGGGTGTATTCAACCCGAGGACTTCATATACCTGAGAAGGGCTGGAGAGGTGAGGTAGCCTTTTGTATAAACCCGATTGGAAGAGATAGAACTTAGGGAAGGGGTCAGAATGGTGGGAGGAAGCTTCCTGAAAGGGTATACCTTCCTCCTCGACATTAAATGCTCAGTAACAACCTTATCAATTGCATTGATGAGGAAATGACCTCTGGATAGTAATCTCATAGCAAGCAACCCCTTCTACCACCTTTAGTAGCACTCTGATGGGACAAATATCTTGAGGAAAGCCCTGAGGCATATTAGTGGAGGGCTAGGATTCAAGGAAATGGGGGTATATAAGGGGAAGAGAGCCTCCCAGTGAGAGGGGAGGAAGAAAATTTTAAAAGAGAAAAAGAGAGAGAAAGACAAGAAAGTGAACAGTGTATTGCCTGATAGAAACATGTGTCAATCATATATAAGAACTCCTTCTCGGAACTGGCTGAGGAGAGCTTTATTCTCAATAACTACGTGATTTGTTCTTCTATGTTTGGGCTCTACGACCTTAGTTCCAAACTTAACTCATAACTACACCAGATTGTCTTCCCACCCTCTACTTAATAATCTTCTATTGTTTGAGCTTGGATTGAAGAACAAGACACAATTGTTCTAAGTGGGCTTGGGCTATCAAATCCTTAGATCCTAAAGTTGGTGCCGTCTGTGAGAAACTTACTTGTAGTTGTCCTAAGTCATGGCTAACTTGGAGCATGATAGAGAAGAATCTGTAGGTTCTTAACTTGAGGATCACTTTGTTAACTTGAAACAAAGAAGGGATAGGGAGAATAATCCCACACCTAGTGTTAGGGTAGAAATGTTTCGCATGAACAAGAAACGCGGAATTTGACGCTGGATATTGACCATTTGCGCAAAAAGATGCGTAGGAGGGAACATAACAGGAGAAATTTTACACCCCCATCAAGTGAAGGATCCAAGAAGAAAAGTCTTAGGACATATATGGAAATTGTTATGTGCATATGTCATTTAGAATTTGCTAATCCTTTGACAAAACACATTTTACTTGTAATTGGGTAGATCTAGGATGATTTAAGTCTTCAAGCAACTTTGTGTTCAAGTCAAGAGTTAAAACCACACAAATCTATTCAATAAAAAAGTGAAGAATTACTATATTTTAAAACTTGACAGATAACTCGACAAATTGAATCTATCGAGGTTTAAAAGAAGCTTTTTGCTCGAAACTTGATAGCAGCTCGACAGATAGCGTATTTATCGAGGTTTACGAAAATCAGATTTCCAGATCTATTTTTCACACATATCCAAGCTATTTGTGTAGGGTTTCTTTTATCACAACCCTAAATATATATAAGGATTATTTTAAGGGCTGTCTAAGTTGTTACACTTGTTGTTACATGCATTGTGTGTGACTGGAGACAAAAGTTGCCTTAGTTCATCTTTCTCTTGAAGAAGCTACTGCGTTTATACGTTGTAGGGTTTTGTAACCAATGAACATCTTGATCTTCATCGTGTGGAAAAACTGAAAAACTTTGCAGCCAACATTTTTCTCAAGTTGGTGTATAAGCTGCGTATTGGGATCCGTACATCGATTGATTAGTCACGTATTAGGAGCCGTACATTGAAAGGAGAGATTGTCACTACATTGTAAGTCCAATTGTGTATTGGGGTGAGGGTTCAACTGTTAGTTGGTATAAGGTACTAAGATTCCTTTATTTGTAACCGCTTGTTTTGATAATAGTAGATTCTCGGGAGTGGTGACCTTAAATTCACCTAGTGGGGTTTTACCTTGATGGTTCTTCCCATTCGTAAACAAATCACCCGTGTCAAATTGAATTTCCTCTGCATTTAGTTATTTGGTCATTTGTTTGTGCTACCACACGTATTGCATGTTAAATTGACTTAATTAATTTACTTGGTTAATTTACCAAAGGAGTTAATACATTCTTGGCCTATCAAAAGGAGATCGATCCTATCGACGAAGATCCAGAACTCCTCCTAGTGAATCTCTCTCAGCATCCTTGCAATCGGATAAGTTAGAGAAGCATAGGAGGTAGCGAGGAGAAAACTTATTCCCTCAGAATATAGAGAAAACAAAATCATAATAAATGCCTAGTACCAACTACGATAATTATCAAAATATGTATTTGAAAGAATTAAAAATAAAGAGCAGACATATTTTGTTGAAAATTGTTATGCATTGAGTTCTATTAAGTATGTCATATTTGAACACACACACACACACACACACACACACACACACACACACACACACACACTTAGTGTAACTTTAAAAATATTCTATCATTCAATATTTTTTAATTGAATATGAATTTTAATAAATCCACCATTGGACTACATTATTTTCATGCATTTACCATGCTTGCAAAATTCAAAGATAATTAAATATCAATAGTCATGTTATCAATCAATTGTATAAATTCAAGTTTTTGTAGTTTAAAATAATGAATAAAAGATGAGTTTATATATATATATATATATATATATATATATATATATATATATATATATATTCTAAATTGATCAGTTATTTTTTTACTAACAATGGTTACATTTTTGTAAAGAGAATCTTATAAAAAATTTAGAATATTTAATTATTATTAGTCTATGTGCTTGTTTGTTTCAACTTTCCCAGGCCAAAAAGTGCGTTTTGAAACTACTAGCCCAAAAAGCCCGTTTGGTGAGGTTCAAAAAGCAACTTTTTGTTAAAAGTTACGTTTTGGGTTTGTGAAGAAAACGTGCATTTGCAAAAAGGAGCTCGGAGCTGTAGTTGCAAAACGCACACAAACACGTTTTCTCAAAACAAAAATATTATTGTTGGTGGGTTTCTTTTTTTCCTAAATTGCTCATAGTTTTTTTTTTACTCAAAAATCACAACAGTAACAACAAAACTATTCTTGATCTTTTCTCTCAAACATTTCTAAACTCAGTCTCAATCAAACATTCACAATAGCTACATTCACAATAATCATTTCTCTTAAACATCTCTAAACTCAAGCATAATCAAAATACAAAACCAAAAACACAATCTTAAAATTAATCAAATCATAACAATAAAAGCAAAAAAAAAAAAAAAAGAGACAGAAGCCATCTGACCCAAGGTGGAGCAAAAAAGAGACAACGCTTGTCTGTGTCCTTCGATCAACGGTGGAGCATGCAATCACTTGTTCTTAATTTCTCTGTTTCTTATCATTGCTAGAGAGTGTTCAAGTAGAAATAGAAAAAGTAAAAGAAAGAGAGAGCTAGAGAAAGGGAAAGGGGATCCAGAATGCACTAGAAAAAGAAAAAGAATGGTAGATAGAGATGGGAGTGGGGTAGGTGTGTGGTGGAGAAAAAACCAAGAGAAAAAAAAAATAAAAAGAAAGAAGACGTATGTGGTGGAGAACATGTCAATTGATAATTGTGATGTTACATGGATGTAATTACAACTTCTTTTTCATAACTGTGATGTTAAAGTGGATGTGGTGGAGAAAAAATTGTGAGTACTAGAACAATTCATTTCAAAGATAAGTGTTAATAAAATTTTATTTTACAAAAATTAATTTTAAATTAGTATTGTGAAAATATTGTGACATTTTATTATATTTCTAAACTTTTTAAGTTAGTACTATTTTTCTTTAGAAAAAAAAAATACTATTGACAGAATATTTTTATAACAATTTCATAATAAAGTTTATATAGTAAGTTGTTATTAGTTCTCATCTAGACCTACTAGTGACATTTTTTTTCCTACCATTAACAACTTGTTATATAGGCTTTATTGTGAAATTTTTTGTAAAAATATTGTGTCAATAACTTGCATTAAAAGAGGTAATTAAAATAAAGAATTATTTTTATATAAACATTGTCATTTTTAGTAATTTACCCCTCAAACTGCCACTTTTATAAGTGCTAGTCAAATACTTAGTTTTTCTTCAAAAAATACTTTTTAACAACTTTTACCAAACACTCCACTTTTTGAAAACTCCATTTTTTCAAAAAAACCTAGTTTAAAAAAGCTGAATCAAACTCACCCTATATAAACAAAAGAGAGGGAGTAGTGTTAATTTTTTTAAGGTTTGGGATAAATTGTCACTCTCCAAAATAAGAAAAATGAAGAATATTCTAAAAATATCATTTTCATTCCATTATATTCCATTTTCCTGTCCCAAACAAAAGTTAAAACAAGAAAGTGTAATTGCCAAAAAATAAAATAATACTGTAAACTAAAAGAACTAAAGAAGTCAATGAGAGCCAATTCAGCCATGGCTTCACAGTCACAAATTCGCCAGCTTCACTTCCTTCTTATCCCTTTGATGTCCCAAAGCCATCTCATCCCTTTTACTGAAATGGCCAAACTCTTTGCACACCATGGCGTAAAAGTTACCATTGTCCTCACACCCCTTAATGCAGCTCGGTTTAACACAATCCTTGAACAAGCAAAAGCCTCAAACCTCAACATTGAATTCGTTTCACTTCGTTTTCCTGGCCAAGAAGCCGGATTGCCTGAAGGATGCGAAAACTTGGACGCCCTCCCTTCTCTCAACCTATCACTACAATTTTTTGCAGCATGTAACATGCTACAAAAGCCGCTAGAAAAGTGGGTAGAAGAGTTAGAATCTTTGCCTAACTGCATTATTTCTGATATATGTCTTCCTTGGACCACAGAGATTGGCCTCAAGTTCAAGATTCCGAGGCTTGTCTTCCATACAACATCTTGCTTCTGTCTATTATGTTCTCACAACATATCTTGCTCTAAGGTGCTCGAAGGAGTCACATCTGAATCCCAGACATTTTTGGTGCCCAACATGCCAGATAGGATTGAACTAACTAAAGCCCAGCTACCTGAAGCAACGACAAAAATTTCGGATGAATTCACAAATTTTGTGAACCAATTTAAAGAGGCTGAGCTATCGGCACAAGGGATAGTGGTTAACACATTTGAAGAGTTAGAGCCAAGATACGTGGAAGAATACCAGAAAGTGGTGAAGAATATTTGGTGCATAGGGCCGCTATCTTTATGTAACAAAGCGATATCTGATAAGTTTGAAAGAGGGAGCGAGACTTCTATTGATGAGTGCAATTGCTTGAGATGGCTAGATTCAATGAAGCCCAACTCTGTCATTTATGTTTGCTTTGGAAGTCTTTGTGAAATGTTAGCATCACAATTAGTGGAGCTTGCTTTGGGCTTAGAATCATCCAAATTTCCATTCATTTGGGTTACTAAAAGGGGAAATTACTCAGCGGAATTAGAAAAATGGTTAGTTGAAGAAAACTTTGAAGAGAAGACTAAAGGGAGAGGTCTTATAATTCGAGGATGGGCACCACAAGTTCAAATTCTATCCCATTTAGCAATTGGAGGGTTCTTAACGCATTGTGGTTGGAATTCTACACTAGAAGGAGTAAGTGCAGGCGTGCCTATGATAACATGGCCTATGTTTGCGGAGCAGTTCTACAATGAAAAGTTACTTGTTCAGGTGTTGAGGATTGGTGTGAGGGTGGGAGCTAAGGCTTCTGTTGGCTTTGGGGAGGAGAAGGATAAGGTGTTGGTGAGGAGTCAGGATGTGAAGAAGGCAATAGAACAGTTGATGGGTAAAGGAGAAGAAGCAGAAGAGAAAAGAGAGAGAGCTAGAAAGCTTGGAGGAATCGCTAAGAAATCAGTTGAAGAAGGAGGATCTTCTTACTTGAATGTGAAGTCGTTGTTCCAACACATATCAGAGAACGAGTCAATCATCGGGTGATGTAGAACAAAGTTTTCTATAATCTTTTTATAAGCTTGAGAATAAAAGTCAAGGCGGATTAACGCTTAAGTCAATAATTTTTGTCCCTTAAATGCGGATGAACGCTTAACTTTGTTCTTTTCTTTATCATATTTTATTTGGCTAAGTTGATAGTGGTATTGCTGTAATGCTCTTCTAAATTCTATGATAATTTTTCAAATGTATGGTGAATTCTACATTTTTTTCATTGAGTCATCAAACTTTCTGTTAAGCAAGAATGAAGCAAATAAAGCTGAATTCTTAAATGTGCTTTCTTTCATTTCTAAAAATTGTATGTGATTTCAATTATTTATATTCTCTAATTTGTTGTTTTGATACTGTTTATGCTTAACTTTATTTTCCCTTTCTATTTGAAAAAAAGACTATTTTCCGTTGTCCATGGATAGATTATTTTCCCTTTCAATTATACATATATTGGTTTTATGTTGGGTAGTTATAAACTACCACTAAACCCAAAAGCTAGCAATTATTTTAACATTAAATTTTTATATAGGAGTAGAGTAAACACAAAAGCTCTTTAATATCGTAATAAACTATAAACCAAGCTTTTCTCAAAATTATATAAAAAAAAAAATCGCTTAAGCTTAAATGGATAAGAAATAAGAAATTTAATTTTTTAACCATTATTGTGATAAAAATGAAAGAATACCATGGTTTTGAAACCCAGACCAAACCGTATGGTCCGACCGAAAAAATTGCAAACCTCTCATTTTTGCGGTTCTTATCTTTTAGCCTTAAGAACCGCTCTATGGAAAAAAAAAAAAATAGAGACCCGTGCAAATTGCGGTTGGACCTCATGATTCTGAGAACTGTGAACGGTTCTCATAGGTCCCTTTTTAAAAAATATTCAAGCCTTAGATGGCATCGTACCGGAATATTTACTATATTTTGGTCGGAAAAAAAAATATCCACTAGTAAAGAATTTGAATAAAAGTAAAAAGAAATCAGAAAAGAGAAAAAATAAAATAGAGCTACGTTACCACTCGCTATTTTATGTCTTCTCAGGTTTGTTTCTTGTTTCAGCTAGATACCAGCTTCTCCTCCTTCTTGTTCTTCTTGTTCTTTCAGCTTCTACCTTCTAGAGCCATTTCTGATTTCTTATTCTCTCTTCCTTTAATTCACTTTTTTTGTAGTGCTTTTTTAGGTTTGTGAACTAATTGTGTGGACATTGGAATATGGAAATTGGAAAGACAATTTCTAAGACTTTGTTTCTTACAGGGCCTTGAGCTCCCCATGATATGATGATACATCATATCATCCTCTTTTGTCCACCTGTGCTGGTACAAATTGATGCTTTTATTTTTCATTTTATAAAAAAATGGTTATTATTATTATTGGATAGATATTTCATATTTGGGCTTGAGATGAATATATTAGACATAGTTAAAATATGGATGTATAGTTTTAAATGGACTATTTTAATTAATTTTTCTATTTTGTATTAATTTAATATATTTATTTATATTTTAAATAGTTATTAAACTAATTATGACGTCATTACGGTTTGAGCTCAATCCAACCTTAAAAACTTTGAACCTCTCTCTTTTACGGTTCATTGAACGATTTGGGTCTGAAAATCATGAAGAATACTAGGGAAGAAGTGAAGAACTATTTTAATAACACTAGTAAGGGTTGCACGTGCAAGGCACGTGTTGCATCTTGAGTGAGAAAATGTAAGATATAATTTTTTTTCTTTTGAAGTAGTATCAAACCATGTATTTAAATTTAGAATGGTTATTTAACATATTTCTATCTATTTAGTATGATAATTTCATAGGAGAAGGTATTTGATATCAAATGATACCATGTCAATGGTATCAAAATCCAATAAGTGTGAGACATGTCAATAAAAAATAACTAACCTACTAACAATTGACAACCATACCACCATGCACCCTTAGTGCGGTGGTCACTCCACAAGTATAAGTGCTTGTGGGGTGTGAGGGGCAAAAGTCGGGGTTCAAATCTCTAAAAGGGAGTTTCACACACATATACACTTAGATTAGTCTAGAGTAGAATTTCTATCTTGTATATATAATTAAAAAAAAAAAAATACATACAACCATTTGCAATGAATATTTTGTTATTCATACTTCCTTCTTTATCATTTTATTTTATGAGCCTAATTACGATGCTTAGCTTACTTTAATTTTTAATGAACACCTTTTTAAGAAAACAAAACAAATAACAAAAGACATATGTCATTGAAGTTTCCATTAGATAATATTATAAATCTAGAAGATTTAAACCACTAATAAATTAGTATTCTCTAGGTAACAAATAGAATACCATACATCAAAATTTTTACTTTCTAAGTATGACTAACACATAAAGTTCAAAATACACAAAGAAAAATTTTGGGAATTAAAATTTAATGAGGCATTTTAAATATTGCACAATGAAATATTCTAAGAATCATAAGATTTTGTTAGGGTTTAATTAAGAGAGTAACAGTATGAACTATATACTTGTATACAAAATATAAAGGAGGAAATTCTAGGTGGTAAATTGTTTTTGGTTTTTATTTGGGACAACCACTTTAAACTATGCATTAAAAAAATAACTAACAAAAAACTAACAAAAGAAAATTGTGCACGAAATAGTGAACTTTTACTCACCAAATTTGACTAAACCAAAAAAGAAGTCTAGGAACATAACAAAATATTATAATATTTTCACTATACATTTTGTAGGGTCATTGGGCCCAAGAATTTATGTAGGATGGCACAAGAATATCTTTTGGGCTAAAGGCCCAATCCAAGGACATCAAGTAATCCGAGGGTGTATGAATGTTAACTCATAAAGAAAATACTAGGTAAAGAAGTGATAATGTTTGAATAAATATGTCCGAGGAAGATTGTGTCCTCGGCTAGAAGAAGCCGATGTAGGAGAAGGGTTGTTTGATATCCAGAGGCTATGTTCTAGAAATTCCTATAGGTTAGGGAAGACACGGTACACGTGGAGGATAAGAAAAAGGGCGGCAGAATTGATATTCTGACCGCATTAATGGGGAAGAAAAACCTGAACATCAAGTTTGAAACTTGATCCCCATCTCCAGAGACATCAGGGAATGTGGATGGGACAAGTATCTAAATCAGCAGTCTAAACTATGAGGTGGAGGATGAAAAAGGGAAAAAGGAGGGAGTATAAAAGGGAGAAGGGACCTTCGTAATAAGGGGGGCAAAAAGAGAAAGAAAAAAGAAGTACATTGTAAACTTAAAGATCCACATTTGTAATCTATCTTGGGAAACAGTAGTATAAATTATCCTCGGATTGTGTCCGAGGAGCAGTCGTCATTCGTATTCATATAAACAATTCCTTGTGATTGCCATTGTGACCAAAACTCATCGTTCTTTGTTACTTAGACACCATTAGAACCTAGATTTCTAGCCCACTCTCTATAAATATTATTATAAAAGGCTTTCCAGATCCATTCCCTTCTGATTGTGGATCCGGGCTCGAATTGTGCCCTTACAATTGGCACAGTCTGTGGGAATTCTTGTGTTCTAATAAGTTTGGCATGATGGTAAGCTCAGGTCCACACCATACGGAGTCTGTGGGGTCTCAACATGGGGGTCACTCCTTGCATCTTGAGCACGAAGAAGACCGTGAAGGGAGTGTACACATAATACGCACCAGTAGGAGTAGGAGCCATTACGAGGGGGAAGTAGAGTTCCTCGCGAGGAAGATAAAAAAAAAGCCATGCAGAAAGAAATTGACAACCTAGAAAGGAAGTTGTGTCGTGAAAGGCGAAGGCAAACTCCTTCTTTCTCTAATCCCTCATCTAAGGGCTCTGAGGATGATAATTACAGGCCGAGGTCAAGGACTCCCCCGGATGAATCTTTCTCTTACGACGATGACAACCTGCATGGGCGAAAGGGTAAAAATTCTTCTTCCAGGGGCCTGGGTAACGATGCTATGGGTAGGGCATTACATCAAATCTCCAAGTCACCTTTCACGCACCAATTGGAAGAGGGGAGGCTCTCTCGACGCTTCACACAACCAGCCTTTACCATTTATAATGGCCGAATAGATCCTGTGAAGCATGTGAGTCATTTTAGTCAAAGGATGGCAGTACATTCTAAGAATGAAACTTTGATATGCAAGATATTCCCTTCCAGCCTGGGACCTTTGGCGATGAGGTGGTTTGATGGCTTGAGGGCAGGCTCTATCAATTCTTTCAAGGAACTTACTAGGGCATTTGGCTCTCGTTTCATCACATGACGTAGGGTTCCTCGGCCTTTGGATTCATTATTGTCCATGGCCATGAGGGAAGGAGAAACCCTGAGAATGTATTCAAACAGGTACTGGGAGATGTTCAATGAGATTGACGGGGACTTTGATGATGTAGCGATAAGGACCCTCAAGGTCAGCCTACCTACGGAGCACGACTTAAGGAAATCTTTGACCAAGAAACCTGTCAGGAGCGTGCTTAGGCTCATAGATCGCATCGATGAGTACAAAAAGGTTGAGGAAGATCAGTAGCAAGGAAAAGGAAAGGTGAAGGTTATCCCTTAGGAGAGGAGGGATTTCAGGTCGAATAGATACAACAGTAACAGGCCTGGGAAATATTTTTCCAGATAAGTTGGTCCTATTGCCCTACAGGTGGTCAACACCATTTTTAAGGAACCAGTGCAACAGCTGTTGGAGAAAATCAGGCATGAGTCATACTTCAAATGGCCCAATAAGATGGTGGGGGACCCTTTGAGGCGCAACCAAAACCTTCATTGCCATTATCACCAGGAGAGGGGTCATACCACTAAGGATTGTCGGACTCTGTGGAACCATTTAGAGCAGTTGGTTAAAGAGGGAAGGTTAAACCAATTGTTGTATCAGCCTAATGCGCGAAGAAACCACTCAGGGGCAGCGAACCATAGTAGCACTTCATCAAGGCCCCCTTTGGGTATAATCAATGTTATTTTTGTTACACCTGGAGGGACTGGCTCAAATCCTTCCAAGGTGATGTCTGTAGCTCAGACCCTGGCCGAGGAGTCTAAAGATCAGCCAAAGAGGATTAAGGTGAATATCCTACCAGTTTTGGGTTTCTTAGAAGAGGACAAAATCGAGACTATCCAACCACATGATGATGCCTTGGTTGTTACCCTAAGGATAGGAGAATACAATGTGAGGAGGGTGATGGTTGATCAGGGGAGTGGCGCAGATATCATGTGCCCTAATCTATTTAAAAGGTTAAACTTAAAGTTTGAAGATCTTATAGCTTATGACTCACCTTTAATAAGCTTTGAGGGAAAGACTGTTATACCAAAAGGGCAAATTAGGCTGCCTGTGCAATCAGGCCCAAAAGTGGTAAACGTAGATTTCATTGTAGTAGACGCCTATTCTCCCTATACGGTTATTATGGCAAGACCTTGGTTGCATGCTTTGGGTGCCGTTTCCTCAACCTTGCATGTTAAGGTTAAGTTTCCTTCTGGGGATCAGGTGGTGGAACTGCTTGGAAGTCAATATGTGGCTCGACAGTGTGTCACGGCTGCAATTCTGCGTCAGCCTGAACCGAAGTCCTCGGCCTTGGCTAACGGAAAGTCGTAGCAATCAAAGTCTCTGGCCACAACCAGGGTACCATTGGTAGAAGAATCTGCATGTGAGGAACTGGAAAAGGTTCTTATAGACGATGACCCTGAAAAATTCTTTCAGGTGGGAGTTCAATTACCACAGGAGGAGAAGGCAGAGCTGGTTATATTTTTGAAGAAAAATGTGGATGTATTCGCATGGAATGCTTACGAAGCCCCTGGGGTTAATCCGAGTTTTATTTGTCATCATTTAAATGTCAATCTAGCTGTAGTACCGAGGAGACAACCACCTCGGCGATCCTCCAAGGAGCATTCCGAGGTTGTCAAGGAGGAGGTGCTCAAACTTAAAAAGGCGGGTGCTATCAAAGAATTTTTTTTATCCTGAATGGTTAGCTCATACAGTGGTGGTAAAAAAGAAAAATGGGAAGTGGAGAGTGTGTGTGGACTTCACAGACTTGAACAAAGCTTGTCTTAAAGATTCTTTCCCAATGCCTCGAATAGATCAGTTGGTGGATGCTACTGTTGGGCATCCTCGGATGAGTTTTTTGGATACTTTCTAAGGTTATCACCAAATACCTCTAGCTGTGGAGGACCAAGAGAGGACTGCATTCGTCACTCCCACGGGAAATTATCATTATAAGGTAATGCCCTTCGGTTTGAAAAACGTAGGGGCTACCTATCAAAGGATGATGACTAGGATGTTTGAGCCACAGCTGGGAAAAACTATCGAAGTATATGTGCATGATATGGTGTTAAAGAGTAAAGCGGTCTCCACACATGTAGAAGATCTGAGCAACACTTTTCAAACGCTGAGAAAGTACAAATTGCGACTCAATGCCTTTAAGTGTTCTTTTGGTGTGGGGTCGGGCAAATTTCTAAGCTATATGGTAACTCACCGGGGAATTGAAGTTAATCCAGCCCAGGTCAAGGCCATTAACAACTTACACCCACCTTTGAATCCTAAAGAGGTTTAGAGGCTGATAGGAATGATTGCTGCCCTCAATCAATTTATTTCTCAGTCCGTGGACAAGTGTAGGCCTTTCTTTTAGTTTTTGAATAAGTGAAAGGGATTTGAATGGACCGAGGAGTGTGCATTGGCTTTTCAACAACTTAAGGAGTATCTCTCACGACCACCCGTTATGTCTCGACCAGAAATTGATGAAGTTCTGTTCGCATATATTGCGGTAGCTAATCATGCAGGTAGTCTGGTTCTTATACAGGATGATGATAATGTACAAAGGCCAGTTTATTACGTGAGCAAGTCACTACATGAGGCCGAGGTGAATTATTTACCGTTGGAGAAAGCAATCCTGGCAGTGGTACACGCTATGCGTAGGCTTCCCCACTACTTTCAGTCTCATACAATTGTTGTCCTAACTCAACTCCCTTTTAAGTTTATACTTTGAAGTGCAGACTACACAGGAAGGATTGCCAAGTGGGGTACTATCTTAGGGCTTTTGATATCAAATATATGCCTCGCACCTCTATAAAGGGACAAGTCATTGCGGATCTGGTGGCGGAGTTTGCTGAGCCTTTGTTAGAAGAGTATATTGAGGAATCAGGCATGGATGAAAAATCAGTTGGCATGATTTCGTACAAAGAGCCTCCGTTATGGAGGGTGAATATTGATGGGGCAGCAAATCAAAGAGGATCTGGTGTGGGGCTAGTTTTGGTATCCCCTAAGGGAATTACTTTTGAGAAATCCTTGAGATTGGGGTTCTCGGCCACTAACAATGAGACAGAATATGAAGCTCTCCTCGCTGAAATGAACATGGTTCATAAAATGGGAGGAAAGATGGCATAAATGTTCTCAGATTCACAATTGGTGGTAGGCCAAATGGAAGGGAAGTTAGAGGCAAGAGATTCAAGAATGCAAGGATACCTAACCCAGGTCAGGTACATACAATCCAAATTTGAGTCTTTTTCTTTATTACATGTATCCAGGTGTGGGAATACCCATGTTGATTCCTTGGCCACACTCGCAACATCCTCGGCAAAAAGCCTACCTCGGGTAATCCTTGTTGAAGATCTGTGGAAAGCCACTGGGACGAGTAATGACGCCATCCGAATTCACCAAATTAGGATGGGGCCTAATTGGATGGATCCAATTGTGACATTCCTCAAAGATGATATCTTGCCTAAAGAAAGGTCCGAAGCAGATAAGGTACGTAGGAAAACACCTCGATTCTGGATGTCTGAGGACTAGAAATTATATAAGCGCTCTTTTTTGGGACCATATTTGCTATGTATACACCCAGAAGCAACGGAGTTACATTTAGAAGAGTTGCATGAAGGAATTTGGGGAAGCCACACTGGAGGAAGGTCTTTAGCTCATAGAGCTCTTACTCAGGGATATTGGTGGCCCAATATGCAGAGAGAGACACAGGATTATGCGAAAAAATGTGACCAATGTCAAAAATTCGCTCCTAACATACATCAACCAGGGGGTGTTCTTAATCCTTTGTCTAGTCCTTGGCCTTTTGCTCAATGGGACTTGGACATTATTGGGCCTTTCCCAAAAGCAACAGGGAATAGGAAATGGCTACTCATTGGAACGGATTATTTCACCAAATGGGTTGAAGCTAAGCCATTATCAAATATCAGAGACATGGAAGCAAAAAAGTTTGTATGGAAGAACATTGTCACCAAGTTTGGAATCCCTCATACTCTCATTTCAAATAACGGTCTACAATTTGATAGTAAGGCCTTAGAAGATACTGTTGTGATCTCGGCATCACGAATAGATATTCCACTTCAACTTATCCTCAAGGGAATGGGCAAGCCGAGGCAGTCAATAAAGTGATTTTCAATGGGCTCAAAAAAAGGTTAGATGATGCTAAGGAGAGATGGGTGGAAGAACTGCCACACGTTTTGTGGACATATCGAATTACACAACAAAGGTCCACAGGAGAAACAGCCTTCTCCATGACTTATGGAGCGGAGGTTGTAATACCTCTAGAAGTTGGGTTCCCAACACTAAGGATGAGCTCCTTCACTCCAGACAGCAATGATAATTTATTGGAGAGAAGTCTAGACTTAGTTGAAGAACGATGAGAGAATGTCATAGTTCAGCTAGCTTATTATCAACACAAACTCAAGCAAGGGTATGATTCTCATGTAAAGCTACGGCCTTTTACACCTGGAGACTTGGTACTGAGGAAAGTTTCGGGTACGACAAAGAACCTAGCATGGGAAAAACTGGGGCCCAATTGGGAAAGATCTTATCGTATTATCTCAGTCGTGGACATAGGGGCTTATAATCTTGAAAATCTAGATGAATATGTTGTACAACGTCCCTAAAATATAAATAACTTACGAAGGTATTATTATTAAATAAAAGGCACTTCGACCATTTTTATTTCTACTGACACTGTATTATGTTGATTATCATATTTTTTAAGTATCAAACTGAAACTTGGTCATGCCTGGATTCTCGGACTACATACCTCGTCTAAATTGATATTTTATTAAGTGTTGAATAGAACCATAGTTATGTATGGTCCTCGGATCATCTACTTTGGGGAAATTAACACTTTAGTTCATTTTTCTAAAGTATCAAACTAAAACTTGGTCATGCCTGGATCCTCGAACCACATACCTCGTCTAAATTGATATGTTATTAAGTGTTGAATAGAACCATAGTTATGTCTGGTCCTCGGATCATCTACTTTGGGGAAATTAACAGTTTAGTTCATTTTTCTAAAGTATCAAACTAAAACTTGGTCATGCCTGGATCCTCGGACCATATACCTCGTCTAAATTGATATTTTATTAAGTGTTGAATAGAACCATAGGTATGTCTGGTCCTCGGATCATCTACTTTGGGGAAGTTAACACTTTAGTTCATTTTTCTAAAGTATTAAACTGAAACTTGGTCATGCCTGGATCCTCGGACCACATACCTCGTCTAAATTGATATTTTATTAAGTGTTGAACAAAACCATAGTTATGTCTGGTCCTCGAATCATCTACTTTGGGAAAATTAACACTTTAGTTCATTTTTCTAAAGTACAAACTGAAACTTGGTCATGCCTAGATCCTCGAACCACATACCTCGTCTAAATTGATATTTTATTAAGTGTTGAATAGAACCATAGTTATGTCTGGTCCTCGGATCATCTACTTTGGGGAAATTAACACTTTAGTTCATTTTTCTAAAGTATCAAACTAAAACTTGGTCATGCCTGGATCCTCGAACCACATACCTCGTCTAAATTGATATTTTATTAAGTGTTGAATAGAACCATAGTTATGTCTGGTCCTCGGATCATCTACTTTGGGGAAATTAACACTTTAGTTCATTTTTCTAAAGTATCAAACTAAAACTTGGTCATGCCTGGATCCTCGGACCATATACCTCGTCTAAATTGATATTTTATTAAGTGTTGAATAGAACCATAGGTATGTCTGGTCCTCGGATCATCTACTTTGGGGAAGTTAACACTTTAGTTCATTTTTCTAAAGTATTAAACTGAAACTTGGTCATGCCTGGATCCTCGGACCACATACCTCGTCTAAATTGATATTTTATTAAGTGTTGAACAAAACCGTAGTTATGTCTGGTCCTCGAATCATCTACTTTGGGAAAATTAACACTTTAGTTCATTTTTCTAAAGTACAAACTGAAACTTGGTCATGCCTAGATCCTCGAACCACATACCTCGTCTAAATTGATATTTTATTAAGTGTTGAATAGAATCATAGTTATGTCTGGTCCTCGGATCATTTACTTTGGGGAAATTAACACTTTAGTTCATTTTTCTAAAGTATCAAACTAAAACTTGGTCATGCCTGGATCCTCGAACCACATACCTCGTCTAAATTGATATTTTATTAAGTGTTGAATAGAACCATAGTTATGTCTGGTCCTCGGATCATCTACTTTGGGGAAATTAACACTTTAGTTCATTTTTCTAAAGTATCAAACTAAAACTTGGTCATGCCTGGATCCTCGGACCATATACCTCGTCTAAATTGATATTTTATTAAGTGTTGAATAGAACCATAGGTATGTCTGGTCCTCGGATCATCTACTTTGGGGAAGTTAACACTTTAGTTCATTTTTCTAAAGTATTAAACTGAAACTTGGTCATGCCTGGATCCTCAGACCACATACCTCGTCTAAATTGATATTTTATTAAGTGTTGAACAAAACCATAGTTATGTCTGGTCCTCGAATCATCTACTTTGGGAAAATTAACACTTTAGTTCATTTTTCTAAAGTACAAACTGAAACTTGGTCATGCCTGGATCCTCGAACCACATACCTCGTCTAAATTGATATTTTATTAAGTGTTGAATAGAACCATAGTTATGTCTGGTCCTCAGATCATCTACTTTGGAAAAATTAACACTTTAGTTCATTTTTCTAAAATATCAAATTGAAACTTGGTCATGCCTGGATCCTCGGACCACATGCCTCGTCTAAATGGATATCTTACTAAGTGTTGAACAGAGCCTAATGACGTTTTGGTCCTTGAACCACTCTTTCAAGGGAAATTAACACTTTCTATTATCCATTTGTCCTAGGTACTTGGATGTACTATTGATCAATTGGTTGAAATTCAACTATGTTTGATCCTTAGTCTGTTTATCTTTAACATAGATGCAACCCTAAATGTACCATTTTTGTCTGTACATCTTGAAGTCTCCCCGAGATAGTGATAAATGGATGGAAATCCATGAGCATCACTTAATGCATTTGTAGGTATATTGAACATGTTTATTACCTAATTTAGTCCAGATTGCTGCCTTAGAATTGTTAGTTAATTTATGAAGGTAAACAGATTATTGTTCTAAATGTAGCAAACAAGCATGAAGTAATATGATCAAGGTAAAACAAAAACAAAAGAGATAGAACTTGTGTTTTCATTAAATTCAAAATTTCTTGGGAAATTACAAAATACTTGCGAGTTGTCAAAATTACATTAGGTGGAGATAAAGGGAAAGGCTGGAGAGAAAAGGAGAGCAGTCGTTGCTTCAGCTTTATCTTCAAAGGGCCTTTGGGATCTTGTGGGAGCTGAGTTTGCGCAGAGGAGTCAGCAGCTACCCCTTTGCCTTTTGGATCTTCCTTCAAAGTTATTGGAATTGTTTGGTCACCCTACTTGTCCATGGAAGAGTCTTTAGGATCACTTAAGTGATGTGTATCCTCTAGAGCCTTTCCTTCTGTTAGATCAACTTGCTTTGGGAGCTGACTTTCAACAAAGGCAGGATCTTCAGCTACTTCACCTTGTTTGTCCTCTGCTCCTTGAATGATGGCACCATCCTTGATTTGGGCAAGAGCTCGAATGGTTGGGGGGAAGTAAACATTCTCTGCCTTCCAAAGGGTAGAATAAGCATCAATCCTAGCTCGAGAAAGTGCCTCATTCCATACCTAAAGGCAGTAATGCCTACACATCTCAGGGACTTGAGCTTTAAAGGTTTCAGTGGTCTCAGCCACGCCAACCTCATAACCCTCTTGCTCAGCTACATCCCTTGCCTTCTCAGTCTCCTCTTTTGCTTGAATGGCCTCTTCCTTAGCCTTACTGGCCCCCTCCCGTGCTTTCTCAACCTCCTTTAAATCTCTCTTAAGATCTTCAATCAACTTCTTGGCGGCAGTAAAATTCTCATCGGCTTGCCTAAGCTGCAGTCTTTAGTCCTCGGCCTGCTTCTCGGCTGTTTTTAATGCAGCATCCAAGCCGGACCTCTCGCTTTCTACTTTGCTCAATTTAGCCGTGACCTATTTTAGTTATTTCTCTTATAGGTCAAAGATCTTCTGGGTGTTGATGCGCCTTAATTCTTCAGCCTTGAAGGATTTATACGTACTAATGACAATCTCTTCTGCCTTGTGAGCAGACTGAACGGCTTGTGTGAAGGAAAGATCAAAGTAATAAGGTAAAATTAGAATTTCTAAAGTATAATAGAAATGGAGGTAAACGAAGTTTGGGAAAAACCTTTACCAAAGCAAGTTCCTTCTTCAAAGTCAAGAAGACATTTTGATCTCTCATCCTTCTAAGCTCACCCATATCCTCGGGTAACAGTAGTGCTTGCTCTAGTGCGTCTGTTACGCAGGCGGCTGTTCCCTTATCAGAGTTCCTGATGGATGCATTGGAGGTGACTGCATGGTCGTCCATGGTCATCTCAGGCGCCCAAATTGAAGCCTGTACAGCCGCAACGGGCTTGGTCCTTTTATCTGAACTCGTGTGCACTGTACGGGCTTGTTTTCCTCCTTTCTCAGGCTCAGGCTCAAGCTCTTTGGGAAGGGAGTCTTTCCCTCCCTTTATCACCTCTTTCCCTTTCTGTTGATCCCTCTTTCTTTTGTGATCAGCTTGATTGGTACGCTGAGATTGGGTAGGAGGAGAAGGAGGAAGGAGCCTAGATTCAGGAATTTTTTCGGCCCCTTTATCTTTGGCCTTGGGTTGGGGTACATTAGGAAGCTCTTGGGACCCCACTTGAGCTTCCAGTATGTCCTTAAGACTCGAATTTGATTTGCGTTGGATACCCATGTTGTCAGATTGTAGTATGATGTCTTGTGGGATTGGGGAGGATATTGTCGAGAACAGCAGTTTGGTCTTCAGGGGACTGAGGTCAATTGAAAACCTCGTACTCATCCTCGAAGTCAGATACTTCAACAATCTCTTCTTCTTCCTTTATATTGGGTTGAGAAGAGGTTGCCTCGCCAGATGTGTATTGAGTTGGAAGAGGAATTAGAGGTATGTCGCCTGGTACGGGTCGTTGGGGTTGTATGGGTTGGGTAACCAAGGTACCTTGAGGAATAGAAGCTCCTTCAAGTAGCAGAAAACCTTCAACGGCAACGCTTATCCAGGGAAGACGTGGGTCCTTGGCTTTGATCACACACTTCAGCGCCTGAAAAGCTTTGGAAATGGGATCGTAACCGAGGATTAAATGAGCTGCTCGGAGTTGGCCGTCTGTATGCACAAAGACTTCGACTTGTAAAATTCTGTTTAGTCTCCCAAAATCAACGAGAAGAGGATGTCGATCCGCTGCGTGTGGGTCTGCAAAATTGGCCAAAAGAAAGAAAAACGAGGTAAGAATAAATAAAAAGGTAAAAGGGATGGTTTTAAGGGGTTTAGATAGATCCGAAACTTCACCTGGGGTCCCCTCCCTTGTCGGACAAGGCACGCCGTCATGCTAATCCCTTGATATGATCAGGAAGTCATTTTTTAGACCCTAATTGGATTCAGGGAGGCATTGAATTAACCTAACTGCTGGATGCCTAGATTTTAAGTAATATTCTTCTTTTTTCGTTAGGTAGTGGAGGTTATAAACCCAGTTCACATCGTGATAAGTGAGTCCTAGGTTCATTTTCTCATTTAGGGCATCTATGGAACCTAAAATCCTAAACACATTTGGGGCACACTGGGTAGGAGCTAGTCTAAAAGCCCTAAGATAATCCCTAGTAACGGTCCCCATGGGAATTTTCATCCCTCCTTCGATAAATGCAATCATCGGGATTACTACCTCTCCCGTTTTTCTTTTTATGAAATACTCCTCTTCTGTACAGTACGTAACAAATACCCCCGAGGGAATTCAGTACTTAGCCTTAAATTGTTCTATTTTTTCATTTGAATCCACTAGGGATGCAAATCTACCCATATTTGGGAAACAGGGTGTGGGTATGTTAGAAAAACTAAGAAAATAGATGAGCCGAGGATAAAGGAATACAAGAAAAAAGAAGGGAGAAAAACAAAAGAGCTGATAAGAAAGGGAGAGAGTATGAGAGAACTTACTTTAACAAAAAAAAATAACAAAGTCACCTCGGCCAAATATTTGGTAAAATGAGAAAGCACGTGTAGATTGCAAAGTGTGGCAGATACGTTGTACGAGCGTTGTGATGTGTGAGAAGGTTTGAAAAATTAGTATTTATATGTCATTAGGAATTATGAAGCAGGAGAATTCCTGCCTCTGCCCAAAGGCAATCCTCAACCGTTAGATGCGTGTGACATCACTGAACGTGGGGGACATAAAGTCGCCAGAATTTAATTTAGGGACGCTTCGCATGCCGAAACGTCGGGAACATGCGATGGGCAGTTCAAAAATCATCATCTCTGTCAGCAAGATTGCAAATGTCCACAAGTCAAAAGGTGACAGATGTCGAGATCCTCCTTTCATCCCGAAATAGAGAAATAAGAATCTTGAGGGGTTATTGTAGGGTCATTAGGCCCAAGAATTTATGTAGGATGGCCCAAGAATATCTTTTGGGCTAAAGGCCCAATCCGAGGACATCAAGTAATTTGAGGGTGTATGAATGTTAACTCATAAAAAAAAAAATACTAGGTAAAGAAGTGATAATGTCTGAATAAATATGTCCGAGGAAGATTGTGTCCTCGGCTAGAAGAAGCCGAGGTAGGAAAAGGGTTGTTTGATATCCACAGGCTATGTTCTAGAAATTCCTATAGATTAGGGAAGACACGGTACACGTGGAGGATAAGAAAAAAGGGTGGTGGAATATCTAAGATAAAGTTGCTACCACCGCCCCCGCATTGAAGGCTCTGCAATTGATATTCTGGCCGCATTAATGGGAAGAAAAACCTGAACATTAGGTTTGAAACTTGATCCCTATCTCCAGAGATATCAGGGAATATGGATGGGACAAGTATCTAAATCAGCAGTCTAAACCATGAGGTGGAGGATGAAAAAGGAAAAAAGGAGGGAGTATAAAAGGGAGAAGGGACCTTCGTAAGAAGGGGGCAAAAAGAGAAAGAAAAAAGAAGAAGTACATTGTAAACCTAAAGATCCACATGTGTAATCTATCTTGGGAAACAGTAATATAAATTATCCTCGGATTGTGTCCGAGGAGTAGTCGTCATTCGCATTCATATAAACAATTCCTTGTGATTACCATTGTGACCAAAGCTCATCGTTCGTTGTTACTTGGACACCATTAGAACCTAGATTTCTAGCCCACTCTCTACAAATATTATTGTAAAAGGCTTTCCAGGCCCATTCCCTTCTAATTGTGGATTCAGGCTCGAATTGTGCCCTTACACCCTTATTTTTAGCCGTGATATGTTTTAGTTTGATATATTATTATTTATTTTATAGAAATGCAATCTCCATAATATTTTCATAATAAATTCTATTTGGCAAGTTGTTAATAATTTTAAAATAGACACACGACTGATATCATTTTTTTTTATCCATAAATAGTAGCTTACCTATGAGAGACCGAGATAAAACATAAGGGTTCTCTCAAAAAAGGGGTTAGGTATCGACACCGTCCCTTCTTAGGATTATTTGTGGAGTTGCCACCTATTTTATATTACAAAAAATAAGAAAAAAGAAAAAAAATACATATGATACATATTTGAATAATACAACTTCTCATTTATTTAAATGAATTACAATATAATAAATGAAATATACATGGCTTTGTTTCCTAGATTACAATCTAGTAAAAGAAATTACAAAGTTTTGTTCTCAAGATTACAATCTAAAGAGGGAAAATTACAAGGCTTTGTTTAATAGATTACAATCTAAAAAAGGGAAAGGATAATGTACTATCTACGAACCAAAATCTAGATTCAGGGGCTAGGTTACAGAATGGGAAGGTATTAGTCACCCATTTGCCCAAACGGAGTCTGGTTTTCTAGACTCTAAATGACCATTCATATACCTATTCAAATGATGCATGACATGATGTGTTGAAATTCCTAAATTTAAGATTAGTTCAATCTTTAAGAATTCAAAATCTGCAATTTTTATTTAAGAAGTAACACAAAAAATTGATTATATTTTACATTGAAGAAAACATTTTTTTATTTATTATAAAAAGGGTTCATGTCTATATTTAATGAAAATACAGATCAGTTTTTATTCAGAAAAAAATTCAAGTTTATATTTAATGAAAATACAAATATGTTTTTATTCAAAAAAAATTCAGATCTGTATTTAATGAAAACACAGATCAGTTTTTATTCAGAAAAAATTTCAGATCTGCATTTAATGAAAATACAAATAAGTTTTTATTCAAAAAAATTCAGATCTGTATTTAATGAAAATACAAATCAGTTTTTATTTAGAAAATTTTCAGATCTGTATTTGATGAAAATACAGATAAGTTTTTATTCAGAAAATTTTTCAGATCTGTATTTAATGAAAATACAGATCAATTTTTATTTAGAAAAATTTCAAATCTGTATTTAATGAAAATATAGATAAGTTTTTATTCAAAAAAATTTCAGATCTGTATTTAATGAAAATACAAATTAGTAGACAAATGTAACTAACCTCAAGTGGGTAAAGTGCCAATTTTTAAATTATAAGTAGGTAAAGTGCCTTTCGGGCAAACCACGGGTGACAAAGTATAATTTTCCCTTAATTTTATAAGATAAATTACCATTTTGGTCCTTAACTTGTACGTTGTGTGTTAATCTAGTATCTAACATTTCAAATGTATTAGTTTGGCCTCTAACTTTTTGGTATTGTGTCAAAATGGTTTCTACCATTAAGTGATGGCTCATATCACATAGACAACTACAAGTACTGCCACATTAGCATTAATTTTTTTTTTTAAGATCTCTTAACTCTTCGTTAACCTCTCTCTTTTGTGATTTTGTTGACCAATCTAACAAAATATCCAGGTGCATTTGGTTGAAGGTGGAATAGGGAGGATAGAAGAAAAAATGAGGGAAAGTAGTATTTTGTATTGTTTGGTAAGGAGAGAAAGGATGAAATATTTTTGGTGGAGGCCAAACATTTTCTCACCTAACTCACTATAAATTTATCTCTTCAATTAGGAGAGAAAATATGTGAGAAAAGCTTTTTTTTTTTTTTTTTTTTTTTTGAGGAACAAGCTGAATCAGTTATTATTAAAGAAAATTAGCCAACATCAGCTAAAAGTACAGGTAAAATATGGGAGGGAACCTCCTCCATCCAAATCACTAAACCGCTAGCAAGGTTATGAGCAACAGAATTCCCTTTTCTTTTAACATGAGAAACTCTAAAATTGAGAAAAGAGTCTGCGTGGAATCTAATCTTCTCAATGAGATTACCATATGAAGCTAGGGACGGCTCCTTTGTTTGTATTGCTTGAGTGATGATCTCCGAATCTCCTTCTAATATGATAGAGCTGAGCTGAAGATCTTTGGGTAACAGGATAGCCCTTCTCGCAGCTGCTGCCTCCACCTCTGCCACGGTCTGAGGAAGAGGAATGGTCTCTGCTAAGGAAGCAAGCACCCCACCCTCACTGTCCCAGATCACAATTCCTATTCCTGCACTATTATCATCCCGGAAAACTGCCTCGTCAGAATTAATTTTCAAGAACGGAGCGTGTGGAGGGGTCCAATTTGCCGCTGTATGGAGATTAGCATTTGTATTAGCTGTTTTCACTGGTTGCACCCGTTTGTAGTCTTGCAGCTGTTATTGAGCACGGAAAACCAACTGTTCGAGTGAAGTAGCTGAAGTGCCAACTCTGATCTAGTTTCTCCGCTGCCACAAGAGCTAGACTATCACGGAGAATAAATCTAAATCGAGCCCCTCTTCTTCAACGTGTAGTATGACCTTTTGAAAATCATCCCAGCGCTATTTGTTTCTAGTCCTCCAAACAATATCTGATTCCCATACCTCGTTTGAACACGGGCGTAGCCATAATGCATGCACCACGTTTTCTGACTGCAACTGACAGTGATCACACTTAGCATCTTGAAGCACCTGCCGTGTGACTAAATTAGTTTTAACAGGAATGGCATTTTTGGCAGCCCTCTACATAAAGTTTCGGACTTTTGGTGGAACAGAGAGATTCCAAATAGTCTTCCAAAGCTTCTGAGATGGGGCATGAGTATTAGTATCCCTCTTTGATTGTTCCTTCTCCTTTGACAAAAAATAATATCCTGATTTCACTGAATAGGATCCAGATTGTGTGTAAGGCCAGATCATTCTGTCACGGGCTGAAGCATCACCTAATGAAATACTCCTTATCAATTAAACTTCTTCAGGCTTGAAGAGAGCTTGCAGTAGTTCCATATCCCAGCTTCGCGTGTGGGCATTGATTGGAGCATTTACTTTCACTTCTGGAAATTCGATCCCCATTGGATTACAGACCTTTGGGGTGGATATAGAGGGTAGCCAAGCATCACTCCAAATGCTAATATCCTTCCCATTACCCACCCTCCATTGACCTCCTTTCTTCAAAACCTCCATACCCTTCAATATGCTACGCCAAGCATATGATCCTTTAGCAGAATCGGCAGCCTCCAAAATAGAGCAATCCGGAAAGAACTTCACTTTGAAAACCCGATAGAAGAGTGAATTTTGATTATGAAGAAGCCGCCAAGCCTGTTTAGCTAAGAGAGCATCATTAAATAAGTTCAAGTCTTTGAAACCCATGCCACCCTCCCCTTTCGATTTACATATGGTGCTCCATTTTACCCAATGAATCTATCGTCTATCTCCTCTTTGTCCCCGCCAAAATTTCCAAATAAGGCCCTCAATTTCATTGCATAATCCCACTAGAAGTTTAAAGCAACTTATAATGTATGTAGGAATGGCTTGGACAACGACTTTAATGAGGATTTCCCTCCCGGCCTGAGAGAGCAACTTTTCCCCCCACCCTTGGAGCTTTCTCCATACTCTTTCCTTGATATATTCGAAACTAGCTTTTTTCCTTCTCCCAATCAAAGAGGGTAGCCCCAAGTACTTTTCATAGCTTCGAATTTCAGTAACTCCTAGTGCATTTTTGATATATTTCCTTCTCTCCGGATTGGTGGACTTATTGAAGAAAATGGTGGTTTTATTTTTGTTGATGTGCTGCCCCAAGTACTTACTATAGGTGTCCAAAAGTTCTAAAACTTTGTCACATTCTTGAGGAGTAGATCTGCAAAACAACAAGCTATCATCTGCGAAAAAAAGACGGGTTAGTTTAGGACCATTTTTGCAAAGTGAGTAGCCATATAGTTCTCCTTGGCTAGCAGCCTGTGAAATGAGACTATGCAGACCTTCAGTGCACAACAAAAATAGGAAAGGAGAGAGGGGATCTCCTTGCCTAATTCCTTGGGTTGGCTTGATCAAGCCTTTGGGCTCACCATTCACCCATATGGAATAAGAAACTGTTTTTACTCCCAACATCATCAATTGAATCCACCTTTCTGTAAAACCCATCCTTCTCATAACTACTTCCAAGAAAGACCATTCCACTCTATCATACGCTTTGCTCATATCTAATTTCACTGCCATATAGCCCTCCTTCTTTGATTTGTGATTTTGCATACTATGAAGACTCTCAAAAGCAACCAAAATATTATTAGAGATAAGACGACTTTTTGTAAAGGCGCTTTGGTGTTCCATAATGAGAGAAGGTAAAACTTTCTTCAACCTATTTGCCAAGACTTTAGAAAAAATACTATACAAGACATTACAAAGGCTTATTGGTCTAAATTCAGAAACGGACTAAGGGTTTTTTACTTTAGGAATTAGGGAGATGAAGGTGTGGTTCAAATGACATGGAAAGGTGTCTGAATTAAGAAATTGTAGGATAGAAGTTGTTACCTCATCTCCAACCAGCGGCCAAAAGTGTTGGAAAAATATTGGAGGCACTCCATCCGGACCAGGTGCCTTGAGAGGGGCCATTTGTTTCACTGCTTCATGTACTTCCCAAGCCTCAAAAGGCTGTTAATAGTCTATTATTCATTTATGCAGTAACTCGAGTATTAATGGTCAGCAAAATTTCTTCAGGGAACGTGGGATTGGTTGATGTGAATAATTCTTTATAGTATTGAATAAAAATCTGCCACTTCTTCATCATTTGCACTCCACTGTCCATTCAGATTTCTAATCTTTTGGATGATATTCTTTTAGTACCTGGTGGTTGTTTTGCTATGATAAAACCGTGTGTTACGGTCTCCTTGTACAGCCCATTAAATTTTTGAACGTTGAAGCCGCATCCGGTTTTCTCTATCTAGAAGTATTTCAATTTCATCCTTCAATTCCCTCACCCGAGTGTTCCGCCTAGAAATAATTGCACCTCTTTCGGCTTCAGCTAATTGTCTTCTCTTTTTTTCCAGCTCTCTTCTTACATTACCAAACTTCTCCCGACTCCATTTTGTAAGTTCATCACCACACTTTTCAAGTTTTCCAAGGATTCGGCTTTCAATGAAGTCGGAATCACCAAACAACCACACTACTTCTACTGTATCAGAGCAGCCTTTGTTGGAAAGCCACATCTCCTTGAATTTGAAAATTTTCTTCTTTCGAACCTCCAAACCTGCGGGATTGATCAAGAGTGGTCAATGATCAGAGGAATCCAAATGGAGGTGATAAACTCTTGCCCCTACAAATCGAATAAGCCAATCGTAGTTGGCTAATCCTCGATCAAGTCTTTCCCATACCGAATGTCCCGCTGTGTAATGCTTGCTCCATGTAAATTGAGGACCTACAAAGCCAAGATCCAAAAAAACCACGTTCGTCGACAACATCTCGAAAAAGTTGCATTTGGGATTGTGCTCTCATATTTCCCCCTGCTTTTCATTGCTCCTCAAAATCTCATTAAAATCTCCTGCACAAAGCCAAGGAAGATTATAACGAGAATTTAACTGTCTTAGCTTCGACCATGATTCATGTCTCAAATGTGTTGCCGGTTCCCCATAAAAGCTTGTAAATCTCCATGCATCCTCCTTACCCTGGTTAATAATTGAGTCAAAACTTGTTTCTTGCTGCAAGGTAAATCAGAATGACCCTCAATATTTGAAAAACTTCGTTTGCATGGACCTGCACACTCTACCTGAGGTGCTTGCTGCGTTACTTTGCCTCTGTCCAGCCTAATCCACGTGCCTGTTTTTTTGTTTACCTTATCACTTTCATGCCCCTCACGTGCCATAGGGTTAGGAGTGAAAACATTAGTACTAGGGTTTATTTGTGCCGCCTCCTTAACTTGATTACTACTTGTGGATTTACTCTGGTCATTAATTGGATTAATTACAATTTGTGCCGTTGGGAGTAATGAGCAATTACCACTAGAAATTTTGAGAACATTGATCCCTATAATTTCTGCATTCAAGTTTCTCGAATTTTGGGGAGAATTAATAGTGGCTTTAGATTTATTTCCCATGAAACCGCCTTCTGAATAATTGGGAGCATTAATTCTATCGATTTTTTCCCTTAATTGAGCATTTAATACTCTATCAGGTCAGTCCACGTTGTGCACCACCGGGAGCTCCTCCCTAGTTCTTGAATCACTATTGATTTCTCCGCCTCCCTAGTTCTTGTTGCCCCATTTAAATGAGTCTCATTAGAAAATTCTTAGGTACTCCCGAAGTACGGAGAAATAGCGCTCTCCTTCTCACATTCATGTTGAACCCCACTATGAATTTAATGAGTAAACTCTACCGTGAATGTGAGAAGAATGAGCATCATTTTTTATATTCCGAAAGTACCTAAGAATTACTTGAGTCTCACCTACACTCTTGCAACCACGTGAAATACATATCTCTCTCTCTCTCTCTCTCTCTCTCTCTCTCTCTCTCTTGTTTCTTCTATGCTATCTACACAGCCACGTGAAACAACATATCCAAGTTTGTTCCTTGACATGTTTTTTATTTCTCATTTTTTGTTTCTAGCCAGTAATATATCATATATAACGTAATATATAATATAATATAATATATATTATATATAATAATAGAGGAAAATGATATATTGAGTACGAAAAATAATAATTAATATATTTATGTTTTTTATTAATTATAATTAATAAAAATAATTAATATTTTCTTCTTACAAAGATATTATATATTTTAGTTATTATGCACTAAGGGTATAATATTAAATTTATATAAACTATATTTTTTTTTCCTCTTATTTTTCTTCTCAACCAAACCAAAAATAAATAAATAAATTCATTCCTCCACTTTATCATCCTTTCAACCAAACACTCATTAAGGAAAAACTAAAAAGTTACTTGGTTAAGAGAAAAAAAAGTGGTGTTTTTAGTGTTCATTTTTAGTTTTTTATGGGACCCACCATAAAAAATTGGTTTGATTTTTTTTTTTTTTGTACTTAGTTTTTATTTTCATTATTCCCAAAACCGGATTTGAATATAAAACTTTTTAATATTTTCATTTTTGTAAAAATGAATACATGTAAGTGAAGAAAAAATGTTTTTTTTTAAGTAAAAAAAGTAGGGAACATGTGCCAAATGATAAATGAATGTAAAAATGGATCCTTATCATATATTTAGATTTAGAAAATGAATACACAAAAATTAAAATTAAAATTAAAATTGGATACACCATTTTTAGAACCAAACAGCACTTAACTAAATGGATCCTTTGGGTGTATTTTAGGGAGGATTAAAAAAAAGAAAAAAAAAAGAGAAAATAGTTTTTATAGTTGTTTGGTAGAGAGACAAGATAATGGAAAATTTGGTGAAATTCAAAGTATTTTGATGGGCAGTTCTTTGGACAGAAGTGCCCGTCCTACGCGTTCATAATTTTTCTTTTTTGTTTTTGTCCTTTTCTAATCATCTGTGCTGATCAATATCATTTCCTTATTCTCAAAAAAATATCATTTCCTTGTTTTCATTTTTTGTTTTTTCTTAGGCTGGTTCTTTCTTCGTCCGTTCGTCTTCATTTTCGTTTTCGTTTTTTATTTTTTATTTTTTATTTTTGCTTATTCTTTCAGTTTTTTTTTCTTTTCTTTTGTGCTTATTCTTTCTTTTCTCAGCAATTTTGGGCTTTTTTAATAGAAAAATAGTTTTGAGTTTTTGAATTTTTTTTTTCTAAATAAAGTACCACTTATATATAAAATTTTAATATATATATATATATATATATATATATATAATGTGTTATTTTTTAGTTTTATATAATAAGGATATGATAATAAATTTATACAAATAAAATTTTCTATCCTCCTAATTAAACAAATAAGTTTTTCACATTTTTAGTCTCTCAACCAAACACTAAAGAGAAAAAATTAAATCGATTTTATCATTATACTTTTCTATTTCTTCTCTATTTTCTATCCTTTAACTTTTTTATTACTCTAATCAAACCGACCTTTAACCAATCCTTTATACAATCTGAATTAATATCAATTTGTGATTATAGATTTGTAATTGTAATTAACTCTCTAACATTTTCAGATAATTTTTGAAATTCTGAAATGACACAAACTCTTAGGGCTCATTTGGTACATGTTTTTAAACATATATTTTCAGTTTTTAAACAACATTACACGTATTTTTACATATTTTTTTATCTACACATATTTCAAAAAAATACAAACAACATTACTAGAATAACTTCAATCTCTTAACCTCACTAATCACGTGCTAATAAAAAGTTACACAACAAAAAATAAAAAATAAAAAAAGTTACACACTTGATTTTAGAGCTAAATCTGCGACACCGTTTCGTGATACGCTTGGGCAGAGACTTTTTTTTTTTTTTTTTTTTTTCCTATGGTGACTGGCACACCAAGCTGTAGTGTGCTAGTAGCTTGGCGTACATGTCTGTCATGGGCCAGGGTTTCACGTGGCCTTTGGAAAAGTGAGCGACCAAAAGAAAGTGGAGCATTTGGATTTTACGAACCGATCGGAATGGGATGTTAATGGCGGGGATTAGAATTATCGTTAGGATTGAAGATTAATTGAAGAATGAGAAAATGCACGATCTTGTAGGTGTTTATAGGTGTTTATAGGTGTGCACGATCTTGTAGTTACGAATTTGGCACAGCAGAGACTTGCAATCATCCGCAATGAACATCAGATGCGGGTTGACTCTAAAGTCATTAGCACGTGATTCACCTCTATTTGCTACCAAAAAATAATAATAATAATCACAATACAAACCATTTTTGTCGCTTATGATCAGTATCTATCACCCTATGTCTTTCCCTTGCGTAGCTAAAAAAGAAAGACATCTAGAAAGATGACTATTTGTATTTAAATCGGGACACCATTTTCTTATATGTCGAAGTATTGCTTTCACCTTTTGGAGACAAAAGCATATCCGCGTATGACACTAAAATACTTGCACAATAAAACTGCAAACTAGAACAGCTAAAGAAATCAGAGAGATCCAATTCAGCCATGGCGTCACAGTCACAAATTCACCAGCTTCACTTCCTTCTTGTCCCTTTAATGTCCCAAAGCCATCTCATCCCTTTCACTGAAATGGCCAAACTACTTGCACACCATGGCGTAAAAGTTACCATTATCTTCACACCCCTCAATGCAGCTCGGTTCAACACAGTCCTTGAAGAAGCAAAAGCCGCAAACCTCAACATTGAATTCGTTTCACTTCGTTTTCCTGGCCCAGAAGCCGGATTGCCTGAAGGATGCGAAAACATGGACACCCTCCCTTCTCTCAACTTATCACTAAAATTTTATGAAGCAACTAGCATGCTACAAAAGCCACTAGAAAAGTGGCTGGAAGAGTCAAAATCTTTGCCTAACTGCATTATTGCTGATGTAGGTGTTCCTTGGACCACAGAGATTGGCCTCAAGTTCAAGATTCCAAGGCTTGTCTTCTATACAACATCTTGCTTCTGTCAAGTATGTAATCACAACATATCTCAATCTAAGGTGCTCGAGGGAGTCACATCTGACTCACAGACATTTTTGGTGCCCAACATGCCAGATAGGATTGAATTCACTAAGGGCCAGATACCTGAAGGAACGAGAAAAAGTTCGGATGATACCAACACTCTTATGAACCAATTTAGAGTGGCTAAGCTATCGGCAGAAGGATTGGTGGTTAACACATTGGAAGAGTTAGAGCCAAGATACGTGGAAGAATACCGGAAAGTGATCAAGAATATTTGGTGCATAGGGCCTCTATCTTTATGTAACAAAGCGATGTCTGATAAGTTTGCAAGAGGAAACAAGACCTTCATTGATGAGAGCAATTGCTTGAGTTGGCTAGATTCAATGAAGCCCAGCTCTGTCATTTATGTTTGCTTTGGAAGTCTTTGTGAACTGTCAGCTTCACAATTAGTGGAGCTTGCTTTGGGCTTAGAATCATCCAACTATCCATTCATTTGGGTTATTAAAAAGGGAAATTATTCAGAGGAATTAGAAAAATGGTTAGTTGAAGAAAAATTTGAAGAGAAGACTAAAGGGAGAGGTCTTATAATTCGAGGATGGGCACCACAAGTTCAAATACTATCCCATTTAGCAACTGGAGGGTTCTTAACGCATTGTGGTTGGAATTCTACGCTAGAAGGAGTAAGTGCAGGCGTGCCTATGATAACATGGCCTATATTTGCTGAGCAGTTCTATAATGAGAAGTTACTTGTCCAAGTGTTGAGGATTGGTGTGAGTGTAGGAGCTAAGGCTTCTGTGGACTTTGGTGAAGAGAAGGATAAGTTGTTGGTGAGGAGTGAGGATGTGAAGAAGGCAATAGAGCAATTGACGGATAAAGGAGAAGAAGCAGAAGAGAGAAGAAAGAGAGCTAGAAAGCTTGGAGAAATAGCTAAGAAATCAGTTGAAGAAGGGGGATCTTCTTACTTGAATGTGAAGAAGTTGATCCAATATATATCAGAGAACAAGTCAATCATCAGGTGATGTAGAACAAAGTTTTCTACAGTTATTTTTATAAGCTAGAGAATAATAGTCAGGCGGATGAACCCTTGAGTCAATAATTTTTGTCCCTTAAATGCGGATGAATGCTTAACTTTAATTTGTTCTTTTCTTTAAGCATATTTTATTTGGCTAAGTTGATCTTCTTGCGTAGGAATTTAATGGTATTGTTGTAATGCTCTTCTAAATTCTAATATAATTTCTTAAATGTACGGTGAATTCCACTTCTTTCATCGAGTCTTCAAGTTTTCTATTAAGCTAGAACGAAGTAAATAAAAAGCTGAGTTCTTAATGTTTGGTTGAGTTAATTTTGGGGAGGATGGACAAAAATAAGTGGAAAATAAAAGAGAAAATGAGTAACAGAGAGTGTTTGGTTGAAAGGGAGACGGGTAGAGAAACATGATAGGGCCAGCCGGATGTTTTCTTTTCGAATCTATCAAAACTCAATCTTCTCCAAAATGTGGATAAAATATAAGTGAAAGTGGGGCTCAAAATTTTGGACTGAAATGCCTATACCTGCCAACGTGACAATGTTCCTTTCTTCTTTTTTCCTCCTAGTTGTTTCTTGCCCTTGCCAACGTTGACAACCTTTTAAGCCTTATCCATTTATTTCTTTCTTGTTAGAAGTATTGGTTAAATGATTAAATTTACCATATCCCAATAGCTTAAGTTTTTGGGACAATCGGTAATTTAACATGGTATCAAAGTATGAAATCCTTAATTTGATCCTTGTTTCCTCCACTCTACCTCCCATTTAAATTCCCACGTGTTGGGCCTCATCTATTAAAATGTAATTTCGGCTCACACGTGAGGGGGAGTGTTAGAAGTATTGGTTAAATGATTAAATTTACCATATCCCAATAGCTTAAACTTTTGGGACAATCGGTAATTTAACATTTCTTTTCATCAGTTTTGGTTTTTTAGGCCTAATACGTTTCACTCTTCCTCTTTTTTTCCATTAGTTTTGGTTTTTTTTTTTTTTTTTTTGGTTTTTAAGAAACAACTTTGAGTTCTTAATTTTCTTAGGTTTTTTTTTAAATGAATTCCACATTCATATATTTTTTTAATAAAAATATTTTTTTAAAAAGTTATTTTTTCTTTTTGGTTTTATATAATAGGGACATGATCGTAAATTAATAAAAACTACATTTTTTATCCTCTTTCTTTTTTTTTTCAACCAAACAAAAAAGTTTTCTATCCCTCCACTTTTCCACCCCTCCAATCAAACACAAATAAAAGAAACTAAAATTTTTTATATACTCTCCTTTTCTATAACCTTCCTATTTTCTATTCTCTTACTTTTCATCTCTCCAGCCAAATGGTAAAGTGTGCTTTTCTTAATTTCTTCAAACTGCATGTGCTTTCAATTATTTATATTCTCTTATTTGTTAATTTCATACTGCTTATGCTTAACTTTATTTTCCCTTTCTATTAAAAAAAATTATATTTTCTGTTGTCCATGGAAATATATAAATATATATATATATATATATATATATTTTTTTTTTTTTTTCTTTTGGGGTGGGTAGTTAGAAAAAATAAACTATGGTAATGAACTATCAACACACACTCAAAAAATTAAAAAAAATAAAAGTCACACAAGCTAATGAATTTAATTATTTAACCATTATTGTGATAAAAATGAAAGAATACTATGGATCTAACAAACTTATAACAATTTTGTAACTCATAACAAACTAAGTTGTAATCATTCTGCTCCACAATTTATGAATAACTAGTTTTATAACAAACTTATAACAAACTAAGTTGTAATCATTCTGCTCCACAATTTATGTTTTATTTTTACAATTGTCACACATAGACTATATATATGGCAAGATCTAATAATTCAAATTTTATAAAAATCTTAATAGATAAAAAATTCAACATTAAAATAAGAAAATGTTGATGTATATGTTATTAAAATTATAATTTGATAACTTTATTATGAAATATAATAATACACCTTAAAAATTAAGAATTATATTGTAAAAAAAGTATTGAAGGTAAATTAAGTTAAAATGTTTGTGCAATTATAATACGATATATATTTTTAAGAGTTTTGTAACTCAACTAACATCTCGCAGTATTTATAAAGAAATTGTCTATGGGTTTAAATCTCCATCTCTCTCTAATGTAGGAGACAGTACACAATTATCTAACTATGTTGGGAATGAGTGAAGAACTAATTTACAAACATATGGCCTTGGGAAAAGTGAGGGACCAAAATAAAGTGAAGCATTTGGATTTTACTTTTATAGGAGCCATTGGAATGGGATGTTTTAATGGAGGAATCGGACTTATTGTTGGGATTGATTGAAGAATGAGAGTGTGTGGTTGAATGTTAAACAAAAAGAGGAACTTCAACCACCATCTATTGTTAACGTGTGCAAGCGGAACTTCAACTTGAACTCTTGAAGGCTTAATTAGCTACCATTCCTATGTGAATGTTTTGGCCAAGCACGTGATTTATTTCTTGTTCCAACTCTCCGATGTTTAATTAGGTTTTAATTTTGTAAAAAAAAAAAAAAAAAAAAAAAGAAGCTAAGTGTCAAATAATTTTATAGTAGCATGATATTATTGACATCGGTGATGAAGTAACAAATAGATCCTTCTTTATTATAATATTTAGAAAATTATATACGCCCGTAAAATTCAACATTAAATTAAAAAAGACAAAAGTGAATGATTAAAATAATATATTGAGACTAAACTCAAAAATTTAAGTCTTTTAAATTAAGTGACGCCCATATATGTTATATTTACTAACTACTCAATTGAAGGTTTTCTAAGATTTTCTCCCCAACACTACAAAAGTGCACTAAAGAGTAGTGATTTGCAAAACCTTAAAGTGCTTTTAGAACCTTGTCAATGAATTCTGAAAACCCTTCCACAGAGGTGCCTTCACCTGAACAACAATTCATGCTCAACGTAACCCACAAAAAACCCAGAGTCTCATCTTCTCCACCTCGACAAGACCCCAATATAGCAGCTCCCTCATCCATTTCCTTCAAGGACGCTCTGATGCATGACATGGAAGTACTGGAGCCTACTGCCCTTCTTATCCGTGAGAAGCGGCTGGAGTTAACGATGACAGAGGACGGACCTGAGGATCATGAGCAGCATACCATCACGCTGTCAGCACAGGTTAGAGAGAATATATATGCGCCATGGAAAAGTAGTATCATCGTCAAGGTAGTGGGCAAGTCCTTAGTCACACGATTACAATGTATTTGGTGCCCCAAAGGTACGTTCACCGTGATTGATTTAGGACATGAATACTTTTTAATTAAGTTTGCACAAGCTTCTGATTATCTTGCTGTTCTAGAACGTGGTCCATAGTTCGTAGGGGACAACTACTTACCTGTTCGTAAATGGGAACCCGAATTTCAGGCGGCAAAGGCCACGGTGGCCTCCTTGGCTGCATGGATTCGGTTACCCGAACTTCCTATAGAGTTCTTTCACCCCGATAGCTTACAATTGATTGGGAATAGGATAGGAAAGTTTATAAAGATTGACACCATAACGAATACGGTCGCTCAAGGTCGGTTTGCTCGCATCTGTGTCCAGCTTGAAATGGATAAACCTTTATGGAATCATGTCACCATAGGTGGGTTTAAGCAAGTCATTCAGTACGAAAACCTTCCCAACTTGTGTTTTGCTTGTGGTAGGATCGGGCACAAGGTAGAAACGTGCAATTTTCAACAGCCAACGTTGCATGGAGTTCTAAGTCACCAAACCACTCTAGTTCCCTCCAAAACAATTCAATCCAAACGGACAATCCCCTGAACCATAGTGAATTCAATCCGTGGATGTCAGTGACACGTAGAACACCTAGGCAACGTATGGAGATGAGATATAAGCCTACTAGGACACCTGGAATTACCCCACGGCATGCTGAACTGAAACCTTCACAAACCGAGAAGGCTATAATGACTCTGCCTTCTCATGATGTTGAACCGACTGGGATGCTGCCCACACCGATCACTCTAACCAATCAACTTCAACGCCCCTTAATTTAGATACACGAAATCATGTTCACCAACAGAACCGATTCTCGCACTTGGCAGACCTCGCAGATGATGACTTGAGTTCGGCACGTGAAGAGAATACAGCCTTGACACATCCTACCCCTTTGGACTCCACCTCAGATGCTAGTAAGAAGTACGTGGATATGTCTAATTCTCTTGGTGCTACTGTTACATGCACACCCACTCCTATTTCAAACCCGAGTGATCATCCTTTCATGCATTCTACTTCTGTTCACACAGCCACCATTTCAGATAGCCAGCATGCCGAACCTCCATCCCCACCTCCCACATTCCCTCGATTCCGACTCCCCTCCATCTTCACCTACCCACCAATACCATCATCAAACTTCCAACTCCAGCACCCTCAATCCCGACGCACAACCATTTTACCCATCAGCCCTTGTGGATTACCTAACTCCTCACATGTCCCTTATTCTACCTCCTTGCTCACCACAACCCATCCCGATCCTCCAAGTAGCCCTTCATCCCACCACCCCGATACAATGGCAATCACACATCATTCCCACTCGCTTGGACAATGCCTATCCACCTGAACAGGATCGGGAGGAGGTGATGCCTCAAGAACAGGTACTAGGCCGGCCCAAGCGTTTCGGAGGCCTAAGGTGAAATTATCAAATGAGACCTTTATGTTATCACTTAAATAATATTTAACTAGCATTTTATACAATAATTTTTTTAAAATTCATTCTTTTTACTTTTTAATATGATTTTTTTTTTAAATGTTAAAGTTATAACAAATTTTACTACAAACTAATATTGTAATGAATGTGATCAATGACATGAGACTTACAAAAATACTAGAAATATTATAAAATTTACAACATGAGAATTACAAAGATATATCACTAATCACAAATATTCATTCAAAAATGCATTCAATATTTTGTTGAAATTCACCTATCATATTCATTGTCACATCAAATTATAAAAGTTATAGAGACCACCACACACCCTTAGTACAGTGATCACTCTACAAGTATAAGTTCTTGTGGGGTGTGGAGAGCAATGACCGAGATTTAAGTCTCTAGAAGAAAATTTCGCACACATATACACTTAAATTAGGCTAGAGTAGAATTTTTATCTTGTATAAAAATAATTAAATAAATAAAAGTTATGTCATAAAATTTATAGTATTTTTTAACATCTTTCTATCTAAATTATTTTTTATTAATAACACATCTATTTGTAAAACTTCATTATTTAAATTTGTCTTTATCTCTATCTCTAGCATTACTTAATTCTTTAAACTTTCTTAATAGTGAAAAAAAAAATGAAAACTAAAATGTTTTAATATCTCCCAAAAATATTTATTTATAAAAAATAAAAATAAATTTACCCCCAAATTTAGGGTCTTCCCTATAGTAAGGGGCCTAGGTAATGGCCTAATTGGCCTAAGACTAGGGCTGGCCTTGACAGGTAGCTCCTACACCACCACCCCTCTCCAAGAGCATCTCCGAATCAAACTCACCAAGTTCACCCATGACATCGGGCCGCAAGAAGAGCACCCGATCCACCACCAAGGAACACCTTTCATGTACATGACAACATGGTCTTTGGAAACGAAGAGCTTCCATTTCCCAAATTCAACTTCCTGACCAGGGAGAAGATCATGTTTTCGATGGAGACCCAACAAAACAAGTTGGTCATCACTCATCTTTCCGATCAACATCGAATCATGGCCATCAGCGTCACATCGTGCTTAGGGAGGGTGGTATTGCCTCCGCAGTACGAGATTTATTTGGACCCTTTGATTGCGCTGCAGCCATTGCTATTGCCCTCTTCACAAGGGAGGATGTGTCCATCCACCTCTCAGACCTCACCTCCAAGCAGATCCCATCCTCCTCCATCACCCTTCATAAAGATTGCAACTTGGAATGTTAGGGGAGCAAGGAATGCCCGCTTTTGATTAAATGTGCAGGACCTAATAAATGCCTATGGTCCAGACATACTGGTTGTTTTGGAGCCACGTATCAGTGGCAACCATGCGGAACATGTGATAAGTTAGGTAGGCCTTCCTAGGCACTTTCGAGTGGATCCGATAGGCCTTTCTGGTGGGATATGGGTGTTGTGGGACGACCGTAAGTGTAATGTGGATTTCGTTCGTGCTACGGAACAGAGTGTGGCCATGATTATCAGGGTACCCTCTCTTCCTCAATATAAACCCTAGTTATTTTCTGCTATTTATGTTGCTTCTATTCTTCATAAACGCATGCATTCATGGTCACATCTTAAGTCTGTTGCGTCTGAATATAATATGCCTTGGTTAGAGCATCCACAGCAGTGGAGCTAAATAGCTATATTGCTATTTTAGCTCCACTCAAACCCCAAAAACCCACCTGCAGCAGTGGAGGCAAAGCTAAAAAATTTTAGCTTTGCGCTACAGTGCTTATGTATCAATACATGAGCACTGTAGCTGAAAGTTATAAAAAAAATAATTTTTTATTCGGGCATGGATTAAAAAATGATAGATCAGCCCTTCTCCATTTTCCATTTCACGCTACCCTTTCTCTTCAGTCACTCCGGAACCCAAATCTCTCCATTTCACTCTCTCCTCTCTCTTTCTCTTCACAATCACTCTCTGAAGCTCACCGCCGCCGACGCCGCCTTCAACGTCAGCTGAGACCCACACCGACGCCGATCAACTGAGACCCACGCCGACGCCGATCAGTTGAGACCCACGCAAGCTCACCGCCGATCAGACCCACGCCGATTCAGCTCCACGCAAGCTCACCGCCGATCAGACCCACACTGATTCAGCTCCACGCAAGCTCATCGCCGATCAGACCCACGCCGATCAGCTTCACTCTCAATGCTCACCCAACGCCGATTCACCGCCAATCCGCCGATCAGACCTCTGCCTCAATCCACTTCTCTTCCGCCGATCAGACCCACGCCGACATTGTCCTCCTCACCGAAGCCCAGCTCTATGATTGATGATTTTTATTTTGTTTATAATGGGTGATTTTGTTTGGTCTGGGTTGAGGAAAAAGATTGGAGATTTCGGTTGGTTTTTTTTTTTTTTTTTTGCTGCTGTGGACTGGTGGTGGTGGTTGTGACTGTGGCTGATGGTAAAGGTGGTTGTGGTTGGTTGTATGAATGTTTTTTGAGTTGTGGGATATATTATTTTATTGTAGGAGATATATTATTTTATTGTAGGAGAAATATTATTTTATTGTGATGTTTATATTATTTTATTGTGTTGTTTATATTATTTTATTGTGTTGAAAGCTAAAATAGATCCACTACTGCAGCATATGTGTAGATATGTATAGGTAAAATAGATAAAGTAACCTTTGGTGAAGCTAAAAAGCTAATTTTTTAGCTCCACTGCTGTGGATGCTCTTAGTCACGGGTGACTTTAACGAACTATTAGATACTACTGACAAAATAGGACGGCCACTTATACCATCACTTGTACATGCTTTTCAAGAATGTTTAAACCAATGTGGTCTTTTTGACCTTGCAGTTAGTGGACCCAATTGCACTTGGACTAATAAAAATTGGGATTGGCGGTAGCACATTAAGGAAAACGTAGATAGGGCCTTTATAAATGTTGAATGGCAAGTACTTTTTTCCACAAGGTCACTGCCTTACTGCACCTAGGTTTCATTCAGACCATCACCCTATTATTATACCCACAGAGGGGTGGGAGCAGCATTCCCTTATAAAAAAATTTATTTTTCAACCTATGTGGCAGACCCACCCTCTTTTCCAACAAGCAGTTGCCACAAATTGGCTTACACAAGAGTCCTAGATTATGGGATTGGACAACTTCATGTTTAATTTTTATAAAAAAATCACCATCTTCAAGGTTGTCTAGCTGATTGGAATACTACTGTTCTTGGTCAAGTTGCCCAAACCAAAAAACCCATTCGTGCTCGGCTACTAGGACCCAACGAGCATTATGTCGTTGTCCTTCACTTTTTTTTACTACACCTAGAACAGCAATTAATTAATCAATATAATGCTATTTTATACCAAGAATTTCTGCTTTGAGAAATGAAGTCTAGAATGTTGTGGCTGTTCTATGGGGATGCCAATACTCATTTCTTTCATGTCCAAACAAAAATTAAACGCACACGTCAACATATCGTCACCTTAAGAGATGAGTCCAAGGAATGGCTTCAGGGCTCTGATCTGCATAATCATGTCATAAATCACTTTCAAAATCTTTTCCAATCTAGGAGGTCGACTACATTGTTACCTCCCCCATAGACATTATTCTCTTCCCCAGACTTTGACCCTATGACTATGTGTTATACTTTTATCTATTTTCTAGATAAGGAAGAAATTTGTGCCACACTATTTACAATACACCCTTTGAAATCTCCGGGACCGGATGGTTTCCACGCCTACTTTTATCAACATAATTGGCAGATTGTGGGTGAGGACATTACTAAATTTATTCAAACACTGTTCCTCACTAACTGTATCCCGAAGATTTGACCCAGATCAAATTAGTGCTCATTCCAAAGGTCCCTAATCCCGAATTAGTATCTCAATTATGGCCTATCAGTTTGTGTAATACATTGTACAAACTTCTAACAAAACTTTTAGTTAATAGGCTTAAACTGTTCCTTCCAGTCATGATTCACCCGGCCCAATCTGGATTTGTCCAAGGTAGAAGAGCAACGGATAATTACATCCTTGCGCAAGAACGTCTGCATTTTATTCGCCACTAGCGGGGGAAAACTAATCTCTTGGCTGCCAAAATTGACTTGGACAAAGCGTACGATAAATTGGAATGGCCCTTTAACAAATATACATTGATGTTCTATCATTTCCCCACTCCAATTATAGATTTAATCATGGCATGTATCTCGTCCTCATCAATTTCTATTCTATGGAATGCAGTGGCGAGCACACTTTTCCGTCCATCTCGTGGTATTAGGTAGGGAGATCCATTATCTCCATATCTTTTTATTCTCTAAATCATTTGTCATTGTCTTTAGAACAGGCGATCCAAACCAAAAAACTGTCCCTTATACGAGTTGGTCATCGCCTTATTGGATTTGATCATATCCTGTTTACAAATGATATTTTCCTCTTTGCCAAGGCAAATATTGAGGATTGCACGACCCTCTTTAATCTTTTTTCACAATTTAGTAAGGCTTGTAGTGTATCTAAATCTACACTATTCTTCTCACTAAATACTCTGTCGAAAACCCAACATAGCATTGCTTCCCTAAAAAACATGCCTATTGTCCAAGATCTTGGTAAATATTTAGGCATGCCTCTTCTTACTAAAAAAAAGTCGTCCTCAGCCTTCCAACCCTTATTGGAAAAAATACACACCCACATACACGCCTGGCAATCGAAGCTTCTCTCCCAGGCGGGTAAGCTAACATTGATTTAATCCGTCCTTTCCCCTCTTACTTATTATCAAATGCAAACAATTGTCCTTCCTAGGAACATTATGTGCAATATAGACAAGTCCATTGGAGATTTCTTATGAGGTGACACACAGACACAACAGCATGTGCATCTTATTAAATGAGACATGCTCACCAAGCCTAAGTCCTGTGGTGGGCTGGGTATTAAAGAGTCCAAAACTACTAATGATGTCTTTCTTATGAATCAGGCATGGCGTATATGGTGGAACCCGCATTCCCTATTAGCCAAATTCCTATCCCAAAAGTATTATAAAAAAATTGACTTCTTACAGACTGCTTCAAATACTGGGTTTCACTCATGGAAGGCCCTGTTATGGGGGAGGAATCTCTTGTAGGGTGGTTTACGGTGGATTATTCATAATGATTGTAAAAGAAATTTTTGGACGGATCACTGGCTGCCACCAGGACTAATCCGTGGCCTTATTCATGGCCCCCTACTTCCTCACGAGGATGAGATTGAAGTGGCTAAATTGATTACTACCACTCATCAATGGGACCTTACACCTCTTAGTATGATTTTTCCATAAATAATAACCCAATTTATCTATGCTCAGCCATGGCCCATCCTTGGCTTTCCTGATAATCTAACGGTTGGGATCATCACGTAGGTGTTTGCTCAGTAAGATTCGCTTATCACTATCTTTTATCAAAATCCAAAGAGGTTATAAGGCAGACATCGATAACATGGTCTTGGATTTGGACGCTCAAAATACCACCTAAAATTTAACTGTTTTTGTGAAAATGTGCGCATCATCGTATTCCCACCAAATCAATCATTTTTCCTTACACTGGCCTAAGCGACCAAGTGTGTTCCCATTGCAATGAGCTTGAAACACTTGTTCATGTTCTGCGTGATTGCCAATTTTCACGAAATATTTGGTCTTCCTTCCTAGTACATTTACTTACTTCAGATTTTTTTAGACTTGAATTACATGATTGGTGCAAAAGTAATTCCAGACTACACTCTCCTTTAGGCTATGTCCCATGGAACATTATTTTTGCTTTTACCTTATGGGCAATTTGGTTAGGTCGAAATTCTTTAATCTTTTCAGGACATTCATTCCTTTTCATATTTAAAAACAAAACACTATTTCTCATGCCACGAAATTTTTCTTTCTTAGCACCATTCATTCGGGGCATTTAGCTCTGTTGTCCATCAAATATATTAGGTGGAGTCCAAATTCTTCCCCTTACATCACTATTAGTACAGACGATAGCTCACTTGGCAACCCTGGTAAATCTGGTGCGGGGGGCGTGGCACACTCAGCCAATAGAGAATGGTTGTGGGGCTTCTCATTACATCTGGGAGTCACCAACAATACTATGGCTAAACTATGGGGTATTAGGGAGGCGTTGGCTTAAGCTTGGGCTGAGGGCCATCAACGAGTTTTTCTACAAATTGATTCTCTTCTTACGTACGACTAGTTGAATACTAATGCTAATTATCCTATGGAGTTTTCTAACTTGGTTTTGGATTGCAGGTGGCTCCTTAGTAGGGACTGGGAGGCGCGCGTTGAGCATATATGAAAAGAGGCAAATAGCTGTGCAAATATACTAGCTAAGAGGGGTGCTTACCAAACAGAAAGGGAAGTGTTGTATGATACTTGCCTCACTTTTTTGTGGCGGTGTTTATATTGGGACTCCATGGGTTTTGTTTCACCCTGGGGTCGTCGCGGATAATACGGGTCCAGTGATGTTTTGTTTAGATTCAGCTATTCCTCTCTTCGGTCTGGTAGGGTCGGATTGTGTTTAGTTTGCTTTAGTCAGTTTGGGTTGATATGTTTGTTGTACTGTAGTCCCATTTATGCAAAAAAGAAAAAAGAAAAAAAGAATAGTGATTCAATTCTATTTGTTATCACAAAAAAAAAAAAAAAATCACAATACAAACCATTTTTGTCGCTTATGATCAGTATCTCCCTGTGTCATTCCCTAGCATATCTAAAGAAGAACACATCTAGCCAATGACTTTATTGGTCTAATGGCACCTCCTTGGGTATTTGTACCTAGGGTTGAGCAAGAACACATCTATGGTCAACCCCTCCAATGCTGTGTCAAAGCTTTCGAAAAGAAAAGCCAATAATTTATATCATTTGATCTTCTAAACAGCGATAACAGATTCACGTCATTATAAGAGTTTTTGATCAATTAGAATTAACGTGTGGATAATTCTTAAGCGAAAATTTAAAAATTTGCACGATATCTTCTGTATAGTAGGAACAGATCCATATCATTATGAAAGTTTTTGATCTATCAGAATTAGCGTGTGGATAAGTCCTAAAATTTGTATAATAGTGTTATTTATTGTTTGGGGATCACAATTCAACTATCTATAACTGCTCTATAAATAAGGCCACTAGATGCAAAGTTGAATGCCATAAAGACTTCGGTATGTTTTTATCATCACCAATTGATTTTGAGATAAAGTGGCACAACTCATACTTCGAATTTATAAATAATTAAAAAAATTACGAAACAATTAGACAAACAACTATTGAATATATACAAAATTATATAATCAAATAATCACTTACTTTTAATTTTTTTTTTTAAAGAATAACTTACACTTTATCATCCAAAAAAAAATCCCCACATACGCAATATATTATCTTATGCACAATATACTTTTTAAAAAATTAATTTCAATGATTGTTATTATATTTATATATTATTAATATACTAATTTAATGGTAAATAACAAGTTGAAGAAAAGTAGCGCCTAATAGTGTTATCTACTATTAGGGGTTCATAATTTAACTCTCTACAATTGCTCTAAAAATAGAGTCATGAGGCGTGATGTTGAATGCCATACAATTCCAATGTTTTTTCTCATCACCAATTGGTTTTAAGTTAGAGTGTCACAATTTACACTTTGAATTTATATAAAATAAATGGTTTGCTTCTAAAAATTCAAGATTAAATGTTTAGATTCCAGATTGAGAGATGCGGAGATAGAGATTAGAGAGAGACAGTCCATAAGGCGCGTAGGAGTAGAGATTGAGGAAGAGAAAACTAAGTGCCATTAACACATTACCATCAGATCGTTGGAACTACGATCGATAAAGGTTTTCTTTTCTTTCTTTCTTAGATCTGGGTATGAGATTGGTTGGATTGAATTTATTTAGGTATTTGGATTACGCTAGGTTTTGATTTTTTTTTTTTTTTTTTTTTTGGGGGGGGGGGGGTTTCATTGTAAAGAAATGAGATTTTTTTTTTTTTTTTGTTAGATTACAGAAATCACTCAAAAATATTGGTTTTAGTTTGGGTACTTCTGTATCTAATCTTAACCAAATCGTTGGGATTAAATAAGTATAGGATTGAATGTTGCATTGATATTTATTTTAGGTTTTTTTGCCATATATCCATAATCAGTAAAGTTTTTGTTTTTTTCCTTTTCTTTTTCTTTTTCAAATCTAGGGATTGAATATGATTTAGGTTTGAATTTTTTGGTTGGATTGCTTTAGATTTAGTTATTTGAGTTAAAAACTTAAAATGCAATCGAAACTCGAAAGTTTTGAGATACAGAGATATGAGAGACAGAGTTCATAGGGCGCCAAGAGATAAATATGTTAGGCTGGCCATAACCATCAGTTTTTCCTCTACCATCCATTCCCTCGCCAGACTTAGACCACCAGAACCCCAATCGCAAAGAGAAACAGTTCATAAGGGGCACATCGGAATGAGAGAGACTCAAAAGTTCTAAGGAAAAAAAATCAGTTCTAATTCTTATTTTTCAGATTTGCATATTCCTTTTTTTTTTTTTTGTTAATGCTATTGTTCTCTTCTTTCTTTCCTCTTATTCTCTTAATTCTATTTGGTTTTTCTGTTCTTTTTTCTTACTTTTTTTTCTTGGTCTGCAACCATTCTATGGCAGTTTCTGTTGAAAGGTAGAACCGCAGTTGCTGTTAAAAACTATTTCAGTATCAAACAGGAAAAATTGGGGCCTTTAGAATAATGACTTAGAGATTTGAGATTTTAAAGTAGAGAAAGAAAAATCAGAGTCTTCACACACTGTCAGATTGCCGAAATAGTTACCAGTAAAATTCTGTTTTTAATTTTTAAAGTCTTTGAAATACTTTGGTTTGATAGGAGCACATTGCATTAGAAGAAATTTTTGAAGAACAAAGTGGATTTTTAACAGAAAATGCTGGAGCCCAACTGAAGATTTTCGGCAAAAACAAGTTTGAAGAGAAGCCAAGGAAGCACCACAGTTTTGAAAATTTATAATTTGCATTTTTTTATAGAATAATTTTCATAAGTTCATGATTTGTTTTTGAAGCAATTTGAAGATTTAATTGTGCTAAGTAGCTTGGCTCTCGATTAAAATTTATCTTTATACTATTACAAGTGACAACGGGTGCTAATTAAAAAGTAAGAGTTGGCAAAAACAAGTTTGAAAAGAAGCCCGGAAGCACCACAGTTTTGAAATTTTCTAATTTGCATTTTTTTATAGAATAATTTTCATAAGTTCATGATTTGTTTTTGAAGCAATTTGAAGATTTAATTGCATTAACTAGCTTGGCTCTTGATTAAAATTTATATTTATACTATTATAAGCAACAACATGTACTAATTAAAAAGCAAGTGTTGGGTGTTTTGCTATTTGATGAATTGCCTTGAATGTGTTTGATTATGGTTGTCAATCGGCCTTAAATGCATTAAAAATTATTTAAAACATCGTCTTATATTTTTATAGATTACAGAAATTACTAAAAAAGGTTCACCCTAAAGTGATCAGAATAGAAATCTTAAAGATATCTTTTGGATCAAATAAGCTTTCTTTCAAAATTTTATTTTAGTTTTTCTTTTTGGTTATGTTATACATCTTTAATTATTGGTTTTTTGTTTCTGTAATGGACTTTGTGTCGATACAAAGTGTTGTATTCTCTTAATTAATTTGGAATGTGTTGCGGTTTTCTTAATTAATTTGGATCGTGTTGTGGTTTTCTTAAAATTGTATATTTCTCACAAAAGCCACTGTTTTCAGTGATATCCAGTTTCCATGAAGAAGAAGGAGATAGAAGTGGTGAAAGTAGAGTTAGTGTTGCCAACCCACCTTTGTTTCAAGCAAATCCAAAGGCAGGCACTAGAAACATCTGAAGCAAATCTTTCAAGCCGAGAATTAGAAGGATTTCCCTCCTTAAGAACCACCTGTAAGTTCTTGGAATGAAAGAAAATGTGGGGAATCTTTTCTTTCATTGGCTTTCCTTCATTTTCAGAAAAGCATATATATTAATTATTAGAAGGAAATGATGAGAATGCACTATGCTAAACTTTTTATTACTCATGGTAGAAAGTGGTACTTGCTAAACGAACCAACTATGGCTTTATATATTATATTAAGCTATCGTTTAACCCGCGCAATGCGCGGGATCATTTTATGAGTTAGAAAAAAAATCAACTTAATATATTATACTTAATGTGATGGTAAATATGGAAGGGGGTGGATGGCTAGTTGTTCTAATAATGATGCTAATAATGTGCAAGTGGTTCTTCTAAAAGACAGACATAACCTGACATCAACACATGATCTGAAAAAAACGTTAATTGAGATCTCATAAGTTATAACTAATTGGTTAAGGTTTTTTTTAAAGGTTGTGGGTTTGAGAGAATATAGATTTTTTTTTATATATATAGGAAGAGAATATAGTTATTGAACACAAAGATTTGCATGATCAATAAAGATTTTCCTCTTCATCTTGTATTAAAAGTTGTCCTAACATTTATTTGAAACTTAATCTCTTCCCTTGGTATCTCTATCACATAGGATTAAAAATTAGAACTGGTCTAATATTTTTCAACAGCTTCACTCTCAGTCATCACAACCCAAACTTTGGTGGTATTTATAGAGGAGCCTGACAAATTACATTGAAATAAAACAGACATGCATTTTCACAATTACTTGGAGCCAAACAAATTAACCTTTAATGCAAATTAATCGCAATCATTTAAGGCCCTAGTGCCAAAATAAGCACTTGGCCCCAGTAAAGTAGGCACCAATATTCGAGATGCTCATGAGGCCTTGTTACTCTTTAAGAATATATTCGCCTTAATTATTTTCTTTGTTTTACTCTTAAAATATATAGGCCTTTATGAATTTTCTTTATTTTAGAAAGCCAGAATTATTAGTAGGAAATATGAAAAATGGTAAAAATTTCCTGGGTTGAGTTTTAATTCATTAAAAATATCATTATTTCAGTGAAGCACCGTTCTAAATCCTGTCCCCTCAACCAAGGTGCTCAATTAGTCACAAAAAGTGAGTGCCTTGTTAGAGTTGCCTCACCTCAAGGGTCTTAAAGGAGCATTTTAATGCATTCTCACTCGAGCGTCAAAGCAAGTGCCAGCCTCACCTGTGATTCCTAGACTTTTTTCCTTGTTTACGTAGTAACCTTTTTGAACACTAGAATAGATTCATAGGCAAATCTTGGAGCTCAGAGCTTAGGCTTCAACATGGTCAGAAAATAAAATTTAAACCAATTCCAGGTTTTAATTGTATTTGATGAGCATAGTGATCTATGAACTTCTCTGCTTGTCCTGTAAATTCAAGGCACCCTACCAATTTCTGAGCAATATATTTTTGCAACAAAGAAATTGAGAACTTGAAGTACAGAGATGTCTGTGTGTCTGCTAAAAATAATCACTACATTCCTAAATGGTCCCTTTAGAAGTAGTAACCCGTTACTATTGAGAAGGGAAAATAATCAAAATCAAAACCTGTCTGCAATGTACCATCTATAATTAATTGCAGCAGCAAAACAATTAATTTATTGTCCTTGCTATTGACTAAAGATTAACAATCAAGCAACTTGGTCTAAACATATGCGACAGTTTCTCTAATCCTAGACTCTCTGATGCAACAAATATTTTCCACTAATCTCTCTCCGCAGGCTGACATGTAAAAGCTCCAAAAGAGTCAAATAAATGAGTGTTGAGACTACCAACCAAATTTGCCACTCCTAAGAAAATTAGAAAGTAAAATAAATACTTAAATAAATGCGTCACATTTTTAATTTTTTATGCCATGCTAAACTCATATTCACCAACACCACCACTGCAATTTTTTTGCATAGGTGCAGCATAAAATCTTGTACCTTGAAAAATTACAAAATCCAGTGCTAAAATCTCCATATCATATCATGTCCCTTTTTTTTTTTTTTGCATTCTATTAGAAGTAGAGAGAGACTCAACATATCTTGTCATAAGCAGAAGAATTGCACAATAAAAAAATACGAATAATTTTTACCTTTAACCTTACAAATAATAATAAAAAATTTGATTAATCAAATGTATTATACTATCTACAAAGGAAAAAAAAAAAAAGATGACTCATTTCCCATCTCTTGTAAATTCCAAATGCTTATTAAGCCTGCATGGTTTCAATATAGAAACCCAAATTCAAAGGTTCTACACATTCATTTTGTCACATTTTTAACCCATGGTACTAACAAAAACATAAACTACCACCTGCCATTTGTCAATATTTATCTATAAGTTGATTTGGCTGAAAATACAAAACCATAATATTAGTTAGAATGCCACAAAGATGTAATATTAACCCAACAAAGATGTAATGGTTTATAGGGTATTAGCACTATGATTTAAGTCATTGGTGTTTCAAATACAATCTAAAAGTAAGAACATAAAGTAAACTTAGAACAAACAATTATCAATAGAAATCTACCAAGAAAGCCACTATATATGTATTTCTCTTTTAGTGAGTAACTAAAATATAATATAGGTTCTGCTAATGATAAAATTCCTTGTAATCCTTAAAATATCATTTGCTTGAGTAATATCAGGACACATAAAATACTTCCAGGACTTATAAATGTGATTTAAACTCAGGATGAAACAAATCTAACTCAAACATGTAAATCAAAACTAATACAACTAAAATAACCAAAGAAAAGTCGTATCTCATCCCCAAATTCAAGAAAAAAAAAATGTCATATTCAAAAATTTACTACTCTAATTTTAATTGAGAAGATGAAATTCTTCCAAGCAGAAGTATATTTTCTCTATTTCTTGTCTTCTTTGATTCTTAAATTTATGATATATTTTCAAATCTTTTCCTTTCACTTGTGACTCATTTAACTTGAAATTTCATGGAATCAGATAACTAAATATACAGATAAACTGCTGATTTACAACCTCTTTCTAAGAATAACTCCATTGCCTAACCTTTTCATTAATCTTCTTAGTCAAAGTTAATATAAAGAACATTAAAAATAATAAAAAATATTATTTCTATATAGTATTTTTATAGAATTCAAAACACGGTTTATATTATATAGTTATTGATGCTCAAGAAGCTTACATGATAGTAACGATTACATTATCCTCGTTAGCTTGAATATGAATATCAAGATCAAAACTCTGGTAAATAATTCCTTCATATGCAGTAACACAGAGTTTAACAAAATCTTCACTCTAAACTTCAGATTTGGCTAATAAAATCAATCTGTAAAGAAAAAAGCTTGCTAAAACATGCAAATCAGAGCCAATTCAAACACAAATACACTAAATGGACAAAATCTAATACAAAGTATGAGATTAGTAGAAGGCAAATCAAACCATTCTAATCTATCAGTTTGTTCCAGCAACTCTTCTTGGAAATTACCCAAGTGTTGTAATCAAGGAAGTCAATACCGTACCGGAGGCTGTACCGGTTTGGCCACCGGTACGATATATTTCGAATACCGGTCAATACCGGTGTACCGTTTCGGATTTACCGCTATTTTATATATATATATACACACACACACACACACACACACACACACACCAAAATCTCTAGAACCATGTTTATAAACATATAATGTTTCACTTATACTATAGTAAATATAAAATTTTATCATAAAACATTACCTCAATTCAGAACAAATTATTCATAGTTTTAGACTTTAGTATCAATTAAAAGAAAAAAAAACACAATATAAAAAATAGAAAGCTTAGTTGTTCATTGCATACTAAGAAAATAAATAATACTAATAAATTAATGTAAATAAGTTACCATTATGCCCTTACAAAAATTCAAAAATTACAAAACTAAAAAAAAAAAAAAAAGCTTTTTTCTGTACCGGCCGGTACGCCCGATACCGGCCGGTATTGCCCGAAATTGGCCGGTACAGCCGGTACGCGGCCGGTACGACCGGTATTTTTTCCGGTACAATATAAAAGTGTACCGGTACCGGTGCACTGGCCGGTATGGTATGTACCGGCCGGTACGGCCGGTACCGGTACGGTATCGGCCACCATGGTTGTAATTGACAAAGATCTTAACAAATCTGTAATTTTAATAGAATTACAGGGTCATAATTAAGCTTCAATGTTGGGATTCAAATCACACCATTCAATCCATTATATAATTCAGTCTTCAATATATGTTGGTTAAACCTCACCCACATAAATCGATTTCCTTCTATACATGTGTATGCACCAACATGTAATTGTTAAAATAGTCAACCACCATAAACCAAAGTATGTCTCTCATCTTCACATTTGCTAGAACCTTTTCTATCATCCATACATAACTAAAGAGAAAAATTACATTATATGTCTATTTATAAATTAAAAAAAAAATACATATAGTATGAAAATCTATTGAAACATGGTTTAGTCAAACTTAAAACTACATATGTATTTGTTTTGTAGGAAAAAAAGTTAGAGACCACAAACCATATATATAAAACTCGGTTTGAACTTAAAATTAGTAGTTATAGAATCATGACTAATAGAAACTCAAATTTTGCAAAACTAAGACTATATATAATCTTAGAGGCAGACTGAATTGTAAAACTAAACAAACACAAATAAGCCATATTTGCTACAAAGCATAGCCTAAAAAAGAAAGAAAAAAGAGAACTCTAACCATCTATTTGGCTCCTGGGCAAAGGTGGGAAAAAATTAATGAAATCATAACAATTTTACAAGTCATTTTCTTTGAGAACGAAACAGGACTAATGTGTTAATTGTGTTTTAGAATGAAAGAAAGGTTATTTTCTTCATATTAAAAATTTTGCAGTAATTTTTTCTGCATAAGTATTAGATTTATTCATGTACGCCGTGATTAATACATGTGATATATTGTTTTTTATTGAATTAGAACTTGATTCATAAAAGGCCATGATTATCTTATCTTTGTCATGATGCTACATGTACATATCATTGGCTTGGATAAACATATAAAAGTTGATGCGCTCATAGCATAAAAGCATCTATATCAGTAATCTTTATCAATGCCGAAAAACAGAGAGATCCTTAAAATTTACACGATAACCTTTCCCAAAGGAACAACATGCCCATATTAATATATATACCCATGAATTATTAAAAACATGAACTGATATATCTTCAAAAGCAATAGTTAATAGCTTATGTAATCAGAATGTGAATCCATATATATAAATGGATTCCAAAAACGTTAATCAAAACAAATCCAAACTACTAATCAACCAAAACTAAGTCATATCCCGCAAGTTATTGTCTGCTAGGGATTTCAATCAACTTTCCTACTTAATTGTTTCTATTCCCAGAACAAACAAAAGTAAATTATAAATTTTATTGCAGAAAAGAACGGGAATAAAAGGAATTAAAAATACAAGAAATACCTCGACTTGAAAAAGAAAGAAAAACAAATGGCAAATATGATAAATTAGGTTTACAAACCAAATATGCAAATTCGATTCCCATGCAAAATTCCCAAAACAAAACTATTCCTAACCAAAAAACCTAAATCATAACCGACTGAACCATAATACCCACATGTAAATCATAATTAATGCCTAAATTTAAAAAAAAAAAAAAAAAAACAGAACATAACTATCTCTACCTTTCAACAGCAACCATCATATAAGGATTGAAAATAAAAGAAAGAAGGAGGAAAAGAAAGAAAAATATGAATTAAAATTCAGAGAATGAAATTGAAACGCTTGATACATTTTGATGGAGAACCCAACAACCCGAAACAAAAAGGAATCAAAACCAAAATCAAATCTAAACCTATCCGAGAAAAAAACTCAATATAAAGTAATATTTCATATCGAAATCTAAAAAAATTGAGAAAATTGTACCGGAGCCGGTTCGACGATCTAATGGCGGCAGATAGATAGCCTAACGGTGTTGATGCCCATATATTTTTCTCTCTCTATGCATTTGCTTGCAATTGCGGTGCTCTAGACTGGCAATCGACGGCTTATAAACACAGTTTCCTCTTTGTCTCCTGCGTTTTGTTTTTTGGGTGTATTGTATTTTAGCCGGTTACTTTTCCTTTTATACTAAGATGCTATCAAATGGTGTGTTAACCTAACGAAACAATATAATTTATCATTTTTTTAATCGCAAGTGTGGCAGAGTTTTGAAAGGCCAAATGATGTAACGTGCGGCTGTTTAATCGCAATGTTTTTTTTTCTCTTTTTTTTTTTTTAAACCGGGCTTTATTTTTAATTAATATACCTAAAAAGGCAGTCAAACGTGTTTTTTTTTTTAAAAAAAAAACAAATCGGTTATTTAATTTACATCTTTTTTTAATTGCAGACGTGGTAGGGTTTTAAAAGCCAAGTGTTGTAACGTGCGGCTGTATTTTTGAAAAACAGTATACGTGTCTGAATTTTAAATAGGCAGTTATCCTATTTGTCAACACGTCCTTAAATGCAGGAACCAACTTTCTCTTAGCTTCATCTATTATATATACTAGTGTTTAACCCGCGCAATGCGCGGGGTCATTTGAAATCTCATAAGTAGAAGAGAAATTTGGTTAATATAATTAGTTTTTAAAGAAAAAGTTTGTTGCAAAGTGTGTAAGATACGTTAGTTATCAGTTTGGACCATTCATTTAACAACCACAATCAAAATCGATTGGTATCAAATACTCTTTGCTCTTCCAAATAGCTCTTAAACATGCAACTTAGAATAAGATCCGGATTTTGATTTTGTAGAAATACTGGAGCAATTAGAAATATTTCTAATTTCTTGTAACTTGCAACTTGGTGAATATGTTTTAAAACTAAGACAACCACACGATGAAATTATGTTGAGCAATTTTATTACTCAAATTTGCATGCAAGCACGGGCCACACACACAAAAACAGAAAAGGACCTGATGAGAAAAGATGAAAATTAAATGCAAACCTTCAATGTAAGCCCTCAGAGGTCCACTGTAAAGTGGAGAAAAATAAAATAGAGGACATTAAGACTATAACGGGTAAGATTGGAGATCAATATTTCACATCATCATCACAATAAAACTCAACACTATAGCACACAACACTACCTTAAAAAATCTTATCATATTAATATGGAATTGAAAAGATTAAAATAATCTGAGTTTATGGTAGATGTACATTCAATCTGAGTTTATCCAGCAATATTTGTTGAGAATACCTGAATGTTACAGTTGTAATATGATAATTTATAAAGGAAATATTACAGTTGCAGTAACTTAGTAGTACATTCAGTTTACTCTTCTAAAGAAAAAAAAATAACAATACAATGAAATACATAAAGACTCGTTGAGTAAGGTAGTATATACATTAGAGTTCAGTTTTTTTTTCTTTTTTGATGCAATTTGCTTAGCACCCTTTTGACGTTTTTGAAGCATTGGGAGCGGCATTCTTTCAGGTCTTTCAATAGATGTTCTCCTATTTCTGTTTTTGGACTGGCTATGTACTTGTCCTTTCTTGATTTTTTTACAATTTCCTCCATTGTGTCCTGCAATAATTTGCATTTTTATGTATCAGCTAGATTTATATAGTAAATTATGTGTAGACTAATGTTTGAATCATATAGTAAGTAAGGTGAAGTAAATATGCTTTAATTACCTGATGTTCTTCAACTTTACGTGAGTCATTTTGTTTATGTGAAATTTCCATCTCCAAAATCTTTGAAACTATGTAATTTTCTTTTCCATACTTCAGATTATATTCATCAAGATGCAATTGGAACAAATATTCGTTGCCAATTATTTTTTGAATTTCTTCTGGTAAAGTATTCCCATCTAATTTGAAAATCTGTTTGAACAAAGTTTCATACAATTAGCAATATGTATATGGTGCGTGGATATATATATATATATATATATATATATATATATATATATATATATATATATATATATATATATATATATGTAGATTATATTAAATGGTGCGTGAATATATGTGTGTGTGTGCGTGTGTACAACATTGGTAAAAAAGTATTAAAACTTCAGTTTTCAGATAATAAAGATATGGAGCTGACATTTATATATGAAATTACCTCTTCTTGCATCTCTGCAAGTTCTTTTGCAATTTTAGATATAATTTTTTCAACTCCTTTGTCAAACAATATGAATGTGGTTGAACCGGTCTCATCTTGTACTTGGACTTGAATTCTATAGCTGTTTTAAATACAAAGTTGTTAGTAGAATATTATATATATTTTATGTGTGTTTGAGAATTTACAAAGTTGTTAGTAGAATAATTACCTTGGGACTGCAAATTTTGGCTGATTTTTACAACGTTCACACCATAGAATTCCTTTGACTTGTTTCACTTTTGTCTTGCAAATAAGACATGCAACATAATACCATCCATATTTGTTGTTGATATTAATGATTTTGGCATTGCATGTTACCAGTAAGTCCTATAATACAAAGTTTAGTCAGTTTATAAAATTATATCTTATTATAAAACACATAAACAGTTACTAATTATGATAAATTCATAATGCAAGAGTATAGTTGATACCTTTGTCTTTGAATTCCATTCCAAGTCCTTTATTTCAACCACTGTTTTTTTATTATGTAAGGCAAGTTCTCCATCTTGTGCTTTAGGTAGTCCCTTTGGTAGTATATCTTTTACGGTTATGTCCATTGTGGTGTATCTAACCAAAAATTAGGTATAATTCATTAAAAAAATAACAGAACAGTTTCTATATGTATATATATCAAAACAAACTGAAATAAACATTTCTTTCTTAAAGATACCTGCTGGTTTTTTTTTTTTTTTTAACTTGTATAGCATCTATTTTATACAATTTTATGCTAATATCATTTAAGGAATATTGCTAAGTAGGTACACTCTTGAAAAGAAAAAGTGTAATAATAGTTACTTGTTTCTAATTTCTGCAACTTCTGGAATGTCTAAATTGACATACAGCTTTGTTGCAAAAGTGGATGATAGCTGATAGTCACCTACAAAAAAGTTGTAAAATTTATAAGCATTATAGATACATAAATATTATGTATTTGATAAATGAGTTAATCAATTCTTACCTCTGAAAGTTTTCACAATAGTTGAAGTGACTATTACAATGAATGGCCCTTTATTTGTTTTGTAGAAATCATCATCTATTTGTTGTGTAGTATTTCCCCACAAAGTTGTTTGAATTGATTTGTTCCTGAATTTGTATATATGTAAATTTGAGTTATTTAAAAATTATAACATATGAGTTTGAAAAATTTTTTATATATCTTACTCTTCTAACAACAGTTGAATGTTTCTCATCTTTGTTGGACGCCCTCTTGTTTTGATCTCCTCAATGACTCCAATGTAGTCCAATATGCCAATCACATCTGGTAAGAACACTTTTTTTTTTTTAAGTAAGAATCAGTATTAAGATATGAATTGCATTATTTTTTAGCTCTGTAAAAGTAGATGCTTGGCTTGTAAAACAATTAAAATTACCAGTCATGTAAGTAGTGTCATAGCAACGGGAAGCTATTGTTCCATAATCAGCAAATTCAAATTGGGATTGAGTAATTGAATGATCAAATCCGTTGAATTTTGAGACTGAAGTTGTAGAATTGAAAAGTATTTTGAGTTGGTTATGTACTGGACGATAGTTCCCTTTATTTTCTTCAACTAAGAAATTTGTAATTGTATATATGCTGCCTTCATTTAGTTGTGGACGAAAACTTTGAGCAAGATTCTTTCTGATGCTTGCATGTATCAATGTTCCCTACGAACATTTGAAATGAATTATTCCTTAATCAATAGGAGTAGGATATAACAACCTTTTTACATTGACTGGTTGCAAGTTTTAATAAAATAATATTATTCTTTAATCAATAGGAGCAGTAAATAACAATCAATTTACATTATCTGGTTTCAAGTTTTAATAAAATAATATTTGTACAATTTATTCTAAAAGGGAATCAATTATGAATTTACCTCTTTGTCAACCAATATCATATCGAGGCTGATCAGATCATGGTTGTTTGCTATATTAATTGCATTCCACATTCGTAAAACTCTTAACTTTCAGTTTTGAATTATCTTTGTCCATTGATATCTGCTTCAAAGTTGTATACTCCATACTCATTTTAATTTGTATTATCTGCACAAGTTAAACATCAGTTAAATTTGTATATAATTATGGAGTAAACTCTATCATTTGCAATATAAGTGACAATCTAAATTATGTTTTTTATTCTTCATTTATGTTTTTTATTCTTCATTTATGTTCTTATACCGATGACATACATGTCAATTTAATCCAAAATAAAAAATTAGGCTATTTCAATGTTTCAGTTTGATTTACGCAATAAAAATCTGTAAAACAAAAACAATATTTAATCAATACAAAAATCAAACAAAAAGATTTTAAGAATTTGAAAAACTAACTGGAAAAATAGAGAAAAAGGTATCCAAACCTAATACTTATTGAGTAATGCAGCAAAACAGAATTTAATATACAGTAAATAATTCTAGGGAAACCATAATTTTAGTTTAAGGAAAACCACTAACAAATCTATACTCTTCAGTATTCGACAAAACATAAAGACAATTGGAAAAGAAAAGTGAAATCCTAACAAAAATCTTTTAAATGGAAATTAAAAAAAAAAAAAAAAGAGAAAATTAGAACTCATATGTTTTTCAATAGATATAAAAGAAGAATCCTAGAAAAGTAAACTCAAAAGAGGGAAAATGAATTGTGAACAGTTATAAACAATTGGGAACGGTAATTGAATAGAAAAAAAGCATGGATTGGGCTTTTTTAGCTTAAGGTATGGGCCTACCCACGTGTGAAATTGGACAATGTAATAAAACCACAATAAGAATTTATTTGGAACTTTAATTCTGAGATTTATGTGTATTTGGCAATTGTCTGATTTGGGAATATGCAATGGCCTTATTGAATGTAATTTTTATGATTTCTAATCTTAAATGTCATCCAAACTTCTGATTAAAAAAAATCCAAACTGAAAAGAAATTTCTAAAACCTATTTTTGGACAACCGGCTTTTAACTTCTATCTTATTGACCATAGGACAAGGTTGCATACTCCAGAATAAAGGTTGTTAAATGTAAAATACAATGTCTACACATAAAAAATAATTAGTATATGAGAAAATAAATATATTCAAATAATTAAAGGTAAATATTTGAAGTGAATATTTTAAAATTAAAAGTCTTAGTTAAAAATTATAAATTAAAATAGTTAAAAAGCTTAAAGTTGAAAGTTAAAAGCTATTTCAATTTTCTTAACTTAGCTAGTGTTTATTGGGTTGGAGAACTTCGGGTTTTAAAAAATATTTATTTACTATTATTATTTTTTTTAATATTGTACTGATGTGGGAAATTGTGGGCACTTTCATACATGTCAAAAGAATGGCTAAAGCAACCTCGCTTTGTTTAGTCTTTTGTTTCAACTTCACTCACATATATTGCAAATCTTACTGACTTGCCCAATATTTTCTTAATTGATGATGTGATGGTTCTAACAGACGATACGAATTAGGTTTGTTATTTGTTCTCATTCTGAAAATCCGATTGATTTTGTTGTTGGCAAGAAGATCGGCTTCAATAATTTGTTGTTTACATGAAAAATAAGCTGAAAAATATTTAACTTCTAAGCGTGAATCATGTTGCTAGCTTAATTTGATAATAGAAAATATTTTCCAGTATAGTTTCATATTTTAGGTGAATTTTGTTCCATATTATCTATTAGTTCCGAAACTATACTTCTGATGCAGTCATTTTTTTTTAATTATATGTTCCATATAGTAACTTTTCTAATTGTGTTCTTGATTGAATAAATGTTTTGTGCAGACATACTATTATATTACTTCAGATAGTTATCTTCATTTCATAAACAAATGTGGTTAGGATTGGACCTTCGAAGGATACAATTGTTATTACAAAAAAAATTATTTGAAAATAGTTACAGATCTGGTTGCCAAAGTCCATGTATTTAAGTGTGACTATGCCTTATTAATATTGAAAAACTTTTCCAGAGTGAGAATACACAGTGCAACAAATCATATATCTTACTTATTATCAAAAACACTCTTCAAACACAGGGAATGAAAAATGGATTTCAACCTCTGATTTTTTTTTTTCCCCTTTATGCTAGATGACTGAATTTCATAACTTCTATTAAACACAAACTGATATTAATAGAAAATGACGAAAAAGTGAGATAGGAATATGTGTTCATAACACCCAAATGAACTCACTGAAGTTGTTCAAACACACACCCAACGGAAAGAATGGCCTAATATACAAACCCATGACCTACAATCGCTCTTCAAAACAATAGATCAGATAGGATGGAAAACAGTTTCGAATAGTGATAATGCTTTCTTTTTTTTAGCGCTCCGCCTTCTTTTGAATAGTAAGCAGTAAGTCATTGGTTCAATCCAATAATAAGTAAAACGGGCTGAAACTCCTGTTTTTGCTAGCATGACAGCAGCTATAGACTGGCAGCAAGGAGCCAACTGAATGACCAATGCATTGGTAAGTACTTTGTTGGACTGGGGATCATTAAGCAAAAAATACCCACTGCACCACAACCATACACACCCCATAAAATTTAGTTAAGAATTCAGAAAATTACATGTCAGAAATTATAATGTAGTTCTGAAAAGCAATAAAAACGGAGTCCCCTATTAAAGAAAATGAACCATAAGATCAATAGGATGCAGAAATAAATAAATAAATGAAGTGTAATAATCATATGATCACAATAACGAACTCCTCATTTTTAAGTATTTAGTAACTTTCAGATTCTAAAAGGCCAAAAAAATACACTACAAATTATATCAAAAACAAAACAGAAGCTCTCCCCTTTTACAATGAAATATCTCTCGTCACCCATATATGAATAGTTCAAGGAAATCTCAATTCTGATATAGATGCATCAATATACTTCCTTAAAATACTGATGGATGAACTCATAAAACTCCATTAACTCATCCTACAACCCACTGGTAGATAGTTTTTAAACAGGAAATCAATCAGGCATACAGATCATGATAGCATATTTCGGTATCATAATTACAAAATCAAACGGTACTAAAATATTTTGACCAATCAAACTAAAGAAATATAAAAAGCAATACAGATTCTGTTATGTTCAAATAGTAATATAACAATTGATAAGAAGTAAATGACAGCCCAAACTCTAGCCATCGTTTAATAGTTTAGGAAGTTGAAAATACAAATCTAAAAAATAAGAATTAGAACTGATTTATTTTTCCTTAGAACTTTGAGTCTCTCTCAAACTGTTTCTTTTTGTGATTGTGGTTCCCGTGGCCCAAGTCTGGCAAGGGAACGGATGGTAGAGGAAAAACTGATGGTTATGGCCGGCCTTTAAAAGAAAATTCTTCTGTTAACTTATGACTGACAGCTCATGTATGCCTCAGCTTGCAGGCAAAAGTTCACCAAGAAGAAAATAGAAACTGATTATATCCATACTCTACACAAATAGAATCAACCAAAGACGTCTTTCTAGGATCAACATGAGCTACAATCTCTATATTTATTACATGTCCTCATAACCGGTTCTTCTCTAATAGGTCATAACACATAAACCTTTATCAAAACTAAGCAGTCCATAACAATCAAACCTAAATCAAACTTAATGCCAAAATTTTGTTTATAAGAAAATACCTTTACTATTGTGGTACGTGGTATTACGGTGGTGGGATGCTGCTTGAAGGTGGTTGCTGGCCTAACTATGCTGGCAGCCCTCAGACTTATTTCTCTTTCTTTTCAATGTGCCTTACAGATGTTTTTATTGCTTTGGGGCTTTGCTTGCAAATAGGGTAAAACTTGTAATTCTACCAGAATTCAAATATCACTTAGCTTAAATAGAAGTGATAAAACTAACCCCAAAAAGTATCATTGTGGAAAATTCTTTTAAACAAATATATTCAAGCAATCAAAATCAAGCAAATCCATCTTAAAATTACAATTTCAGACACAATTACACAAACCCACTATGAACACATACGCTTTTATCAAACCATTTGATTAACAAAATTGCATACAAAAGTAAAGCCAATAAAAACACCAACTCCTAGAACAAAAGCCACCTAAATCCCACTCACTAAATTTACAATGAACCCATATCAATTCTTTGAACAATAGCCTCCAAAATCACACAAAAAAAACCCATTTCAATTCACTAAATTTACAATGAACCCATATCAATACTTTGAACAAAAGACACCAAAATCATACCCATGTCAATTCACTATAAATTTACAATGAACCCATATCAACACTAAGTCTACAAAATCACACAAAAAAACCAATTTCAATTAACAAAATACCAAACCCAACTTTCACCAGAATGAAACTAAAAACCACAAAAAATCGCAGTGACAGACACACACCTCTTTGTTCATATCAGCCTTCCTAGCCTTGAAAGCAGCAAAGAGCAATCTGGGAACCTGATCGAATTCGGAGGCCTCGATTTTGGAGGGCCAAACCTGGGGGTTCTTGTAGCAAAGAAAGATATGGCACTGGTAGAACTCAACTGACCTGGTGAGTTGACTGGTCCTGAAGTAAAAATCCACAATAAACAGAGGCCCAAGAAGGACAGTAAATAAATAAAAAATTTACTAAAATTAACAACAATTTATAGCATAATAACATATTACTAGCAAATTTTATTTATTTCAATCAACCTAAACAAATAAAGAGCAATAAAATTATGGTATATAACACCAATAACCCAGGGGTCAGAGGGCAGAGGTCAGTTCATGTTTTGTGTTTTTTAGGGAAAAGATGGAGAGGCTGAGAGAGAGTTGAAGAAGAAGCAGATATCTTCAATTCTGCACGGGTTCAACCTTAATCAAAACCAATTATCCAAGTACCTAAATTTTTTTTTTTCTTTTCAAGCGAGGGAGGTGAGAGATATGTATTCAGGTTCATCCGACGGGAAGACAGGACAGTATCACCAAGCCACAAAGCTCATGGCTAAGTTTGATTTAATTTGTCAGAAAAATTAAACATAATTAGTTGAAGACCAGTTAACTGTAAGTCTCTAAGGTCAATATTGTCATGGGCAGGCCAATTTGAAGGAGCAATGCAGTCTTTAATTTCCAAAGTTGTTTCTGATGTAATATATGTAAATTCTTTTATCCTCTCAACAGAAACCATTCGATTGTCCATAAAGCAGCTCATATATATGGTCCAGAACAGCTCAGAATTCAAAGACAATCTATAGGACTGAAATAAATCAACATGTATAAGTTAATTAAACAACATAATTATGCAAGTTTAAGATGTAGATATGGGAAAAAAAAATTAAGATTTATGTATCCATTTTTTTTTTTTCTTTTGTTTAAAAAAAAAGTTAAAACTTACCTATTAATCAACCAAGATCATAAAAATATTGATCAGATCATGGTTGTTTGCTACGTTAACTCCATCTTACATTCACTGATATCTGCTTCACAGTTTACTACTTCATTGCGATATGAAACTGTAATATTAGAACATTTTAAACATTAGTAAAGTTTATATATAATAATGGAGAAAAACCTACTGTTTACAATATAAGTGACAATCTAGTTTACATTATCAACAATTTGAAATAATTTTAATAAACAGTATGTGTTACCTTTAGGCAAATTATCGAATATTTCTTTGTAGACAATATTTTTTGTATGAAAACGATCAGTATTGTCATTTTCTACAATGAGTATCTTGAGACCATCTTTACTTGTAACTCTGGATACATCAACATATAACTGTCCATGGCTGAAAACTGGTCTATCTAAATAAAGTCCAACACATTGCAGAGATTGACCTTGGCTCTTATTAATTGTCATAGCAAAGCAAACAGATACTGGAAACTGCCTTCTTTTTAGTACAAAAGACCATTTGGAATCAGAAGGGGATAAGACTATTCTTGGAATAAACATTTTTTCTCCAATATGATTTCCTGATATTATTTGAGCCTCTAAAACCCATTTTGATAATTGAGTGACCAAAAGTCTAGTACCATTACAAAGTCCATTACTTTGGTTAAAATTTCGAAGTAACATTATTGGCAGACCTACTTTCAATCTGAGTTTATGATTTGGAATACCAGGGAACTTCAATGAATTGAGAAATTCTATTGGATACATGACATCTTGGTCTAGAATGTTGCTTGAAGCTTTACATAATGAATCTGCACTAAGATATGTCTCTTCATCAGCATTAATAAGATCAATCATGTAACCATCTATGTCTTCAACTACTTCATTTGTTGGAGCTAAAATTGTTCTCTCCTCTAAATACTTGGAATCGTTGAATTTTTTATCAAAGTCAGGATAGGCAGCATCACCAATTAACTTTAAAAACCAACCCCAAATAGCAAGCCCACCCAAAAACTGAATGCACAATTCAGTATCCTTGTATAAAATTAAATATACAAAAATATAAATCTATAAACTTACCTAACACCAGCATCACCAATAATATCAAAATGTGCATAACCAAGCATTCTAGCCATGACAACGGGGACAATGCACTTCATCTTCATTTCAGGCCTCATCATACCCATCAACACCACACCAATACCATTATTGATTGTCCCATAAGTAGCTCTCATACCTAAAAGACCAAAAAACTAACCCAAAACAGACTAAAAAATAACACAATCCCTTCCAAAAACAAAGCAACTACTTCTCTTTTCTCTCCCAAACTCTTGCGTTTTTGTGGTTCTACTTAAACAACCTAAAATTGAAAATTGCATTAAGATTGAAAATAGTATGACACAAAGCATAGAAATTAGCAGAGATCAAAATACTTGCAGCAAGTAAGCTATTTAGTAGAATTTGCAAATTAAAATTTTCTCAAATGAGCATTAAAACCAAATTATGCTCAAGTAGAAATTGTCCATCAAAAGAATAATGTCTACCACAAAAAAGCTTACCGTAGAAATAGGATGGCAAGATGCAAAGCAATAAGTTTCAAAGAACAAAATGCCCTTGTTCCTAATTTCCTGTTTCTTTGCCAAGTTTACATTCTATTACATATTCGAATATTTTTTTTTTTTACATGTTCGAATATATATATATATATATATATTTTTTAAAATCAATAGAAATAAAGGGGAAAATCCCTAAACTTACCATTAAATTATGATAATCATTGTAACACAATTACATGCCTCAATCACTATGATTTGTGAACTCTTTGACCTTTACATCACAACCCCAGGAAAAACAATTAAAAAAAGAAGCCCTCAAAGAACTTGTAAACAACGAAATAAAAAGAACATAGGGAACCAAATTATAAAGAGGAGCAACTTGTGATAAATAACACCTAGTATGAATTTCAAATTAAATACATAGATAACTATCACAATCAAATTTATAAATGATTGGATTAGAGTATATTTATGAACTGCATCAATAACTAAAAACAGAAACTGGGAATGGGTTTGACGATGGCAAAATCAAGGGCAAAATCCCTTATGTTACCAAGACATAAAACCCGAAATTATAATTATTGCATACAAAAAGGAACAAACCCACCTATTTTTCAAAAGGAGTCAAAGAAGAACCCTAGAAAATTCGGTAGAAATTTTTTTTGGAAAACAGATATATAGAAAAGGAAGATGCTTATTCATGTAGTATCAACATCTAGTCTCAAACGAAAAACATATACACATAGGAGATTTAATATGCTAATCCGAAATGGAAAATCAATGGCGAAAAGAAAACCAAAGCAGAAAAGCACACTGACCTTTAGAAACATTTTGTTGCAGAGGAGAGATGAAGCAGAGTAGCAGATCAAACGGCGATGGCCGGCCGTACGAATGTCACTGGATCCCAATTTTTTTTTTCCCTTCTTCCCCTTCTCTGAGTCACAATATTGGTAGGTGATTTCGTTTAGAGAGAGAAGATATTAAGTGTACTCTGACGAAAAGAAACGGCTAGGGCTTTTTTAACTGCAATGCTTTTTTTCTTTTTTTTAACCGGACTTTATTTTTAATCCACCCTCTTTTTTTTAATTGCAGACATGGCAGGGTCTAAAAAACTCAAGCATGGTAACGTACGACTATTTTTTAAAAAGTTGTATACGTATCTAAATTTTAAATAGGCAGTTATCCTATTTGTCAACACGTCCTTAAATGTAGGAATCAACTTTCTCTCAACTTCATCTATTATATATAAATATATATATATATATATATATATATATATATATATAGATAGCTTAGGATTTATATTTAAATTATATTATTTTGCTGTGGAAGTTTTCTACTGATTCAGGTACTCAAATTCTCTATTTTACCTGTAAATTAGAGAAAACAGAATTGATGGAAACGGTCCTCTTCTTTTACTTCAAGTTAGCAGTTACGACTTCTAACGCTACAATGTTGTTTTGATTCTTTTTAATATGTTTTTAGTATGTAATGAACAATTGAAGTTTTATCATCATGGGTTTTATTTGGATGCCACAATATTGATTGTAAATTTGTGACTATTAAGACTTGATTTTACAAAAATCTTTGAGTTTTTCCTGTTGGGTGATTTCACAAATGTTAGAATTGAAAAGAGTTGAAAAATAAGGATATAGAAAATTTGGATTTGGGAGAAACCTGAAACAAGAATGACAGGCCTAAAAGGAAGCAACTGAAGCACATATCGTGACTTCATTAACAATTAATTGATGATGTACACCATTGCCTTAAAAATTTATCCTTTTCCATATTTACCAATAAAAGTTGTCTTCCTAATTTATCAGTTAAGAGTACTCTTGCAACAGTGGCAGGAATCTACAAACAAACACTTCTTAAAAATGTAACAACCAAAAGTCTTGATTGATTCTGCAGTTATAAGTGTCAAGAACCTGGATGATAGCAACTGATATGGTCCCATTAAGTACTTGGAAGATTCATTAGTATCACATGTTCCCTCTCTCTTTTTCTCTCTAAAAAAAATTGGTTAATTCAGTTTAAATTTATATAATTTCCTACTAATATAGAGTGTGCTTTAAAATTGCAGAATCTGTAGCAATGTATAGACATTCTAAAGTTAGATATGCGACTGTTATGTACCTCTCTACAAGGTAATATATTTACTTCATTAGAATTTTATATGATTAATAATGTTTTTTTAATGGATTGTGGCAACAAGGTTGAGATTCCTATGCGAACTATAGATGAAGTAAATGCTAAAAGAAAGTTAGAGATAATCAATGCAACCAAAGTGTTTGGTTTTGTGTTTGTAAAATAGAGAAAAAATAAAGTTTATTAATGGCATAGTATGTGGAGGTTGCCGAGCATTAGAAACCTCAGTGAAAGTATATATAATTAATTTGTTAGTGTTACTTATTCATTTGTGCATCTAGGTTTGTTTCTATTTCAGTTTCTAGGAATCAGGTTGTTATTTGGTGGATTATTTTTGTGTTTTGGGGGAGTGATGGTGTGAATATGTAGCTGATTATTTTTGTCTGAAATGAGTTTGTGGATTTGGTTGTGTGTGAATTTAAGGTAATGGGTTGTTGTTGGTAGTGATGGTGGTTGTGGCCTTACCCTTCATGAATGTGTTTTTCTATTTATTGTGTTTTTCCATCTATGTTTCACTGTTTTTTTTGGGTAGATAAGCTTTGGCTTTGGGAAAATTTTTGTCTATTAATATAGTTATCCAACCTGGTAAATGCTATGCTATGTCTTTTGGAGATTAATATATGCTTTTTGGGGATATTAGATTTTCTTAAGAATTCTAAATCATGGGAACTATTTGCCTATGTCATAACATGCATGCCACCAATTAATTAATTCACAAATTTAGAAGAATAATACTTTATTCACAGTGATGTGATCTTTTGCCCTTATTTGTTATATAAGTGATTGTGTTCTAATTCTTAACCAAATTATTTGACCCATGAAAATTAAGGCTATTTTAGTTCTCTTTGTGTTTCAAATCTACATGAAGCTACAAGAAAGTTGATTTGAAAGGCATTATATGACAAGGCATTGCATCGTCTACGTTTAGAGATTTGGTCTTTTTCATATTTCATATTTCAATTTTCTTTGATTGATATGGATTAAAATTCATATTGAAATTGGTTTAAATTGAACAGAGCCTCAAAGTTGAGTTTTTAGTTTTATTTTATTGTTTCATTGTTTGTTCTGTTTTGAATTGAGTTCATTTTTGTTTGATATGTGATTTTCTTAGAATTGGGATTTTGAACTCAAATATGACCTTTCTCCAACTTTATATAGTATTTGGAGAATGCGAGATGGATTGAATAGCCGTAGCTGATAACCAAGGTCATTGCTATGGTAGAGATCATTTGGACGGCAGGATCTGTGCATCCTAAAACTATGCTCAAAAAATTAATCTTGCGTAGTTAGTTTGCTTTGCACTTATGGTAGTGTGTATACATATTGCGTTTTTAGCTTCCTTGGCAGTGCATATATATTGCACATTTTTTATACGAAATTGTTGCTTTGCAAAAGGCTCTGAATCAAAAATTGTGTCACTTCCTATTTTGGTGAGCCTCTATTGAAAAAAATAAGAATTTTATTAAATGCAAAAGGTACCTGTGAGCGTATCTTTAAGTACTTCAATGCTAATGGCAATGAAAAAAGTCTCATTAGCATCATTATCTAAACAACTAACCATCCACCTCCTTCCATATTTTACCAGCACATTAAGTATAATATATTAAGTTGATCGTTTTCTAATTCATAAAATGATCCTACGCATTGCACGGGTTAAACGCTAGTAATTATAATGCTAAAAGCCCTTCATATGAAAGACACAAAGTTATAGTTCTAAAAGCCTTTCTCATGGAAGACAATATCACTCGTATTTCACTAAAAACTAAAAGATCATTATGTGGGGAAAATCATTTAAGTGTATGATAGAAGGGATAAACTTAACTAACCTATGCATACGGCTGGACATATTCTCTCTCTCCCTCTAGTTGCACCCATTTTTCCTTTGCAATCATGAAGTAACCATGAAATGACTCACAATATCATACCGCACCATTAGACTCGTTTTATCATGCTCTTGAAATATTAGTCCACTAATGAATACAACTGGAGCCACAAACTATGAAGATAAGTCATTATATTTTTATCTTCAAATTTATATTATTAAGTATATTTTATTCATTATCATTATACCACTCGACTAATGTTATTATACCGCTAAAATGTTATCAGCTCATTGATGCTATACGGCTAGAGCCACAAGCCACATAAAGTAATGTTATACGGCTAGAGCCATAAATCATATAAAGAACAAAGTGATGCTATGTAGCTGGAGTCAAGAAGCTAAAAGATAATTCAATGTTTTCTTCATCTTTGAAATTACATTATTAAGCATATGTTAATTCATTATTATTGAACCGCTGGATGCAAGTTACTTTAATATTATCTCACTATTCAATAAACATGGATTCACTAATAAAGCATATATTTTAATAAATTGAATCTATCTCACTACTGGACATATATTATTCGAACATAAAACTACCACTGGACATATACCATTTGGACATGAACTACCGCTGGACATACATTATTTGGACATAAACCACAACTGGACTAACTAATTGACATATATTATTCGGACATAAACCACAACTGGATACAAACTATTTGACATATATAATTTGGACATAGATCATTGCTAGACATACCTTATTATGTTGAACATGAATCATGAACCGCAGTTGAATATTGACTAGTTTGGACTTATCCCATTACTAGACATGTGACACTTAATTAATTACTTTCTAATATTGGACATCACTTAATTAACATAATAATGATGTTTAACTAATCATTTAATCAAAACTATTCAATTAAATATAATATTTATTTATTTTAACCATTATCATGATTCTATGACTTTGAGGTTTATCTATTTTGTAAGCTTAAAAATGCACTGAAAGCCATTGGTCTATGCAGCCCAATGTTGAGTTCCGGATTGAACTCCTCAAAAAAAATTTGGGTTTAGCAGAGTCACATTTCTAGCAAAAAACACATAGCTACGCGCAAAAATTGCACCCAACAAGGGTTAAATCTTATTGTAAAAATTTCGATTATTTTATAGTGGATTTGCTTTAACTTAAGGATTGCGAGGTCAAATCCTCCCCAGGTTTTTACCTTGAAACTGTTAGTGTCATTGGTTTTCTTAAGTCATCGTATCGTGGTGTTTTTTATTTCCTGCTTTTGTACATGATATGATTTATTGTTGTTTAACCTAAAACTGAATAATAAACCTAAGTGTTAACTTGGTTAATTAATTAGGTTAAACAATCTAAGTGTTCAGGAGTCTAAACAATCAAACAAGGGAAATTTGTTGTTGGAATTTGGGATTGATTGAAGAATGAGAGTTGGTGGTTGAATGTTTCAACAAAAAGAATATGTGGCTGAAGTTTCTTGAATGCAAAAGGTTGGTCTTATACCACTAACATCTATTTGTTAATGTGTGGAAGTGGAACTTCAACTTGAACTCTTGAAGGTTTAGCTACCATTCCTATGTGAATGTTTGGGCCAAGAACGTCATTTGCTTCTTGTTCCACCTCTCCGATGTCAAATAAATTAGATAGTAGCATGATATAATTGACATTGGTGATGAAGTAACAACTACCTCATTCGTTTATTACAACATGTTAGGAATACATAGCTCATATTGAATAAAAGTAAAGTTAATATAATATAGTTGAGTAACTCAAAAGCTTTAAATCTTTTGAGTTAGGTGAGTCCACTTTTGAATTAGGTGGCTCCACTTTTGTTGTTTATGATGAGTATCTCCCTATGACTTTCCCTTGCATAGCTGGAGAAGAACACATCTAGCCAATGACCTTAATGGTTTAATGGCACCTCCTTGGATATTGTACCTAGGGGTGAGCAAGAACACATCTACGGTTGTGTCAATGCTTTCGAAAAAGAACAAAAAAAGCCAAGAATTTATTATTTATAACACACCAATATAAGAGATTTTGATCAATTAGAATTAACGTGTGAATAACTCTTAAGCGAAGATCTAAAAATTTGCATGATATTTCTAAATAGTAGTAACAGATCCATATCATTATAAATTTTTTTCATCCATCAAAATTAACGTGTGGATAAGTCTTAAGGGAAGATTTAAAATTCTTTATGATAGTGTTATCTACTACTGGAAAATCACAATTTGACTATTTACAATTGCTCTAAAAATAGAATAATTTTTAGGTACTCTAGAATGGTACTCCCTCCTCTCACATTCATGGTGGGGTCCGCTTATTAAATTCATGGTGGAGTCCACCATAAATATGAGAGGAGGGAGCACTATTTCACTATATTCCGGGACTGTCTAAGAATTTTTCCTAAAAATAAGGTCATGGGGCATGATGTTGAATGTCATAATAAAGACTCCAGTGTGTCTTTCTCATCATCAATTGATTTGAGAGGAGTAGCACAAATTACAGTTCAACAAGTGATATCAAAGCCAAGGACATGAATTTGATCGTGGGAGCATCATTGTGAGAGATGGATTTTTTATCACCAAATAAAAATCTTCATAATATACTTTTTTTAATCAAATTTCAGTGATCATTTTATATTTATATTTATTTATTATTAATATATCCACTAACGATATAAAAGTGTCAATGACACTTTCTACAGTGCTTTGGCTACAGTATTTTGGTTTAGTCAAGTATCTTGTCTTTTTTTTGTGAGTTCAAACGTTGTGTTTTGTTGCAAAAAAAGCAAGTTTCCTTTTCAGTAATAAACCAAAACAAAACTTGATATACTACAGCATGCCTATAGTGTTTTTGGCCGAGTCAATTTGGTGAGCAAAAGACACGTAATTTCACCATGGGTTGTGTTAACGGGGGCACCGTAAGGTGCCCGTTAACATCAACCTTTTGCAGCTTTTTATAATATTAATTTATTTTTGCTGCTTTTTATTCTTTTTGACATTTTTTTAATAGTTTTTTTTAATCTTTTTTGGCAACATTTTAAATAATTTTTTGTCCTTTTTATTAACACAACCCATTACGGAAAATCTTAACAAGCATAGCACGGTACTTGTTAACATTTCCCTTTCACCACAGCTGGCCTCTTTTTTTCCTTTTAAACACCCAAATATGTTTAGTTCTACAAATAACCATTTATACCAGTTTCCTTTGAGTTGGGGTTCCGTTTAAAATATATATATATATATATATATTTATAGCAGTGATACAGTGTTTTGATTAAGGAGTATGATACTACATAATTAAATTGTCATAATATTTTTACAATTTTCAAGGTGTCATTTCTTTAGAGGTCAAAATAAAATAAAATAAAACAATAAACTATCATACTAAGACCAACCATAACTAAAAAAAAAAAAAACTCTTGTAAAAAAATTATAACATTTTGGTGTTGTCACAATATCATACTAGGACGTGCTCAACTAAAAATTAATGTATTGTAAAAATGTGACATTTTGTTGTTATCATAGTATTTTAACAATTATGTGTAAGAAACTTATAAGCAACTTAAGTTTCTTAGAGCATTCATATCAGCTCATGCAAGGTATAAGAGCTAATTTTTCCATTAACCCCAAAAGTCACCCACATCAACTAATGCATTTATTGTGCAAAATGCATTTTAGCTATAGTACTTGTACAAATATACATCGGCATTGTTATTGTGAATTTCAGTTTTTATTATTTCTTTCTCGAGGATGAAGAAAGAGAGTAGATGGTGGTTTTGTTATTGTCACAATATTTTCACAACTTTTGAGTTATCAGTTTCTTTTAAATCAAAATAAAATAATAAAATATTATACTCAGACTTACCACAATTTAAAAGAAAGGTATTGTGAAAATGTGACATTTTGTTGTTGTAATAGTATTTTCATAATTGTTAAGGTGTAAGCTCTTTATAGGTCAAAATAAAATTTTTTAAAAATTTATATTAGGACCCACCACAACTGAAAATAAAGATATTATGAAAATGTTATAACATTTTGTTGGTGTCACAATATTTTTCACAACTACTACTAAGGTATAAGCTTCTTATGGGTCAACTTAAAATAATAAACTTTAAGACTGAAAACCATCCCAATTAAAAATATAGTTATTGTAAAAATATTATGATATTTTGTTATGTATTTAAACCTTTTTTGATTTAGTCAATTTGTGTGAACCAAAAATTAATGTTTCACTATCTTAAATTTCTCACCTTTAGGGGTAGCAATAGCACGTGTTAGCCAAACTAGTACTAATAATACACGCGTATGACCTTCTGGTAGATTGTAACCTTTGGACAGAGAAATGTTAACCAAAAAAACAACCTTAGACAAAGAAATGTAGTATAAAAAATAAAATAAAACTGCAAGCTAGAACAACTAAACTACTCGCACAATAAAACTGCAAACTAGAACAACTAATTAAAGAAATCAGAGAGAGCCAATTCAACCATGGACTCAGAGTCACAAATCCACCAGCTTCACTTCCTTCTTATCCCTTTAATGTCCCAAAGCCATCTCATCCCTTTCACTGAAATGGCCAAACTCTTTGCACACCATGGCGTAAAAGTTACCATTGTCCTCACACCCCTTAATGCAACTCGGTTCAACACAATCCTCGAACAAGCAAAAGCCTCAAACCTCAACATTGAAATCCTTTCACTTCGTTTTCCTGGCCAAGAAGTCGGATTGCCTGAAGGATGCGAAAACATGGACGCCCTCCCTTCTCTCAACTTATCACTACAATTTTTTGCAGCAAGTAGCATGCTACAAAAACCACTTGAAAAGTGGCTAGAAGAGTTAAAATCTTTGCCTGACTGCATTATTTCTGATATATGTCTTCCTTGGACCACAGAGATTGGCCTCAATTTCAAGATTCCAAGGCTTGTCTTCTATACAACATGTTGCTTCTGTCTAGTGTGTAATCACAACATATCTTGCTCTAAGGTGCTCGAGGGAGTCACATCTGACTCACAGACATTTTTGGTGCCCAACATCCCAGATAGGATTGAATTCACTAAGGTCCAGCTACCTGCAGATAAGAGAACAAGTTCGGATGAATCCAAAAAAAATATGAACCAACTTGAAGCGGCTAAGCTGTCGGCAGAAGGGTTGGTGGTTAACACATTTGAAGAGTTAGAGGCAAGATATGTGGAAGAATACCAGAAAGGGGGCCAGAAACTTTGGTGCATAGGGCCGCTATCTTTATGTAACAAAGCGATATCTGATAAGTTTGAAATAGGAAACAAGACCTCCATTGATGAGTGCAATTGCTTGAGTTGGCTAGATTCAATGAAGCCCAACTCTGTCATTTATGTTTGCTTTGGAAGTCTTTCTAAAATGTTAGCTTCACAATTAGTGGAGCTTGCTTTGGCCTTAGAATCATCCAACTATCCATTCATTTGGGTTATTAAAAGGGGAAAGTATTCCGAAGAATTAGAAAATTTGTTAGTTGAAGAAAATTTTGAAGAGAAGATTAAAGAGAGAGGTCTTATAATTCGAGGATGGGCACCACAAGTTCAAATACTATCCCATTTAGCAACTGGAGGGTTCTTAACGCATTGTGGTTGGAATTCTACACTAGAAGGAATAAGTGCAGGCGTGCCTATGATCACATGGCCTATGTTTGCTGAGCAGTTCTACAATGAGAAATTACTTGTCCAAGTGTTGAGGATTGGTGTGACTGTAGGAGTTAAGGCTTCTGCGGACTCTGGGGAAGAGAAGGATAGGGTGTTGGTGAGGAGTGAGGATGTGAAGAAGGCAATAGAGCAGTTGATGGATAAAGGAGAAGAAGCAGAAGAGAGAAGAAAGAGAGCTAAAAAGCTTGGAGAAATCGCTAAGAAGTCAGTTGAAGAAGGGGGATCTTCTTACTTGAATGTGAAGAAGTTGATTCAACGCATATCAGAGAACAAGTCAATCATCAGGTGATGTATCGCAAATTTTTCTATGGTCTTTTATAAGCTAGGGAATAAAAGACAAGGCGCATGAATGCTAAAATGTCAATAATTTTGTCCCTTAAAAACGCTTTACTTTATTATTTTGTTTAAGCATATTTTATTTGACTAAAGTTGATCTTCTAGCGTAGGAATTTAATGGTATTGTTGTAATGCTCTTCTAAAAACCTTCAGTGGAAAAACATAATGGTTCTGTCATGTAACACTCTATTAAAATTCTATTAAAGTAATTATTGCATTTGTCCTTCCAAATCACCTTCACTTAAAATATAAGTTCTAACGTCTTTTTAGAAATTGAAAAGATGTCCATTACTTATTGCTTCAGCAAAATCTAATTCACCTCTTTCTTTTTCTCTTTCTTAACTCTTCAGATGCCCTTTAAATTAAATGCACACTAATGTATTTCTTTTGAATATATATATATATATATATATATATATATATATATATATATATAGCCCTTAGAGCTTGCTAGAAAATACTTCAATGTAATAGTTCTTTGGAAAATAACCCAAATCCCATTAGATACTTCTGCCATTTCTTGCTCCATTGATGCCAATTTGCTTCAACCGTTATATCTTGTTCTTGGAGTGGTGCTTCGGATCCCAAATTGAATCGTATGGTAATTATTCTACTAAAAGGTGGGTATATAATCTCAAAAAAAAAAAAAAAAAAAAAAAAAAAAAAAAAACTATTTATCTGTCACTCTCCTAAATAGGGAGGACCCTAGGCCATGGCCCATGGCTCCCAAATATGGGGGTTGTAAGGTTTTTTTTTTAACTTAAAGAAAAAATGTGAGTTAGGGGTGCATTTTTTCCCAAGGCCTAAAATATTAAGATTATGGTAGTATATTACATAATTCTTATAAATTGATATGTCACTTATCAAAGACATATGGTGAGCTATCGTGACGAAACATTTCGTCACCACATGCCCTTATTTCGTCACCAAAGACATATGGTGGCGAAACCTCATTCGTCACCTAATTCCCATCACAAAATGTCCTGGTGACAAAAAATTTTCGTCACCAATAAAAATTTGATAGGTGACGAAATATTTTCCTCACCAATAAAAAATAATAGGTTACCAAACCTTACTTTTAGTGACGAAATAAATTCGTCACCAATGATTTTTCATTTGTAATTTTTTTTATTTGACCATATAAGGTGACAAAATATTTCATCACCAATTGTTACTTGCCATTACATTAACATGTTCATTTCCAACCACTTCCATAAACAAATCATCCATACAATTGCAACCACATTCATAAACAAATCATCCATTCATTTCCAACCACATCCATAAAAAAATCATTCATACAATCTACTAAGGAAATAAAGAACCATTATACTTTTAAAACCATTGAACCGAGTTGTTCACAAAGTAATTACAACCATTTATATATAAATGATGTCTTCTCATACTTTACAAAAAGTGATTTGAGTTCAAGTTGCACCACAAAAACTATCTCTTTGCCACTAATCTCATATCTGCACAAGTATAAAGAAAAATACATCAATACCATATCTACTGAAAGAAGCAACTACTTGTACAACTAATCACAAGATTGCCCAAAGTTCAACTAAATTTGATACATTGATATTACTATCATGGATCCAATTTAAAAATAAAGTTTGATACAAGGAATATGTTGCCGAACATGTTAAAAGCTTCAATATCACCAGTGTGGCAAACACTAAGCTTATACTGAAATTCTACTAAGTGATCTATTTATAGAGAAGAATTCAAATATGCCTTTAATGGCTTCAAAGTTCATTTTTTCTTTAAGTTGCTCCAAAACAACAAAAGATTAGAGAAATTACCAATAACAACAAAAGATTTATAGTCCAGTCCATTTAGATTGCAAACCTATATCCCTGATAAGATGTACAAAACAAAAAAAAAAAGAGTCATAGCTATTAGTTAGACAATGCTGAAAATGTCCACAGAAAACCCAATTACATAATGTAATTAGTTATGCTATCTAATTCACATAACCGAATGAAGCAAGAATTAACTGTACTGCACAAAAGTGACCCATACAACTAGAATCAAATAGTGATAGGGACAAAGAAATATAGTACCTCAATAGTCCAAAATAAAGAAAATCTAGAGAATATCCAAGAGGACCTAAACCATTTGTAACCAAAAAATGTTTGTAAGACCTCAAAATTCCACAAATATCCAAGACTATGAGAGGTTAATAAACATTACTTATTAGGCAGGAAAATAAAATGCTGACCAAGGTGTGTTCTAATTAGTAGATGAGCTCCCCCCACTACCACAAATGTCATTGAAACCCTTGCTCCTCAAAAATTGTATGATGCTAGCTATTTGAGTATTTTGCAAGTCTATCTTCTCCTCCTGCCATAACTTTGCATCGTGGAGCTCATCTGTCTTCTCCTTCTGCCTTGAGTTTACATCCTTGAGCTCATCTATTTGACTCTCGAGTTGTTGAATATAATGAGTTGAGGAAGATGAGGCAGAGGTCCTAAGAGATGAGGAAGATCTCATGCCAAGTCCCTTTACGTAGCCAAATCATGGCTTAAGAACTATCATAGACATCTCCTCTTCGGCCAAAGGCTCTGAATCAGAAGTGCTACAATGCTCATCTTGTACACTTAACATATTTTGCTATCATTTCAAATAATAGAAATCATCAATTAGAATAGAAATACATATGTTCTAGTTTCGCAAACATATATAGAATAGAAGTACATATATTTTTGTTTTACAAACTCAAGGCATATATTGATATACGTACATATGTATTTTCACAATCAGGGTGTACCCACTGATTTTTCTGTGAATCGAAGTGGGTATCATGGTAGACTTTTGCCAACTTTGGAAAATGACCTCCATTTTTCTATCTCTGATTAATTTTCTTTCCAGTGTTAGAAGGCAAGTTAATTAATTACAACAAGTAATATACTAAGCTCTTGAAAAATTGAAATAACACACACCTCCTCATCTACCCTAACTACAAGCGACTTTGATCCACATTTATGAATGTGTTTAAAGACCAAGAAAATATTAGAATTTTGACTTAAGTTATATATAGTTTACAATATATATCTACTTTACCTTCCAAATTATTAATCCAACAAATTTGATAGATCAAATAATCTAGTAGACATGAGACCATAAAAAGATGTACTAAAACATTATTCTAATGCATATATAGGTAGATATTATCTAGGTGAAAGGTGAGAACATACTTTACTTGTAATTAAAATTGTGAAAATATTAATTACCAGCCAATCTTTGTCACTCCACTTTCCATCAATTAGTTCAATCCATTTTGCTCGTGTGACATTGGGCGGTGGGTGGTTTTTTGCATACGTCTTTCCTTCCTTCTCTACAAGTTTTTTATATTTGGTTAACAACTTGTTGGAGTGGCTGCTCAATAATCTACCACACTTTGTATTTAGAGTTTTGTTTACAAGTAGAAAGTCTCCTTGTAGATCAAATTGATCCTGCAAAGTGAGGTATGTATAACAAAAATATTATTACATGAATTCAATATGCTTAGTGACAACATCTACCATACACTATAAAATAAAAGCATAAAGTATAAAGCAATGTAATGAAAACAAAAAATTCAAGCTCATGGACACCTCATCTACCATTGAATTAATTATTAAAATACACACTATCTCATCACATCTCTACTTTTGATGTTGATTGAAAATTGGTATATACCGATACCAATCCCTTATTCTTTGGACACCTCTACGCTTAGCCAAAAAAAGTACTTGTGCCCTTGTTGTACTTGTATAGTTGTATGTGATTTTTTACTTGTTTTTCTTTATTGCTTTTTTGCTTCTTCTTTTATTACTTTTCTTTTTCTCTCTGTGTGTTCTTTTTACAAACAAACCATATATATATATATATATATATATATATATATATATATATATATATATATATATATATATATATATATATCACATAGCTGATTGGCATTTTGGGGCATTGGCTCCTTAGAAGATTCTACACAGGGATCTACTCACCAATTTTATCTTTTTGCCAACCAAGAGGATTAATGTCAACTATCTCACGAGTCTCGTGTCTCCCTCTCATGTCTCCCTTGAGTATATTATGAAAAACTATCAAGATTGAACCTTTGATGCAGTGCTAAAGTATCTTTTTTTACACGAAGTACTCTTTTTTCTTTTTTCTTTTTTGAGACGGATTTAAGCATTACTAATAATCTAATTCGATTACTTATCAGAAGCATTACTATTAATCTAACTCTTTTTTTATCAATTGATTAAGTTTTTCCTCGTTAACAAGAATATAAACACCAAAACCCAAAAGGACAAGGAAGAAACACCATCTCTTGGTTCCTCAAATTACAAAATACCCCTTCCTCATATTACCCATCCCTAACCCATCCTCTAATAGCATATATATATTAGGATAAGTTAATCAACTACCCATTCCTCAGATTACATAATACACCCACCATAAATTAGTCAAAAAAAATTACTAACTAAACAAAACTAAAACCACCGTAAATTAGGCTGCGTTTGTTTGAGTGTAAAATATTTTCCAGGTATAAAATAATTTCAAGTGAAAATATTTTCGGGAAAGGAAAATATTTTTAGGTGTTTGGTGGCATTTTAAAAAATACTTTGAAAAATATTTTCAGATATTTGGTTGTGTTGTTGAAAATATTATAGAAAACACGTTTTCTACTTGTTGCTCACATTTTCTCAGGTTCCAAACAAATATATAACATCATTTCTCAGCAGAGAAACACAAAAGAAACAAAACCCAAAAAAAAATATCATCAAATTCGGGAGAGAAGAAGGAAGAGAGAGAGAGGCTTCGATCGCGTGGCGGAGGCTTCGATCGGGCGATTGACGGCGAAGGCGAGACGAGCAGCGAAGGCCAAATCGAGCAATCGACGGCGAAGGCGAGATCGCGCGGCGTTGGAGTCAATCTTTGCTTGATCGGTGGTGAGAGGCACGGCTCGGACAGGGAGATTGCGCGGCGTTGGAGTCGATCTTGGTTCGGTTCTTTTTTTTTCTGGAAATGGTTTGAATGTAATGGTTTGGAGATGGTTTGGAGATGGGTTTTGGACCGTAGGGCGGCACGATCTGAGCTAGCCGGAGCTGGGCTGAGGTGAGCTTGGAGATGTTTTGGACTGTGTGAGGTGTGCTCGAGCTCTCTCTCTCTTCAGGTGTGGTTTCCAGAAATTGTTTGAAGGTAAAATAAAACTGTAAATGATTTTCCGTTGGAAGGGGTTGCATTTTATGGTCAAAGGAAATCATTTTCAAGTTGACCATATTTTACATGTGCATCCAAACACACGTGATGGTGTAAAATAATTTTAGGAAGTTGTTAACTCCCAAAACAAACGCAACCTTACTTCAAAATTTTCTAAGTTAAATATCTTGTTCCCATGGCTTCAAACCCAAAAATCCACAATAAGCGAAATCAAAACTAAGAATCAGTAGAAGATATACCAATAAGAATTAAACACCAAAAAAAAAAAAAAAAGTATGATACCCATATGAAATTTACAAATCTATCAACTCTATTAAACCCAAAGCCACCGCCAACACCAAAATTTGACACGCACACACAATCGGGCATTATACCTATCCTTAATGGACAAAATTTCACATGGGTTTCGATCAGAATGAATAAACTTTGGGGGAGATCAAAGAGTACCTGAAATAGGTTTCAATTGGAGTTGTTAGAAAGTCATTTTTCCTTGTGTCGGTGAAGTCGGCGAATGAACTCTCCTCCTTACTGAAAATGGCGCGAAGAGAAAAACGATTCCTACAAATAGAGAGAGGATTGATGAGAGAGAAAGAGAGAGAGGATCTATGAGAGAGAGAGAGAGAGAGAGCTTACCGATTGATGAGGGAAGCTAAGAGGCATGAGGTTTGTGGGTATTGTGTTTTGTTTAGGCGTGAGGTTGAGAGCTTTTTTTTTTTTTTTTAAGAAGGTGGGAAGCTGAAACTGAAATGCTAGAAGGTGGGTATTGGGTTTTGTTTAGGCATGAGGCTAAAAGGCTAAAAGACAAAGTTTTAAAAATATTGAATAAAAAAAAAATTGAAGGCGTCGAAAATTGGGCATGAGCACTGCACAAAAAAATTAAAAGCACGCTATTATTTTTAATAACAGGTGACGAAAAATTATTTCGTCACCCAAGGTAGGTCTTTGGTGATGCAAATAAATATTTCATCACCAATTTGAACATCTTTAGTGACAAAATATTGATTTTGTCACCCATTTAAACTATTTGGTGACAAAATCTTCTTTTCCTCACATAATGCTAACATCTAGTGACGTAATTGTTTATCCTCACTAGATTTTGTCACCATAGCCCACTTTTGTTGTAGTGAAATGAAGTAATTCAATACTCATTTAAAATTTTGAGATGTTAAAATTTAGTGGGAACAATTTAAGAATCATAAGCTTTCATTTGGGTTCAAATTAGAGAATAAGTGCCCGTTTGAAAATAGCTTATTTAGCTGAAACTGAAAAAATTTTGCTAAAAGTACTGTAGATAAAGGTAAAAGTTAGTTGAATAGTATAGTGAGACTTATGAATAATACCAAAAAGTGTAGTGGGACTCATGAATAATAATAAAAATAAGCTGAAATTGAAAATAAGTTGAAATTTTCAGCTTTTCCCAAATGGACACTAAGTAATAACAATATGATATATTTGCTCTTTTCCTAAATATTAAGGGGGAAACTTCTTAATTTTAAATTTTAATGAGGAATTGTGAACTACCCCAAACATAAATGATGAAAAGTGTGTAAATCCTAAGTTTTGTTTTGTTTTTTGTTTTGTGTGTGTGCGTGTGTGTGTGTAAATCTATGTGTTTTTACTTAAAATGGTGCATAAAGAAAAAAAAATACAAAACATAATACAAAAATTCAATCCAAGAAAACTATAACTAAAACAATGAATTTTGGCTCAACAAAAATGACTAATAAAAAAAAATATTTCTAAAAACACAAAGAATGGCACAACATTTTCATAACACCTCTATAACTTTGTTATATTTTACTTTGACTTGTAAAGAATTGGCATTTCAGCATTTGTGAAAATATATATTACGATAACAATAAAATGTCATAACATTTTTATTACAGATCATAAGTATTATGTTGTTACAGATTATTATTGGTGAGCATTAAAGTAAATTCATTTGTAAGTTTAAATTAGAATAACAATTTACCACCTAAAATTTGTTATTAAAAATGCTATGGATGTAACACTTTTTTTTCACAATATCTTTATTTTTAGTTGTGATTGGTTTCAGTATGATATTTGATTATTTTATTTTGACATATAAAAAATTAAAACATTATTAACCTCAGCAATTGTGAAAATACTGTGGTAATTTTTTATGTTAATATTTTATTGCTATTATATAAGCAAGTCAACGTACATATTACCACACACACACACACACAAAAAACAAAAAAGGAGAAGTCAAGTGTAACAGTATAAATTGAACAAATCAAAATCACTGTAGCTATACTCATGGGCTCTTTTATATATAGGTAGAGATAGATGTTGGGAATCAGTGAAAACTAGTTTTACAAATGTGGGATCCAAAAGAAATTTAGTGTTCATAGCCCACAATTAAAAGCCCAAAAGCAGGTGTTGAACAGAGCTTATTAAAAGCCCACGCCCACAATTAATTTAACATCTTAAGTAAGAGTTGCATCTAAATTTTACTAGATAGACCCAATAGACATTGTTATATGGACAGTTACACACAACGGTTGATTGTGATGGACACATAGACAGTTGCTTTGTATGAGCTGATCTAATCTTGGTCTCATTTCCTAGACTTAATTATACACGTTCATTTGTTCCTAGTTGTTCACGGTACGGACAAATTAAAATTAGGTAAAAATATAAAATTGATTCTCTAACTTTTTTTAGATTTCATTTAAGTTTTTTAACTTTGCTTTTGTTCATTTTAGTTATCTAAGTTTCAAATTTATTCAATTAAGGCATTTTTGTTACCTTTTGTTAAAATTTTTTGAAAAAAAAATCTGAAAAATATTTTTCAATCATTAATTAAATTTTTTTAATTAAAAAAATTGAAGAAAAATTTATAAAATTAAAAAATTAACCATAACATATAACAAAAGTTGATGGAAAAACCTTAATTGAATAAACTTGAAAGTTATAGGATTGAAATGAACAAAAACAAAGTTAGAGAACTAAAATGAAATCTAAAGAAACTTAGAGAATTAATTTTAATTTTTATCCTTAAAATTATGATTGTCACTTAGACTATAATGACATTTCAAAAATAATAAGTCACGTGTTCATGATTTGGATTGGATTAGTCCTACACTTCTACTTTCCCCTTAGACTAGAATATAATGACATATTTGAATTTTGAAGTCTTTGCATACTTATAAAGCACATAAGGTTGCCATATATTATTTCTATTTAGTACTTCTGTTTGGAAAGATGGGAAAATTATGATATTAAGAGCACTAGCATGAGGGTGTCTAAAACAAAATACTCATTTTACCATTTGAAATCCTTCTTTAGCTGCATCACAGTTTTTTTTTTTCACATCACAACAAATAATATTCATTTTTTAATAATTTTTTTACTTTCTTTCTTTCTCTCTCTTCCCTCTTCCCTCTGCGTGCTGCTCTTCCTCTCTATTTGCCATCACTCCACAACAAAAACCAAAGCAATCCACAACAACTCACCTCACGGCAGCCACCCCAACCATCATGGTAAACACCCACCACCTCATACCTACAGACCCACGACAACACCCCAGAAACCCAGCCCAGACCCACGACAATAACCCACCCCGAACCCACGGCAACACCCCAAAAACCCAGCCCAGACCCACGGTAACAACCCACCCCAAACCCATGGCAACAGCCCACCTCACCACCACAGAAACACCCTACCACCACCACCATGCAAGAAATCCACAAAAAAAATCAAAGCAAAATCCACACACAACCCACAAAATTTGAATCCAAAAGGAAAACCCATCCCTAAATCAAAACCCATACCAATTCTAACCCCAAAACCCATTGGAAACCACCCCAAATCAAAACCCATGAACCATAAATCAACCGATCATCAACCACAGTGCTTCAATCAATCTACCTCAACCAACACCACTGCATCACAGAGCTCAAAATCCACAAAGAGAGTCGAAGCCAGAGAGAGGAGAGAGCCGGACTTATTTTTGTTTGACATAAATGAAAGAAAGAGAGAGCAGGACTTGTGAGAGAGCAGAGAAGAGTGGAGAGAGCCAGACTGCCATGAGAGAGGAACTGTGATGTTGGAGAGAGAAGATATGGATTTAAAATGATACAACCTTGCTACAGTAGGTTGTATAAATAAAACCTTACTAGAGCAGGTTGCAAAATTTTTTTAAGTTTCTAGTTTCTATAGGAGCTGCTTTTTGTGGGTTTGATGAGTAAAATAGCAACTAGACACCCCAATGCTAATGCTCTAATGGTCACTAGAAGAATCGCAATGGTCTTGATAATGAAGTTCAGTAAAAGAAACATTTCCAGAAACCCCTACAAATTAATCTTGAAAAAAAATAAAATAAAAAATAAAAAACTTCATGGGTTCATGGATAATCCAAATTATCAATAAAAATTGATTAAGCACGATTTTTTTTTTTTTTATAAAAAAAAATTCCCCTTGGTAGTTCAAATAAATTATAGCGCCAAATCAGCCTGATGAGTTTATGATTGCACGATAGTCCTAGCGACGGACATAGTTGTCAAACATGAATCGATTTTTTTTATTTTTCTATATTGTATATCGTATCGTATCGTGTATCGTAACATACACGAATACTTAATAAAATTTATAAAAAATTTATAGATATACATATATAAATGGTATATTCATTATAAATTTTAAATATATTCAACTAATGGCTAATTTATTCACCACTTACGTAATACTCTCTCCGTCTCAGTTTGTTTGTTCTCTATTCTATTTTGGAATGTTCCAAAATATTGTCTTATTTTTAAAAATAAAAATTATTAATTTACTAATGTTCCTAGTATACCCCTACTTTATTTTCAGAACTGTTTGAAAATAAAACTAACAAATATTAAAAAAATCAATCTAATTGGAGTACCTTTTTAGTTGTCTCATCTATTTTTTTAAAAAAATTGATATATTTATTTAAAGGTAATTTTGTAAACTTATACATTTTTATAAGACAGACAAGACAATAAATGATGTTTCCTTAAAAAATTTGACTTTTCAAACAGGACAAACAAATTGGAACGGAATGAGTAATATTTAACAAACTAACTAAATAAATCAAACTAGCATTTGTTTATAACATACACATTTAAATTATTTAAATTCAAAAGTGATAATATATTACAAATGACCCAAAAATAATAATTTATTTTTATTATATTGCCTAATAATCCCAATCTAACTCAATGTTATTATCATGTTTATCATTTTGCAAACTTATTTCTTCATTAAAATTTTCTTCATTATCATTAACATTTACTATCTCTTCTTGTTCTTTTTATTTTAATAATTAAAAAAAATTATTTCTTCTTGGCATTCTAATTTCTTGGACTTATAACAATAGTGACAAAAATTAAAAATAATTATATTGTCAATTAATATCTTATTCACAGCATGGAAAATAAATTTGCAAATATTAAAGTGAAGTGTAAGTGTTCTGTGTAATCCAAATTTTATAAGAGAAAGAAAAGGTAAAAAACTTATGAATATTTTATTTTATTAGACCAGATTTAAGTAACATAATAATTTTGTGTTAATAACAAGTCTAACGACTTGTTAGATTCAAATAAAAGTACAAATTTTAACAAAAAATCTCATTTTAAAGCATTTGTCTATGTATTGTACGATACGTACAATTTTACAATACGATACGATTCATACGATACGAACACTGTATCGCATGATTCATGAGCACTTACGATACGCCGATATGATACAAAACTTTTTACACACGATACAATACGTATCGTACGATATGTATTGCATATCGTACGATAATGACAACTATGGTGACGAAGACAAATAAATATGAAGGTTAGGTTAGGGTGATATTAATGTGATACTAGCCTAAACGCTTTGATACCAAAAACATTACTCACCTTTCTAGAGAGGTATAAAATTGGATGTTAATTAATGACTAAAATTTTCATACCTTCCTCCATGAGAGATGATGGGGATTTATAGGTCTTGTGTTGGTGCGTTTCACTCATTTGCTTTGATCCTTACATGAATCATGGTTGGGGAGGTTGTTAGTTGACTCCTCACAAAAAAACTCTAGAGAAGCATGTCTAATCGTGGTGCAGGTCTCAATCTTGGTACCCCTGTTCTTCTAGATATAAATCCCATATTTTTATGGATTACATTTTCTTATTCAAGAGGTCATTCTTATCTCTGATGTCATTCTTATTCGAGAGGTCATCCTTATCTTTGATGTCATTCGACCATCATGATCATACATTAGGTCACTTACTTTGTTGGCTTACATGCTTCGATCATTTGTTTACCTCATTTGTCCATCCCTAATCAAAGACAAGTACCCTAGACGATCTCTTCCTCGGTCATAAGATTCATAACCATCCAATCGAACAAAAATTAAAGAAATACATGTTAGGAAATTAGTGAGGAACTTGAACCTTCCACCTCCATCATCTTTAGGTATTAAACATATAACCAATAATAGAAGGGTTTTGCTAACCTAGTTAGTCACATTTTCATTTTCTCATAAAAAATTTCCTAAATTAGATAATTAATGTATGCTCTAATGGCTCCCATATTAGAATTTAGAAGGCCATACACTTTTATATATATATATATATATATATATATATATATATAAGATATAAATTATACTCTAACTTAATCTAAATATACATGCTTCAATCATTCGTTTACCTCATTTGTTTGTCCCTGATCAAAGACAAGAACTCTAGACGATCTCTTCCTCCATTTATAACCATCCAATCGAACAAAAATTAAACAAATACATGTTAGGAATATAGTGGGGAACTTGAACCTTCCACCTCCATCATCTTTAGGTATTAAACATATAACAAATATTAGAAGGGTTTTGCTAACTTAGTTACTTTTTCATTTTCTTATAAAAAATTTCCTAAAATAAATTATTAATGTATGCTTTAAGGGCGCCCACATTAGAATTTAGAAGGATGTACACATTTTTTTTTTTTTATACAAGATAGAAATTATATTATAGTCTAATCTTAATCTAAGTGTGCATGCTTCGATCATTCGTTTATCTCATTTGTCCATCCCTAATCAAAGACAAGAACCCAAGACAATCTCTTCCTCCATCATAAGATTCATAACCATCCAATCGAACAAAAATTAAACAAGTACATGTTAGGAAACTAGTGAGGAACTTGAACATTCCATCTCCATCATCTTTAGGTATTAAACATATAACCAATATTAGAAAGGTTTTGCTAACCTTGTTAGTCACTTTTTTATTTTTTAATAAAAAATTCCTAAAATAGATAATTAATGTATGCTCTAAGAGCGGTCATATTAGAATTTAGAAGGCTGTACATTTATTTTTTTAATTATTTTTTTTATACAAGATAAAAATTCTATTTTAACATAATTTAAGTATATATGTGTGTGTGAAACTCTTTCTAAAATACTTGAACTTTGATTGTTATCCTTACACCCTAGCCCGACCCTTGCCCTTATATGAGGCAAACACTTTTTTTTTTTTTTTTTTAAGCACTTATCATACAACCAATATTAATTACCAATTGCTTTATACTGGTCTTTATTACACCCTAGCCCGGCCCTTGCCCCTATACCGGCTATACGTGGTAAACACTTTTTTTTTTTGAAAGTACTTAACATATAACCAATATTAATTACCAATTGCTTTATACTAGTCTTTATTATACCTACTATCGGATTCAAGATTTAATTGCACCGATTCTCCAAAAAAAAAAGAAGAAGATTTAATTGCACCCTGTCCATTTCATCATCACAGTTCATTTCCTCGACGTCCACGTCATCATTAACTCTCTAGCTTACGTCTGAGTTCTTAGCCACAACTTTTCCACCTATATTTCCTAGAAAAAGAGGGAGAGAACATAAATAAATTTTTTTCCAAAGAAACTCTGTAGCCAAATCCTAGGCAAGCGTTCGCTCAGATCTGAAGTCTTTCACTTTTGTTTGTGTCTTAATGACTTACTATCCGTTTCCACCACCGGCAACCTGCTAAACCCAGGTACCCCCATAACCACTCCTTTCCAATCCCCCCAAGTTTCCCGGTCACTTACCGGTTACCAATCCCTTAAAGCCAAACACAAAAACCACAAAGAGAAAAAGAAAGTAAAAGAAAAAACAAACCCTTCTCTTTTCCTTCTTTAACTCTTATTATTGTTCAGAAATGGGAGCTCTGAACAAGCTTGGCTTAGCACTCACTGTAGTGTTTGCAGTCATTCTTGTAGCTCTACTCGCCGAGCTATTCTGCGTGCTCCATCGCCGGAAAAGATTCCGGCGACAAAACTTCGCCGGGAACTCGTTCTACAGCCCCTCCACCAAAGAGCTCCTCTACTTTTTCTGCTGGAAAAACCAGTCTCGCATCGAACCCCAAGGAACCCCACCTCCTCCGCCTCCTCTTCCTAATTTTTCGCCTCCGCCGCAAAGCGATGAAACGACGGAGGCCGATGACGTTTTGAAGTGGCAAAGACTGTACGGGTCGTCGAGGGTCTTGTTCACGATAAAGGAGGAAGATAGAGAAGGTGTGGACTCTGAGAATTGTTCTTCTTCGGAGAAAGCGGTTTCTACTAAGAAGGAAAAGCGTGCTGGGGTTGATACGACGTCGTTTCAAGCTGCGGTGATGATTGAGGTTGTTGATGAGGAAGCAACGACGCCGTTTTCGACTCCTTGTGCTTCGCCACCTTACTACACTCCTTTGGCTTCTCCAGCTCGTGGTGAGTCGGACATGGTGCCCTTTGTTAGCATAGTTATGTAAAACGGCGACGTTTGAATACTTTTTGGTATACTGTGTCTTTGGCCAATGGAACTTGTTGAACAGTTTTGTAAAGTAAATTCGTAAGTAGAACAAGAAGAAGTTTCAAAGAAGAAAAAATAAAAAAATAAAAGTGGTGCCTTTTCAGATGTATTCGTAGGCCATACAAATGGCTTTCATTTCTCATTTCTCTATTGGGTCGTTTATCTGTTGCTATTGATTACATGAAATGTGTCTATATTTTTTGCCATTTTAAACTTTAACAATTTTATAAGAATAGTAGTTTCTTTTTCTTTTTCTTTTTTTTCTTTTTCTTTTTTAGAATGAAAAGTAGTTTCTACTCAATTAAATTTTGACTGGTTAATAATTAATAATGGATTTTACTTTTACATGCCGGGCATACATTAATGAAGTGACTAATTTTAAATTTATTGATATTAATTACACTAAGTATTAATGATTACGAAAATAAAAATGCTATGACCGACGAGCGTGTCACCATCTTTTCTTGTTTGTTTCTTTCCAAATTTATCACCAATTTTATTATAAGAGTTCAAGAATATAACGTGATAATAATACATGATAATCGGTTCAAATAGATGTTAATAAAGTTGATTGATATGTGATTTATTAACTATTTATTATTGGTTCTCCACTATTTTTTTTTTTTTGTTGCTAAACAGGTTCACTACTTCTCAAAAAAAAAAAAATTGTATTGAATTTTATTCTAATTTAATGGGTTTGGATACTGCCTGGAAGGATAGTAAATAAAAGTAAATATTAGATAAAATAGAACGGTAAAATTTATAAATAATATCAAAAATTGTAGTCCGGGCCATAAATTATACTAAAAAATGCATGAACTTGTTATGGAAATGGAACAACGTAAGGCATGTGGATAGGGCGGAAGAATGAATTTAATTGATGAGTAATTATGGATAGCCAATGGCCTTGTAGCCAAGTGGCACCCGGGTTCGTTTATAACCTCTTGCTCGGGTTCTATCCCCTTCACATCCCTAGCCAAAAAAAAAAGAGTAATTATGGATTGCTGTACTTAAATTAAATATACTCATTAAAAAAAAATAGCGGTACATAAATGTTGTCTAAAAATTTGTAAAATCTCGTCACATGATTACTGTGTGTACTTACTACTTAGCAAGTTAGCACCGACTATGATATGATATATTGATATTTGCCACCGCCCACGTACTCTCCAGAGCTGAGCTCTTTCTTATATCTCTTTCGTTTTCAATGGTGTTTCTGTTTCTGTTGTCACTGTGCCCCTTCACCCAGGGAAAGTGGGGAGCTATACAGTACAAACATTTATTTCTACTACTGTTTCTCGTACAAAAGCATAGCTGGAAAGCAAAAGTGTGTGACAGTGAATTCAATTTACTATCCTTATTAGGGTTAATTTTGTGGGGGAATTTGTTTAGATTAGATCAAAGATATTTTGTTGAAATTTAATATGTGGGACTAATTACCGTACAAATCACATGATTAATGGAAATAAATTTAAATTCCGAGCTTAAATAGAATTCTAATTAAGGGCCAAAATTATTATTATTATTAGTGTGTTATTTAAAAAGATGAAATCACGCGGCGATCTTTTCAGGGCGTAAGAAGCACGGTTGACCCGAATGATTGAGACTCTTTTGTCTTTATAGGCCAAGTTTCTTGTAATAATAATAATATATATATATATATATATATATATATATATATATTGGCCAGATTAAAATTTGTATGTGGACAAGTCCCTTGTTCAAGTATTGGATAAGGGTCCAGGAAGAGATGACTATGATCGGCATATTAATATTATAGCAAAAATACATGAGTACACAACTCTTCTTTGAAGGGGACTTTTTTGGGTCGAATGGCACTGTTTGTGCATCTCAATTGAATGGTCAAATTTTCTTTAAAAAAAGAAAAAAGAATGGTCAAAGGTAGTTTCGCAGACCTCACGTCCGATCATAGGAGAAAGATTGATGACTTTGTTTTGCAACAACTCTCAATTCAGTTCAAAGATTGTCTTGACTAAAAAGTATAATTCAGTTATATCAGTCAACGCGTATATGACACGTACCCAATACGTTTATTAATAGAGTTAGGATTTTTTCAGTTCAACTTAACATGCTTTATTAAACAAGTTAACACAACACAACTTGTATACTATATTTAATATATGGGTTGTGCTTGAGTTGACATGAAAAATAAGTCATATGGTCAGGTTAACATGTTTATTGAGTATCGACACAAATAACTTACTAATTGTTAACAATCTTTATATTTTATAGAATTTATTAGTATACCATTGGATTTCAAATGAAGTCACCAAAAATTAACATGTAATTACAATAATAAGTTTATTAAAAAAAAACCGGTTAATAAATGTCCTTCCTTAAAATAAAATTAAAAGACAAAATAATTTGTATTTGCATCGAACTCGTTTCCCACTAAGGCTGTGTTTGGCTCTATGCAAATCATTTTCCAAGTGTAAAATATTTTCAGGTGTTTGGTGACACTCTAAAAAATGCTTTCAAAAATATTTTTAAGTGTTTGGTTGTGTTCTTGAAAATGCTATAAAAAACACATTTTCTACTAGGTTGCTCAAATTTTCTCAACTTTCAAACAAATATATAATATCATTTCTCAATATATAAACACAAAAAGAAAAAAAACCAAACAAAAACATTCATTAAATTCAATCAAATTGAGAGAGAGAGAGAGAGAGAGAGAGAGAGAGAGAGAGAGAGAGAGGGAGGGAGATCAGTCATGGGCTAGTCGTGGTTGATCTAGACATGACGAAGGCTATATCGAGCGGCGGAGGTGACTGGGTCATAGTGGCCACATGAATTATGGTGGTTTGCTCAACATGGGTGGAGAGAAAGAGGGCGGATCAGTGAGATGGGTGGCAGAGGTAGGAAGAGGGAGAATGAGGGAGGAAGAGAGAAAGGAGGAAAAACTTTGCTTGATTAGCGGTGAGAGGCACAACTATAGACGGCAATGGAGTCGAGCTTTGCTTGATTAGCGCAATGAGAGGCACCACCCAAGCGACAGTGGAGTTGATCACGAGTTTAGGTGACCAGCCTCTCTCTTTCTGTTCGGTTTTTTTTTTTTTTTTTTTTTTTGCTGAAAATGGTTTGAAGGTAAAATAGATGTGTAATCTGTTTTACACTTCAAGCCTTCATATTTTACAATCAATGGAAACGATTTTCCGTTTGACTTAAGTTTTCCGGCCAACCCAAACACCCCTGGTAGAATAAAATATTTCCCATATTCTTTTTACACCCAAAACAAACACAGCATAACCATGTTAGTTTTACGGTATTGTAGGGACTAGTTTTTAGTTTTATGAATTCCATTTTAACAACCCTCTCTCTCTCTCTCTCTCTCTCTCAGAATCTATTGAAAAAATATTCTACTACGATAGGGTATACTTTTGCAATAGGGGTGGTAAAAAAATCTGCCTTACCTGCTTTGTTCTATTTAGATTTTCTCCACCTCTAAGACGTGATGAGGTAGAAATGAGTTTTGCTCGCGTCAGATTTATATATACATATTCTATTTAATATATATTTTACTTATAAGAAGAATCTAATTCTATACCAATCCTAGTTATAATATATATTTTTATGCATATTCCATTACTACTATGTTCCATACACTTGTCTTTACTTTTCTTGTAGTACTCTTGCAATTGCCATTTCATTTTATGTATCATCTTTATCTTATCAAAGCAAGCCATCTTATTAGGATTTAATATAACATTTCGAACATGTCATGAGCATGACCTATCCTACTATTGGTCTGTGTGGGTTTTTCCTATTATGAAGAGGAGATATGGCACTCATGATTTAATCATGTTCTGTCCAATTGCCATCCCTATTTTGCGGAGTACTAAGAGGTCTCCAACACCCCCCACCACTTTTTTTTCAATATTAAAATTTATTTTATTCATTCGGACTATACTTTTTCTCTCATATACATGTCTTCTATATTATGAGGGATATAACGCATATATATTTTCTGAGCAGGAATCAAAGATAATATGCATCTATTAGTTAGTTTAGAGGAAAAAAATATTGTCTTTATTAGCTTAAGATTTGCAGTTGTGCTAATGCACCAAATTTTTCTCATCCTCCCTTGTATTAGAGTATTCGCATCCGAAAATTGTATCCTATCCTATTTTATCATCTCAAAAAACTACTTTATCAATTATATCATACCATTTTACAATTTTTTTTATTTTTATTTTTTGGTTTGAAGGAAAGATTATATTAAACTAACTAAAGGAAGAAAAGACAGGACAAAGCCTATTACAACAAGAACCCATAGAATCTGCCTCAACTAGGGAGATTAACTCCAAAGGAGGGTTAGCATAAACAATAAATCCAAAGTTTGCAGCAATCCTAAACAAGCTAAACGATCAGCACATCTATTAGCTTCCCTGTAAATATGCTTCACACGAGCCTGAGGGATTTGGCTAATTAAGAGAATACAACCATCTAGCAAAGAAGAGATCAAAGTGTTGCGATATGAAGGCCTGTAAAGGACATCCACCAGGGCCTTCGAATCAAGCTCTATCATGACAGCTTGAAACTTAATTTGGTGGCAAAGCTGGAGACCATCATGGAGCGCCCATAATTCAGCAACAAAGCTGTCAGCTCTTCCAATTCGCCTTGAAAATCCTATCTTCCAGTTACCAACCTCATCCCAAATTAAGCCACCACTAGCTGCTGCTCTTGCCGAGCCACTTGAAGACCCATCAGTATTAAGTTTAACCCAGCTCGGATCTGGATATTCCCATTTGATTTGCTTGACCACCAAGTGATTACTACGAGGTGTTTGCGGGGCATAGAAAAGAAATTCCTTAGCTTGCATGGTTATTACCTTGGGTAGGTACGGATTGGTCCTTTTGTTAGCAAAATTAGCTTAATTTCTCTGTTTCCAAATCATCCACACCGCAAAAGGGAAGAGAAAATTCCAAGGAATACCAGCTGTATTTTAGGAAGACTTGAGGCTAGAATTAGAGATCAACCATTCTCTAATGCCCTGGGAGAAAAAAGAAGGGTTTAGACAATTGCTTCCAAGCTACTGCCATATTGGTTTAACCAAGTAACAGTCCTGAAACGCATGTGTGAGAGACTCGGAGGCATCCTTGCACAACAGGCAAGTGGTATCAAAAGGGATTCCTCTTTTTGCTAAAACCTCCTTAACAACAATACTCTCATGAATAAATCTCCACATGAAAAATTGGATTCTAGGCAAAGTTTGAAGCTTCCAAATCTAAGAACCCGCAAAAGTGACATCCTCCACCAGGTTATTGGCAATAAGGTAAGCACTTCTCATGTCAAAACACCCTTTTGGAGAGAACTTCCAAGCTAGCTTGTCATTGTTTCTTGCTAAAAGAGGAATCGGAATAGCTTGAATTTCATCTCTAATCTCCGAAGGGATGTTGAAAGGAATCTTTGACCAGTCCCATCTTCCCAACGAAGTCACATCTTTTAGCTTGAGGTTGAATGAGTCTTGAGGAAGGGGACCCTAAATGAAGGCTCTAACGAAGCCAAGATTAGACCAGCAGTCAAACCAGAAATTAAGATTACTCTCGTGGCCTGGAATCCACTTTATCCCTTTATTAAAAGTGTCCACACCTTTCTTTATAGCTTTCCAAATAGGTGAACTTGGGAGTCTAGCTTCATTCCTCGAATTGATTCTCTGCCGAGTACAGTACTTATATTTGAGAACATTGGCCCAAGGAGCATCCATCTCCGTGTGAAACCTCCAATTTAGTTTAGCTAGGAGGGTTGTATTCCTTCCTTTAGCTGATTGCAACCTAAGGCCTCCCAACTCCTTCGGCTTAGTTACAACATCCCACTTGACCCAATGCATTTTCCTCACATGATCCAACGATCCCCACAGAAAATTCCTATTAACCCTATCAATGCCCTTGAGAATCTTTTCAGGAAGCGAGGCTTGCTGCATGACAAAATTAGGAATGGTGGAGGAAGAAGCATGAATAAGCACCAGTTGGCCAGCCATGGAGAGAAGATTAGCTTTCCACCCAGACAAATTTTTCTTAACTCTATCAAGCACAAAATCAAAGTAATGTTTGCGAACCCCTGTATGCTTCAAAGGAAAGCCCAAATACTTACCAAGGTTGGAGGTAGGACTAAAACCAAGAAAGTTTGACAAAAGGTCTCTCTGATCAGGATCCACATTAGGCGAGAAAAACAAATGAGACTTTGCTTCACTAACCTTCTGCCCTAATCTAGTACAGAACTCTTGAAGAGCTTCTTTAATAGCAAGACAGTTCACATTATCCACCTCAGCGAATAACACCAGATCATCTACAAAGAACAGGTGCGAAAAAGAGGGACCATTCCTGGAAGCTTTCACTAGATTCCAGACCTTGGCAGCACACTTTTCTTCAGTTGAATGCCCCAAAAACTCCATACAGAGAATGAATAGATAGGGTGAAAGGGGGTCCTCTTGTCTGATGCCTCTAGATAGGCAAAAAGAGTCTAAACAGCCACCATTACAAAGGAGAGAAGTATAGACCGATGAAACACAACTCATGATGAGATCAATACGCTTTTCTGGAAAATTAAATTTGAAGAGCATTTCCCTGATAAAATACCACTCTATCCTGTCATAGGCCTTCTCCAGATCAATCTTGGTAGCCATATACCCCTTCCCACCTTTCGCTCGACCAATAGAGTGAATTAACTCTTGAACTATGATAACATTATCCGTTTCTCTTCTACCTGGAATGAATGCTGCTTGGAGGGGCGAGACAATGTTCTCTAGGTGAGGTCTAAGCCGAGAAACAATGACTTTGGAGATGATCTTGTAAATAGAGTTACAAAGACTAATAGGCTTGTAGTTCCCAAAAGACTCCGGACCTTGGATTTTGGGAATAAGAACAAGGAGGGTTTTATTGAGATAATTTGGCACTTTCCTTTCAATAAAAACTTTCCTAACCTCTATCACCTAATTCCCCACTATAAGCCAAAACCGCTGATAAAAGCCAGCATGCAATTCGTCCGGACCCGGGGATTTATAAGGTTTCATAGACCAAAGTGCTTCTTTAATTTCCTCCTTGCTAACCATGGCATCCAAAGATGACCTTGCTTCCTCAGACAGGCAACCTTGCCACTGGCCAACATGACTTGGAACCCTCGCTGCCTCCACAAGGGAAGTGGTATATAAGGAAACAAAACCCTTCCTAAAGTGCTCCCTCACTTCTCTCCCATTTATGATCCACACCTCTCTCTCATCTTTAATTGAAGCTATATGATTTCTTTTTCTCCTGGAAAGCGCAGAAACATGGTAGAAGGAGGATTTCAGTCCCCTTGGATCATCCAGTTAATCCTAGACTTCAGCATCCAAAGGTCTATCTCCTGATCAAGGATAGAATCAAGCTCACGATGAAGCTGATTTTCAAAATTGATTAGAGAGGAGCTCGGGGAGTTGGACAAGATTTTCTGGACCCCATAAATTCTAGCCAAAACTCTCCTTTTTTTGTGATGGATGTTGCCAAAATGATTCCTATTCCACAAAGTAGCCTCTTTAGAAAAAATATCTCTCGAATTCACAAGGCTTCTATTATTGCTCCAAGCTTTAGAAACAATACTAGGAAAGGATAGGCCAGACATCTAGAACTCTTGAAATCTAAAGGGCTTGTTAGGAACTTGGGCACTGATAGGAAGGGCTTCCATAAGCACAGGGTAGTGGTCAGAGTGACAACGGGGAAGGTGGGTAACTTTTGCATCCAGGTACAGCACACACCAATCTGGGTTCATAAAGAATCTGTCTGTTCTTTCCAAAATAAGATTACCAATATCTCTCTTATTTGTCCAAGTGTATTTGGGGCTAGTAAAACCCATGTTAACCATATTACAATCGTCAAGACAGTCTTTGAAGGCCAAAGAACTATTAACACTAACTCCCTTGCCTCCAAATTTATCCTCATCAATCAGAGGCTCATTAAAATCACCAGCCATAACCCATGGCTTATTATGAAGTTCTGCGACCTTTGAAAGGTTATTCCACAAAATAGCTCTTTATTCACTCCTAGGACTAGCATAAATCGCAGAAAAAATCTAAGGTTAGAGGCACGCACCTTTACTTCGACATGAATCTCCTGCTCTGTTCTGGCTAGCTCCTCCACCAACATAATATCTGTATTCCATAGTAACCAAAGACCACTCGACAGACCAATAGTTTCTGTATGAATTACCCCATCAAAGGGTAACCTACTCGTGATATCTCTTACTATAATTCCTCCCACCTTCGTTTAAATAATCACAAAAATGGTTGGATCGTGCCTCTGAGTAAGCTCATGAATATAATTTTGAAAGGCAGGCTTAAGTGCCCATCTACAATTCCAAATTAAGCAATTCATGATGGATGGGCAAAAGAGAGCAAACCAAAAATCAATCAGAGGCGGGCACTTCAGACCCAACCTCCAAATCCACACGAACAACATCCATCTCCTTATGGCCTTATCCCTCACTAACACAAGAAGGAAGGCGCTCCAATCCTATCATCACCATCCTCTGATTTGGTAAGAGCAACGGACTTGGTTGAAGAGCACATAAGCTTTCCCACTGTATCTTCATTGAAAACAGCTATGGGAGCACTGCCTTTATCATCGTGAATCTCTAGCCTAGCTAAGGGAGACGCCATGAACTCGAAGAAGGAATTTGAAGGTCCAGCAACCTCTCGGATAGGAGAAGAGGCACGGTCAGAGGAGAAAGAGGTGATACTTGCAGTAAGAAGTTTTGACAGGGGGTTGTCGGCGCTACTGGTTATACCTTTAGAAGGAGAACCTCTAGCTAAAGCTTTCTTACCCTTTACTGAGGATGGCATCTTCTTAAGGGCTTGTCCTGATGGGCTTGGGCTTGTGCCACTATGTTGGGCTAAGTTTGCAATATTTGACTTAACATTCCCCATCTTATTGCTAGACAGGCCCGAATTGGAACCTCCCACATACCCGCTGGGTTTTACAGCCCATATAGCAGAATCCTTCTTGGAATACCCTCCACCACTAAAATTGCAATCTTTATGAGGCATATTCTGAGTACCCGTAGGACCACTACTCAGCGTGTTCACCCAGTCCAAAATTTTTGGAGGTAGTTGAGGTGGGGGATGCCAGGTGGCTTTCCGTGAGCTATCCAAACTGAAACCTATCTTTGTCCTCTTCCTCCCGTATGTCCCCTTCATCCCGTACGTCCTTTTCCCCACTACCATCCATGGGCCATATTGCCCATCCACTTCTACTAACTCACCCACGTCCACCACAGCATGCACTGGAGGAGGTGACTAAGCATCATGTGTTTCTTGTTGCATGTCAGGACACGTATTCTTAGCTTCCTCTGTCGGGATTAGTGGCTCTTTATCCTTTCGAATGGTGTACGGACACCCATCCACCTTGTGCCCAAGCCTTCCACAAGAAAAGCATAACCTGTGAATACTTTCATAAGTCACTGCTTGTTCGAAGTGCTTAATACAGATAGTATTCACCAATGGTTTATTAACGTCAACTTGAATGCATAACCTTGCATATTTACCACGAGTTTCCATGGCCGTGTGGGCGTCAATCCTTAAAACCTTCCCAATAGACTCTCCAATCTGTTTCAAAACCTCTGCATCATGGAGCTCAATGGGTAATTCATAAAGACGGGTCGAGATAGCAATGAGAGACACATTTGCCGTCGATGGCTTGAAAAAAGGCTCCCATGGTCTTATAGAGAGGAAGTGATCTCCTATGAACCATGGACCTTTCATAAGTACTGCATCAAGGTCCTCTTTAGAAAAGAACCTGATTAGAAAAAAAAAAAACCAAATCCCAGGTCCACACAATCCATTCTTTCCGACGGCCTCCACAGTTGGCTAAGTTTAGATTTTAAGTAAGCAAAACCCACTGACCTACCAACAAGCTTGACAATAATAGCTCTCGACCAAGGACCTCTAATACGCTGCTTTGTCTCCTTAGAAAGCCTCATGTTCACCCAGCTAACCCAGTTCCAATTAGCATCTTCCTCATTCTCACCATCAGATTCCACATCTTCATCCATGAGACTCTCGAACTCAAAAGCTTTCACATATGCTCCTGGTATATCACCCATGAGCTTATCCTTGAAGGAACCTCCGAGAGAGGTTCCTGTGTTATGGAATCTTGGAGAGGGAGAACCCTCCTTAGAACCAATATTGAAATCAGCGTGGTGAATATCCTTCACCTTTTTATTACTCTGGGCCTGCTCTGCTTCCTCTTCTCTAGAGAGCATCCTTGGTTTCATTCTAAAGCCTTAACTTGGCCACGTGCAATAATTGATGTTTATATTCTCAACATCCTAACTTTTATTTTACAATACAACACATTAAAATAATATTTTTACACAATAAAATAATATATCCCAAAATCATATCTTCCTTTAAGCACCAGTCATAGCAAATGACTTCTATTTCTTTGAAAATTTCTATGTAAAAAACAGATTTTGCCTACTCGTACCCTGAAATACAAAATAGAATATAGTCACAATTTTTTTTTTTTTTAAATGCTAGCTTAAGCCACTGCCTAGAAAGACAACCAATATGAACACACAAACACAAAAAGTTAAAACATTGCTTGCTTGATTAGAAAACATGAAGTACTTAAAAAAAAAAAAAAAGGAATTTTAACAACATGCACTTTTTAGTACCCAAACAAAACAAAAGTTACTTTACCATCACAAAATTCTCAATCTTGCATATATTTTCCTATAATTCCTCAACAACCAAACAGAATGGCCGTCACAACATCAGGGGCGGCATAACACATAGCCCAGGGGGTTTAAATGAACCCCCTGACCTACCCCCAACAAAAGCAATTTTATATAATTTTTTTTTTTGTTTTTTTTGTTTTGACTCTGAAATAAAAATTAAAAATTTGAACGCCGTAATTTTAATTTTTTTCAAACCCAACTGAAATTAACTTAAATATGGTCAACTTAGTGTTATTTTCACAACAAAAATTAAATAGTAAGTTGGAATTGACTTTTATCTGGATTTGCATGTAAGAGCAACCGTATCAGTTTGGCCAAATGTTTTCGTCTATATTACACTAAAAACCTACTTTTTCTATTTTATACTATCACTTTTCTAAAACACGCACGTCAATTCATCTATTTTACATTATACTCTATTTAAATAAAATTATTTATTATTTATTATTACTTATTTATTAATTCTCAAAGTTACTGTATCTTTTATCAGTCCAATCCAAAAGTCTCTCTCTCATTCCTCCCTTAACTATTTTCCTCTCTCAAACACTCACACACAACGGCAGATCCGGCGGTAGAGCAGCAGCAGTAGTAGCAGCAGATCAGTGGCAACAGTGGAGTAGATCGGCAGCTGTAGCGGTTCCTTTGGGTTTCATGTCGAAGGCATCTTCTTCGGTGATCAGTGGCAAAAGAGGATTTGCTTCCTCTTTGGTGATTTCTGTAGTTGAAATGATTGTTATAGCCGGGCTAGGAGTATTGGCAGACTGCACTTTCTGCTCTGTGATTTTTGGGCTGAGGAAGAAGTGCTTATGACTGCTAATGGAGGACAGTGTTCATAGTATAGAGGAGAGATAAAAAATAAAAAATAAAAAACGGAGGAGAGATAAAAAAATAAAAAAATATTATTATACATATCTACCCTAACAGTGCATATTTGCATGGTTACTATAATAAATGTGCAAATATGCACATTTTTATACTCATTGATGCGGGCAATTTTGAAGGAAAATTGTGTAAATATATTTTATCACTTTTTGCATTTTAGAAACATAACTTTTTTTACCTATTATCTATATTTTGTTGTGAATTTTGTGTGAAAGTGTTGTATAATAGCAACACTCTTAAAATATTTAATTTTATAAGAAATAAAAAAAAATTCAAAATTTAATTTATTCATTAAAAAAAAAAAAATCTCACTCTCAGACTTTGGCTTACTTTAGCATTGACAACAGTATGAGGTTATTTTTTCTTGCACTTTTTTTTTACATCTATATTTTATTAAATGTATGATTAGTTATTTAATTTTATTTGTTTATGTATTCAATAGTTGTTGTCTTACCGATCTTTAAATTATTAATAATTTTTTAAACTATTGTAAAATATAGTTGTATTGTATGCTAAATTGTATGGAATTGTTATATAAATAAACAAAAATTAGTTATTTTATTTTTTACTTCCTTATCCTCGATAAATTCCTAGCTCTGCTAATGCTGACTCCCTACAAGAAGAAGAAAAGAAAACAAAAAAAAAAAAAAAAAAAAACTCTAAAGCTGCCACTGGACAACATACTTGCAAGAACTCTGCCGCTGTAATTTCACGAGCACCAGCCATTTCCTCAGACTTGAAACCACACATCATAATTCTAACCAAAACCAATACCCCAACCAAAAAATAAATTCTTTACACAGACCCATATCAAAATTTGATACTCTCCCAAGGAAAAAAGAAATACCCAGAAAACAAATGCCCCCAAAAAAAAAACCTTCTTTACAACTCAATCAATCCAACATTTTATCATCAATGATAATATAAGTTTCGAAAATGAAATCGATCAAATGCGAAAGCAAGAACAATAATATCAGAGAGAGAACCTTTGTGTGAATCAGTGGCAAAGAGGGAGACGAAACAAGGAATGATAGAGAGTTGTGAAGTCTGACACAGAGGAGAGGGAAATAATAAAATAGATTAAAAAATAAATTCCTTAGTCTACAGTTGCATCATAAAAGTAGGATGGCGCTAGCAATATTGGAAAAAATTTTACAATTTTTTACTTTTAGAATTCTGGAAGTAAGAGGTTTTTGAGAGACAAATGTTAAATAAAAATAACATATAATATTTAGGGGTGTTTGATAGAGTAGTTTGAGATAAAATTTATGTAATTTTTTAAAATATATGAGTAAAAAAAAATATATAAAAATTATAATATTATTTAAAATATAAAAATATAAGTTTGAGATTACTCACCAAAGCTACCCTTATCATTCCGGACGCGAATGCTTTTGCGTTGTCACTTCACCCATGCGACTGGACCGATCAAAACTCAACTAGAAAAAAGAGGGAGTGAAAAGAAAACTTGCGTGTAGTTTTCTGTTTCCAAAGATAGATTTGAGCGTAGTACTACTCGGCCTGAAATCACATCTCATTTATTTTGGTGTCATTTCCAATCTGCTGCTTCATTAATGAGTTAATAATCCAAGTGAAAGGTTTAGATTTGTATCGTGCATTCATGGCGGTAAAGTAATGCATGCAAAGGCGTCAGTAAATCTGCAAGCCGTACGTTGCCGTATTGTTGGAGTATGTGATGCGATGTGATAAGTGATTCTGATTCCTGCAAGTTATTATTATAAGATTTGCCATTAAAATGAGAAAATAAAAGAAGTTTTTTTTTTTTTTTTCTTGGGGCTTACAATATTCGTATTCTCTCATCCATACATCTGCAGTTATGAGCCATTAAATTCCTGCTCATTTGGATTAGACATGAGCTCATAACTCATAACTCAAGCTACATTGTCACTCAAAAACAAATAAATAATAATAATAATAATAATAATACTTCCTTTGTTCTCTACCTGCACGGCTGTACAGTAAAATCTTGAATAACTCAAGAACTTTTTTTTAATATTAATTTTTATAAAAAGTATTATATTTCTTAATTAAATTTAAATAAATGAATGCACTGCTGACCAATGCTATATTTCTAGGGGATAACTAATTTTTTTAATATAAATAAAAATTCTACTTTAATTATTTTTGGAGACTTAAATCTTAGCTTTTATCTCTTATATTTCATAAGTACTTATATTTGTGAAGTGATTATCGCCTTAAAATGTGCGGTGGTAGAAATAATTAAAATTAATTATGTAATTTATTGACCAATAAAATCATATTATTAAATTTAATTAATTTTTTTAAAAAAATTTACAATTTATAACATCTATTTTTAATAATTATTTTTTATCATTCGATAAAAATATTAATTAATTATTAGTGTAAACAGGATAAAACTCCAAACTTTTCAGTCAACGGTAAGAATATTTACCTAAAAAGGAGATACTATTCAAATATATATGAGGAGAGGTAACAATAAAATTGGAAAATAATAAAAATTAAAAAAATATATTGTATGCAATCTAAGGACCCACCTCCAATGGACCAGAAAGTCTACCCTTGCTGTGAAAACATATATAGTAGTAGCTCAAAAGGTAAGGGGTGGAACCAACCACATGCTTGAGATCCAACATTTTGGTGGACTGATGCAAGTTAGAAGCGGGCCTCTCTTAAGGTTTCCCAAAATGATATCCCCCCTAAAGCATTGGCATTGGGAATTGTAAAAACCTCCCCAAATAGTAAAATAGCATCCAATCCTCAAAAGTATGCATTATCCAGAGTTTATTATCGGAAAAAAATTTACAATTGTGTTATAGTATCAAAATGGTATATTTTAAAATAATATTTTATTGGGTTTTGGATTTTATTTGAGTATTAGGTTATATTATTTAATTATGTAGATATATTATTTTAATGTGTTACATGGTAAAATAAAAGTTGAGATATTAGATACATCGTAAACAGTATAGTATAAGAGCATTCTTATCAAAGATTCTAAAAAATTTAGCATTTATCATCTCAAAAACCAACTTTATAACATATAATACGTCACTTTACAACACCTTTTACATCAAAACTTATATTTTTTAATACTTCATTTAAATATTACTTTTTTATCATTTTATTATTATTTTTTATTCTTTCTCTCTCTGTTTCTCTCTCCTCTGTGTCTCTCTTTCTCAACTTAGCGCCGCCGGCCACCATATCCACCCACCCAAATCTCAACCACCACATCCACCCACCATCATCGCCGCTTGCCGCCAGCCAGATCCACCACAACCATAAACAACAGTAGATAAAAAAAAAAAAAAAAACTTTCACACCTACCCACCGCATCCACATCCACCCATAGCACAACTACCACATCCACCCACCATCGCCACCATCAACCACCAGCCAGATCCACTGCAACTACAAACAACAGCAGCAAAAAACCCCTCCACAACCAAAGCCACCAAAGTAACCCAGACCCACAAATCAACTCAGCACCCAGACTTCTCGACCTTCAACCACTACCTCTCCCTCACGCACCTCGTCGACGAGATCAATAGCCGCACCACCATCCACCCACCACATCTTCTCCCTCAACCACAATTATTTATCTTGAGCAAAGCCAAATTCTGTTCAACGTCTTCACCCATCAACCTCTTCTTCAAGTTGAAGTCATCACAGTACATCCAATTCCGAAACCGAACCCCAAATCGTGCGTGCCATTTTGGTCTCAGAACAACATTGTCCTTGTCTGGGTTTCGTCGAGGATTTTCGAAATGCAGAGGTGGACTTGCGGCGTCTGTCGTCTATCATTAGTGTCTATCATTTGAGAAGAAACTTGAGTCTGAGAAGGAGAAAGGGAAAGAGAGAGGAAAGCTTGAATCTAAGAAGGAGAAATTGAGAAAGAGATAGAGAAAGAGAGAAGGGGAGAAGAAAGCATGACACACGAGAGAGTGGGAGAGAGAAAAAGAAAAAGAAAAAATTAAAAAATTCTAGCATCTTGCTACAGTAGGGTCTCAAAAATGAGATTCTACTGTAGCTCAATGCTAAATATTTTAAGATTTAGGATATTTGATGTAGATGAGTTTTTATCATTTGAGGTGCTAAAAATGCTAAAAAATAGCATTTAGTATTTTTAGCACTTTTGATAAGAATGCTCTAAGAAATAAAACAACTTTTGAGATGGTAAAATTGGATATTTTCTAAATACTAGATGCAATGCTCAAGCGTTTCAAAAATTGACAGTCAAAAATGTCATTTTGCTTAATTGTTTGGGTAATAATATTTTCTTTAAATTGCAATTTTCCATTAAGAAAGTAATAGAGGATAAGTATATTTATTTATTTGTTGTAGTTATACAAACCTCATAAAGCATAGTGTCATTTTTTGAAACGGCCGGGGTGACATTTTGTGAAATCATAAGAGGATTGGTGTAATTTGGGGGATGTATGAAAATTCTAAATCCATATAATTAAATAAAGAGGAGGGGGTTGGGGGTGGGGGGGGGGGGGGACAAATGCTCAGTTCTTAACGTTTGATTTTTGGAATGTATTGTGCACGTGGTAATAATGGCAATTTTGAGGTGTGGAATGGTAGGTATAGGCACAAGTATAAGTACAAGCTCATGACTAAATTGACTTACTATACTAGATTACTACATCGGTTCTACTATATAAGATATAATTTAAAATGACATTATTATTAATAAAATTATAAAAAATATTTTGATATTTTTAATATATCTTATTTTCAATTCCTTATTCTTCTTCTTGCTCCTTGTTTTTTGTCCAAAGACTACTTCCCCATGCCACCCAGAGATACTTTTAATAAGATTTTTTTTAAAGGATAATATAAAAAAATTAAAGGAAAAACTCTTTTTTTTTAATAAAAATTTTCACTTATTTTCACAAAATTTTCACCCTTTACATAAGGGTAACCATCCCAATTCGCAATTTTAATATAGCATATCTTATAAGTTACATCTTCAAATGCTCAATTCATTGGAATTCAAGTAATAACCTATTGTTAATCGTATCTTTTGTAGTGTCTTATGTCTATAATTTGGGAGCCACCACATTGGGTCCATCAACCTATGTTGAAAGGGCAAATGTTTAGGTTAGCTAGTTAACCCGAGCTTCTATTGCCTATTGGACTTATTAGGGATGATTTGGGAGCATATTGGTCAAACGCTTACCAAGAAACGTAGCAGTGTGCTCGAGTTTAGGGGTAAAACTGCCATGAGCCCTGGGCCCATGAGAGATAGATTTTTGAATCCGCAACCAAACATATTCATTCATTTAGTGAAAGAGAGTCCAAATACAAGGCCTCAATGGCTGGAGGTGGAGACTCCTCCATCGAAAAAATATCCTTATCTATAGACCTAGCATATCTAGCTAATGAGTGAGCAACAGAATTAGCCTCACGTTTAACACAGTAAAAGACATACATTTGGAACCTGCAGCTAATAGACGGATATCCCCATAAATATTCCCCAGTCTAGACTGTAAGGCCCGCAGGGAAGCAATGGAGTTTATAACAGTGGAGTTGTCACCTTCAATCACCAGCTCCTCAAATCCAGCATCCACGGCAAACTCAAGCGCTCTCTGACATGCAAGCACCTCGGCCTCTTCACTATCCATAACACCAAGCCCTTTGGCAGACATAGCAACCATAACCTCCCCCAAATTATTACGGATAATAGCCCCAAATCTCGTGGAGCATGTATCACTAAACACCGTGGCGTCGAAATTCAATTTGTAAAAGGAACCTGATGGAGGATGCCATTTCTGCACTAAAACACAAGTATCCGAGACCGTCAAATGAGCCTGTGCCACCCGATACTCCTTTAGATAATCTTTAGCTCACTGGTTTAACCTCCCTGGGTCTTGGATAGTGCCCCCATGCACTATAGAATTTCGTTGATTCCAAATGAACCAACATTAGACCCAAAAGAGTTCCAGCTCCTCATCCGTTTGACGTTGCTGCATGTGTTCAACTAGTTGCAACATGTCCTCATAGCTAGACGTTCCCTTTTGCAATCGACTTGAGCAACCAGCCCATATATCTTGGGCCAACCCACATTCCCATAGAACATGATATCCGGATTCCTTGGCCTGTAAACACACCCCACATCTGTCATCTGCAAGAATTTTCCATCGAGCTAAATTCACATGTGTAGGCTGAATGTCAAGGCAGGTTCTCCAACCAAACACTCTAATTTTATTTGGAATCTTAAGTTTCCACAGTTTCGCCCAAACCAAGCTTCCAGATACCTCCCGTGCATTCTCACCCATATCAGCTTCTTGCTTGGAGATTAACCTTGCTTATGATATCCTGATTTCACTGAGTAGTCACCGCTCTTATAATGCAGCCAAAACAACCTGTCAGGAACTTGTCTATGGCTCAATGGAATGCGCAGGATGGCCTCTGTATCAGTCCTCTGGAATTTAGCCTTTACTACCTCCTGGTCCTAAGAATTTGTCCTCCAATTAATAAGGTCTGAAACCTGCCACTCCCATTCCTCCTCCATTGGTGGGTGAAGCACCTGATTAGTGACTTGGTTTGGAATCCACTTGTTAGCCATAACCCGAATTGCAGACTCATCTCCCACCTTCCAGCAACATCCTTTTTTAAGAATTGGTTGGGCTGCCATCAGACTTTTCCACACATAAGAACTATTAGGAACATCCTAGGCATCTAAAAAGGTGAACCATGGGAAATACTGTGCCTTAAAGCACTTGTAAAGCAATCTCCACCCTTGCTTGGCAAGCATAGCCAAATTAAAGTCCTTCAAGCCACGAAAGCCCATTCCACCTTCTTTCTTTGGCTGAGATAACACCGCACAATTTTTCTAGTGGATTTTTTTTCATCTTTTGTTTGGCCCTACCAAAATCTTGCACACAAGGCATTGAGCTTGTTATAGAGCTTAGCAGGAAGCAAGAAGCAGAAACACCGCCATCGTGTATGTGGGAATGGATTTGGCTACAGCTTTAATCAGTACCTTTTTGCTCGCTCTTGATAACATTTTTGCTTTCCATCCTTGCATCTTTTTCCAGACTCTATACTTCAGAAATGAAAAAGGCTTAATATTTTGATCAACCAAGGAGCGTGGGCAGCCCCAAATAAGACTCGAATCTTTCCACCTCCTTAACCCCCAACATATTTCTTATGGTCTCTCTTCGTTCAACATTTGTGTTGCTACTAAAGTATAATGATGATTTTTCAAAATTGATACATTGACCAGATGAATCTACATATAATTGAAGGAAATTTGTAACACAATGTACCTCTCCTGAGAAGCCTGGCAAAAAAGTAATGAGTCGTCTGCAAATAGGAGATGGGATATCCTGGGTGCACTTCTACAAACTGCAACCCCATTGAGTCGCCCCTCCTTTTCTGATTTAGCCAACAAAGGTGTAAACCCCTCTGCACATAGCAAGAATAGGTAAGGAGATAGTAGATCGCCCTGGTGAAGACCTCTGGATGGCATAATTTTCCTATAGGCTTTACCATTGATACAAACAGAGAATGATGGTGTAGATAAACAGCACATTACCCTCTTAATCCAAACATTGGGAAAGCCCAACCTGACCATTATGCCATTCAAAAAGTCCCATTCAACTCGATCATAGGCCTTGCTGATATCTAATTTCAGAGCTAGTGAAACCTTCTTGCCTGTTTTCCTAGAATGCATGGCATGTAGGGTCTCATATGCCATAAGGACATTTTCAGTGATCAGTCTGTCTGGCACAAAAGCACTTTGAGTAGGAGCAATCAACTGAGGAAGAATCTGCTTCAGTCTGTTAGCCATTAGTTTAGAAATAATTTTATAAATGACATTACAAAGGCTAACAGGTCTAAAGTCAGAAACTTTTTCAGGAGATTTCACCTTTGGGATTAGTACAATATGAGTATAATTAATATCAGGAAGCATATTACCAGAATTCAGGAAATCTAAAACAGCTGCAATTACATTATTCCCAACAATATGCCAAAATTTTTGGTAAAAGGGGGCATTCATACCATCAGGTCCAGGAGCCTTGGTTGGTCTCATTTGGAACAATGCTGCTTTGATTTCCTCCACAATATAATCACTAGACAAAATATCCTGCATATCTGAGCTCACCTTATTTTGCACTGCATTAAGACATTCCTCCATTCTTTGGCATGTACTTGAGCAAAAAATATTCTCAAAATACTTAATTTCCACCCAACAACATGTTCTGGTTCTTCTACCTAAGCACTATTTTGATCTCTGACCTCATGGATAAAGTTTCTCCTACGCCTTTAAGAGGCCTTGGAGTGAAAATTTTTAGCATTCGACCATGAGACCCTCGACCTTTGTGCCCAATATATTTCCGGTTTAAGGAGCAAGTCATCAAGGATCTTACTTGTTGCCAAGAATTCATTTTTGTTCTCCACCGTGGGTGCTTCAACTATTATTATATTATTAGTATAGTGATTCAACTACTACTATTGTTGTTATTATTATTATTATTATTATTATTTCCTAATCATGATTGACTATGTAATATTAATATTGTTCACTTTTATCTATACCGCCTTGTCTGATTACGTTGTTCAATGTGACTTATTACCCACTTCATGATATTCAGATGAATGTTAGCATGTTACGTCTTTATTAAAAAATATCAATATTATTTTAATAAAATTTGGGAAACCAGCACCATTGGCCAATTCAACACCTACTTCTTCTAGCCTCTTGTTTGTGTAATATAATCAATCAACTTATGACAAAACGTGAGTTTGGAATCAGTTTACTATAATCTTCTCAGTACACAAAAAGTCCACTAAAATATCAGTTCACAATCATCATCGAGGACATCGGGAAAAAACCACTACTTTCATTCTTTATTTATTTATAATTTTATACAACAAAAGAAAAGATTAAAAAAAAAAAAAAAACTCATGAAAAGAAAAACAAAACAGAACAAAATACAATGAAACAATAAACATATAATCATCTGTATAATCAAAGACCCAAATCATTAGAAACCGATGCGGCACTTTGTAGTTTGAAATGTCCCAGCCACAGAATTTCCATTAGAACTCAAAGGAACCAACAAGTCGCACTTGATCTTAGGCTTAATCCGCCAAGTCTTAACCTTACCCAACTTAAACCTAATCCTGAGATAGAGCCTAACTTTTATATAATAAACCCCTATACTTTTCTCAGAGTTGAACACCAAAAGCTCATTAGTCCCAAGCAAAACCAATTGTTGCCCTTTGAATACAGGACTGAGAATCGTTGTATTCTTGTGGCCTTGATAAAACGGTGTCAGAAACTCTGTACCAAACCTCTGGTCCTCGAAGAATACACTGGCTTCGATGTCATCATAGTATATGCCAATCTTTTTGTTGGGGTTTCGGATAGTGATGTTGAGAGCGAGATTGTAGTTGAGCGTGTTGGTGTTGGTGGTGAAGTCGAACTGTGTAAGAGAAGCGTCAGTGACGTAAAAGTTGACTCTGTTGGGGCGAAAGATGAGCCAGAAGACGAGGACCGCAACGCCTACAATGACAAAAATTGTGCCAATGAGTTCGAGAAGGAAGCAAATAAGGCAGCCACAGCCGCAGCCATCGCCCCGGCCAGGGCGGTGGTACGTTCGGGCGGGTGGCGGGATTGAAGGACCATAGTAGGCTCCGTTCAAGTGGGATTGTTTCTCTGCCATGGAAACAAAGAAAGAGAGGGCCACAGAGAGTTTTTGAAAGGGTGATAGAGAATTGAAGTGTTTGGTGTAAATTATAGAAGTGGTGGTATATAATTTATAAGTGTGTGTTTATATTTGGGGTGGGTAGAGAATTAAGTCAACTGAGAATAAAGAATTGTGATAGGGCGTATCCTAATGTTGAAAGAAGAGCCGCAACTTTGACATGGCATATCTTACTGCTTTCAAACACTCCACAAATTGGGTTCTGATAGGAATTTAACCTAATTACCTAATTCCTAAACATGTGAAAAACATGTGAGAAACGGAAAAAAGAAAGAAAAAAAATTGTACAGAGAAAATTACACAATCATACAAACCCCATCTACATGGTTCAGCAATTTACCTAAATCTACAAAATTGTTACATTTTTATTAGATTACAAAGAAAATATAAGGACAACTGTACAATACAGTTTTTCAATACAACAATAAACCCTGAACCAAAATGACCAAAATACAAAGCCTTAGAAAATCTCTCAATTCCCAGTTAAAATCATCATGCTTCGAAGTTAGATTGGGCCACAAACCTCAAATACAAATTAGGCTTTACATAGTCCAACAAATTCGAGTAATAGTTTAAATAGTAATGGTATCTTTTATGTTGTTTCATGTATGTGTCTCAAATCTTGAATATCCTTCTCCACTTATCTTACTACATATACTAAGGAAAAAAAAAAAAAAACCTCAACTCGTTAGGTCCATCAGCCCATGTCGAAAGTGCAAATGTTTAGGCTACTTGGGTAACCTGGGCTTAGAGCATCCACATTGGTGGAGCTATAAATTTAGTAGTTTGACACTACAAAAAATTACTTTATTTATTTTACTACTTCACTTTACAACACACTCAACATTAGTAGTTTTATTTTAGCGTTCAATACAATAAAATAATATATTTACTACAATAAACAATAGTTGCCACCACCAACACAATAAAATAATATAACTTTGAATAAAATATTTTTTTTAACCTTCTTAGCTATAGTGCACAACTATTTAGTTGTGCATTGTAGCTCAAAAACCAAAATTTTTGGCTTTTCCTCCACCATTGTAGTATGCTTTTTAGTATTAGTGGTGCCAAAAAAACAATATGGTAGCACAGTTAATACTAACGCTCTAATGGACTTCTTAGGGATGGTTTGGGCCCTTTGGGGGCAATTTGGCCTAACATTTACCAATGAATGTAGAAGTGGGCTTGAGCATAGGGGTTAAACTACCATGGGCCTTGCAAGATGAATTTCTTAGAGCAACCGCATCAATTCATGCAAAATCTTGCAAAATACAAAAAATAGTCTATTTTACATATTTTGAGCAAAAAAACACCCACATCGGTGGGTGTAAAATTATGCATAAATGCACAAGTGCTACAGTAACCATGCATATATGCACGGTTACTGTAGCTTGTGCATTTAATATTTTAGTATTTTTTTTAGTGTTGGGTTTGTGAGAGAGAGGGGTAGTGAGTGAGGAAATAATAAAAAATTGTAAAAGAATGAATATTTTATTGAATAAATGTGTAGAATAGATAGACTGATGTGGAAGTTTTGTAAAAATAGGTGTGTAAAGTAGAAAAAGTAGTTTTTTTTTTTGTGTGTGCAAAATAGACGAAAAGTTTGCTTAAGCGGATGCAGTTGCTCTTATGGTGCTCCAACTATTTTTTACCCCCCTGTAATCATGCATATATGAAATATGTTGTTCACTTGTTAGTACTTCAATATCGACTTCTTGGCGGGTTAAGTTTTCCAATGTGACAAATTACCTACTCCATGATATTCAAGTGAATGTTACGTCTTTATTAATAATTATTAATGTTTTTTTTTTACAAAAAATTGGGATTTATTGTTATGGGGATAAGATTTCAAGTTTTAGATATATCAGCACCATTGCCCAACTCCACACCTTTTTTTCCTCTTGTTTTTTTATTTTCGAATTTAGAATAAGATCACTTACTATACTCTTAGTAACGAAATACAGTGAATAGACAAAAAGACTATTAAAAAAATCAATGGACAATCATGATCATCGAGAAAACAGGATAAGAAAAAAAAAAGGGTTTCATTCATTTCATTATGTATTTATAATTTTATACAAAAGAAAATAACAAAAATTCATGAAAAGAAAAACCATGTAAAATAAAACAATAATCACATATATAATCATCTGTATACCTCATCCACTAGGAAAATAACCCTCATCGATATATGATAGTAAAACATAATCAAGGACTCAATCAAACATGAATAAGATTCAGATGATCAGAAACCGGTGTGGCACTTTGTAGCCTCAAACGTCCCAGCCCCAGATTTTCCATTAGAACTCAAAGGAACCTTCAAGTCGCACTTGATCTCAGGCTTAATCCGCCATGTCTTTACCTTATTACCCAACTTAAACCTAATCCTGAGATTGAGCTTAACGTTAATATCATAAACCCCAGCACTTTTCTCTGAATTAAACACCGAAAGGTCACTAGCCCCAAGCGAAACCAATTCTTGCCCTTCGAACACAGGACTAAGAATCGTCGTGTTCTTGTGGCCTTGGTAAAACGGTGTCAGAGACACTGAACCAAACCACCGGTCCCCAAAGAATGCACTGGCTTCGATGCTATCGTAGTATATGCCAATCATTTTGTTGGGGTTTCTGATAGTGATGTTGAGAGCGAGATTGTAGTTGAGTGTGGTGGTGAAGTTGAACAGTGTAAGTGAGGCGTCAGTGACATGGATCTTAACCTTGCTGGGGTGGAAGATGAGGAACACAAGGGCTACAGTGACAACAGCTAAGCCAATGAGTTGTAAAAGGAAGCTAATAAGGCAGCAACAGCTGCCACAGTCATCGCACCAGTCGTCACTGCCATGGTGGCGGTAGGATCGGGTGGGTGGTGGGATTGAAGGGCCGTAGTAGGCTTCATCCAAGTGGAATTGTTTCTCTTCCATGGCAACGAAGAAAGAGAGGGACACACAGAGTATGTCAAAGTGAGAGAGAGAGAGAATTGGAGTGAGAGAGTATAACTTATAAGTGTGTGTTTATATGGAGCTAGTGATATTATTGGTGTAATAGTTACATGCAACATTCTTCTTACATAAAAGCGATGATGTTGCAAATAATTACACAAAATAATGAAGTTATGTGAATGTGAGAAAACGTGTTCTAGACTTCTAATGTGGAAAGAAGTACGGAAGAGCTGTGTTAGAGTGTTGTGGGTGTTACAGACTTCCTACTTAAGTTATGTGATGGATCATGAAGGTGTTTCGTGGAAACTTCCCTAGCCTCACTTGAATTTTGACAAAACATATGCATGGAGATGAAATATTTAAAGTTGTTGTGATTTATTTGTATTGAAACAGTCAGTTATAATTGGTTTAAATTGACATGTTACAAAAACCAACAAAAGAGAATGTGTAAAATTTGAGTTTACAAAAGTTTATTTGGCACATGTAATAATATAACTATATAGCACATTGACATGTAATAATAATAATAATAATAATAATAATTAATTAGAAATGATGTTATAAAATTATAATAAACCTAAAATTACCCCAGCACATGATGTTATAAAATTACCATAGCTCATCTTATTATACAAATGCACAATATATGCAATATCCCAATAGTATATAAAATGTAGCATGAAGTCATTGGAAATTAGGATGGAGTCAAAACTCTCAAAAGGAAAGACATAAATGATACCAAGATGTGATATGTTAATTGTGGTGCTTCAAAAAATGTATTTTATTCACGATGATACCTCATCAAAATCCTAGTGATACATATTGTATTACCTTTTACTATTACATGGTGTGGATTGTAGAGTCGATGAGTCCATATTGAAAACATCTTTTTTTTTTTTTTTTTTCATTCAAAAAAAAAAAAAGATGCAATATTAATTACAAACATACATATGATGTACGTTTGAAGTAAGTACCCTGGACTTATTTTGACTCCACTTTGCTTATTGTGATTAATTATGATGTTCTCTCTCTCTCTCTCTCTTCATTTTTTTAAGATAAGTAGATAATGACTCTCTCATTTCATTTTTTTAGATAAGTAGATAATGAGAAAGGGATTAGTGGCGTTTGAATAGTAGAAAGGATACTCCACACATGATGTCATCACCTTTTTTTTTTTTGAGAGAGTTTTAACCTATGATGTCCGTTCTTGATGAGCGCTCTCTGTCATCAGACCAATACACTAATTAGTTTTTGGTGTAGGTGGGGATTGAACCCTAGATCTTTTATTCAACTATCAGAGACTTTACCAGTTGAGCTAATTGGAATCCACGATGTCATTACCTATTTTAGAAGCCTAATTTCAGACTTTTTATTTTTGGTCTTCTCCCTAAATTGGGGTCCTATCCCATTATAGGAAGCCCAATGTGATTGCTCTAACACCAAAAAAAAAAACCAAGCTATTTCCTTTTTTATTTTTATTTTTTATTTGGAATAGAAGAAGGGGAAACTAGACTCAATACTTAGCGACATGGAATAATGACTTAAACTTACACGCCAACAAGATATTTCCTTTTGGTTTTTAGTTAATTAGTAAATTTGTAACGCGTTTACTTTTCACACCATTTTTATTCTCATGCTAATTTTTTAGCCCAATGTGAGCCACTTTTTACGGCCTTCACTAAATTTCAATCATCCCACCATTAACCATTACTTGGCCCAAACATGCTTTTATGTGGTTAAGATTAATGTTCCAAAATTTTAATTTATACTTGATATGATTTGTATCATACACTAACAAAATACAACAAGGAAGTCCAAATATGATTCTTACTTTAGAAAAATAAAAAATAAAGAACAAGAAGTCCAAATATGATATCCCAATAAAATCCATGATATATATGATAAACCTAAAATTACCCTAGCACATGATGTTATAAAATTACCGTAGCTCATCTTATTATTGAAATGCACAATATATGCAATATTCCAATAGTATATAAAATGTAGCATGATGCCATCAAAAATTAGGAAGGAGTCAAAACTCTCAAAAGGAAAGACATAAATGATACCAAGATGTGATATGTTAATAGTGGTGCTTCAACAAATGTATTGAATTCAGGATAACACCTTAGTCAAAGTCTTGGTGATACATGTGGTATTATCTATTATTGTTACATAGTGTGGATTGTGGGGTCAAAGAGTCTATACCGAAGATCCCCTTTTTTCATTTAGGAAAAAAAAAAAAAGATGCAATATTAATTACAAACATACATATGACGTACATTTGAAGTAAGTACCCTAGATTTATTTTGACTCCACTTTGCTTATTGTAATTAATTACGATGTACTCTCTCTTCATTTTTTTATAGATAAGTAGATAATTACTCTCGTTTCATTTTTTTTAAAGATAAGTAGATAATAAGAGAGGGATTAGTGGCGTTTGAACAGTAGATACGAGACACTACACACAATGTCATTACCTATTTTAGAAGCCCAATATCAGGCTTTGTTTTGGTCTTCTCCTTAAATTGGGGTCTTATCCCATTTTAGGAAGCCTAATGTGATTGCTCTAACAAAAAAATAAAAAAACCAAGCTTTTTCCTTGTGGGTTTTTAGCTAATCAGTAAATTTGTAACACGTTTACTTTTCACACCATTTTTTTTTTCTCACACTAATTTTTTAGCCCAATGTGAGCCACTTTTTACGGCCATCACTGAATTTCAACCATCCCACCATTAACCATTACTTGGCCCAAACATGCTTTTATGTTGGATAAAAAAAAAAAGCTTTATGTGGTTAAGATTAATGTTCCAAAATTTTAATTTATACTTAATATGATATGCATCATACACTAACAACGTACAACAAGGAAGTCCAAATATGATTCTTACTTTAAAAAAAAAAATAAATAAATAAAGAACAAGGAAGTCCAAATATGTGGATTCTAACTAGCTTAACTAGTAAAGTATTTGATAGTTGTATAAGGAATTTGAGGTTCAACTCCCACTTACACCAAAAACTGATTGGTGTCTTGGTCTGATAATAAAGAGCTATTATCAAGAGCGGACACCATAATTTGAAACTCTCTCTCAAAAAAAAAAAAAAAAAATCCAAATATGATATCCCAATAAAATCCATGATATATATGACTATAAAGTCTGAAAGCATATATAATATGATAATAACCAGCTCGATCTATATCACACAAACCCGAGTCCGTATTTTACTCCAAATAACAAAATATTGAAGAAATCATAATTAGGAAAAAAAATATACATAATAAGAATATATTACAATCCTGAATCAGACATAACGATGGTTTCGGGCAATTAGATAATATAAGCGGCACCTGGTGGTCTGAAACCGAGCTGTTGATGAATTTCCCCTAGAACTCAATGGAACTTCCAATTCGCACGTAACTTTTGGCTTGTATTTCCCAGTTATGAAATCTCCGATCCCGAACCTCATAAGAAGATAGAACCTCAAATCAATACTATAAACCCCAGCACTCTTCTCCTCATTGAAGTCCGAAATCTCATGATCATCAAGGTCAATCAATTGCTGACCTGCAAAAGTTGCATTCAAAAAATGCGTACTCTTGCGGTCTACTACAAAACCCAACTCCGTCAAACTCTCTGTATCGAACCTCTGGCCCTCGTAGAGTGCATTGGCCTTGATTTTGTCGAAGTAGATAGCCACCTTCTTGTGGGGGTTCCTGAGAGAGATGTTGACATCAAGTTTGTATTGGAGAATGTTGTTGTTGGTTGTGAAATTGAACTTAGTGAGTTTGGCATCCGTTACATGGAGCTTGAAGCTTCTGGGGTAAAGGACTATGAAGCACGGGTGCGGGTACGGGTGCGGGACTCGGCAATTTTTGAAAAAAGTGGGTGCGGGTGCGGCGGGACTCGGCAATTAAAAAATTATTAAAAATATTTTTATTTATATTTTATATATATTTTTACTATTAAAATATTCTTAAAAAACATATTACTAATTTACTATGCCTTGATTCACAAAACAAAGAAAGAAAAAAGCAAGAAACACAAAACACAACACAAAACCAAAAAGAAAACACAAAAGAAGCAACAAATATTCAAAATAAAATTAAGGAAGGATAGATTTAGGGTTTTTGGGTCTCATTTAGAGCCGATTTCGGCTGGTGCAGCATGATTCGAGGCCTGTTTCGGCTGTTTCGGGCCCATTTCGGCCGTTTCGGTCTCCGGCCGATACGGCCGAAACAGCCCGATTTTGGCCGAATCGGCCCGAATCTGCTTGAATCGGTGCCACGTCGGCGCGAGTCGGCGGGAAAAATAAGATGCCACGTGGCCGGACGCCGCACCGACGCGCGAGCAGCGGCGTCCCTCGCGCGTTGGCGAGTCCTGCCGCGTCGGACGCGGGTGCGGCACCTTCAGTGCCGCGTCCGTGCATCCCAGGTAAAGGATGAACCAAGCAATGATGTAGGCAAGGAAAGTGATGAGAATCACGGAGACTGTGGTTTTCAAAAGGCACTTGAAAAGGCAGTAACAACAGCAGCGGCTATGGCCACGACGTTGGTAGGATTGGTCTTGTGGGGGTATTGATGGACCGTAATAGGTACTGTTCAACTGGGATTGTTTCTCTGCCATAGTTGATCACAAAAATTAAGGGCAGGAAATTCATTAAGAGTGTGTTTGATTAGAAAAGAAATAGAACGGATGAAAAAAAAGATGGGAGAGAAAATAGCTTTTCAGATAATTTGATAAGAAGGAAAAGTAGGTAGGAATTTGGTGCAACTTGGACATTTTCTCCCAAACCAAAAATTAATCTCTCCAAAACATAGAGAAAAAATTGGTGGAAAACTCGCTATCAACTGGTTTTACAAAATTAACCCCTTATCTTATACAAGCTTCTTATTACCCGTTTCCAAAATTAATTTTTTTTTTTTTTTTTTTTTTTTGGCTTTGGCTTTTATCTCTATGCAGCAAAGAGCATTAGTATTTTTGTTGTTAAAAATATTAAGTATTTTAACACACACACAAACACAAGCAGAGAGCAATGAAAGTTTTAAAGAAACTAATAACGGTGTATATCAAAAAAGGCCTTAAAGAGAATTAGTATTGATGGAGACAAATGGGTATAGCTAAAATGCTAAATTTAACAAAAGTGGAACAAAAGGCTAATGTATTAGTGGAGGAAAAGCCATATTTTTTTGCTGGTGAGCTACAGTGCACATCCATTAAGATGGCTGTGCACTGTAGCTAAGATGGTAAAAAAATAATATTTTATTAAAAAGATATATTATTTTATTGTGTTCATGGTGGTTGTTGTTTATTATAGTAGATATATTATTTTATTGTGTTAATGAATGCTAAAATAAAACCATTTATGTTAGGTGTTTTGTAAAATAAAGTAGTAAAATAGATAAAGTAACCTTTTGTGGTGCCAAATTACTAATTTTTTGTCACAACCAATACTAATGCTTTGCCTTTATTTTTTTCTTCTTCTTTGCTAAATGGGCGTGTGTATGTTATTATGGCTGTTTGCTTTTTATTTTATTTTTAATTTTTAAATTGTGCATGATTGGGTTTTTAATTTCTTTGCTTTTTTTTTTTTTTAATTGGGCATGATTTTTGTTTTAATAAACTTGGTGGGGTTATTTTTTTGGGTTGATAGTTTATTTTTAATGGAGCACAATTTTTTTTTAATAAAAGTATATGAGTTAATTTATACCAACTTTATTTTCATTTTCTCATTTTTCTTTTGAAGCAAAGAATTAAATTTTCATCTCTCCACTTTTTTATCCTTCCAACCAAAAAACATATGAGAGAAAACTAAACATCTATTATTTTCCTACTTCTCTATCACTTTTCCATTTTCTATCATCCAGCTTTTCTACTTCTCCAACCAAACAGACATCAAGAGAAAGTTTGGTTTTTGTGAGAAATCAATATTGTTCATAGAAGATAATGAAAGAGTACAATCGACTTTTGATTTTGTTGCATAAATTTTTTTATCAACATATGTTATTGGTTCTTGACAAATTGAAGTCTCGACGAAATATATCAAGTTGTCATTGGTTCTAAGCCATTTTTGGTGATAAATTAACAATCCGAAGTGCTTTTCTTGCGTATTCTTGATAAACCAATGTTTATATATAGATGTAGGAAGGTTTGTTTGTAAGTAAGAAGTCCATTTGACATCTCTTCATCTACAAAGAATTCTCGATATGAAAACACAAAGACAAAGGATGGATCTTTGAATAGGAAAAAAAGTGGATTTGTAGGGTCCCAAATGAATTGCCTTATTAGAAAAAAAAACCTTGTTCTTTGGAAGATCTATCTCTTGTCTAGTACTACACTCTTCCACTCTGCAAGAACTTCAAATCATTCTCTTAATACTCTTTTTTTATTTTATTTAGATGTTCTTTTAAAAGGGGTTTGAGGAGGATTTGGAAGGATATTTTGTCTCTCCCATAGAAACCCCTCAAGTTGTTGATTTATTTGCATTAAAACAGTGAATTATAATTGGTTTAAATTGACATGTTACAAAAATCATTAAAAAAAAATAATGTGTAAAATTTGAATTAACAAAAGTTTATTTGGCCTATGTAATAATATAACTATAGCACACTAACATGTAATTAATAATAATAACAATCCATCAAAAAATATATATATAGGAATATAATAAGATAATAATTTTTATAATCATATAATAATAAGATAATTATAATAAGGATCATGTTAACGGGTGTTTTTAGGTAATGGTTAACAATTCATTTTAGAAAATTTTTGACACCACTTTTATGAGAAACGAAAACAATGGTCAAAACATTAATTGTTTTTTTTTTCCATAATTTTTAAAAAAAATAAAATTTTAAACACTATCCTAAGGGAATCCATTAGCATTTCCCTTGTAATAAACCTAAAATCATCTTATTATACAAATGCACAATATATGCAATATTCCAATAGTATATAAAATGTAGTACAATGTCGTTGGAAATTAAAGAGTCAAAAGACTCAAAACATTCATGAAGGAAAGATATAATAATGTCAAGATACGATATGTCAATAGTATAACTACATCATTGCTTGCTGTGATTAATTATGATGTAGTATCTATTTCTCTCTCTTCTCAATCTCTCTCTCATTTATTTAGATAAGTAGATAATGGGGGAGGAAGAAGTGGGGGGTTTAAATTGTAGGTATGAAATAACACACATGATGTCATTTTTTTTTTTTCGTTGAGAAACTCGTCATTTTCTATTTTAGAGGCCTAATGTTAGGCTTTTTTTGGGCTTTTATCTAATTTGAGGTCTTGCCCTATATAGGAAGCCCAATGTGATTGCTCTAGCACAATTAAAAAAAAAAACCAACTAATTCACTCTTTTTTAGCTAATCAGTAAATTTGATACACGTTTCACTTATCACACCTATTTGGCCATCCACGCCACTTTTTTTTTCTTCCCCAACCATTTTTTTCTCAATCTCTTACTTTTTCACAGTTTCAAAGTTTGGTTTTGCTATAAATCCAACTTTTAATTATTTATAAAAAACAGAGAAAGAAATTATAGTTTACATTTATCTTTGACTTTGTATTACAATCACTATTGTTTATAATTTATTAGTTATATTAATTAGTAATTTATGTTATTTTTTTAATATTGTCTATTTATTTTGTCATCTTGAACTAAAATCCTAGTCCGCCATCGCATTAATAGACTATTACTTGAACCCTAAATCTCCACCCATTGAATCCTTCAATTTTTATTTAGATAGAAAACATGTTGCATTTAAAAGTCAAACAAATTCTGTGTTTTACATCCAACTAAAATTATGAGTAGTTTATAAATTAAAAAAAAAAAAAGAGGAAATAGGGAGAAGGGAATCTTTTTGAAGTATGGATGAACATGAATACTCATAAGTAAAACTTATGAACGATCTGACTCTGAGAATTGCGGAGCAAATCATAAGTGTCTTCAAAAACCATCGAGAAGTAATGCAACAATTGGGAATGACAAAGCTAGCCTGGCTGTTATTGGCAGATCAAAAGGCAAAAATAAAGTTCACTCGGATTAAGCTAATAGACTAAACTGACCACTGATAACAGAATCAAGAGCAGCTCTGTTAGTAGCAAGAAAAGCAAAGCAAAGACTGAAGAGAATAATCATTGAAGGCGATGCAATTAAAGATCATTTATAAAATGAAGAGGGTAAAAGTAATGTGGACGGTTAGAACTTGTGAATCCCACAATGGGACGACGGGTAAAGTTATACGACGACAAAACCCATGAACAGTGGACATATAGACAAATCACCTTCAGTGTACGGATGGTTCAAGAAGGACGGGCCGTCGGGAAAGGACGGATAGCCTCCTCGGATGGACACTAAGGTAGACGGGACCAAACACACGTGACGATGACATGGCTTACGTGATTTCCAAGAACATTTCGAATAATAATAACTTGTGAACCACGCTTAACCCTAGTCAATAAAACCCTTATATGGGAAGGGCCTCTTAAATCACGCACATTTATGAAGATTTTCTCTACAAGGAAATATTACTCTTCTCCAAGGAACCTAGGTCGGTCCCTCATCACTACAAAAAGGCTGTAACCCACAAAGAACAGGTATGCACAATTTACTCTAGGTCTGACACAGTTGTGACAATCTCTCTAACTTAACTTTTGTAGGGTATTCGGCCGGTACCACACCGATACTCTCTTGAAGTCTTTTTCTTTCTTGGTGTTGTGCAGGTGTTGTCGTGAGCACGTGAGAACTGTGTGGCCTACTAACGATTTTCGGCATCATCATAAAACAACACAAGTTCGCCCTCATTGGTCGGTAGAGAATACAAGTACTGAGATCTACTAATTTCAACTGTCTTTTTAGTCTTCTTCTAGATTCTCATGTATCTGTCCTCATTTCTTGTGGACAACTCATTTTGTATTATAGAAAAATTGCTACATCACTAACTAATTAAACAAAATATAGTAATTAAAACCCATTACCACGTTTGAAAAAAAAAAAGAATATATATATATATATATATAAATATATATTCGCTAACACATCATTCTATCTCAAAGAGAAACTAACTAAATGTCAAATTGAAAAACTATTGAAGGTAAGTCAAACCTTTCCTCTCAAGCTTGGTTCTTTGTTCAATAAAGTTTGTTTAGTTAGAAGAAAAAAAAAAGTATCATGCATGATTGAAATTAACATAGAGGATTTGATCTCCTCCATTTAAAATTAATTTATTTCATAGTTCAAATTATATATTATAAATTTAGAAGTGTATCTAGTAGCCACACCTTTTAAAATTTTAAATAACGTAACATTTTGTAAATTATTAAATCTAAAAAATAAAATCTTAAAATATATGGAGAGGATCATGCTCTATTGTCATTTGGTGTGCCTGAGATAAGTAGAACCAAGTAGTAAATGTAATTAAAGGTGAGGGCCATGGGGCATTGAGGGAACATTTATGTCAATAGAATACAAATTTGGTGGTTGGATTTGTACCTTACGGGAAGAATTTTATCAATAAAACAAGTCATTCTTTTTATTTTTAAAATTTTTTCTAAGAGTATAAAACGTGTCATTCATTTGTTCTTAAATGCTTATACCTACAATGCGTGTATTTCAGAGGCCACACACGTAACATTTTTCCATAGATAGGTTCTTAATGATAGGAACTTAGGATACTAATTTAGAAAATTATTAGACATTTTTGAAGTATAATGACGTGATATTCTCCTTTCTGTTTATTTTGATAATAATGTTTTCTAAAAAACTTAGTAATTTTCTAAAAAAGTATTTTCTATAAAATTATTTTACTTTCCTATATTTGGTAACAACCTTATATAAGTCGAAAAATAATATTTCAACTTCCCTTATTTGGCTTGATGTGTAATAAAGTTGTTTTCTAAAAAAATTAGTGGAAAATAATCACATTAAAAGTAAATCATTCTTTTTATGTTTACCAAAAATAGTTTTTCCTTTGACCAATTTTTTCTAATGCTACGAAATACTAAAAATGACAAAATTTAGGTACAATACTTTAAGTGTTGTTCTTTAAGTTCTTCTTATAAAAGTTATTCATGTGGCTACTTAACTAAAAAATACACTTCATTTTCATGAGAAAAAATCCACATAGCAAAATCTTAAAAAGGAAACCTATGAAACAACTCTTAAATATTGTACTCAAGTCTTATTCTACTGAAAAATATATAAAACTATCTTTACACAAGATTTTTCACCGAAATAAACAGAATAATACACTGTAAATAATGTCGACTTTAATTAATGTAATGTATTGCTATGTGTATTTTCATCCCAAAAAAAAAAAAAAAAAAATCATCATTTCTCTTCTAACAAAGTATGAGCGCCACCTTTTGCGGCAGTCACTATATTTCAATCATCCCACCTTCAACCATTACTTGGCTCAAACGTGCTTTAATATTTATGATTAAGAAAAAATTAATATTCCAAAAAATTAATATATACTCAATATGAATATATGATACGCATGATACACTAACATTATATGACAAGGAAGTCCAACAATTATTCTTAAATTAATTTTTTTTTAAAAAATTATACAAAAGATAGAACCTATAAAGACTGAAAGCCGATAAAATAAAGAACTACTAAGAATTATATTATCCTGAATCAAATGTAACAATGGTCTCGGGCAATTAGAACAAATGGACGTCGCACCCGGTAGTCTCAAATCGAGCTGTTGATAAATTTCCATTAGAACTCAATGGCACTTTCAGTCCACACTTAACCTTGGGCTTGTGATCCCCACCAATGAAGTCTCCAATCCTGAACCTAATACGAAGATAGCATTTCAAATCAATGCTATAAACCCCAAAACTTTTTTCCTCATTGAAGTCAAGCTCATTAGCTCCAAGCTCCATCCATTGCTGACCTGCAAACGTTGCATTCAAAATATGCGTACTCTTGCGTTCTACTTTAAAACCCCAAATCGTCAAATGCTCTGTATCGAACCTCTGACCCTCGTAGAACGCATTGGCCTCGATTTTGTCGAAGTAGATAGCCATCTTCTTGTTGGGGTTTCTGAGAGTGATGTTGAGGTCAAGTTTGTATTGAAGATTGTTGTTGTTGTTTGTGAAATTGAACTGAGTGAGCTTGGCATCCGTGATATGGACCTTGAACATTCTGGGTTGAAGGATAAGCCAACAGATGAAGATAGCAAGGACAATGATGAGAATCAAGGCCACTATGGTTTTCCAAAGGCAGCCAAAAAGGCAACAAAAGCAGCCACGGCCTTTGCGTTTGTCGGCTTGGTTTGGTGGTGGTATTGATGGGCCGGGGTAGGAACCATTCAAGTGGGTTTCTTTCTCTGCCATTGTTGACCACAAAATTAAGCTCAAGAAATTCACTAAAAGAAAGTTTTGGTTTTTTTTTTTTGGTTGGTGAGGAATTAAAGCTAATAGAAGATGATGGAAGAGTGGTACAATTTACAAGTGTGATGTGTGTGTGTATATATATATATATATATATAGCGGTGGACGAGTAGTGTTGAAAGAGAGGTGGTGGTAATTTCCATTGTCCAAATTGGTGAGCTACGGTTTGGCTACGCGGGGTTGCATGATACAGTGACATAGGAAACGCGTGTTTGCTTTGGAGAAGTTCTGTTCCAAATCCAACATTAGAATTCCAACAAAGGTGGATTCCAACAATACCGAAATCAATTTGGCGGCTTTGGATTGGGCCAACATTACCAAATTCAAGTTTATCTGCAATTGATTCTAAAAAAATAAAATAGTCTGCAATTGGGCCTCTTTGACTTTGGGATTACATTGGACCGGATTTAAAGATTTATATACTTATTTAAATTTGATAATTGGATAAAGGGGTATTTGGACCTAAATAATTTAACATCAATAGGTGTCGGATTGTTTGTTATATACGAGGCTCTTGGCAGTTTTAAAATTCCTTCAAAGTTGTTATAAGAAAAAAAAAAAAAAAAAAAACCTATCAAAAGTTATACATTCTTATGAGTGGACTTTAATTTTGTAATTATATTAAGATATTAGGTTGTATGGACCAATGCAATATAAACAATGTTATCATTTCTAAATTCAATTGAACTCAATACAAATATGTTATTGAATTTATTGTGGAAATTTAAAGTATATTGCCTAATAAGGAAGTGTACCTAAAATTTACCCTTGTGTTAAAAAACTTTTTTTTCCTTAAAATTAAAAAAAAAAAATGAAGGAATTCCAAACTATAATCTTAAATGCTTAAATGCTTAAAGCTTTTTAGTGCACTATTATATCCACTTTAATATGTTAAAATGTGGACATTCATGTATCAAATGTGGATATTGATGCAAAATAGTAGATGTAAACGAGTGTGCATAGATACTTTTTCCTATTTTAAAACAAAAGGAAAAAAAAAAAAGAAGCAAAAGCAAAAACAAAATGAACAACAGTGCAAATTAAAACATGGAAAACAATGAATGCTTTAGAAGATGGTGGAAGAGTAAGTGTGTATTTAGACTAGAGACTTGGCTTGGATCTAGTACTTTAAGGTATTAGATTTGTTGTGATGACATGACACACATGTCTCCTTTTAACCACGTATTACCATCGCAATGGCCTTGGATGCACGGGGGCAGCTAGACCTGAGTTTTGTCCTATAACTAGATATAACAATGGAAAGTGAAAATCAATGTTAGTGGTAATTTTGGATTTCCAATTTGGAAAATCATAAGCTGAGGTTTATAAATATGTGGCTACATGAGTGTGATGTGAGTTAAAACTTAAAATGTGTTTCTTAACGACTAAAATAAATATTGGGTGGTTCTCAAAAAAAAAAAAAATATATATATTGGGTGAGAGGTTACTTGTTGCATATTGGTAACACAACTAATAATATCGTTGAATTGTGGGCAATTGTGCATGGATTAGACTTAGCTTGGAGATTAATTGGCTAACGACCCATGGTGCATCGGCATTAGAATTGGTTTGTGATTAAAAGAATTTATTGGAGCATGAATGGACCGTCCATCCATGTCACATACACCACAAAGCTAACGGATTTGCAAATGAGTTAATGAAAAGGGTCGAGAGTTACCCAACAACCTGAAAAATATGATAATTGCCCATCTTTTGTGTACCAGTGTTAGGGGAATGCTACAAGTTGCCCCCATAGATTGCTGTCTTTTTGAAATACTCTTTTTACATATAAATGATACTCCCCGACACGTTTGCCTTGGAAAAGTTCTGTTCCGATTTATGTTGTGTGATTTTTTTTTTTTTTTTTGAAGACTATTATTATTTTTATTTTTTTTGGTTCTGTGTGAATTAATGCACAGTGCTCTGAACTTTCTTTTTGGACAATTTCCATTTTGATTTTTGAGAGGACTAGCGTGTGTTGCTCGGAAATAGATTTCACGCGAATTGAATTCAATGGGACCAATAAGAATGTATTAAAGGTATAGTAGAAATGGTGGGAATTGCATTGAACGGAGTTTTTATTTTTTTTATTTTTATTTTTTTTGAGAGTCATTTGAACCGAGTTAAATAGCTTTAAATATCCATTTTAAAGTTCCTTTGGCAAAATTGTCAAGGACCCAAGAGTATTCGAAATGTGATATGATATTACATATTCTTATAAGGTAAAACCGATCTCTCCCTGTAATTATAACTCCTGAATTACAAAAATAATTCTTCTAAAAAAATAATTAAGATAATAAATAATTTTTAAGAAAAATTTGTTACTTGTTTAACAGTTTTGTTAAAAATAACTGTTACTTCCTCCTAATTTTTTTTTTTAAAAACATTTAACTAGAAGTTAGGAATATCACCAAACTCTAGTGTTGAGGTACCCGCCTTTAGTAGACTATTCCAACTTTTAAATTTTTAATGGGTAAGGAAAATTCACATCAACCATGACATATAAGGAAATTAACGACAATAATCCAAAAAGTTTTGCAAAAATGATCGTCCTATTCTTGACTTTTGTGAGAAACATAACAAAATACAAAAGCTAATTTTTTCTTGAGTGACCCAATTAAGCATTTTTACTTTTTGGTAAATTAGGTGAATCAAATAGCTCAATGGAAAAATAAACTTCATCAAAGACTGAAGAGCAAATTAATAATTGTAAAAATAATTCATGTATGGGTGGTTTGATAAGGTTTTTTTTTTTTTTTTGGAGAAAATTTCACTAACTATTCCTGAGGTTTGGGCTAATTTCAACTAAGTCCAAAACAATTCAAAACTAACTGTTTCAGTCCTAAGTCCAAACGGACTATAACGCTGTTAACTCACCCCTCATCTCTCTCTCTCTCTCTCTTGTTTTGCTGACTTTGATTAAAAAATCTCTATAAGAAGAACAAGAACTTTCTCAATAAAAAAAAAAAAAATGCTTGAATGAAACCAACAATCAAAACTCATTGAATGAGGAAAACATAACAAATTTAAACCCAAACCATAAAACGTGCAATCAAGAATCAAGAACCGTGACAAAAAATTAGCTTCTCAACTCAAAATCCTAATCTAAAACCAAAACTCAGTCAATAAAAACATCCTCTTAACCGAACCCCCGAATTCACAAACCTTAGCAAGAAAAACCATTTGCTCTTCTTTGTGGCATTGTGACCATCCACCATCCACCATCCACCACCAACTCCCCCCCTCCCCCCACAGAGCAAACCCACCACCTTCGATCGAAATCTAACCACCCCTAACGCACACCATGTCATTGCTACAAACACCACAGGAGAGAAAATGAAAACCCTCCAAGGCCTCTAAACTCAAAATCCAAATCCAAAACCAAAACTCAATCAATCAAAACACACTTTTAAGAAAACCCCCAAATTCATAGGTCTTAGCAAGAAATAAATTTTGCCCCACTCTGTGGCTTTGTGACCGTCCACCACCAACCACCCCCACAAAAAACATACCATCACTGATCGAAACCTAACCATTCCTAACCCACACCACGTCACCTCAACAAACACCACGAGAGAGAAAACCAAACCCTTCAAAGCTGATCCACACTAAAACCCACGAATCACCACTTACCCACACCATGACGCCGTTGCAAAGACCACGAGGGAGAGAGAGAAGGGAGAGACTCCAACACCGATCCATACCAAAATCCAAAAACCACCACTTACCCATACTACAATGCCGTCGCAAAGACCACTGGAGAGAGAAGAGAGTGGGACGAGAGAGTAAGAGAGGTTTAAGAGTGAGAGGGATTAGAGAGTTAGAGAGTGAAGACTGAAAATTGTGGAACTAGAGAGAAGAAAGGTATAAGAGAGAAGCTAAAATAAATAACGCTGTTAAAATAGTTTTAAGTTTCAGGATTAAAATGATTAGTTTTGAATTGTTTTAGACTTGGTCGGCATTAGCCCAAATCTCAGGGGTAGTTCATGAAATTTATCATTTTTTAATAAAAAAATTTAGTTTTTTTTTTTTTTCCTTTTTCCATAATTTTTTTTTAAAAATATTTCCTAAACCAATATCCTTAAAGTATCTCTCTTTTTAGGATACACACACACACACACACACACACACACATATATATATATATATATTAATCATTCAATTCCAAAAACTATCAACTTTCCTTTCTTTCAGTAGGGAAATTAAAATTTCCAATGGGTAATTGATTATCAAGTTTTACTAATTAAGAAAAAAAAAATTCAAGTGTGTCTTAAAAAAAAAGGACAAAACTTATGTACAATACTTTAAGTGATGTTTTTTGGTTCTTCTCTTAAAATTTAGTCATGTGACTACATCACTAAAAAATATACTTTCATTTGTAATATATTTAAATCTTAAAAGAAAAACCTAAGGAACTGTATCTAAATTTTGCCTAAATTAAAAATTATAAGTGTGATATTGTTTAAGAGAAGTCTCACATGAAATTTCGGGTCGCTCTCACAAACTATTGACCGATGTGTGGGTGGGTATTTATATGAATATCTTAAAGGTCATTAATCAATTGCATGACCTACATGTTGATATACATCAAAACAGAACGCCATCCATAAGGAAATTTGGCAAATATATATGCAAATAGCAAAGTCAAGGTTAGGCCTGTATGGGCCCTACAAGGTAATGGCTAGACCCAGGAGGGAATCAAGGCTTGAATTGGGTTCAAAGTAAGGCCCAAAAAATGACCCAAGCCTTATTAACTAGATATCAAACAATGCACGAAGTCAAGTTTTAACACAACCCACGCATTCTAGAGTGAAGAGCCCATGAGCCTGCCCTCGCTATGGCTCTCAAGTACTTGTAATTGTAGGAGCGTAGATAATCTTTCCCCTGTTCCCTAAGGCCTGTTTGGATTGAGAGGAAAAAGATAGGGAGTAGAGGAGAGTAGAGTAAAATTGACTTAAAATAGATTAATTTTAGGTTAAAGCTACTCTACTCTACTTTACTTCCCTTCTTTCCCAGTCCAAATGGACCATAAACTTTTGTAATATGATTTTAAAAATAGCAAATTTTTAGACTAGCCTGTGTCATTGCTCTTCCTTTAACCTTTGAAGGTTTTCCACATAAAACGATATATAGTAATTGCAATCTATTTCATTCATGTACAATAGTATTATCCTATTGTTTTTTTTTTTTCCTTCCTCAAAGTTATTCTGGACCACAATTTTTTTGTTATAACTTTTTCACAACTTTAATATGACAAATTGTAAGTTGTTACTTATCACTTTTATATGAATTCATAACTCATATTCAGCCACATTAATATTGTTGCAAAAGTTGTGACGCAAAAGTTGTCTTCGCATATTTTCCTTTTACTTTTAACAATTTAATTGTATTTAACGTCGTGTGGACCCAATGGTGAAGTCAATTTTTTTTTTGGGATATATATATATATATATATATATATCCGTGGCTGAGTTGGGCTCCTTGGTCCTTTAGTGTCCTTTTGGATATGCGGTACAAGGCCCATATCTAGTTAGGGCTTATTAAGAATCCATGGGTACAGCAGTAGAGCTAGAGGAGTCAAGAGGGGGGGGGGGGGGAATGCCTCCTAGCCCGCCCAAAAAATTTTCTGTCCCACATATTATAATCTAAACCTTTTATGGGTCTACATTAACCAAAATAATAGAAATTCACATATATTGCACTCAATATTTATTGAATTATTAATAGTTTCATTCATAACTTGAGTTTTGGCTCTAAATTTTTTTTTTAAAAAAAAGATCACTCATGTGAGAAATATCTTAATAGATAAATACAATATTATGAATAAGCTTTTTTCTTGGTAGAGTTTTTTTTTTATATTTTATTTTATATTTTATTTTTAAATAATAATGTGTGTAAGTGCGCGTATTATATATAAATTTTGCCCCTTTCCCACTCAATCTTGGCTCTGCTTCTACATGGGTATAACTCATCATTGAAAACCGGCTTACAATGGGAGAGTACTCAAGAGTTTAGAAATAGTTAGTCCATGTGAGACGCTATCATCATAAGATAGATACAAAAATAATAACACACTATTTATTTGAATTCAAATATTGATGATATGACAAAATTTAATCCTATTAGTCTCTCACAAACTCACTAGATAAAGCTTAGCCTTTGCTCTCAATCTATACGGAGTGATACATTTCTTCTTCTTCTTCTTCTTCTTCTTTTCTTTTCAACATGGGATAACTATTTCTAATATAATTAGCATACATATAATCTGTTATTCACCAGCTCTATATCACGTAAACCCAAGTGCATATTTTACACAGAATAACAAAACAATGAAGAAACCATGATAAAATAAAGACTACTAAGAATGACACCATCCTGAATCAAATGTGACAATGGTCTCGCGCAATTAGAACAATTGGACGTCGCACCTGGTAGTCTCAAATCGAGCTGTTGATAAATTTTCATTAGAAATCAATGGAACTTTCAATCCGCACCTAACCTTGGGCTTGTGATCCCCACCAATGAAATCTCCAATCCTGAACCTAATACGAAGATAGCACTTCAAATAAATGCTATAAACCCCAACACTTTTTTCCTCATTGAAGTCAAGCTCATTAGCTCCAAGCACCATCCATTGCTGACCTGCAAACGTTGCATTCAAAAAATGCGTACTCTTGTGTTCTACTTTAAAACCCCATATCGTCAAATTCTCTGTATCGAACCTCTGGCCCTCGTAGAACGCATTTGCCTCGATTTTGTCGAAGTAGATAGCCATCTTCTTGTTGGGGTTTCTGAGAGTGATGTTGAGGTCAAGTTTGTATTGAAGATTGTTGTTGTTTGTGAAATTGAACTGAGTGAGTTTGGCATCTGTGATATGGACCTTGAACATTCTGGGTTGAAGGATAAGCCAACAGATGAAGATAGCAAGGACAATGATGAGAATCAAGGCCACTATGGTTTTCCAAAGGCAGCCAAAAAGGCAACAAAAGCAGCCACGGCGTTTGTGTTTGTCTTCTTGGTTCGGTGGTGGTATAGATGGGCCGGGGCAGGAACCATTCAAGTGGGGTTCTTTCTCTGCCATTGTTTATCACAAAATTAAGCTCAAGAAATTCACTAGGAGAAAGTTTTGTTTTGTTTTGTTTTGTTTTTTTTGTTTGGTGAGGAATTAATGCTAATAGAAGATGATGGAAGAGTGGTACAATTTACAAGTGTGATGTGTGTGTATATATATAGCGGTGGATGAGTAGTGTTGAAAGAAAGGTGGTGGCAATTTCCATTGTCCAAATTGGTAAGCTGCGGTTTGGCTACGCGGGGCTGCATGATACAGTGACACAGGGTTTGGAAAAGTTCTGTTCCAAATCCAATATTTGGAAGAGATTAGAATTTCAAAACTTGACCTTCCAATTTCCATTGTCTATCTATTGTGGATTTGTCCAAACAATACCGAATTCAATTTGGCGGCTTTGGGTTTGGGCCAACATTACCGAATTCAAGTTTATCTGCAATTGGTTCTCAAAAATAATAAAATAGTCTGCAATTGGGCCTCTTTGACTTTGGGATTACATTGGACCGGATTTAAAGATTTATATATTTATTTAAATTTGATAATTGGATAAAGGGGTATTTGAACCTAAATAATTTAACATCAGTAGGTGTCGGATTATTTGTCATAGACCAGGCTCTTGGCCGTTTTAAAATTCCTTTAAAATTGTTCTAAGAAAAAAGAAAAAGAAAAAAACCTGTGAAAAGTTATACATTCTTAGGTGTGGACTTTAATTTTGTAATTATATTAAGATATTAGGTTGTATTGACCAATGCAATATAAACAATGTTATCATTTCTAAGTTCAATTGAACTCAGTACAAATATGTTTTTGAATTTATTGTGAAAATTTAAAGGATATTGCCTAATAAGGAAGTGTACCTAAAATTTACCCTTGTGCTAAAAAACTTATTTTCCTTAAAATTGAAAAAAAAAATGAAGAAATTCCAAACTTTAATCTTAAATGCTTAATGCTTTTTAGTGCACTATTACATCTACTTTCATCTATTAAAATGTTGATATTCATGTATCAATTGTGGATATTGATGCAAATAGTAAATGTAAACGAGTGTGGATGGATACTTTTTCCTATTTCAAAACAAAAGGAAAAAAAAAAAAAAAAGAGCAAAAGCAAAATGAACAACCGTGCAAATTAAAACATGGAACACAATGAAAGCTTTAGAAGATGGTGGAAGAGTGAGTGTGTATTTAGATTAGGTACCTGGCTTGGATCTAGTGTTTTAAGACACTGGATTTGTTGTAATAGCACAAGTCTCCTCTTAGCCACGTGTTATCATCACAATGGCTCTGGGTGCATGGGAGCAACTGGACTTGAGTTTTGTCCTATAACTAGATATAGCAATGGAAAGTGAAAATGAATGTTAGTGGTAATTTTGGGTTTCCAATTTGGAAAATTGTAAGCTGAGGTTTAGCAATATGTGGCTACATGAGTGTGATGTGAGTTAAAACTTAAAATATGTTTCTTAAAGACTAAAATAAATATTGGGTGGGAGGTTACTCGTTGCATATTGGTAACACAACTAATAATATTGCTGAATTTTGGGCTATTATGCATGGATTAGACTTAGCTTCGGGATTAATTGGCTAACAACCCATGGTGCATTGGCATTAGAATAGGTTTGTGATTAAAAGAATTTATTGGAACATGAATGGACCGTCCATCCATGTCACATACACCATAAAGCTAACGGATTTGCAAATGAGTTAATGAAAAAGGTCGAGAGTTACCCAACAACTTGAAAAATATGATAATTGCCCATCTTTTGTGTACCAGTGTTAGGGGAATGCTAGAAGTTGCCCCCATAGATTGCTGTCTTTTTGAAATACTCTTTTTACATACAAATGATACTCCTCGACGCGTTTGCCTTGGAAAAGTTCTGTTCTGATTTTTGTTCGGTGTGATTTATTATTATTTTTTGAAGACTTTTAATTTATTTTTTGCTTCTGTGTGAATTAATACACTGTACTCAACTTTCTTTTTGGACAATTTCCATTTTGATTTTTGAGAGGACTTGCTTGTGTTGCTCGGAAATAGATTTCACGTGAATTGAATTCAATGGAACTGATAGGAATGTATTAATGTGGCTTTTGGTATGGGGGTAATGTTTTAGGATTCTCAGGAATATTTAAAGATTCCTATATTTTGTTACAAATCATGCCAGAGAATCAGATGTTAGGAGAATCTGGATTCCCCCTTTAAACTTCTCTTAGTAGGAATGTTGATTTCCTTTAAAATAGGTGTGTATCTAGATTCCCAATCTTAAAGGTAATTGTATTTTTTATAAATTGACAATTTTAATAATTTTTCTTTATAATTTAAGTAATTAAGATAAAATATAAAACAAATCATCAATATCTTTTCCTTTATCTTTATCTTTTCCCGCCAAAATAATATAAGTAGGATAGAAAACTCTGTTGATATATTCTTTAACAAAGTTCTATTTAGATTTCACTTGTGGAAAAAAAAAAAAAGTTTGAAGGGAACCCTCCATTATTGCTAGGTATTCACTTTTGATGTTGTGTGTGTGTTGCTCAACAAATTATTAATAGTTTATATTTTGTTTTTCATTATTTATTTAGGTGAATATTTTTTTAAAGGACTTGGTAGTTCACGTTCAAATCTAAGGATATAATGGGAAAAATAAATAATTCATTTAAGATTCTTGGGAGTAAACTAAACATTATCATCTCACATTTCTAGGAATCTCTAATAAAACCAAACATAGGAATAGTTATTTTTAGGCATCTAGATTGTAAAGAATCACATTTTTAGGAATATGGATGCCAAAAGTAATGTGGATTCCCCTGTATCAAACGCCATATAAAGGTATAGTAAGAAATGGTGGGAATTGCATTGAACCGAGTTCTTCTTTTTTTTTTTTTTTTCTTTTTTTTTTTTAGAATCATTTGAACCGAGTTAAATAGCTTTAAATATCCATTTTAAAGTTCGTTAGCAAAATTGTCAAGGACCCAAGAGCATTCGAAATGTGATATGATATTACATATTCTTATAAGGTAAAACCGGTCTCTCCCTGTATTTATAACTACTGAATTAAAAAAATAATTCTTCTAAAAAAAGAATCAAAATAATAAGTAATAAATAATTTTTAAGCAAAATTTGTTACATATTTAACAGTTTTGTTAAAAATAACTGTTACTTCCTCCTTAATTTTTTTTAAAAACATTTAACTAGAAGTTAGGAATATCACCAAATACTAGTGTTGAGGTACCGGTCTTTAGTAGACTTGTTGGAGAAATTACTAATAAAATGATATATTAATTACAATAGAAATATAAATATAAACAAACAATGTCGGACTGAGGCATGGAAATCTCACTCTCTTTAAGGAGATTCAAGCCCTCTGCGGTTGTCAAAGCCTAGAAATTGATGCAACAGAAATTCACTTCTAACTTGTTTCCTCTAGGATACAATAGCCCAAAAGTTTGCTGTGTAGCTCAAACCAACTTTGCATAAGTGGTTGAGCTCAAAGCTCCACAAAAAAAAAAAAAAAAAACACCTTTGTTTGGCCCAAAATCTCCAAGTATTTAGGAGAATTATTGAATTCATTCTCTCACACAATACTCATTACTTTAACTATTTATCTTCATTCACTCTTGATATGAAATTAACACGTAGCATAACCATATATATAGTCTTCCAATCCTTCTCATAACCTACATGTTATTTATTATTTTAGATAACTCTTCTAAATTTATTTAATTTAACTTACATACATGTTAACTCTTCCTTTAACAAATTCCACAATAACTCATCCCTTTATTAATCTTCAGTTGGTTTAAGTTTTAGCGTACTTTAAATTAAAATGCACTAACAATACTATTCCAACTTTTAAATTTTTAATGAGTAAGGCAAATTCACATCAACCATGACATATAAGGAAATTAACGACAATAATCCAAATTTTTTTGCAAAAATGATGTCCTATTCTTGAATTTTGCGAGAAACATAACAAAATACAAAAGCTAATTTTTTCTTGAGTGACCCAATTAAGCATTTTTACTTTTTGGTCAATTAGGTAAATTAAATAGCTCAATGGAAAAAGTAAACTTCATCAAAGAGTGAAGGGCAAATTAGTAATTGTAAAAATAATTCATGTATGTGTGGTGTGATAAGTTTTTTTTTTGGGGTAAATTTCACTAACTACTCCTGAGGTTTAGGCTAATGTCAACCAAGTCCAAAACAATTCAAAACTAACCACTTCATTCCTATGTCCAAACGGACTATAATGCTGTTAACTCACCCCTCATCCCTTTCTCTAATTCTCTCTCTCTCTCTCTCTCTCTCTCTCTCTTCTGTTTTGCTAACTTTGATTAAAAAATCTCTATAGGAAGAACAAGAACTTTATCAGTAACAAAAAAAAAAAAATGCTTCAATGAAACCAACAATCAAAACTCACCTTCATTGAATGAGGAGGAAAACACAACAAATTTAAACCCAAACCATAGAACATGCAATCAAGAATCAAGAACCATGACAAAAAATTAGCCTCACAACTCAAAATCCTAATCTAAAACCAAAACTCAATCAATCAAAACATCCTCTTAACCGAACCCCCGAATTCACAAACCTCAGCAAGAAAAAAACATTTGGCTTTTTTTGTGGCTTTGTGACCCTCCACCACCAACCCCCACAGAGCAAACCCACCACCTTTGATCGAAATCTAACCACCCCTAACCCACACCACGTCACTCCCACAAACACCACAGGAGAGAAAACCCAAACCTCCAAGGCCTCTAAACTCAAAATCCTAATCCAAAACCAAAACTCAATCAATCAAAACAGGCTTTTAAGAAAACCCCCAAATTCATAGGTCTTAGCAAGAAATAAATTTTGCCCTTCGTTGTGGCTTTGTGACCGTCCACCACCAACCACCCCCACAAAAAACATACCATCGCCGATCGAAACCTAACCATCCCTAACCCACACCACAACTTCGCCACAAACACCACGAAAGAGAAAACCTAAACCCTTCAATGCTGATCCACGCTAAAACCCATGAATCACCACTTAGCCACACCACGGCGCCACTGCAAAGACCACGAGAGAGAGAAGGGAGAGACTCTAACACTGATCCACACCAAAATCCACAAACCACCAATTACCCACACCAAAACCCACGAAACACCACTTACCCACAGCATGCTGCTGCCGCAAAGACCACTAGAGAGAGAAGAGAGTGGGACGAGAGAGTAAGAGAGGTTTAAGAGTGAGAGGGATTAGAGAGTTAGAGAGTGAAGATTGAAAATTGAGGAACCAGAGAGAAAAAAGTTATGAGAGATAAGCTAAAATAAATAACATAGTTAAAATAGTTTTAAGTTTTAGGAGTAAAATTATTAGTTTTGAATTGTTTTGGACCTGGTTGGTATTAGCCCAAACCTCAGAGGTAGTTAGTTAAATTTACCATTTTTTTTAAAAAAAATAGTTTTTTTTTCTTTTTCCATAAATGTTTTTTTTTAAATATTTCCTAAACCAATATCCTTAAAGTATCTCTTTTTTTAGGACACACACACACACACACATATACACATTAAACATTCAATTCCAAAAACTATCAACTTTCCTTTCTTCCAATAGGGAAATTAAAATTTCCAATGGGTAATTGATTATCAAGTTTTACTAATTAAGAAAAAAAAAATTCAGAAGTGTGTCTTATATATATAAAAAAAAAGGACAAAATTTAGGTACAATACTTTAAGTGATGTTTTTTAAGTTCTCCTTTTAAAATTCAGTCACGTGATTACTTCACAAAAAAATCTACTTTTATTTGTACTATATTTAAATCTTAAAAGATAAATCTTAGGAACAACATTTAAGTACTATATCTAAATTTTGTCTAAATTAAAAGTGTGATATTGTTTGAGATAAGTCTCACATGTAATGTCGGGTGGTTGTCACAAACTATTGACCGATGTGTGGGTGGGTATTTATATGAATATTTTAAAGGTCATTAATCAATTGCATGACCTACATGTTGATCTACATCAAAACAGAACGCCACCCATAAGGAAATTTGGCAAATATATATATATATATGCAAATAGCAGAGTCAAGGTTAGGCCTGTATGGACCCTACAAGGTGATGGCTAGACCAGGGAGGGAATCAAGGCTCGAATTGGGTTCAAAGTAAGGCCCAAAAAATGATCCAAGCCTTATTAAGTAGACATCAAACAATGCACGAAGTCAAGTTTTAATTCAACCCACGCATTCTAGAGTGAAGAGCCCATGAGCTTGCCCTCGCTGTGGCTCTTAAGTACTTGTAATTGTAAGAGTAAAGATAATCTTTCTCCTATTCCCTAAGGGTATGTTTGGATTGAGGGAGAGACGGAGGGAGAGTAGAATAAAATTGACTTAAAATAGACTAATTTTGAACTAAAACTACTCTACTCTACTCTATTCTACTTTACTTTCATTCTTTCTCCCTCAATTTAAACGGACCATAAGCTCTTGTAATATGATTTTACAAATAGCAAATTTCTGAACTGGCCTGTGCCATTGCTCTTCCTTTAACCTTTGAAGGTTTTTCACATAAAACGATATGTAGTAATTGCAATCTATTTCATTCATGTATAGCAGTATTATCATACTGTTTTTTTTTTCTTCCTCAAAGTTATTCTTGGACCTCAATTTTTCTATTATAATTTTTTTCACAACTCTGATATGATAAATTGTATGTGGCTACTTATCACTTTCACACGAATTCATATTGTAGCAAAAGTTGTGATGCAAAAGTTGTGTTCGTGTATTTTCCTTTTACCTTTAACAATTTAACTGTATTTGAAGTCATGTGGACCCAATGGTGAAGTCAAAATTTTTTTTTTGGTATTAATATATATATATATATATATATATATTCGTGGCTGAGTAGGGCTCCTTGGCCCTTTCGTGTCCTTTTGGATATGCGGTACCCCATATCTAGTTGGGGCTTAATGCCCTAGTGAGTAGTTGATCGTAAGCGGTCTTCATCTTGTCCACAAAGAATTTCGTCCCCTTAGCGGCCCAACGCATCAGTTATTAGTGAGCTTGGGCCCTTATGGCCCACCATAAAACATACTTCTAAAAAAGCCTTGAATCAGAATAATTACTCTTCATATTGAGATCATTTTGAGTTCTTTGAGTAACTTTCTTAAAATCTTATTTATATTATCTGACATATTCAATGAGCTACATCTAATAAATTAGGGTGATGGTTGGCTTTGATACTAAATATTAGGAACCCATGAGTATAAAGGCAAAGCTAGGAGAGTCGGGGAGAGGGAGAGGGAGAGGGAGAGGGATTGGGGGGGGGGGGGGGGGAACTGCCCCTGGCCTGCCCAAAAAATAGTCTGTCCCTAGCATATTATAATTTGAACCTTTTATGGGTCTATATTAACTAAAATAATAGAAATTCATATATATTGTACTCAGTATTTATCTAACTACTAATAGTTTCATTCATAACTTGAGTTTTGGCTCTAAAAAAAAAAAAGATCACTCATGTGATAAATATCTCAATAGATAAATACAATATTATGAATAAGCTTTTTATTTATAGAGTTTTTTTTTTTAAATTTTTTTATAATAATGTGTGTAAGTGTGTGTATCATATATAAATTCCCCCCCCCCCTCTCCCTCAACTCAAATCTTGGCTCCACTTCTGCATGAGTAGAACTCACTCTTAAAAACCGGCTTACAAGGGAAGAGTGCCCAAGAGTTTATAAATACATGGTTAAAATTATACTTAATTCATGTGAGACACTATGATCATAACATAGATACAAAAATAATAATACACTATTTATTTGAATCCAAATATTGATGATATGACAAAATTTAATTCACTTAGTCTCTCACAAACTCACTAGATAAAGCTTAGTCTTTGCTCTCAATCTATACGGAGTGACCGAGTGACACTTTTTTTTTTTTTCTTCTTTCTTCTTTTCTTTCCAAGATGGGATAACTATTTCTAATATAATTAGCATACATAATCTGCTATTCACTAGCTCTATATCTCGTAAACCCAGGTGCATATTTTACACAAAATAACAAAACAATGAAGAAACCATGATAAAATAAAGAACTACTAAGAATTACACCATCCTAAATCAAATGTGACAATGGTCTCGCGCAATTAGAACAAATGGACGTCGCACCTGGTAGTCTCAAATCGAGCTGTTGATAAATTTCCATTAGAAATCAATGGAACTTTCAATCCGCACCTAACCTTGGGCTTGTGATTCCCACCAATGAAATCTCCAATCCTGAACCTAATACGAAGATAGCACTTCAAATCAATGCTATAAACCCCAACACTTTTTTGCTCATTGAAGTCAAGCTCATTAGCTCCAAGCACCATCCATTGCTGACCTGCAAACGTTGCATTCAAAAAATGGGTACTCTTGCGTTCTACTTTAAAACCCCATACCGTCAAATTCTCTGTATCGAACCTCTGGCCCTCGTAGAACGCATTGGCCTCGATTTTGTCGAAGTAGATAGCCATCTTCTTGTTGGGATTTCTGAGAGTGATGTTGAGATCGAGTTTGTATTGAAGATTGTTGTTGTTGTTTGTGAAATTGAACTGAGTGAGTTTGGCATCCGTGATGTGGACCTTGAATATTCTGGGCTGAAGGATAAGCCAACAGATGAAGATAGCAAGGACAATGATGACAATCAAGGCCACTATGGTTTTCCAAAGGCAGCCAAAAAGGCAACAAATGCAGCCACGGCTTTTGTGTTTGTCTTCTTGGTTCGGTGGTGGTATAGATGGGCAGGGGCAGGAACCATTCGAGTGGGGTTCTTTCTCTACCATTGTTGATCACAAAATTAAGCTCAAGAAATTCACTAAGAGAAAGTTTTGGTTTTTATTTTTGTTTGGTGAGGAATTAATGCTAATAGAAGATGATGGAAGAGTGGTACAATTTACAAGTGTGATGTGTATGTATATATATAGCGGTGGATGAGTAGTGTTGAAAGAAAGGTGGTGGCAATTTCAACTGTCCAAATTGGTAAGCTGCAGTTTGGCTACGCGGGGCTGCATGATACGACGACATGGGAAACGCGTGTTTGCTTTTGGAAAAGTTCTGTTCCAAATCCAATTTTTGAAGAGAGTTGAATTTCAAAACTTGACCTTCCAATTTCCATAGTCTATTTATTGTGGGTTTGTCCAAACAATACCGAATTTAATTTGGCGGCTTTGGGATTGGGCCAACATTACCGAATTCAATTTTATCAGCAATTGATTCTTAAAAAATAAATTAGTCTGGGCCTCTTTGACTTTGGGATTACATTGGACCGGATATAAAGATTTTCTTTATATATACATATATATTTGATATATAATTGGATAAAGGGGTATGTGAACCATAAATAATTTAACATCAATAGGTGTCGGATGTTTGTTATATACAAGGCTCTTGGCCGTTTTAAAATTCCTTTAAAGTTGTTCTAAGAAAAAGAAAAAAGAAAAAAGAAAAAAAATAATGTTATCATTTCTAAGTTTAATTGAACTCAATAAAAATATGTTTTTGAATTTTTTGTGAAAATTTAAAGTATATTGCCTAATAAGGAAGTGTACCTAAAATTTACCTTTTGTGTTAAAAAACTTTTTTTTTTCTTTAAAATTGAAAAAATACATTTAAGCAAAATGTTGGAATTCCAAACTTTAGTCCTGAAGGCCTAAAGCTCTTTAATGCAATACTATGTTTTCTTTCATGTGTTAAAATGTGGATATTCATGTATCAATTATGGATATTGATGCAAATTAGTGAATGTAAATGAGTGTGGAATGATATTTTTTTCTACTTTAAAACAAAAAACAAAAGGAACAACAATGCAAATTAAAACATGAAAAATAAAGAATGCTTTAGGAGATGGTGGAAGAGTAATTTATACTAGTGTGTATATAAAAACTAGAGACTTGGTTTGGGTCTATTACTTTAGTGCACTAGATTCGTTATGATGACACACATGTCTACTTTTAGTCACATGTCTTCATCACAATGGCTCCAAGTGCATAGGAGCAACTATACCCAAGTTTTGTCCAATAACTAGATACAACAATAGAAAGTGAAGAGGAATGTTGGTGGTAATTTCCAATTTGGTAAGTGTATGATGTGGTTTAGCAACACATGGCTGCATGAGTGTGATGCGGGTTAAAACTTAAAATGCGTTTCTTCAAGACAAATAAACATTGGGTGAGAGGTTAGTTGTTGCATATTCTTATACAACTAATAATATTGTTGAGTTGTGGACTGTTAAACATGGATTAGACTTAGCTTGGAGATTAGAATATAAAAAGTCTAATTTTAGAAATGGATTCAAAACTTGTGATTAATTGGCTAACGACCAATGGTATATTGATATCGCCACATCAAATATTTATGTGTTAGTTTGTGATTGAAATAATATATTGGAGCATGAATGGACCATCCATCCGTGTCACATGTGATTGAAAGCTAAAGGATTTGCAGATGAACTAACAAAAAGGGTCAAGACTTAAGAGCAACCCAACCACCTAGAAAAATATGACAGTTGCCCATCTTTTGTGTACTACGTATGGGGAAATTGCTAGAAGTTGCCCTTGGACTGCTGATTTTTTGTTATACCCTCTCTTTATATACAAATTATATAATACTCCCTTACACGTTTGCCTTGGAAAATTTGTGTGTGATTTATTATTGGAAAGTATTAACAAGCACCATACAGTGCTTGTTAAGATTTCCCTATATAGGTCTCACTTAATAAAAAGAACAAAAAAACAAAAGATTATTAAAAGTGTTGTCAAAAAGGATAAAAAAAATTGCTAAAAATTAGCAAAAATGACAAAAAAAACTGCAAAAAGTAGACAAAAAGTTACCAAAAAAAAAAAATTTGTTGTTAACGGGCACCTTATGGTGCCCGTTAACACAACCCTTTATTAATATATATATATATATATATATATATATATATATATATATTTTGGTTTTGTGTGAATTATTGCACTATACTCTGAACTTTATTTTTGGACAATGTCTATTTTGACAGGACTTGCGTGTGTTGCTTGGAAAGAGATTTCACGCGAATTGAATTCAATGGAACCGATAGGAATGTGTTAATTGAAGTAATAGGTATTACATACTATTCACTGAAAGAGGTAAGAAAAAGTGGGAATTTCGTTGAACCGAGTTAAAATATCCATTTTAAATTTTTAATGAGTAAGGAAAATTCACATCAACCATGTGATATAAGGAAATTAACGATAATAATCCTAAAAGTTTCGTAAAAATGATTGTCCTATTCTTGAATTTTGTGAGAAACATGACAAAAATACAAAAGCTAAATTTTTACTTTTTGGTGAATTAAGCTAATCAAATATCTCAATGGAAAAATAAACTTCATCAACGAGTAAAGGGCAAATTAGTAATTGTAAAAATATTAATGTATGAGTGGTGTAATAAGTTTTATTTATTTGAAAAAAATTAATAATTTTTTTTCATAAAAAATTTCTTCAAATATTTCCTAAAACAATATTTTTAAAGTATTAGCTAACTCCCCCCCCCCCCCCCCCCCACGCACAAAACATTCAGTTCCCAAAACCTATATATATTCTTGTTTAGTGAAAATTGATAGTCACTGGAAATTTTAATTTACATATGGTTTTGGGAACTGAATTTTTAGTGTTTGTGTGTGTGTATATATATATCAAAAGTTTGATATTGTTTGACATAAGTCTCACATGTTGGTGGTTCTCACCAACTTTTGACCAATATTGACCGATGATGTGGGTGGGCATTTATATGAATATTTCAAGGTCATAAGTTAATTGCATGACCTACAGATTGATTCTACATCCTTTCTCCAAAATGAAAAAGGTCGATTCTACATCAAATCAAAACCCTACCACAAGGAATTGGGCAAATATGCAAATTGTAAAGTCAAGGTTAGGCCTGTATGGGCGGGCCCAACAAGGTGATGGCTAGACCCGGGTGGGGATCAAGGCTCGAATTGCGTTCAAAGTAAGGCCCAAAAAATGACCCAAGCCTTAGTCACTAGACATCGAACAATTTACTCAGTCGAGTTTTAATACAACCAAGCATTCCATGAGTGATGAGCCCATGAGCCCACCCTAGGCCCTCAGGTACTTGCATTGTTTCTTAAAATAAATAAATAAATAAATAAAAAACTTGTAATTGTAAGAGCAGAGATAGTCTTTCGGCTCTTGTAATCTGATTTTACAAATATCAAATTTCTAGATTAACTTGTGCTTTTATGGTCCGTTTGAACGAGGGGAGTAAAATAGAGTTAACTTAAAATTAGCATATTTTTACTCCTTTTCACTCCTATTTCCTCCCTCCTCAATTCAAACAGATCATTAACCTTTGAAAGTTTTCCACATAAAATAATATGTAATTGTACTGTTTTTTTTTTCTTCTTCAAAATTATTTTAAGACCACAATTTTAACGTGAAAAATTATGAATGGTTAGTTATTACTTTAATATGAACATGTGACAAATATTTTCTTTTTACCTTAAACGATTAGCACTGTATTTGACGTCTTGTGGGCCCAAGGGTGAAGTCAAATTTTTTTTGGGGATTAATCTATAGAGCATTTGTGGCTGAGTTGGGCTCCTTGGCCCTTTCGTGTGCTTTTGGATATGGGGTACAAGGGCCATATCTAGTTAGGGCTTACTGCCCTTGTCAGTAGTGGGCCATAAGAAGCCTTCATCTCGTTGGGAAAGGATGTCGTTGCCTTAGTGGCCCATCGCATCATTTATTAGTGAGCCCACCGTGAACCATGTTCCAAAAATAGCAATGAATCAGAATAATTACTCTTCATATTGAGATCATGAATTTCTTAAAATTTTATTTATCAATATTTCCCACTTATCAATAATAAACAAAAATACACTATTTATTTGAATGTTGATGGTATAACAAAATTTAATTCACTTGGTTCAAAATAGATGTACAGAAAATATTAATTCCTAATTATATCTCTATTATGTTGATACTTCTGACTTTTTTTTTTTTTTTTTTGAGAATGTTGATACTTTTGACTTGATTACACATCTTTGCTCTTCCCTGCCTAAACAATAAAATTACAAGAACTACAATATACAAAAATTAACGCAATTAAGTTAATTTATTGAAGCCTACATACTCGGACAATGCTAATTGAAATTCACTATCAACCTAGTCTCTCACTAGATAAAGCTTAGCCTTTGCTCTCTTTTTATAAGGAGTGACTCATTTTTTTTCTTCTTCTTTTCTTTTCAAGATGGGATAACTATTTCTAATATATTCAGTGCACCAGATTATAAAATCAATAAAAAAAAAAATTCCCTAAACTTCTTTTAGCCTGGGCTGCTGAACTGAACAAATTGAGAAGGTTCCTGAAATATTTAATTGGGATTAATATTGTTGCGCTTATGTTTGACGGACTCAAAGATACTGATTGCTTAATATGTACGTGTAATCTGTTGAAGGGGCCAATAGCTTTTCTCATATATATATATATATATAGAAATCAATGACTTGATCAGAATCAAAAGTCTAATGATCACATCAATATACTTAAGCAACATTGGCAACATTAAAAAATCAAGAATAGCGGCTATATATATATATATATATATATAGTCGTGGCTTTATTTATTTATAAACACAACGAAAGTAACAAAGAAGATATCATAATAAAATCCAATCATCTAAATAAATAAATAAAAAGATAATAACCGAGTCCATCTCTCGCAAACCTAATACTATAATGTATAGAGAAAACAAAAGAATGAAGAAATCCCAATAAAAGAAGAACTAAAAATAATAATATATAAAATCAAACATGACGAAGGTGTGCCAATCAAAAATCAATGTCGCACTTGGTACTCTCAAAACCAGTGGCTAAATTTCCATTAGAACTCAATGGAACTTTCAACTCGCAGTCAACCTTGGGCTTCAACTTCCATGTCTTCAACTTTCCTACCTTCAACCTAAGCTGAAGATAAAGCTTCACATCAATGTTATAAACCCCAGCAGTCTTCTCGGAATTAAACTCAGAAAGCTCCTCAGCCGCAAGCAGCACAAAATGCTGCCCTGAAAACTCTGTGTTCAAAACATTCGTACTCTTATGCCCTTGGTAAAACGGTGTCAAACTCTTGGTATCAAACCTCTGGCCATCATAGGAAGCCCTAACCTCTATATAATCGTAGTAGACACCGATCTTCTTGTTGGGGTTTCTGGCAGTGATGGTGACGGCAAGGTTGTACTGGAGAGTGTTGTTGGACGTGAAATTGAATTGGGTAAGCGAGGCTTCTGTGGCGTAGAATTTCAAGTTGGTGGGGCGGAAGATAAGCCAAAAGATGAGAACAGCAAGGCCAATGATGACAACCAATGAGACTATGAGTCTCAAAAGGCAGCCAAGGCAGCCGCAGCCTCTGCCACGGCCAGGGCGGTGATAGGCTTGGCGAGGCGGCGGGACTGAGGGGCCATAGTAGGCACCATTCAAGGGTTGGTTTTGTTTCTCTGCCATGGTTGAGAACAAAAATAAGAGCAAGGAAGAGAAACAAGGGTTTAGCTAGTATTTGATATGGAAGGTGATGGAAGAGTTAGAAGAGGAATAGAGATATTGAAGGTAAGGGTACATATATATAGAGAGAGAATTAAGACTGCGGTGGAGAGTTGAATTTGAGAAAGGAACGGAATAGGATTGTTCGTGGTATTTGGTAAAGCCGCGGATTAGGTTTTCTATGTGGTTACATACGGCACGGCTGCAATTGCATGAGAACTCACGTCGGTTTATAACGCGTTTGCTTTGTAAAAGTCCTCGTTGGATATTTGTGTTCAATCTGTGTGAACTTAGTACCTATGTTGAGAACTTTGCAACCAAGTATATATTTATTTATTTATTTAGAACTCATGCTATTATTGCACCTTACACGAAGTTTCTTTTTTTCTTAAAGAAAAAAAAAATTGATATTATAAACCAATAGAGATAAATGATTATAGAAAACGATTATAATATGTTATTTTATTTGATGATTTTTTTTTATTGATGTGGAGACTGGAGACTTGGGTATTATGTCGAAATATCCTTAATAAAATAATAATGACTCATAGGTTATTAATAAATAATTTCCTATGAAAAAAAAATTATCGGATAATTTCAATCCTTGACTTGCGTGTGTTACTGGCCATATTTGTCTACTGAGATTTCGTTTTCTTGGAAGATATACGCGCATTCAACTGGTGGTAATCAATTTAAATTCAATGAATATATATATTAAAAAAATGTAACGTTATTGCTTGATATCAATAGACAAAAGTTTAAAAGTGTAATGTTGTTGAAGAATTGAGAAAGTATCATATATACCACCATAGTATACCCTTGTTGTAATGGTTACTCTACAAATATAAGTTCTTATAGAGTGAAGGAAGCAAATGCTAGAATTCAAGTTTTCATGAAATTGATTCATATACATTTAGATTAGACTCGAATCAATTTCTATGTGTTGCTAATTTTTGGTGCAACTAACAACAAATTTCTCATAACTACAATAAATTTGAACTGAAAGAGATATCAATTAGTTTTAGTGTAGGAGAGATTCAAACCTAATTGCCTTTCTTGAAGAAATTTTTTTACCAATGTGTTATGCTAAATAGAACTCACCCGCTAGGATTTATAATTTTTTATGGCCCATAATTTGAAATAATTGGTAGAATACATTCTACATTTATAATTGAAGCAATTAAAATAACTAGCTTGTAACCCCATGCATATGGATGGATACACTTAAAGATATATAATAAGATGTATAATATAATTCCTATATATATAATTTAAATACTATTGATAGTCATTTTAATATTTTGTTAACTCTTTAAAAAAAATTGTAAGGATATTATTAGGTATAAAATGTAAATGTCCATGTTATTTATTTATTTATTATTGTGAAACACTTTTTTTTTTTTTTTACGATTTATTTACTCTAAACTCTTTAGTTTTTGTACATAATAACTCACTTAGATGAATATTTATGATGTGATCCCACATTTAATTCTAAAATTAAGAAATAAAACTCTTTAAGAATAAATAAGTTAGGACACATGGCTTAAAATTGGAGTTCTAATTTGGAATTTTAATTTAAGTTTCTCTCAGCTTCACCTATTATTATATATAGATGTGGTAATCATAAACTGATTATAAATAGTTAGTCTATGCATGCACAAATTTTTATATATACTAGCTTGTAGCCCTATACATATGTATGTATATACTTAAAATATACACATTAAGATGTATAGTATAATAATCTTACATATATAATTTAAATATTATTGATAATCATTCTTATTTTTTTAACTCTTTAAAAAGTCTTGTAAGAATGTTATTAGGGAGAAAATTGTCTATTTTTTAAATATTTTTATATTCATTAATTCTAAACTCTTTGGTTTTTGTACACAATAACTCACTTGAATGGATATTTAAGATATCCACATTTGATTCCAAAATTAAGAAATAAAACTCTTTCTAAAAATAAATAATTTAGGACACATGGCGCAAAATTGGACTTTAATTGTAGAATCTAATTGGATTTTCTCTAAAATTTACCTATTAATTTATGTATATAATTTTTTGTGTCAAACGAATTATTTTTCGTTATAAAAAAAATGCTCATAAATATAAATCATTCAAACTCTCTCTTCCTCTAATTTTATATATAGTGTTAGATATATGATTATGTTTTTTTTTATAATTTATTTATATTGGACTTCTCATTTTCTATTTTAAATTAACTCATTTGGGACAAAAATTAAATAATTTCGATTAGATGGAACACTTGCCGTAACATTAAACTCTAATTGAAATCCAATTTTTATAATGAACTAATTAACTTGGTTCAAAAATTTAAAATTTTTGATTAGATGGAACACGTGGCGCAAAATTAGACTCTAATTGAATTTCAATTCAAAATCTAATTGGATTTCCTCTTAGTTTTACTTATTAATATATATTAGTTTGCAATCTCATGCATATGCATGGATACACTTAAAGATATACAATAAAACGCATATGTGGGGAGTGAAACGACCCCGGTAGGTATATGGGCCTTTGGGCCATGCTAAGGGGTCCGACCTGCTCTTGGGTTAAGATTTTGTTAGTACTACAGATCGGCCCATACGCCGAGGATTCGAGGATTCATCCGAGGGGTGATTTGCTCCTCGGACGGGTATGGGAGAACCAGGGACTTCATTATAAAGGTTAAGGGACGACTCGGTGAAGACCAATGGTTAAAGGGGGACATCCTGAATCTTCTAGATGCACCAGTATTAAAGAAAATATCAAGAGCAAAGGCTGCCACCTCCGCATTAAATGCTCCGCACCTACCTCCCTAGCCGCATTAATGAGGAGGTGACCCCTGAACAGTGAGGTAGAAACTTCTAGTTACTGTTCAAAAAGTATCAGGGAGGGAAGTATAAAAGGGGGGTGAAGGCCAAAAAGAAGGGGGATGGGGAACTAAGAAAAGAAAATTAAGAAATTGTAATCTTCAAGGAAGAATGAGGAATAATAAAGAAGCAGTCCTCGGCTCGAGTCCGAGGAGATCCATTTACAATTATCGTTTGTTATTCACCTGTATTTGTTTCCTAAAGCCTGTTATCAAGCTCCTAGTACTTCAAATCTAGGTTTCAAGCCCACACTCTACAAATTTTATTGTTTAAGGCTCATTGGGCCTGAGCCCGTGATTGTCTTTGGGTCCAGGTGCAATTGTGCACTTACAGCATAATATAATTCCTATATATATAATTTAAATATTACTGATAGTCATTATTATATTTTGATAACTCTTTAAAAAAATTTGTAAGGATATTATTAGGTATAAAATCTAAATTGTCCATGTTTTTTTATTATTATTGTGAAGCACTTTAACGATTCATTTATTCTAGACTTTTTGGTTTTTGTTTTTAATAACTCACTTAGATAAATATTTATGATATGGTCTTACATTTGATTATAAAATTAAGAAATAAAACTCTTTAAGAATAAATAATTTAAAACACATGACACAAAATTGGAACTCTAATTTGGAATTCTAATATGAGTTTCTCTCAGCTTCACCTATTATTATTATTATTATTATTATTATTATTATTATTATTATTATTATTATCATTATTATTATTATTATTATTATACATTCTTGATTGTATGTCATTAAATTGTTTTTATTGGAGTTTGTTACAAGCTTCAAAATGAACTAAATTTGAGGAAAAATAACATATTTCAAATAAAATATATGTTTCTTATATAAATTGGAGTTGTTAAAGAAGAGATTTAAATTCTCGCACTTTGAAGCATCTTCTAATCTCTTGGAATGGTCTTGAGATATCTTTGTCCAACACTCTCAGCATGCTATTAACGATGTTGGGTATAATAGTTTATTAGTTTCAAAATTCTCTACTTAAAATACTAAGTTCCTTTAAATTAATGTGAAAGTGTCTCCATAAACTTCAAGAATGAAGGACTTAGTGACTTAGAAAGGTAATTGAATTTTGCTTTGATATTTGTGTTTTGCTATAATATAGATTTTGTAATATGTCGTTCTTAAAAGTTTGCATGGTCATGAAAAAAAAGAAAAGAAAAAAACAACTTTTTTATAGGGTCCCTTGCCGGCTTACGCCCTTTTATGTTCAAATTTCGATTAGGTTGGAGATTCAGCTCTGTACTTGGGTTTGTTGGGGTTGTTTGTTAATGAACTTGTAGGCAAGTAATTAGCAGGTCCTTTTTTGTTACTGGCCTATTTAGAATTTTAGACATGGTTTGGTATCTTAAAACTCTCTACCCTCCACGACATGGTTTGAGAATAGGGAGAAGTCTTGGGAATGAGATCGAGACAATTCGGTGATTTGCTTGTCCATGAACTCCGACGATATCAAGATTGTGTATTTTTTTTCCTCTTAATTTTTCCAAATTTCAAACAGAGGCTTACGAGGGGAGCTGTAATAAGAGACTCTAACTAAAGGATTGGGAATCAATTGCCACATATTGCCACTAGAAACAGGGCCGGCCCTAGACATTTCGGGGCCTAAGGCGAGAACTAAAAATGAGACCTTTTTTATACCTATATATTAATTAAATTAATATTTATTTTATATTTTTATATTATAATATATTTTATTTAAAATATATTTTTCTTACCTTTTGAGACATTATTTTTGTAAACTATCATTATCTAGTGACTTCAATTTTGTGATGTTAAATAGAAAACTAAAAATATCTTCATATATTTGAAATTGTTCAAATCTATTCTCACTTGAACTAATTGCTTTATCTACTATACATAAGAAATAATCAATTCTAAAAGATTTTTCAGCAGCACGTGTTGTCTCATTATGAACATTTTCATCAAATTGTTTCTTTCTATGAATTATACGTTTTTCACGAAATACAGGTTCTATTTCCATTTCCAATGCAATTTTTTTAGATGAATTCATTGCAGATGTTAGTCCATTTTCTCTATATTCTTTGAAATAAGAAATGAGACATTTTGATTGATCTATAGCAACATCAATGTGCATGTCTTTTGATTGTAAGTTTTTACTAACAGAGTCAACAGCAAATAAGTTTCTCAATTAATTTTTCTTCTTTTTTTCTTTTTTTAAGTTTTTCATATCCAGATGCATATTTTCTAGTAGATATTTCTAATCATACAATATATTTATAAAGACTAAAATAAAAAAATAACTTTCAAGTGTAGAGCAAATGAGAAATAAAACCTGATTTATATAGAAAGTATTGTTGTAGTTTCACCGAACAATAACAAGTTTTTAGCAATCTCAACCTGCATAAATAAAGACTTATTTAATATATTACCACTAGCTAATATATATATAAACACAAGATTAAAATTTAAAAAAGAAAAATAAGCACAAGCATATCAAAAATTTAAGCACAACTATAACATTAGGCTTAATAATTTATAATACCCACCCACAAAAAAACACAAAGCAAATCCTATCTATAACTCAAAAAAAAAAAAAAAAGGGCTGAATCAGAATCATTACAAATACACGGCAGAATCATTAAATAAAAAGGGCTCAGGGCCGAATCATTAAAAAAAAAAAAAAAAAAAAACTTTAAACTTGAAGGCCCAAAACTTGAAGGCCCAAACTGGACCCCAAATCCCAAATATTTATACTTGATAATTTATACCTGAAGATCAGAAGATGGATTGAAGTGAACGGCTGTATTGATGAGGGAGGTGGAGAGCAAAGCAGATTCAGAGAGGCGGCGATGAGGCGGACTGTACTGATGAAGGAGGCCAGCGGCGCCGAGGCGGAGGCAGTCCAGGCTTGCTGCGGTGCTGCCTTGCTTCAGTTGCTTGAGTTGTTACCTGTAGCGTTGAGCTTGAGCAGATGAGAATTGATTCAAGTGAAGTAGTGAACAAAGGAGTGGAGAATCAGAGAGAATGAGAGACTGAGTACAGAGAGAGGCAGAGAGCAAAGAGAAACTGAGAAAGGTAAAATTTTTAGGGTTTGAATTGTTTTATTTGTTTTGATTTGTGATTGTTTGATGGTTAATCCCTTAGATTGGATTTGTAGTTTATCCGGATGATTTTTGGTTTGTCCAAAGGAAAACAATGTTTAGCCGGATTTTGTAATTAATCTGATACTAATTTTTTTTTTTGGTTTAAATCTGATACTAATTTTTTTCCCCCTACTACCCCTTATTTTTTAAAATTTGGGGGCCTCCCTTCCACTTGGGGCCTTAGGTGATTGCCTAACTCGCCTAAGGGAAGGGCCGGCCCTGACTAGGAATCTGTGAACTGTGATCTACTTTCCCAAATAACCAATTGCAACCTTTTATGATTAAAAAATTGCATTTTTTAACTTTCTGCTTTTTAAGTGAAAAAAAAATCTTTTTTTTTTTCTTTTTTTAAATGGCCTAACATATATTTATTAATTCAAAAGTAGCAAATTAAATCATGAGGATTCATAAAGAAAAAAAATTAAACATTATATATTTAGATAAGTGACATGTCCACAACATTTTCAAAATACCTTTATCATAATTTATAAGTGATAAGTTATTTTTAGTTTTAATTTGAACCCACCAATAAAATTACTTTTTTATATACTAATAACAGCCAGTAATAACTTACCACTTAAGATTTTTTGTTAAAATATTGTAAAAATTGTATGGATATAACATTTCTCATTTATTTAAGTTGAACAAAATTGTGTTCAGCTAATGGTTTAATTTGTTATTTTTGAAATTTTGGAATTTAATTTGTTACTTTATAAATTATAGGGTTTAATTTATTCATTCATAAATTATAGATTTTAAAAATTTAATCTTCTCTAAGTTTTAATTTTATTCCTTATTAGCATAGATTTATGAAGAGATAAAACATTTTAGCTATGATGTTTAATATATATGGTGAAAGATTAAGTTAATCAAATAACTCACGAATAAACTTGAGCTTGTTCGATAAGAAAATTAATCAAGCTAGACGCATTAAAAGTTAGAGGATAATTAAAAGCTAAACACATCAATCAAGCTAAACATATTTGGGAACAGCTTATCTAGCCTTTTGCTTTAAAAGTAAAAGGAGAAATAAAAATATATTGAATGTAGGACGCATAAACAGTAATATTACAGTAGGCAAAGACAGTAATATTACTGTTGCCAAAGCTAAATGCACGTGGGACTCACAAACAATAATATTATTGTTGATAGAGACAGTAATTTAACCTTTGCCAATGCTAAATGCATGTGAGACCCCTAAAATAGTAATATTACCATTGGTAAAAAAGCTAAACGCATGCATCTTATAAGCTTCATTTTGCGGGTCTCATGTGGACCTAAAATAGTGGTGTTGAACCCACAAACAGTAGACAAAAAAAGCAAAAAGCCAGCTAAAAATTACTTCCCAAACACATGCATCTAATTTGATGATGAGCTAGAAATTGACTTGTATTTGAATAAAATTGGGTAAATTCCATTAACATACCTTGAGATTTAGACTAATTACAACTAACTCCAAAACTTTTAAAAACTGACAAATTTAGTCCTTAAAGCCAACTTAGTCCGTAAAAACTATTAGGTCAGTTAGATATTTTTCTCAACTATCTTAAGAACTAAGTTGGCTTTAAGAACCAAATTGATTAATTTTAAAAATTTTAAGATTTGATTGGTATTAACCCAAACCTCAGCAAATATTAATGGAATTTACCCAATAAAATTAAATGAATTAGTCCTGAATTTGTAATATTCAACTTGACTTGACTCATTTACCCTAATTATAATTTTTTCATTAATTATTTAAGTATAATAAAATTTTGATGTCATTTTTTCAAAAATTATATAAGAAACATATATTTTATTTGAAATATGTTATTTTTCCTCAAATTTAGTTAATTTTGAAGCTTGAAACAAACTCCAATAAAAACAATTTAATGACATACAATCAAGAATGTATAATAATAATAATAATAATAATAATAATAATAATAATAATAATAATAACAACAACAATAATAATAATAATAATAATAATAATTGAAGGATATTTGCATTTTTAATATATCAAAATGATATTTTCATTCTTAAGTACGCATAAAGCATGCTATATATATATATATATATATATATATATATATATATATATAAATATATCATGCAATTATTAAATTTGTACATGCATATAGTATGATTAAATCACTCCAATACCCTTATTGTGTTTCTATTTTGCCTATAAAGTAAAACACTAAATATTACCCAAAAAATTATTGAAATATTGGAGTAAACTAATAACAAATGCCCTACACATATTTTTCTCATTCAGTCCACTAAAACCCTTTCATCTCTTTCAGCTGAAGTTTGTCACACCATCATCATCTCCACTACCGCCATTCAAGGTATTGACTGCTTTGTTTTGTCTTTTTCTTTTTTTACTACTTTTTCTAAGCTTTCTTTCTTTCTGTTTTTCTTTTAATTATGTGTACTTAACTTTGTAGTAGTATAGAGTGATTATGTGGATGGCAAAATGCAAATTTGAGGGAGGACTTTGAGAGTGATTTCTTGTTGTATGTGTTTGTACAGTGTAGGAACCTATTTGTTGTGTGTTTGTATAGTGTGTCACCTTGCAATCCGTTTTCCATGTTTGCATTTTCTATTAATGAGTTGATGGTAAAAACTAAATTGACTACAATTAAAAAATAATATGGATCAAATTAACTGTTACCAAAATGTAAAAACCAAATTGACTATAATTCCAAGATGTATGGACCAAAATAGTATATTCACCTTTATACAATTCTATCCCCACGAAACCCTACCTCCTTCTACTGAATACTCCCCTCCCCCCACCCCACCCCACCCCACCCCAACAATCCACCATTTTTATGAAAAATAAATTAAAGTACATATAAATTAAATGTTTGTAACTATGCCAGTCATCCTACTTTCAATTCTTCTATATTAATTTTTCTTCTCAATTGGTATCAATTTACCTGCTTAATTTTCTTGTATTTACTTTTTTGATTAATATATGTAAGGGCAATCAAATTTTTTTTTTATTACTTAAATGTTTGCACATCTTGCTAAAAAGATGGTAAACATGAAAATTTGCTTTTTATCTAGTCAGTTATGTATACACTCACAAAAAATCACGGGTTTTAAGTATAAATATTATTTATTACAAATTACGGTCGACATTAACTTTGTATTGTAGATGACCAATAATATTATAGTTTAATGGCATGGGGCCCATGTTTGTGCAACTGTTTACTCTGGTCACTAATCGCCTCAACTTTGTATTATATATGACCAATAATATTATAGTTTAATGGCATGGAGCCCATGTTTGTGCAACTGTTTACTCTGGTCACTAATCACCTCAATTACTTAAACGGCAGAAATGAGTTCAACGGTTCGTTGAGGAAAAGCATGTAAATTTCAACAATGATAGAGGGAAGAAGAAAATGGTTAGAGGTGAAATTTATTGGTCGAATCAATCAGGTTAAAGGGAACGATGAAGGGGATGCTAGAATTGCAAAGGGAATTCGTACTGATGTTTCAAGTCTTCATGAGCTGGTGAATACAGTCACAAAGAAACACGATTTTGTTGATAAACCAGAGGTGGTAACTTGTAACATTGTTCTGTAAGAGCTTGTACGAAGCAAAAGAAGGCATGTCCTTGTTACAGGTTAAGAAGATTGCTTTCTACACCTACTCCTATCCCATTTTCTTTGACAAGGAAAGAAGGTGCAAATTTATTTACAAGGTATAAGGAATTCAAAAAAGGAATACCACTGAGTTCAGAAAATATGTAAGTTTGGATAAACCACCAGTAGACATGACTGGTTGGATTAATAAGCTCCCATTGGATCAAACTATTCCTTCGGGTAGTATTAATCAATCACCTCTTTGGCAAGTGCTTTACGGACCTAGGAAATCTCAAAAAAATCATCAGCAACAACAACAACCACTTGTAATTCAACAACAGTCACTTAAAATCCAGCTGGGATTTTTAGATCCTGTTCCGGCGTATCTGAGAACCGTTTGTGAACATGGGAGAGATATTACTACAAATACCTGGTCGGGAAAACTTTTGAAGTATGTAACCCATGCTACCGCACGGGAATTGATATAATTTAATAAAACAATGAAAAAAAATTGCATTTTATTATTTAAGTGATACTATTGGTTTTATTTTTTGTTTTTGATTAATCATGAGTTTATTGATGTTTAAAAAGCTTAGTTAAGTCTAAATTCATATTATTAACCAGAAAATTTCATTAACAAAACTTAGCATTATGTATTTTTTTTACAATTGCATGGATATACTTAAAAAATACACATTAAGATGCATAGTATAATTCTTATATATATAATGTAAATACTATTGATAAATAGTCATTTTTATATTTTGTTAAGTCTTTAAAAAATGTTGTAAGGATATTATTAGGTAGATTTATTCATGTTTAAAAGGTTTAGTTAAGTCTAAATTTATATTATTAACCAGAAAATTTTGATTAACAAAACTTTGCATTATGTAATTTTTTTATAATTGCATGGATATACTAAAAATATACATTAAGATGTATAATATAATTCTTATATATATAATTTAAATACTATTGATAACCGCACGGGAAATGGTTAATTGTAGTGATACTATTGGGCAGTTTCGTTTTTGTCTTTTTGGGTTTATCACAAAGAGGATAGAATTAGATAAAACATTAAAAATATATATTGCATTTAACTACAAATTTTTGATAATCACAAGGATAAGGTTGATTACACTTTGAATATTCCACAATCTATAATCATTGATTTTGGCAAACCATTAAGGAAATCATAATTGTAAAACTTTTGCAAAGCTTAACAAACAATTAACAATGGAACAGAATATTGCATCTTAATATTTAAGTGATGCTATAATCAAAGTACAAAAAATATAATAAAAGAGACTTAAAGAAGCCTATGCACCAACTTAAACATTTCAAGGTCGATTGAGCATCTTTTGCACATCACTACAAATTCTTCATAACCGTAAGGATAAAGTTCATCTCGGTTCCAATGTCCCATTCCAATTTTATGGCATGCTTGAAAGTTTGGAATTTTATACATGTCGGTTCCTGCAGTAAGTAGTCGAAGCATTTTTCGGCATTTGACAAGCCAATGCTTCCCTGTTCATCATTTAAAATTTCCAAAAGGTTATCAATGCCTTCATTATTTGACTGACAAAGTAGCATGATTCTATAAATATAAGATGCAATAAAATTGCCACATGGAAGAGTTTTTTCAATTTTTTTTTCCTACAATGACTTCTTCATTCAAAAAATATTGGTAACTTCCCACTATCAGTAGCGCATAAGGATTTTCTGCTTCATAACATGAAAATATTAAACTTTTTTCTTTGTCATGTAGTAGAGCTGGATGATTGAAATACGGAGTCAGCTCAATTTGTTGGAGGACTAACTTCTTCTCTGTTAACTTCTTGAAGCGTTTGCAACTAATTAAGACAAAGGAAAAAAATTAAATTAATAGACTGAATTATTTATATAGAGGGAAATGAATAAATAAATACAAATTGAAGAAATAGTTTTTTTACCTTAACTTAATGTTTCCTAAGAGTGTTGCCGAATCTTTGCCCACTTTCGAAAAGATTTCAACCCATATGTCATTAGGAAGGTTTTTTTTAAGTTTTCATATTGTTTTTTGTTTGAAATAGTATTATAACATTTCATCTACTATATATAATAAAATCAATTTTTAAGGTTCATAGTATGATATTAAATAACAATACATAATAATCACGTGTTTAAGAATTTTGAAATGATTATACATGAATTTGATGGTGAAATGGTTCAATTCGTATAGAATTTTGTATTGCAATTGGTTCTTAATGAATTTCATTGTTTCTATCCGTTAATATTAATACTTTACAGTTAATGTTAGTGGTTAATTAGGTTTATTGAATTGCTATTTTAGTACCCTAACTATTCACAGTATTAGAAAGTGGGCAATGATTTGGATCCCAAGAATATAACACAAAACAGTTCAATGAATCAACAAAAATGAAAATCAATGTAAAACATAAAGGAATTGAATTTGCTTAGAAGGAAGGGAAAAAAGTCATAACATAGAGAAGAAAATTGATCAAACTTATTAATTATTACTTATTGAACCGTACAATGAGAAGAATCTAGAAACAACTATAAAGATAGATTCAGAATTGGGTCACTGTTTTCTTCAAATTTATATTCAAATATTGGTAAATTATTAAAGAGTGACAAGAAATGTGATTCATTTAAATCAATCAATATATTATGTATTCAATTTTAATTAGTATATATCTAGTCATTATGAGTTTAGTCATGGATGTTTATGTGTGATCTTATTATTATATGTTTAAAGTGACAAAAAAATGAAAAAGAAAATAAATATGAGCTATTATCACGTGATATGGTGAAACCTCCCATCGAATTTGACTCTTGTCATAGTTTATAGTTTGGAAAAAAAATTATCAAAGACTTGTGGGGTTACTGTTCAATGTGACATGAATTATTAATTGATATGATATAATTCTTGTCATGTATAAGTCAATATAACCTTGTTAGTTTCTGTTCAAAGTGACAAAAATGAAATGAAAGAAAATAAGAAATCTAGCTTTTTACAATGCAACGTGGCAAACCTAATTAACTACTATGTAACCATGTCATGGTCTAACTTAAAATATAACTACGAAAAAAATGGTGGAGTTATTACTTGATTTGTAATGTTATAGTCCAACATGAAATATAAAATATAAATAAATAAATAAATTGAAAAAAGTTGTTTAGTTACCCACTTGATTTAAGGTTATCAGCAAATATAACAAATTAAGTTACTATTACCTTTTTGTTAATTAATTATTTAAATACAATATGATTGGAATATATAATATTTACTTTATAATGATTATTTTTTATCATTAGACTAAGATATTAATGAATTAAAATAATTTATTTATTTATTTAATCGGGGCTTTCATGCACTAAGAAAATAATCCTTTTGAACATAGATCTTTTCTACAAATTTTTCAAAAATAATTGAATGGTTACAAAAATTATGAGAGATTAGAACTATGATTCAACTAATTCAGGAAAGGATGCTATCCATTGAGTTACAAAATACTTTTGGCTTATCTTAAACTTATAAATTATGTTCCGTCTAATAACTATGCTTTTGAATTTCATATTTGATTTGTCTTCTTTTCAATATTTACAAAATACTGTTGGCTTATCTTAAAATTAAAAATTATGTTCCGTCTAATGACTATGCCTTTGGTAAGGAAATCAGCAGTTCTAAAGACTCAGTTCGTTGGCAACAAAGTTTCCAATATTATGACAATCTCCTGTGGGGGAAACAAGCACAGCAAATAAGGACATAAACTGTGAAAACATAAACAACCTTTGTCAAGACAATAAGCTGTTTACAGCATATACTATTACGCAATCAGGGGAAACCTAATTAACATAGGCAAACACAAAAACTTTTATGAAACATGAAATAGGAAATAAACATGTAACATCAATCACAGGCAAACAAAATTTTTTTTATAATTAAAGAATAAAAATTGTTCACAAAAAGGACAGAAACAATAGGCAGATGAAAGAAATGAGTAATCAAACCTTAGGAATGGTTGAAATTCGTTTTGCAGACCATAAACCAAGACCATTAAAATTCTGAGTTTCCTTGTAACTTGTTATGAAACAAAAAATAAACATGCAATATCAATGATAGGGAAACAAAAAAATTTTATATAGTAACAATTATTCACAAAAACGAACGAAAGTATAGGTAGATAAAAGAAAGAAGTAATCAAACCATAGGAAGCATAAACCAGGACCATTAAAATTGTGAGTAAAATTCGAATCTATGGAAAATATCTTTTTATATAAGATACAGAAATACCCAAATACATGTATCATTGATACCGAAAGATTCTTATCAAATTCCATAGCATTCATTGGACAACAAGAGAGTTGTATATGAAGGTTATTATTGGAGAATGGGAGATGAACCTTGAAATACGTAGGTGTGGGGAGATGAACCTTGAAATATGCAGGTGTGGAAAAAAAAAATGAGCACACCGGAATTACAACTGATCCACTTAAATTTAGACAAATAGAACCAAATGAATCTTGACACATTGGCACAAAATTAGGATTCTAATTTAGAATTGTAATTGGAGTTTCTCTCTGCTTCACCTATTTTATATATATATATATATATATATATATATATATATATATATATATATATATATAGATATATATATATAGGTAGGTAAAGTTTATAGAAAATTGAATTAGAATTTGAAATTATAATTCAATTTTGCGCCATGTGTCTAAGTTTATGTAGGAACTACATCATAATTATCCACTTAAACTTGTGCTATGTGTCTACTTAAGTTTTTAATCTTTGTGTCAAGTGAGTTAATGAGTACAAAATATTAAGAATCTAATATTAATGAACTTTAATTTTTTTTAAAAACAATCACATATACTCAATAAAAATCACCACATGTTTCTCAAAAAATAAATAAAATAAAAATTACAACATAACAAAAATCACTGCATGTTCTATCTTATTAAAAATTAGGAAAAAAAAATGATCATAAGTAGTATTAAATTTAGGTAAGAATTTTAATATGTGACTAATTACGTTTACTTTTAAAAAAATAATTTTACTAATTATCTATATTTTATAATAGAAATTGTGTTTAATTTTAAATGTATCTATATGTATGCATGAATGCATGTGTTACATGCTTTAAAAAAAAAATTAATTTGACTAATTATTTATATTTTTATAATAAAAATTTTGTTTAATTTTAAATGCATCCATGCGTTTGCATGGAGTTACATGCTAGTATATATCTATATATATAATAATAGGTAAAGTAAAGAGAAAATCCAAATAAATTTCAAATTGGAATTTAATTAGAGTCTAATTTTGTGCTATGTGTTTCATCTAATCTAAATTTTAGAATTTTGTTCCAAGTGAGTTAATTTAGTATAAAAATTGAATTTTATTAAGAGTTTAATTTTATGCCATGTGTCCCATCTAATTTAAATTTATAAATTTTGTGCCAAATTAGTTAATTTAGTGTAAAAAACGAGGAGTCCAATATATTAAACCATAAAAAACATAATCATATAAATAAATAAAAAATCAAATTTATAAGTCATCTATAAATATACATATATATATATATATATATTAATAGGTAAAGTTTAGAGAAAATTGAATTAGAATTTGAAATTATAATCCAATTTCGTGCCATAATTATCCACTTAAGCTTGTGCCATGTGTTTACTAAAGTTTTTAATTTTGTGTCAAGTGAGTTAATGAGTGCAAAATACTAAGAATCTAATATTAATGAACTATAAAATTAAAAATAAAAATCACATATACTCAATAAAAATCACCACATGTTTCTCAAAAAGTAAATAAAATAAAAATTACCACATAACAAAAACCACCACACGTTCTATTTAATTAAAAATTAGAAAAAAAAGGATCATAAGTAGTATTAAATTTAGGTAGGAATTTTAATATGTAACTAATTATGTTTACTTTAAAAAAATAATTTGACTAATTATCTATATTTTATGATAAAAATTGTGTTTAATTTTAAATGTATTTGTAAGGTCACAATTTGCACCTAAGCCCAATAATAAGAAGGGACTAGGCCCAAAAAGTCCAATACAATGAATTTGTAGAGAGTGGGTTAGAAAGCTAGGTTCTAATGAGTGTAAGTAATAATGACAATGGGCTAAGATGATAGTATAATGAAGATTGAATAGTTTGTATAGTGTAAACTGTCCTCGGACTCAAGCCGAGAAGGTCGATTCTTATATTTCCTTCTTCTTAAAGTTAGAATTACAGATATTCTTATGAAGTCTACAGTGTTTTCTCTCTCTCTTTTTTCCCCGATCCCCTTTTCTAGGGGTTTCCTCTGCCCTTTTTTTATCTTTCTTCCTCTTCTCCTTTACCTCCACGTATGGATCAGCTTCTTTTTCTTGGATACTTGTCCCATCAACCCCTTCCTGAAGCCTTTGGAAACAACTGTAAGGCTGAGCCATACTACTTAGACATCACTTCCCCATTAATGCAAATAGAGAGTTAGCTGTAACCGTAGGGGTGTCCAGCGGGTGGACGACCCGACCAACCCGACGGGGCCCGACCAACCCAAGGCCAAGCGGGTGGACCTGATGGCCTTGGTGGGTCGATTTCAGGTCCCTCTCTCATAAAACCCGACTGCTTGGTTCGGGTAGCGGGTTTATGGGTTAAAAACCTGTAGAACCCGACCCGACCGACTTATTAGGATAAAAAAAAAATGTGGATTGGCCTGTTGATCACGTGAAGTCTGAGAGTAGAGTTGAGTGTTGATTGGACTAGCTAATGGTTGTTTAGCTACTAACACACACAAGAGTCAAGACAGCCAGCAAGGGATGGGACTTGGCCCACTTGGGGGACTAAAAGGCTGAAATTTACACTTTGCTACATGCATAAGAAAAGACTCAAAAGACTAAAATTTTTTATTCAAGTTCCTTTTAGACTTTTAGTTCAGTCTTCAGTCTTCCCTTTCAGTTCAGTCTTGGTCTCAAAAATCTGTAGTCTTTTCTCTAAGTTCTCTTGATCTCTTCACTCTTCAGTTCAGTCTTCACACTCTCTCTCTCTCTCTCTCTCTACCCGCCCCAACAGCTAGCCAGCTACCCTTCAAATCAAACTCAGATATTCACGTTCCCATGCCTCTAGCTCTAGTCATGAATCATGGACGGATGGACCATACTTCTCAAAATCAAGACTCTACTCGGCTACAAGTCTACAACCTACAAGACTCCACTCGGGTCTCGGCTACACTTACCAAAGATTCACGCTCTGTTTGTTTCAGCATTAACGTTTTCTAAAAAATGGTTCATTTTCTAAAGAGCATTTTCTAGAAAACTATCTCATTTTTCAGTGTTTGATAACGACCTTGAAAATGAGCTTGAGAATGTATTCTGGTGTTTGGTATGCAATTTTTAAAAAATATTTTTTGTATAATTTAAAACATGTATATTATGTAAACTAACTAATGTAATCATTATGAATAAAAAACCAAGAATGAATTTGGTTTTTATACTAAAATTTTGAAAATATACAATCAAAATTAATTAGTTATCAAATTTTCATGATCTCTACCACTCATCTTGTTCATATATATAGATAGTAACGTACGTACGTACACACATATATCAACCATTTGCCTATATATATAAATTTGACAGGGGAATATATTTTCAATAAGTATAAATAACAATAACTTTTAATTATCTACTCTTTTTGTTGGTATACTAATTGTTTATTATGATCAACCACAAGTCTTCAATATTACTCTAAATTATGTATTTACATAATGTACTGCATAATATATCATCACTGCATAGTATCTGCCAACAAAAAAAGTATTTACCAACAAATGCAATTTTCCTAAAAAATTATCATTCATTATATAACAATATTATTAGTCCACGGTAAATATTGTCCCATGTAAAAGCAATTTAGAGCAATATAGGTACTATGTTTAAAATTTTTATCTTTTACTTCATTCATTCTTTCTTCTTCTTTTTTTATTTTTTTGCACTTTATGTATGAAAAAGAAGTAACTTCTGCCTGGAGAAATAGTTAGAGAGAGAGAGAGATCTATGGGAAGAGGAGAGACCAGAGTTAGTGACAGTGAGGGTGTGAGGAGAGAAAAAGCAAATGGAAGAGAGAAAAAGTGAGAAAACTTACTATGAAAGAGAGAAGACACCAAAAAATTATGTTTCCCACAGCTATAGACGAATATAATATTTATAGAAGATGCACCGTGTGAGAGAGAGATTGTTTTCCAAAATTTTTTTTTGGAAAACAACTTATAGAAAATAAGCCTTATTTTTATTAGGGTTTTCCGTTGACCAAAGATAGTTTTCCATTGACCAAGTTTTTTTTGTGCTACCAAACACTGAAAAATGTGGAACACTATCTTTACAGAAGGTTTTCCAGTGAAACAAACAGAGCATCAAAATCAAAATCAGATTTTCCAACTCCTCCAGGTTGAAACACTCTCAACACTCATCTCTCTCTCTTATAAATTTGCCTTTTCTAAGTGTTCTCCGTTCTCTCTGCTCTCTTGTCTCTCTAGTGATTTCAAAGTCTCTCACTTTGTTTCCACTTTGTTTTTCAAAATCTCATATCAGACTCGGCTTCCTAGTCTCAGATCAGGTAAAATTTCTTCCTTTTTAATCCCTCTTTTTTCAGTATTTTGTGCTTGTGATATGGGTTTATCATTTTGTTCAAATGTTTTTTTTTTTTATAAGTAATAAGAATCATATGAAAAGCAACTTAAGGGGTCTTGTTCAAATGATTTAAAACTTAAAGATTAGGGACCAAAACTAACCAAGAGATTGGATTCAAAAATGAAACCCTAATTTTTTTTTTATTTGATTTGTTGGTCAAAGACTTGATTTATCACTTTTCAAAGATGGAACCCCTAATTTGAGTATGTTTGTTTGTGTTATCATTTTTCGAAGACTTGAGTTATTACTTTTCTGAGTGCTTTGAGTATGTTTGTTTATTATCGTGTATACTCTTTACAGATAGACATTATAGTTAGTTTGATTTATTATTTTAGTGCTCTGGCCTCTGAGTGTGATTTGTATCTACCCTGTTTTATTTATAGTTTTTTTTTTTTTTTATGATCAATATACTTGTATCTTCACTGTAAAAAAAGAACGTGAACCCCTATTTTAACAAAATGAAATCCAAACACATTTTTATTTTCTTATCTGCCTGTTTTATTCCTTGTTTTGTTTTTTTTTTTTTTCTATGATCAATATACTTATATCTTCATTATAAAAAAAAAGAAAAAAAAAAGAAAAAAAGAAGATGAACCCCTATTTTTGAAAGATGAAATCCAAACACAATCTTATTTTCTTATCTGATTGTATTTTATTGCTCATTTGTTTGATTCATTTTGCTTTCCTAACTTAAAAATTTGAAATCCTAATTTTATACAGGAGTTGAAAGTTGTTCAAGTAGGCTTTTTGCTTCCTTTTCAAAGTTGAATCCCTAATAACTAAGAGATCTCTGAGGTATCATTTCTTTCTCTTTTAAGAGGTCAACTACAATGATCTTTCTAAGGATTAGTTTTTTTTTATGGTTGTTTGCTAATGCATAAATTTGATGTCTTTAGGTTATGGAACCCCCTAGTGATGCACCCTCTTCCCAAGCTGAACCTGTTGCCCAAGCTGAACCTATTGCTACTCCAACTAATACTGAGGTTCCCCCACTTCCACTTAAAGGTAAAGGCAAGGTGTGTAGTAATAGGAAAAAGTCTATTGCTTGGGGCCATTTTGAAAAAGTAGATATGGGTGACGGTCATTTTAAGGCCATTTGCAATTACTGTAAAAAAACTTATCTAGCTGATAGTAAGGGGTATGGTACTGCTAATTTATTGAATCATACGTCAGTTTGTGTTAAGAACCCTAATAGAGATACCCTTAAAGGGCAACAAACCTTAGCGTTTGAACCCAAAATGGATGGGGAGGAAGAGTTTCAGCTTGTACCAACAGCCTTTACTGTTGAGGCTTCTAGAAAGGCACTCGCTGAAATTGTTATAATAGATGAGTTGCCTTTTAGGTTTGTTGAAGGGTATAAGTTTCAAAGATATTCGACAACCTTACAACCTAAGTTGCGAATTAGGGATATCCTATCTAGGGATGTAATTGGCATTTATGGTGTTGAGAGAGAGAAACTAAAGGGGGCTTTGAAGGGTCGTAGGGTGTGTCTTACTACGAACACATGGACTAGTATTCAAAATCTGAATTATGTCCCTTACGGGTTATTTTATTGATGATGATTGGAAGCTGCATAAGAGAATTTTGAATCTTTGTCAAGTTGAAGACCATAAGGGGGAGACTATAGGTAGAAAGATTGAGATGTCTTTGCGTGAGTGGGGTATTAATGGCATATTCACTTTAACAGTGGACAATGCTAGCTCAAATGGTGCCACCATTAAGTTTCTGCAAACTGTAACTAAAGATTGGGAGGGGACTGTTTTAGAACATGAGTTCCTACACATGAGGTGTTGTGCACATATCCTAAATCTGATTGTGGGGGATGGTATGAGAGAAATTGATGCATCCATTGCTAAGATGCGTGAAGCTGTGAGGTATGTGAAGTCCTCACCAAATAGGAATCAAACTTTTATGGGTTTTGTGGAGAGACTAGGTATTGAGTCTAAGTCTAGATGTGCCAACTAGGTGGAACTCTATCAACCTCATGTTAGAAACCGCACAAAAATTTCAGAAAGTGTTCATACGAATGGACTTTGAGGATGAAAGTTATTCTTCATACTTTATGAACAAGGAGAATAGTGGTGGTATGGGATCTCCTAGTGGTACTGATTTCCAAAATTGTAGGATATTTGTGGGTTTTTTGAAGCTTTTTTACAATGCAACTAAAAAGTTTTCTGGTTCATCATATGTTACTGCAAACACCTTTTTTGATGAGATGTTTGTCATTCAAGAGAATATTTCCCATTTAAGTAAATTTCAGAACCACCTCTTGAAAAACATGGCAACTAAAATGGAATCTAAGTTTGATAAGTATTGGGGGAATGGGGATAAAATTAATCATCTCTTGTATGTGGCTGTGGTTCTTGATCCAAGAAAGAAGTTGAGGTTTTTGAAGTTTTGTTTTTCTGAAATTTATGGGAATGAAGTGGCTGATGTGATGGTTGAATTGGTGAGGGGTTCCTTGGTCAAGTTGTATGATTATTACTCTTGTGTTGATTCACCAAATGTAGAAGTACCAAGTGGGAGTGAGAGGACACACATAGAAGGTGAGTCAATTGGTTGTAGTAATCCATATGCGATGGTTAATTCTAGGTTTGACCGTTTCTTGGAGGCTGAGCAGTCCATAGGGTGTAGAAATGAGATTGACAAATATTTGGCTGAAAATTGTGAAAGTAGAAGGGGGGATGTGAAATTTGAGATATTGGGGTGGTGGAAGGCCAATTCAAATAGATATCAAGTGCTATCTAAATTGGCTAGGGATGTTCTGGCTGTACCTGTTTCTACTGTTGCTTCTGAGTCTACGTTTAGTACCGGAAGACGCATACTTGATCCATTTCGGAGTTCACTTTCTCCACTCATGGTTCAAAATCTTGTTTGTGCACAAGATTGGCTTCAAGCCTTGGTTCCAATTTCATTTCGCAAATCAAAGGATGAGGTAGAGGCCTTGGAAGATGAATTTCATGATTTAGGTAATATGTTAACTTTCAAACTTTTTGTTTATTAAGTGCTATTAAATATGTCTTACGCAAATGAATTTAAATCTAATAGCCTTCATTTCTTTCTCTTTTCTAGTTATACGTCAAGCAGCAGCAGGTGGTGGAAGTTCAAGCTCAAGCAAAGGTACCTCAATTAATCTTGATGATTAATCACTAATTGGGTAAGTTTATGCCTTACTGTTATTTCTATTGAGTTTGGTTCTGCCCTCTCTATTGTTTTTGGTTATTACTATTCTGTATTGTATTTCTATTGATAAATATCTTTTTGCCCATTTTTGTGTAGGAGGAAGGACACATTTTTTATAGGAGGCAGATTTTTGGATACATTTTGGAAGTTATTTTGGACTGCTTTTCAAACTTATTATTTATAAATCAACTCTTGCTTATAGGAAAGAAATCGTATTAAGTTTATAGGTTTTCTTTTCTATAAGTCATGGACTTATCACTTAACTAGAGAGTAGTTGCTCTTTAATACTTTAGAAAAGCTATTTTTTGGAAATACTTAGGTATTTCATGATTGTAACTAATTATAATTAGCTACTGCCTTTAGTTAGTTTACTGCCTTGCTCACTTGCAGTAACTATCTGCCTTCTTTGACTCTATGGAAATATTGCAAGATGCTCTTATTATCTTTTATTAACAAACTTGTGGTGTGGTATGGCTGTGATTGATTTTATTTGTTAGAATTTGTTTGCTAGCTTGTGTAAGTTGTGTTACATGTATGGAATGGGTGGCACAACTTGGCATGTTTAATAGGTTGAGATGTGCTTTTGTGGTTATTGGACTTTTCTTGAATTGTTTTTGGATTTTTAAGGTACTGCCCAGGTTTTAAGTTGTGTGGTTTTAACAAGTGGTTAGAAAGTGATATTATGTATGTTTTTATTTACTGCCCAAGTTAGTGATGTTATGTGTGTTTTTATGTGCTTGCTAATTGCCCAGGTTTTTACTTGTTATTTACAGTATATGTTACCATTATATGTGAGCTAGAAACATTAAGTTTGGACTGATAAAGTTGTGTAATGGCATAAAAGCTGAGCTTGAAGGCCCAAAATGAAATAAAGGATGTGGAAAGCCCATATAATATGATATATATACATGGTTAAAAAATATATAAATTTTTGTTAAAAGTAAGCCCATTATTTTGGGCCCAAAAGCCCTGTCAAAAATGGAGTTTAAAAAAAAAAAATCAGTCAAATTCTCAAAATTAACCCAAATTGAAGCCCAGCCCAATTCGAAGCCCAAACCCGCCTACCCGAAGAATCCGACCCGTTCAACCGATGATCCGACCCACCGGGTCTGACCTATATATCGGGTCAGTTGCGGGTCACATTCTTGATAACTCAACCCAGTCGGGTCGAGTCCGGGTCAGGCCCAAACCCGACCCGACCCGACCTGTGGACAGCCCTAGCTGTAGGATATTTTATGCGGTGGTAACAGCTTTCCCTTTAGATATTTCATAATTTCCTTTTGTCCTATACCTTGGTGGTGCATATCCTTATCAACAGAGTCCTATGGGATGTTGCCTCTAGATGGCAGATAACACATTCCGACCTCTGCTTAGCTGATCCAAGGAGATATTCTTCCTCGGACCAACTTCTCGGATAAGCACAATCAGACTTTGCTTCTCTATAAACTAACATGGATGCTTAATAAGATGTTTACCCATCTTCTGATTGCTTAATGTCCTTGGAATATGCATATAAATATGTACTTCTGGACCCATCTCCCCCATAGTATCTATATGTATGCATGAATGCATGTGTTACATGATTTAAAAAAAAAAAAATTTTTGATTAATTATTTATATTTTTATAATAATTTTTTTTAAAATTTTAAATGCATCCATGCATTTGCATGGAGTTACATGCTAGTCTATATAATAATAATAATAATAATAATAATAATAATAATAATAATAATAATAATAATAATATGTAAAGCAGAGAGAAAATTCAATTAAATTTCAAATTGAAATTTAATTAGAGTCTAATTCTGCGCCATGTGTCTCATCTAATCTAAATTTTAGAATTTTGTGCCAAGTGAGTTAATTTAGTGTAAAAATTGAATTTCAAATAAAGTTTAATTTTGCGCCACGTGTCCCATCTAATCAAAATTTTTAAATTTTTATACCAAATTAGTTAATTTAGTGTAGAAAAAGAGGAGTCCAATATAATAAACCATAAAAAAAAATCATATAACTAAAAAAAAATTCAAATTTATAAGTCATATATATATATATATATATATATATATATATTAATAGGTAAAATTTAGAGAAAATTGAATTAGAATTTGAAATTATAATCCAATTTTGTGCTATGTGTCTAAATTTATATGGGAATTACACCATACTTATCCACTTAATCTTATGCCATGTATCTACTTAAGTTTTTTAATCTTTGTGTCAATTGAGTTAATGAGTGCAAAATACTAAGAATCTTATATAAATGAACTATAAAATTAAAAAAAAAAATCACATATACTCAATAAAAATTACCACATGTTTCTCAAAAAATAAATAAAATAAAAATTACCACATGTTCTATCTTATTAAAAATTAGAAAAAAAAAATGATCATAAGTAGTGTAAGGACCAAAAATCACGTAAAAGACTTAACAACAACAATAACAGCGTTTTATGACTAAAGGTCCTAAAACAACGAATTTGTAGAGAAGGTAGCAACAACAAAGTTTTTGACGTCCTTACAATTATTGGCGCCGTCTGTGGGGACAATAAAGTGGAGCGTTCTGGTTTAAAGGTGAATGGCGGAGGAAAATTAGGAAAGGGAAGAATCAGTAGGTTCACAAAGGAGAAACCTAACCATAAATATGCAACGGGGAGTTGCAAAGAAACACACCCCAAGTGTGGTGGTGGAATCGTATCGTAGTGATCAAGTGGCTGGGCAACGATCACCGACTGAGAGGCAAATGTCTCGTGATGATGTGTTGCAGCAAATGCAGTCCGAGATAGATTATCTGTGCAAGCGCTTAGATCGTAAGAAGCGTGGTAGGAAGAGCCCGTCTTACTCTTCCAGTGATAGCTCTGAGGAAAAACATGGAGGAAAGGAACCTTCAGCATTTGAGTCTCTTCACAGTGAGGCCCGTTTGAGTACTTCTTTGGGTGCTAGGACAAAGAGGCGGGAGGAGACGCAAGGTGAAAATGGGGCATACCAAGATGAGGGGAATGATGCAATGGGTAAAGCTTTGAGGCAAATTTCTAAATCCCCTTTCGTGGCCAGGATAAATGAGGCAAAACTCCCTCACAGATTTTCTCAACCTATATTTACTATTTATAATGGAAGGACTGATCCTGTAGAACACGTCAGTCATTTTAATCAAAAGATGGCAGTCTATTCGAATAATGAAGCGTTGATGTGCAGAGTGTTTCCTTCCAGTCTGGGACCAGTGGCCATGTGGTGGTCTGATGCTTTGGCGGAAGGTTCCCTAAAGTCCTTTGAAGAGTTGACAAGGGCATTCGGGGCTCGGTTTATAACTTGTAGTAGGATCCCAAAACCCTTGGATGCATTACTGTCTATGGCCATGAGGGAAGGAGAAACGCTCAAAACTTATTCTGATCAATATTGGGAAATGTATAATGAAATTGACGGAGATGTTGAAAATGTGGCTGTAAGAACTTTTAAGGTGGGGCTCCCCACGGAGCATGGATTGAGGAAGTCCTTGACAATGAAGGCAGCTGTAGACATGCGCTAGCTTATGGACCGTACAAATATAAACGGGTGGAGGAAGACCATATTCAAAGCAAAGGAAAAGCGAAGTTATATCCGGGGAAGAAAGATCTTCGGGGAATGGGGTATCAAGGTAGTCGGCCTAGGCGAGACTTTCCAAGTCGTCCATTGCCAGTTGAAACTCCTTTGGTTAATTCACTGTTCAAGGAGCCTATACATCACATATTGGAGAAAATTCGAAATGAACCATACTTTAGACCACCTAACAAGATGAGTGGAAATGCATCTACGAGGAATCAAAATCTTTATTGTCATTATCATCAAGACAAGGGACATACCACAGAAGAGTGTCAGATGTTGCGTGACCGTTTGAACCAATTAGCCAAGGCGGGAAAGATCAATCATTTCTTGTCTAGGCCGGACGGGCAGGTGGGGCATCAAGGTACGTGAATGTATTGTGGAAAAATTCCTCGGCCAGCTTTAGGCACCATTAACGTTATTTTGGCGTAGCCGAGAAGAGAAGTTGAGGATCCTTCTCAGATCATATCCGTGCATAGTAGTTTTGGAAACGAAGACATGGAGGGAAACAACCAACTGGCTAAAAGAATGAGGTTCTCGGCGACGCCAGTATTGGGTTTTTCTGAGGAAGATAAGGAGGGAACGTATCAGCCCCATGATGATGCATTGGTAGTAACTATTTGTATCGGGGGATATGACGTGAAACGAGTCTTGGTAGATGATGGAAGTGGTGCAGAAATTATGTATCCCGACTTGTTTAATGGTTTAAAGTTGAAAGAAGAGGATTTGGAGAAGTATGATTCCCCGTTAGTAGGTTTTGATGGGAAACAGGTGATTTCGTAGGGGATGATTAGGCTGCCTGTACAGGTTGAGGATACAGAGGTCCAGGTTAACTTTATAGTAGTCAGGGCGTATTCACCTTACACGGCCATTTTGGCTAGGCCTTGGCTCTATGCAATGGGGGCAGTTTCTTCGAATTTGCACGTAATGGTGAAATATCCTATCTAAGGAAGGGTGGGGATATTACACGGCAGCCAATCGGTAGCCAGGCAGTGTCTGATGTCTGCAAGTATTAGAACAGGGCAAGGTTCATCAACCGGGGTGACTCCGAAAGTGTTATAGTAATTAAAGAAACCTGCTCGGGGGATAGATGTTGATGATAATGGAGGTTCCGCTGAAGAACTGGACAAGATATTTATAGGAGAAGGTAAGGAGAAATATTTTCAGGTGGGATCCCAATTACCAATACCGGAAAGGGAGGAGTTAGTTAAGTTCTTAAAGGATAACATTGATGTTTTTGCATGGACGGCCTATGACGTCCCGGGAATTGATCCAGAATTCATCTGTCATCATTTGAATGTTAGTCCCAACGCAAAGCCTCGTAAGCAACCTCCTCGATGTGCGTTCCAAGAGCATGCCGAAGCAGTTAAAGAGGAGGTTAATAAGTTAAAGCAAGCGGGGGCAATCAAGGAAATCTATTATCCTGAGTGGCTTGCCAACACTGTTGTGGTTAAAAAGAAGAGTGGAGAGTTTGTGTCGATTTCACTGATCTGAACAAGGCATGTCCAAAGGATCCTTTCCCTATTCCAAGAATTGATCAGTTGGTGGATGCAACTGTTGGACATCCACGGATGAGTTTCTTGGATGCTTTTCAGGGTTATCATCAGATACCTGTGTCATTGGGTGATTAGGAGAAGACAACTTTTCGTGCTCCTAATGGCAATTACCATTATCGAGTAATGCCCTTTGGTCTTAAGAATGCAGGTTCCACCTATCAAAGGATGGTGACTAGAATGTTTGAGTTGCAGTTGGGGCGTAATATGGAAGCATACATTGATGGCATGGTGGTTAAAAGTAAGGAAGTAGGAGACCATTTGAGGGACTTACACAAAACCTTCTCAGTCCTTAGGAGGTATAAATTGCGTTTGAATACTTCCAAGTGCTCCTTTGGAGTAAGTTCGGGAAAGTTCCTCGAGTATATGATAACGCATCAGGGAATAGAAGTTAATCCTGATCAAATCAAGGCTATCTTAGGGTTGCATCCTCCTCGGAATCCTAAGGAGGTACAAAAGCTAACTGGAATGTTTGCAGCCTTGAATTGGTTAATATCACGATCTGCGGACAGGTGCCGACCTTTTTATCGCCTTTTGCATAAATGGAAAGATTTCCAGTGGACAGATGAGTGTAATTTGGCTTTTAAGGATTTGAAGCAATATTTGGCGAATTTGCCAATACTATCACGGCCGAAGAAGGAAGAGGTGTTGTATGCCTATTTAGCAGTCACGGACTATGCTGTAAGTCTTGTCCTAGTACGGAATGATGATGGAGTTCAAAAACTGGTATATTATATTAGTAAATCCTTGCAAGAGGCCGAGCGGCGATATTTACCTTTGGAAAAGGCTCTTCTAGCCGTCGTACATGCAACAAGGAAGCTTCCCTATTATTTTCAAGCCTATACGATAGTAGTACTTACCCAATTGCCTTTGTAGGCTATCATGAGGAGATCTGATTACACTAATTGCGTGGCTAAGTGGGGAACTAAGCTTGGAGCTTATGATGTTAAGTATATGCCCCGGACGGCTATTAAAGGACAGGTTCTTGCCGATTTCGTGGTTGAATTCATGGAAAGTGGCATTAAGCAAGAAGATGTTATGCTAGCCGTAATGTCTATTGGGCTTGGGAATGTCCTTCTTTGGGAAGTTTATACGAATGGGGCATCTAATCGAAAGGGAGCCGAGATTGGAATTGTTCTAATTACCCCTGAGAAGTTAGTTATGGAAAAGTCACTACGGCTAGGATTTGTAGCCACTAATAATGAGGCCGAGTATGAAGCTCTCTTGGCAAGCGCTCAAATGGTTAGGCATTTGGGAGGAGAAGTAGTGGAATTGTATTGTGATTCTAGATTAGTTGTCGGGCAAGTTAATGGAGAGTTTGAGGCAAGGGATGAAAGAATGAAAAAATACCTCGAACGAGTCAAAGATGTGTTAGGTCTGTTTAAGAGCTTTAAAGTATGACAAATTCCGAGAGGGCATAACACTCATGCCGACTCGTTGGTCATGTTAGCCACATCCTTGGGCTTAAAGTTACCACGGACGGTAATGGTAGAGGACTTGTTAACTTCTAGCCTTACTGGCATCCCGGCAGTCGGGGTTCACAGCATTCACGTTGGCCCGAGCTGGATGGATCCGATTGTGACCTTCTTACAGTATGGTGTGTTACCCGAAGATAAAGTGGAAGCCGAGAAGGTACGGAGAAGTGCCCCCTGATATTGGCTTTTTGGGGAGCATAAGTTGTACAAACGTTCCTACTTGGGGCCAAATCTGCTCTGCGTACATCCTAAAGCTGTTGAGCCTTTATTGGAAGAGTTACATGAAGGAATATGTGGAAGTCATACGGGGGAAGATCGTTAGCCCACAGAGCCATGACTCAAGGGTATTGGTGGCCAAATATGCAGAAGGCCTCCCAGGAGTATGCAAGGAAGTGTGACCAATGTTAAAGGTTTGCACCAAACATTCACCAACCAGGGGGAGTCTTGAATCCATTATCTAGCCTATGGCCTTTTGCTAAGTGGGGCTTGGATATCGTCGGACGTTTTCCTCGGGCAATTGGTAATAGAAGATGGCTCCTTGTTGGCACGGATCATTTTACTAAGTGGGTGGAAGCCGAACCATTATCTAATATCAGGGATGCAGATGCTAAGAAGTTTATTTGGAAGAATATCGTAACTCGCTTTGGAGTCCCGCATACTTTGATTTCTGATAATGGACTTCAATTTGATAGTAAGGCTTTTCGTAGGTATTGTGCTGATATGGGAATAAGAAATGGATATTCAACACCGGCCTGCCCTCAAGAAAATGGTCAAGCTGAGGCTGCAAATAAAGTCATTCTGGCAGGACTAAAGAAGCGATTAGACGATGCTAAAGGAAGATGGGTAGAAGAGTTGTCTCATGTGTTGTGGACTTATCGTACTACGCCCCGAAGATCAACAGGCGAGACACCCTTTTCAATGACATATGGAATGGAGGCGGTACATCCTGAAGCTGTTGAGCCTTTATTGGAAGAGTTACATGAAGGAATATGTGGAAGTCATACGAGGGAAGATCGTTAGCCCACAGAGCCATGACTCAAGGGTATTGGTGGCCAAATATGCAGAAGGCCTCCCAAGAGTATGCAAGGAAGTGTGACCAATGTTAAAGGTTTGCACCAAACATTCACCAACCAGGGGGAGTCTTGAATCCATTATCTAGCCTATGGCCTTTTGCTAAGTGGGGCTTGGATATCGTCGGACCTTTTCCTCGGGCAATTGGTAATAGAAGATGGCTCCTTGTTGGCACGGATTATTTTACTAAGTGGGTGGAAGCCGAACCATTATCTAATATCAGGGATGCAGATGCTAAGAAGTTTATTTGGAAGAATATCGTAACTCGCTTTGGAGTCCCGCATACTTTGATTTCTGATAATGGACTTCAATTTGATAGTAAGGCTTTTCGTAGGTATTGTGCTGATATGGGAATAAGAAATGGATATTCAACACCGGCCTGCCCTCAAGGAAATGGTCAAGCTGAGGCTGCAAATAAAGTCATTCTGGCAGGATTAAAGAAGCGATTAGACGATGCTAAAGGAAGATGGGTAGAAGAGTTGTCTCATGTGTTGTGGACTTATCGTACTACCCCCCGAAGATCAACAGGTGAGACACCCTTTTCAATGACATATGGAATGGAGGCGGTAATCCCGTTGGAGTCAGGCTTTCCCACCTTGAAATCTGATCAGTATAACGATGCGAGTAATCATGATATGTTGTGCGATAGTTTGAATACTATTGAAGATGGGCAGCTACCAACAGAAACTCAAGCAGACATATGACAAGGGAGTAAAGTCAAGACCTTTAGTACCAGGAGATTTGGCATTAAGAAAAGTGGTGGGGACAGCGAGAAATCCTACCTGGGGTAAGTTAGGGCCTAATTGGGAAGGACTGTATAGAATTACGTCTGTAGCAGGTGTGGGGGCTTATCGTTTAGAAGATTTAGATGGAAGGGTAGTTCATCACCCTTGGAATGTAAACAACTTACGACGTTATTACTATTAAAGGAAGAGCCTTCTTTTGTATCAATTGTAGGCTTATTTTGTTTCATTAGTCTGTGTTTCTTTTTTTTACTGGAATAACCTCTACCCAAGTGTTAAGCTGACCTTAGCTCTTGTTCGGCTCCTCGAGCCACAAGTCTAAGAGAAATTAACAACTTATAAAAAATCCAAGTGTTAAGCTGACCTTAGGCCTTGTTCAGCTCCTCAGGCCACAAGTCTAAGAGAAATTAACAACTTATAAAAAATCCAAGTGTTAAGATTACCTTAGGCCTTGTTCGGCTCCTCGAGCCACAAGTCTAAGAGAAATTAACAACTTATAAAAACTTCAAGTGTTAAGCTGACCTTAGGCCTTGTTCGGCTCCTCGGGCCACAAGTCTAAGAGAAATTAACACCTTATAAAAATAAAAAAAATTCAAGCGTTAAGCTGACTTTAGGCCTTGTTCGGCTCCTCGGGCCACAAGTCTAAAAGAAATTAACACCTTATAAAAAATCTGAGTGTTAAGTTGATCTTAATTCTTGTCCGACTCCTCGGGCCACAAGTTTAAGAAAAATTAACACCTTATGAAAAATCTAAATGTTAAGTTGATCTTAGCTCTTGTCCGGCTCCTTGGGCCATAAGTCTAAGAAAAAATTAACATTCTATGGAACATCCAAGTGGTAAATTGATCTTAGCTCTTGTACGGCTCCTTGGGCCACAAGTCTAAAAAATAATAACCCCTTAAAGAAAAGTTAAGTGTTAACTTAATCTTAGTTCTTGGTCGGCTCCTTAAATCATAAGTGTAAGATGAAAAAATGAACACCGTTTTTTGTTGGCTTATGTTGCAAAGTTGATGATCGCGTTACGTTTAGATGTATAAGCAAAATTGATGATCGCGATCTATGTTATGTGTGCATGAAAAGTTATTATCTTAGCGGTAAGGCATTGTACTTGGCAAATGAGTAGAAACAAAGTAAATACTTGAGTATTGTGATATGTTAACAATAAATAATATGCACGGCACGGCTATTAATTCCTTCCATTCAGTTAAAAAAAAAAAAAGGCAACAAAAAGAACAAAAAGAAAAGTAACAGCATCAAGTGCTTGTTTGTTTGTCTTTAGGGTTCTTCTTCTCTGCTATTTCTTGGCTATTTCTTGGCCCTTAGGATGAACAGAAGAAGGTTTTGGGTCCGGAGTGGTTGCAGCTGCAGGAGGAACGGAACTGGAGTCACTTGTTGGTTTAGGAGGAGCAGGAGCTAGTTGTAAGGCAGAAGGGTAATAAACACTGTCGGGATTTCGAAGCTCGGACTCGGTGGATACTCCGGCAGCATCTAAGGCCCGACCCTAAACTTCTAAACAGAACGCACGGGCAACCCCTTTTAGTTGAGCGGTGAGGCTGTCAGCAGCTTTCTTCATACCGGCATCATATGCTGCTTGCTCAGCATCAGCTTTCTCCTGCTCCTTAGAGGCTAATTCCCTTTGCACCTACTTAAGCTCCACCATAGTAAGAGCAAGTTTGTTTTGAGCTTATTTTTGGGCTTCAAGAGCAATATTAGCTTGCAACTCATAACTTTGCAAGGCAGATTCTGCGTTTTTGTGAGCCTTTTCTACCTCGGCTAGGCGAATGAGGGTTTCCTTCAAATTCTGTTCTGCTTCGTTCTGAGCCCTCACAGCGACCTCGGCATTGTGCTCAGCTTTTCTGGCTAAGTCCAAGGAATGATCCACCCATTCCTTAGCCATGAATGAAGCCTAGACAGCCTATAATGTACATAAATTATGAAAGTCATATGAGTAATGCTTTCAATAATAATAAAGATAAAATGATATAGAGTTGGGAAAATATCTTAGCTAAGTCCTGTTTTAGAGACAGGAATACTTCTCTTTTGTGGAAAGACCGCAGTTCAGCCATGTCCTCGAGAAGGCATAAGGCCTTTTCCAAGCACTCGGCCACCAAACTTGAGCTTCCCTTTTTCGGATCTCTAAGATTGGCATCATCAAGAACGGGGCTGCCTGAACTTAGGGTAAAGTTGGGGCGCCAAACCGATGCTTTCCTTGTTGGATCGCTACTGGTGTCCTTAGAAGATCGAGTATGAGCGGGCTTCTTGGAGAGGGTTTTCCCTGCCCTAGTATCTTTAGAAGGGAGGTCGGGGTTCTCTCCTTTTTCGATCTCTATAACATTTTTGCTACTTTGACCCCTTTTTCTTTTCTTGTCCACGACCTTGGAGGGAGGGGTACGTGTCACAGCTGGGGTGATTGGACCAGGGGGTACGGCCACAGCAGAGGAAGAGCTGCCAGCATGTGCTTGTAGCAAGGCCAGAAGATCAGGTTCTTTCTCTTGGAAGCCCATGTTGCTTGTTGAAGGATGTGAATTGCGAGGGGTGTCTTCACGGTAAAAAACTTCAAAGTCTTTATCCGTCACCTCGGGGTGACTCGGCTCGGGAGTTGAAGTTTTTTCCTCGACCGCTAGATCAGTGGATTGCTCTTGGGGGTAAAGTAGTCTAGCTGCGAGAGGGGCAGGAAGTTGTGCGTCTTGTGTTCCTGCTGGAGGAGGTGCAGGTAGTAAGAAGCCAGGCACCGCAACGTCAATACGAGCTAAACGAAGATCCCTGGCTCGAATTACGTTCTTTGGACTTTGAAAGCGTTTGGTGGAAGGGGTGTAGCCGAGGATGACGTGGGCTGCCCGGAGTTGACCGTCTTTGTGCAAGAATATTTCTGACTGGAGAATTCTGTTAAGATCTTAACGGTTCACAGCGGCTTTGTTTGGAGTGGTGTGGTAGTCGTCTGCAGTGAGGAATAAAAACCGTTAGGAAGAATTAATCAATGTTAGATTATAAAAGAAGACTGTTATTCCTAAGTATTATATCAGTTCTCGGGAACCCTACTTGGCACCCCATCTTGGGTAGGGCAGTGTAAGCCGTCATGCCAATTTCCCGAGATGATGAGGTAATCCTCGTCCATGCCTTTGCTTGAGTTAGGCAAGCAGGAGATCAACCTAACGGCTGGGACCCTACACTTCATGTAGTATTTGATTTTTTCCCCTTTTTGGCAATTGTACACCCAGTTTACATCATGCCAAGTTAAGTTGGTTCCCATTTTACGATTTAGGGTATCTACACATCCTAGGATCCTAAGAACATTGGGCTGGGGTAAGTCTATAGTTTATAAGAAAATCCTGGGTCACCCTGCCCATGGGGATTTCCATTCTGCCTTTGATAAAAGCGATCATGGGAATTAAAACTGACTCGGGTGGCTGGGGTACAATTAGACAATCTTCTTCCTCACAATATTGAATATCTACATCGTCAGGAATCCTATATTGGGCCTTTAAAGCGGCCTTCGCCTCATTTGTTTTTACTAGTTTAGTGTATCTACCCATTAAACCTTACGATAGAAAAAGAAAAATAAACAATAAAAAAGAAGCAATAGGGGAGCTGACACACCTCTGAAGAATGCTTAAAACTGCTCCTCGGGAGGTCCTTTTTCCTTTAATCCTTCAAAACGCCAAAATGAACCTCAGCCAGCCTCAAGGTTTGCTTTTATAGGGGTAAAAAAGAAAAGAAAAAAAGAAGGGTGGTAACTTTCCTGCTCATAATTAAGATCGCCATTTGAACCGTACGATGCTAATCCAGCCGTAGAACGTGCGTAGGTAAGGAACCGTCTGACACCATAAATGCTCCATCGTGGACTACGAGGCGTCAGAAGCATGTCATGGGCAACGAAAAGACGTCCGTACGTGTGAAAGCAAAATGCACATAAGAAGTGTATCCGAGAAGTTAAAAATTGGCTATTAATTCGTGGTTAATAGCCCGACTGTTAAGGGGCTGTTGTGAGGACCCGAAGATCTGAGGACTCGAGGACCCAAAGATCTAAAGACCCGAAGACATACTAGAAGGCATAAGGAGTAGAGAAGGATAAAAGTCAAGGTCCCGAGGATGAAGTGGGATGGCTTGGCAAAGGACGAAAGATAGATTGATGATGTATGGGGTACATTGCAAATATCTGGGTGGGGGTTGGATAACTATGAACGTTGCATTAAATGTTCTGCACCAACCATTCTGGCTGCATTGAGTATGGAGTACCAGTTTTATCCGTTGCATTAATGTAGAAATGACCTGAACAATACAAAGCACAGAGCTAAAGCTTCTCTTCATTACCGACTACAAGGGAATGGACAAGTATCAGTAAAGGGGGTTGAGTAGATTAGAGGTGTAGGGCTAAGATAGTAAGGGCAAAGGGTATAAATAAGAGAGGAGAGACACAGGAATGGGGGAGACAGGACGTCAAAAACTTTGTTGTTGCTACCCTCTCTACAAATTCGTTGTTTTAGAACCTTTAGTCATAAAACGCTGTTGTTGTTGTTGTTGTTAAGTCTTTTATGTGATTTTTGGTCCTTACAAGTAGTATTAAATTTAGGTAAGAATTTTAATATGTAACTAATTACGTTTACTTTAAAAAATATTTTGATTAATTATCTATATTTTATGATAAAAATTGTATTTAATTTTAAATATATCTATATGTATGCATGAATGCATGTGTTACAAGCTTTAAAAAAAAATTAATTTGACTAATTATTTATATTTTTATAATAAAAATTTTGTTTAATTTTATATGCATCCATGCGTTTGCATGAATTTACATGCTAGTATATAATAATAAGTGAAACTGAGTAAAGCTCAAATCAGAATTCCAAATTAGAGTTCCAATCTTGCGCCATGTGTTCTAAATTATTTATTCTTAAAGAGTTTTATTTCTTAATTTTAGAATCAAATATGAGACAACAACGTAAATATTTATCCAAGTGAGTTATTAATTAAGTACAAAAATCAAAGAGTCTACAACAAATGAATTGTAAAAAAAATTGTTTCACAATAATTAAAAAAAAAATGGAGTGTGGGGGGCAAGGGCTGGGTTTAAGTCTCTAGGAGAGAGCTTCACACACATATACACTTAGATTAGGCTAGGGTAGAAATTCTATCTTGTATAAAAAAATGGACAATTTATATTTTATACCTAATAATATCCTTACAAAATTTTTTAAAGAGTTAACAAAATATAAAAATGACTATCAATAGTATTTAAATTATATATATGAATCATATTATGCATCTAGTTGTATATATTAAATGTATCTATGCATATACATGGAGTTACAAACTAGTTATATATAAATAGCCTATTCAAGTCATTATTAGAATTGAGCCAATTGGGTTGCCCGTTAGTAGGTAAACCCAGGCCAGTCAAATTCGCGCTATTAAATGATATTAACTCTAATGTGACCTCACCCAAAAAAAAAAAAAAAAAAAAAATTTAACGTGACATTCATTACATGGGAGTGGGTTGCAAAAAGTGCATAACATCTCATTTGTGTAAATAATGAAAAATAAATTCCTTCGAGTAAATCCAAGAGCATGGGAGAAAGGTAGAAAGAAGGATTTTATTTCTCCGATGCTCTTGGATTTAGTCCAAAGATTTTTAGGTTGTGGGTTTTATGGATCTTACTCTAGTAGTAAGCACCTCCACCATTACCAACAATTCTTTAGATTATGACGGCATAGTTTTATATGGTGGAATAAGTGAATAACCCAATTTAAGGTCCTCCAGAGATATTACTCATTTTATTTTGGTATTAGTATAACCTAATTATAGGTTGAAACTATCTCTAAAACAAATTCTAACACTCCATAATTCAATATATAGGCCAAAAGCCGGAACTGGCTGTGAAGTTATAATAACCCTCGAGAGATATGCATATAGAGAACAGTTTTGGGCAGGTTTCATAAAATTCGGGGGCCATCACTTTAAAGGTCTTACAAACATGAACTGGGCTTCTTGACCCAACAGCAACAGCAACAGCAACAGCAACAATAATTGATTCCGTTTACTTACCTTTCAAAAAAAAAAAAAATGATTCCGTTCTTTAAAACTGGAAGTGCAGCCGAATTTCTTAATTCATAAGGCTTTTCATTGGCTAAATTTACAAGCAATTGTTTCCTGACACGTTGAGCAGGTGTAAAGGTGTATTCATTTGATCAATTTAGAATCTTCTAAAGAATTGATTTGTTCACCTGCTACTTGAAAAATACGCTAGTTTTATTCAACAAAAGCATCATAGAGTAGAAAAAAGCACCAAATGCAATATTTTATTTATATACCAACGAATGTGACAAATAAAACTCAATGATAAAAACAAAATATAATGTCATCGGGAATAAAAAAAAAAAAAAAATACATGCTACCCTCCCCCAAAAATAAAAAGTATATGATAATACAATAGAAACCAAAAATCAAAAGACCCAATCAAAGTTCATAGATGAACAATCCCTGCTGTGATGATCATCAGAGCTTCAATTTGCACCTGGTAGTCTGAAAGGTACCTCCTGCACTCGAAGGAACTGATAAGTCACAATTGATCTTGGGTTTGAAGTGCCCAACCTTGATCCAACCCACCTTAACTCTAAGCTTAAGATTGAGCTGCACATCAATGTTATAGTACCCATTACTCTTCTCAGAATTATAGTTAGAAAGCTCACTAGCCCCCACCAGCAATTGTTGTCCATCAATCACAGTGCTCAACTCAGTCGTATTCTTGTGTCCTTGGTAAAACGGTGTCAAATTCTGTGTATCAAATCTCTGGCCTCCGTAATAACCGTTGACTTGGAAGGTATCGTAATATATACCAATCCTCTTGTTGGGGTTTCTAACGGTGAGATTGAGATCAAGGTTGTATTGAAGCATGTTGTCGGTGGTGAGATTGAATTGTGTCAATGAAGCACCAGTGGCATAGAATTTAAGGTTGTTGGGGCGAACAAGGAACCAGAAGATGAGGGCGGCAATGCCCACAAGGATGATGACAGTGAAAACGAGTTTGAAAATGAGGCTGAAAATGCAATTGCAAAGGCAGCCAAATAGGCAGCCGCAGCAGCCACAACCGCCGCCACTGCCACGGCCAGGGCGGTGGTAGGCTTTGCGTGGCGGTGGGACTGAAGGGCCATAGTAGGCACCGTTCAAACCCTGTTTTTCTGCCATGGATATTAAGCTGAGATTAGTGTGACTTATAAAGGAAAAAACAGAAAGCTAGAAGTGGATAGATACCAATGTAATCGATCTAGAAATAAGGGGGGGTTTGAATTTATATATAGGAGTTTGTAGAGATGTGAAAGGGACTTGGTAATTTGTTGAATTGGTAAGCCACGGTGTGTGCGGGCTGAGGAAGGTGTTATGTTAACGCGGTTGCTTTGCTGGATGCTCTATCTTATGCGCGTGTTTGTGTGTAGATGGTGTGTGAACTTGGAACTTTCCAAAGCCATTGACTTTAGGCATTATGTCCTACTCCAATCAACAAAAGTCTAAAAGGGTTACTTCACCGCAAATTATAGCTTTTATACGCGCAATGTTTTCCTACATATGATGATATTATTAATTTGCCTAAAATACAAAACTTGGTCTCTAAGTTTCACAAATCCACTATAAAAAGTATTTTTCAATCATTACTTGGGTTTTTTTTTTTTATAAAATTTGAAAGAAAAAATAAAAAATTTGAACAATTAGCCGCAATACTTAATAGAAGTTGATCGGGATACCTTGACTGAATAAATGTTTAATTGAAAACTATATACGGATATACCTCTAAAGTTTGGGTGTTTTTGGATTTTACGTCCTAAAGTTTTAGAATTTTGATTTTACTTCCTAAAGTTCTATTTTGTTTGCATCAATAGGCAACAGCCCCTCAATCCATATTTTTCATTAAGCATCGTATAAACTTGTCACGCATATTTAGTTTGTTCAATAAAATGATGTCACATCATTTTTGTAGCCTAAAAATCAAAATAATTAAAAATGACACATCATAATAAAAAAGATGTAATATCATTTTATTGGATGGACTAAACGTGCACGTCAAGCTTATGTGGTATTTAACGGACAAATATTTAATTAACTGTGAGTGGTGAACACAACTAACATTCATGAGATTGAAATAATAAATTTTTTTTTAAAAGTTAAATAACTGAAATAAATTCGGATAAAACTTAGTAGATAGGTTTTATATTTTAGCCTATTTCTTCTCTCGAAAATAATCATGTAATAAGTGCTCAAATCTTTTCGTAATTTATAAAATAATTTTTAAAGTACGTAATTGATTGTGAGCGGTAAACACATCTCACACTTTCATGCTCTCACTATTTTTCTACAAATCACAATTGATCACTCTAATAATGGTTCAACAACTATTTTATCTTTTCTTTGATGTGAACTCGGATGGAACCTCCTCTCTAACTTTTGTAATACAAGGAGGAAAATTTTAGTTTAACAGCAGCATTAAAAGACCGACACAAAAGAAGCCTTAGATTTTTTCCACTTCTGTTGGCTAGGTGGACTAGGTGATCGTTTGCTCACTTTTTTATTAGCAGCAAAGGTTCAAGGGTTGGTGCGCCCTAGCGGTCAGATTTTCCCACTTCTGTGATCTAGTATTCAGGACCTCTCTTCGTTAGTTGAACTAATTCCTTAGTCCTTATATGGAGTATTTCTAAGGAATTGGCCCTCCCTAAATTCACTTTGTAAAAAAAAAAAAAAAAAAAATATATATATATATATATATATATATATATATATATATATATATATATATATATATAGAAAACGCTGGTCTTTCCCTCAATCAATGCCTCAACACACGAGAAGTCAAGTAATTTTAGTGGAAGCTGTCAAGGACTCAAGGGCTTGATTATTTACTGGCATTGTTTAAGTCTTCCTTTAAGAAAGAAATAGTATATAGCCGCGTGGCAATTAAAAATAATTATAACTTCAAATAAATGGGTTTAAATTATATTTAGGGTAAGAGTTACATAATTTTAAGTAATAGATATATACGTGAGATTTAATCTCTTTTCTTATAGTTTTTTTTTTAGACACACACGAGTTTACTTTTTTTTTTTTTTTTTAGTTTATTGGGTTTTTGGTGGTCTATTTATATTAGACTTTTCATTTTTTACATAGCATTAACTCATTTAAAACAAAATTAAAAAAAAAAACTTAGATAGGACATATGAATCAAAATTAGACAGCAATTATAATCTAATTTAGAATCTAATTGAATTTTTACTCAATTTTGTCTTTCAATATATAACTAGAATATAACCCATATCCATATGCATAGTATAATTAAAAATAATTACAATTACATATTGTGGGGGGTAAAAAGATCCTGATGGGAACATGGGCCTTTTGGGCCGTGTTAAGGAGGGCCGACCTGACCCTGGGTTTGGAAATTGTTAATACTATGGGTCGGCCCATGCGCCGAGGGTCCGAGGACCCAGCCGAGGGTGAACTTACCCTCGGACTGACACCAGAGAACCCGGGACTTCATGGTACAGGTTAGGGAATGACACGGTCAAGACCAATGGTTAAAAGGGGTGAACCCTTGAATGCCCCAGAAGCACCAGTGTTGAAGAAATGTCAAAGACAAAGGCTGCTACCTCCACATTAAAGACCCTGCACCTACCACCCTGGCCGCATTAATGGGGAGGTGACACTTAAACAGTGGAAGGGAAACTTCTAGTTACTGTTCAAAGGCACTAAGAAAAGAAATATCTATACTAAGGGAGGAGTTGAGGGCAACACGTGTATAAAGTATTAAGAAGAAGAGTATTTAAAGAAAGACTTAGAACAGAAATGAGGACGGAACTTTTTGTAACCTAAAAAGAAAAAAAGACAAAGAGAGAGAGATAATATAAGAACAGCTCTCGGCTTACGTCCGAGGAGACCTATTTACATTACTCTTTGCTGTTTCCTAATACTGGCAATCTTTAGTTTGTCATTTAATCTTCACTCACTTCTAACCTGGGTTTCAAGCCCACTCTCTACAAATTTTCATTGTTTAAGGCTCATTGGGCCTGAGCCCATAACTGTTCTTGGGTCCAGGTGCAATTGTGCACTTACACACATATATATATATATATATATATATATGAGTTCAAATTATACTTGGTGTAAGAGTTACACATTTTTTAAGTCATAGATATAAGTTTTACTCTCTCTCTCTCTCTCTCTCTCTCTCTCTCAATTTTTTATTTTTTTTTTATATACACATGAGTTTACCTTTTTTTTTTTCTATTTTTTTTATTGGGTTTTTGATAGTTTATTTATTTTAGACTCTTCGGATTTTGCACAACATTAACTCACTAGAACAAAAATTAAAAAGAAAAGAAAAAAAGATAGGATACATGGCCTAAAATTAGACAACAATTGCAATCCAATTGGATTTTCTCTTAACTTTGACTTTCATTATATATTTATATATATATATATATATATATATATATATATATATATATATATATATATATATATATATAGTCATAGATGAATTTTACTCTCTCCCCATCTCTCTCTCTCTCTCTCTCTTTAATTTTTTATTTTAGTTTTTTTTTTGGATATACACGGGTTTACTCTTTTTATTATTATTGGGTTTTTTATGGTTTATCTATATTAGACTCTTTGTCTTTTGCACAAAATTAATTCACCTAGAACAATTTTTTTTTTTAAATTTAGATAGGACACGTGATGTAAAATTAGACAACAATTAGAATTCAATTTAGAATTTAATTAGATTTTCTCTCAACTTTGACTTTAATTATGTTTCTAAAAATAACTCATAAACCAATGTCCTTAGGATATCCGTTAACTTTTCCCTTATATGAATACCGAAAAATATTGTAGTGCGTCTAATTCGCCTAAATCTTTTAATGCAAATTTATCATGGAGATTTTTTATCATTGTGAGCAAAATATCGTCAACATAAATTTGTATATTATATACTATATAATAAAAGTTGAGCTCAGAAACCGTGATCACACTAAGTGGCTTCACCAAATTGCATAATTTTTTTTAGATTTTGAAAAAAAATGTATAATTTTTCTTTTCCTATAATTTCTAAGTTGATAAAAACCTTAATTTGATTGAAATCTAAATTCTAGATATCAAAATTTTTTTCTTCTCTTTTCATGTGTATATATATATAGTTCATTTTTTATAGGATAACTTTGTAACTATCCTAAGTGACTATTTGGATCCAACTTATCTTGGCTGCGTTTTGCGTTTGGGCGTTTTCAATTTTTTTTTTTCAGCCGCAGTTGTTGACCAATTCCCCCATGAACAGTGCATCCGTGCACTATTCATGGACCCACAAATTTCACTTTTCAGCAACTTTTTCATTAAAAATGGGTCCTACGGTACTATTCACACATTTAAAAATTATTTTGCTACAGTGTTTTCAGTTTTCAATTTTCAATTTTCAGCAATAAGTTCTATCCAAACGGACCCTAAATGACCTAAACTGCATTTTAAAAAAAAAAACCCCTAAAAAAACTACATTAATTTAAAAAAAAAAATTAAATGTACAATATGGGAGGGAAGGCATAAGTTTGAGCTTAAGTTAAATTCTATCAATTAAAAAATTACAGTAATTTTTTTAAGATAGAAACAACACAACCTAATTATTCTTATCAACTTTCTCAAAAAAAAAAAAAAAACTATTCTTATCAACTTTTTCTCTATTGTTTTATTAATTTTTTAAATAAATACAAAAGCTTAATCGTGGATATGAAATTTTTTTAGAGGTAATGAAGTAACACTACTACCACAAATATATAACACTACTTCCACAAACATAATTTTATTAGGAAAAAATAATAAATAGAGCCTTTAGGTGAATCTATAAATGTTATTTTCTACAAGTGTATGTTTTGGTACGTGTATACATATATATAGCGTCTTCTATTGTTTATAGGACTTATGCGTACCCAAATGGGCTTTAACCAAGATGGACCAGTATTTGGGCTCACAACTTATTTATATGGTGGGCTTAAGAGTTTTCTACTATGGGTGGTTATTTGCCACGAAACTCAATAGTACCCCCTAGTTTTGGTGAATTGTCCCCTCCCTTTTGGTTGCTCTCTTCCCCGCTGATACTGTCGCTCTTTTTCCTCTCTATTTTCTCTCTCCACTTGCCAACCCCCATCTCTCCTTTTGTTCTCCTATTTATAGTCTCAGATGGGTGGAGGGGTCGTGATTGATTCCAGACCTCACTTGTGTGGGTGAGGTTTGGTATCATCGTTTTTTGTAAGAAGATGCTCTATTGTGAACTGTGGTAGTTGCATTGGAATTGGTTCTAGTCTCCAAAAGACTAATCGGTAGCGATATTCCCCAAGGCAATACCGGGCAGCCGAGGACATAAGATGTTCGAGGCATGTGCGTTTCCCGATCAACGCACAACTGATCAGCGTAAGCCTTTATTGATGTTCAGGAAGAGAGGGACCCATTTTGGATATTTGGGCTTATGTTGGGCCTGAAAGAGTGTTCGGATTAAGACCACGGGTCTAACGGGGTCAGGGTTGTAGACCGTATTATAAGGCCAGGGCCCAAAGCCCATTGGGCCTAGGGTCTTGCCCTGTACAATCCCCGCTTACACCAAAAACTGATTAGTATCTTGGTTTGATGATAAAGAGTTATTATTAAGAGCGGGTGGCATAATTTGAAACTCTCTTAAAAAATATATTAGTAGAGTATTTCATAAATAAACCCCCTCTTTTTACATTCAATTCTAATTAAAATAATTTTTCATTTTTTATAATCTATATTTAACATCAAAATATATTTTTTAATTCATATATAATTTTTTATCAAGCTATTTAATTTACATATGATTTTTTTTATTAAGCCGTGCATCATGCAAGCATAATACTAGTATAAGTGAATATTAAAGTGATGAAAAGTAAATAAGGATGCATTAACGAATTATTCAATAAACAGAAAATGACTCTCTCTCTCTCTCTCTCTCTCTCTCTCTCTCTCTCTCTCTCTCTCTCTCTCTCTCTCTCTCTCTCTCTCTCTCTCTCTCTCTCTCTCTCTCTCTCTCTCTCTCTCTCTCATATTTGTTACAAGTTCATTATCAATTTTTTTTGTTTTTGTTTTAGAGAAAGAGTTCATTATCAAATTGATTACATCTATTCCATGGTAAAAACATATAAAAAATGTTATCATATAAGATATGATTTACAATATATTAAAAACAATCATTAACTGATAGAACATATATTAAGAGTGAAAAAAAAAAAACCATGTGCGTCATGGTGGCCTATTGGGTGAACCTTTAGACCATGAAGGGTTAATTGGATTCTTCTATAATAATAATAAGGGTCATACTAACAAATACCCTTAAGGCATTGGTTAATAATCCAATTTATGAAAGTTTTGACACCATTTTTATGAGAAATGAAAAAAACTGTCAAAACATTAATTGTTTTATTTTCTTTTCTCATAAAAAATTTCTTTAAATAGATTATTAACTAATGTCATAAGGGCATTCATTAGCATTTTTCTAATAATAATAATAATAAAAGAAAAAGGTTAACTGGGTTCAAGAAAAATGGACCCATTATAATTGGGCCATTTTGACCCAAACATGACTTATTAAAATATGAATTCGACCCATTGCCTGGGCCGGTCAAGTTAACAGAATAATGAATTTTAATTTGAATATATACAAATTGGCAATTTTTAGAATAAAGACGAGTTGTTTCATTGTATAATTAATTAATAATGTCACTTTAATTTGATCCATTCTCTTTGCGACGAAATCAAGATTTTATTTCGCTTGTCCAATAGCTTAGAATGTCTTTCTGTTTTTCCACAACAAAAGTGACTTCATCCAGAAGCACTTCATGCCATTAGTGTGTTTCCAAAAGGATTTCGAATCTAAGATAAAAGATAAATTCGAAAGTGATATAAAGTGGGAACCTCATCTCTTCACAAGAATCACACAAATCTTAATTGTCATCTGTTTATTAAAAAAAGGGTTCGGTTAATTTGTGCCCTAAGGGCACACGTTGACCAATCTATTTTTGAAATTTTTTTTTCGAAAAATTGAAAAAACTGTCAAAATTTTTTTAATTTTCGAAAAAATTTATCTAAAAATAATAAATTATTGTGTACCCTTAAAACACACATTAACAAAATCCTTAAAAAAATCATTTGCATACTTCAGGAAGCAAATGAAACGAGCACATATACAAACACGAGTGTGACACAATAACAAAAAATTTATATGTCATGAACATAGATACAAACCCAAGTATGACACTCTAAATAAGGTATATATACTTCCTAATTTATATTTCTTAAATAATAAGTGTAGATGGTTTTTTAACTGACAATAGTGTCGGTTGCATAAAAATTCTTACAACATAATTGCATAAAACCTTGTCGTTTGTTAAGGGACCCATCTTAACTCCCACGTTAATTTCTTCAAGTGTTTTTTAACTTTGAGGGCTTTGAGGCACACTCACGCGAATGTAGCCATGTGCTGATGTGCAGTGCAGAGCACGATGCAAGTGGGCCAATGCCCAACGGTCATATCCTTTCACTTTAATCGCACGAATACAACAACTAGTACACGTGTATCACTCTGATTGCCTAACCCAAACTTTTCTCTGATTCCTTCAAAATCAAAATAATTACACCCAAAAAGAAAAAACCCAAAAACTAACAATCCACATAATACCAATCGATATGAGGATCATCATTAGAGGCCAGAAAAAACTAAAATGAACCACTAATTAATATATATTTACCAAAAATAAAAACATAGAACAAGTCCTCTAAAACCAGGACATTTAGCCTAATAATGCTGAAACAAAAAACAAATTAAAGAATATTAGGAATAAACCATAGCAAACCAAAGAAGATCTGCAACAACATTGTTCAGAGATCGTAGCTGCACTTGGTTGTCTCAAACGCAGTTGATGATGTCCCATTAGATTTGAGAGGAACGTTTAAGCCACACTGGATTTTGGGTTTAAAGGTCCAAACTTTGATCCAACCCAACTTCGGTCTGATCCGAAGATTCAGCTTCAGGCTAATACCAAAAACCCCATCAGTTTTCTCCGAATCGAACTGGGAAACCTCGTCTGTGCCCAACAAAACCAGTTGCTGTCCTTGAAAAACCGTGTTGACAACGGTGGTGTTTTTGTGTCCCTGGTAAAAGGGTGTCAAGGTTTCGGTATCGAAACGCTTGCCTTGGTAATAAGCGTTGGCCTCGATGGTGTCGTAGTAGAAACCGATTCTCTTGTTGGGGTTCCTGATCGAAACGTTGAGAGCCAAGTTGTAGTGGAGGGTGTTGTTGGTGGTGAAATTGAACTGGGTCAATGAGGCATCGGTGACATGAAACTTGACCTCGTTGGGACGAAGGATTAGCCAGAATATGAAGGCGGCAAGAGCAACGATGACAAGAATTGTGCAGAGGATTTGGAAAAGACAGCTCAAGATGCAACTGAATAGGCAGCCACAAAGCCACTCACAACAACAACAACACCCAGAACTATCTTTTCTTCCCATGGCTTATAATCACAAAAGAAAGTTTGTAGCTTTGGTTTGAGAGCAAAGAAGAGAGAGATTTTTTTTTGTGATGTAGAAAGAGTGAGAAGTGGGTGGTGTATATATAGGAGGACGTGAAAGCCGCAGAGAGTTAGAATTTCAGTTTGGTAAGGAGAGGATTACTACAAAGTTAAGGGACCGCGTGAGGAGTTAATTAATAATTGACACGGTTTTTTTGTGTGTGATATTTGTGAGAAGAGCAATGTGTAATTTTTGGTATGAATTGAGAAAGTTCTTGGTGATTTCTTATTATGAAGTTATAAGCCGTTGGACTTCTATTTGGCTATAAATACATTTATTATAGGATGATTTAATTTTCACCTACGTTTTTTCCGTGTTTTCCATTCTTGGTTTGTCATTACAGCCGTGATTTTGTTTTTATTTTTTGTCCAGAAAAAATAACTATTTTTTTAAAATTTTTTTATGAATAATTGGTGAGTAATTACTCATTATTACATGAGTACGGGCATTTCCCCATGACTCAAAATAATGGATTCCTGTATCAAAAGAAAAAAAAAAGTATTCCACCTTCGTTTCAATTATAAATAAATAAAATTTTAAATTAATACCCATATTATATTCATTAACTTTTTTTTAATAAAAAATAATAGACTTTACCTAATTAAATTTATGGTGAGATTTATTATTAATTTGCGAGAAGCGACCATCATTCCCTTAATACTCCATGAATACCTAATAATTTTTCATATAACTACCATCAATCTATTATTGCAGGTAAATATATTAGTAATATTGCAGCATAACAACAAAACAACTTTTATATGGAATGTATCATGTGGTAGTTAGTAATTGATAGTGTCTCCGGTAGGGCTATCCAACCCAATTGGTGGCCCGACCCTCCAGGTAATAATTTTGATCGGACCTAGGTTAAATGTCGCATGATCTGACTATTCCGATGGTCGGTAGTAGGTCTATTTCTCCAGAATTCGGTACTGACAGTTCAATTTTAGATCTTCTCTCAAAACTCGAATTGAAAAGGATAAGTTTATAGTTCAAATACCCTCTTCCCCAAAGGGCCACTTGTACCTCTTGAATTTAAAAAAGAAAAAGAAAAAAAAAAGACATGAGATTGGGAAAAAAATCATACAACAAGCCATTGGTCATTATAAAACTACTTCTAAGTGACACTTGTAATGTATGAAAAAAAATTAATATTGTAGGGTCGCAATTTGCACCTAAGCCCAGAATAGGAAGGGAATAGGCCCAAAGAGCCCAATACAATGAATTGTAGAGAGTGAGTTTGAAATTTAAGCTCTAATGAGTTTGTCTATCAATTTCAATGGACCAAGGTGACCAAAAAGTAAAGATGAAACAATTTTATATAAGGAAAATTTTCCTCGGATTCAATCTGAGAAGGCTAATTCTTCTGTATATATCACTTAAAGAGAGATTACAAATATTGCTCTTTGGTCTACAGTGTTTTTTCTACTTCCTCTTTGATCCCCTCATTTTGGGGGCTTCCTTTGCCTTTTATACTATTTTTCCTTCTCTCTTTAACCTCTACGTATGGATCAGCTTATTCATATGGATACTTGTCCCATCGACACATTCCTGAAACCTTTGGAAATAGCTATAAGGCTAAACCATGCTACTCAGACATCACTTCTTCATTAATGTGGCCAAAGAGTTAGCTGCAAAGCATTTAATGTGGTGGTAGCAGTTTTCCCTTTAGATTTCATGGTTTTCTTTTGTCCTATACTCTTGTGCTGCATATCCTTATCAACAGAGTCTCATGAGACGTTGCCTCTAGATGGCAAACAATACATTCCGACATTTGCTTAGCTGAGCCGAGGAAATATTCCTCCTCGGACCACCTTCTCGGATGATCATGATCAGACTTTACTTCTCTATATACCAACATGGACCCTTAGTAAGATATTTACCCATCTTCGGACTGCTTGATGTCCTTGGATTGGGTCTCTAGCCTAATATGTATATAAATATGTACTCCTGGACCTATCTCCCCCACAAATATAATAAGATTTTTTTTCACATTTATTTAATTTTCAAATTTTGAATTTTGATAATTATTCCAATTATTAATACATATTTATTAAGATTGTATTTGTCAATGAAACTATATATTTTACCATACAAAAAATATATGATATGCCAAGATTTTAACGAAGTATTTATACATAATATATAATTTAAATTAAATTTATAAAAATATAAAATAATAATGTATAAAATTGTAAAACCTCAAAAGCTAATGTAATATTACAAGATCAATAAAAAAAAATCAATCTATTTTAGTTTTATATGGATTATAGAATCATTGATTATATATCTAAATTATAGATGTCATTCTATCAATCATTATTTTTAATCATTAGAAGGCCTTGTAGTTAATTGTCATCTCCATATGCACAAAGTGCTTGGAAAAAAAAAAAAAACTTCTCTTATTAGTTTTAATAGGAAAATGAAGATTATCTATTATGTCTATGCATTGTTTATTCTTAGGCATAAAAGAAGATGATCTTCCAAAGAATATAATGAAATTTTTTTGTTAGGATTACTAGACTAATGGAGACAATAAATATAACAAATTTATTATAAAAACAGTAACTTATTCTTGAAAATTAATATCAACACAGTTTAGAATCTTGTCTATGCGTTGTTTATTCTTAGGCATAAAGAAGATGATCTTCCGGAGAATATAATGAAAATTTTCTGTTAGGATTATTAGACTAATGGAGACAATAAATAAAACAAATTTATTACAAAAACAGTAACTTATTCTTGAAAATTAATATCTACACATTTTAGCATCTTAATCTAGGGGCTGTAAAATTCGAAAGAAAGGGGAAATTAAATGCATGACTAAATTTTGTCACAAACGCAACTTGCATGTAAAGTGTGGATGCAAGAATGTATTCCTTCTATTGTCGCCTTAGTGGCTAAAGATTTACAAGGATTCCAATAAATAAATTCTTAACCATCTTTATATATACCTAAATGAAAGAAAACAATGAAAGCAAGGACTTATATACTTTGGTGCCAAGTCATGTCAAGAATGAAAAAAAAAAAAATTGGAATCAAATCAACGTTAAATTGATTGCATTTAATACTTATGGTATAACTTAATATTGCTAATTTTCTTGAGAAGATAATACTCTTTCCTCTCATATTCATAGTGGATCTCATTATGACCTTAAAAAAAAAAAAAAAATCTCATTATGAATTTAATGAGTAGACCCCACCATGAATGTGAAAGAAGGGAGAACTAAGAATTACCTAAGAATTACTCTTTATTGTATATATCTAACTTTTTTTTAGGGAAATATCTATTTAACGTCTGTCATGTGTTTCACATTACTTAGGAAAAAATATTTTGTATCAAATTATACTACGCTATCTATATCAAAATTCAATAAATAAGAGACATGTGTATAAAAATAACTACCCACTAACAAATGTTTTTCATTTGTTAGTGGGGTAGTTATTTTTTACTTACATGTCTAGAGGTGGCTTGATGCATTTAAGGGCCTAAGACAAAATTTGATTATATTGTTTTAAATGCAAAATTACTACTAATTAACATGGACAACGTATAAATTTTAAAAAAAAATTATAGATACAAAAAATTTAACAAAACTTTTCACACTTGTTGATGTGGCAGATTGATTGTGGTAAGTAAAAGAGTGGGGGTTAATAGTAGACCTAGATGAAAACTAGTAAAAGTTTGCTAATTCAACTCTTATTATTATATTATTTTTTTCAAAGTGCAACATTCAGAATATTTTTCACAAAAAATTCTAGGTTTTAAGTTGCTTCTTGTTTTCTATTTGAAAATACCACTATAATTATTTTTTTGCCATTAATAATAGGCTGTAACAACCTATTATTTAGTATTTTTTGTAAAAGTGTTATGAAAAATATCGTGGATGTAGCATTTTTCTCTCTCTCTTTTGTTTGTTTTTCATTTGATAAAAAAAATATTATTTTATTTATTGATTATAAATAATACTATTGGTTAAAATTTGGGTCTTTTTTTTTTTTTTTTTTTTACTTGGAGCCTTAGGCAACTGCATCTATTGCTTTTACCATTCAACTGGTCCTGGACATGTCTCACACTTATTGAATTTTGATACTACATACATGGTATCGTTTGATACCACTAACATGGTAGCATTTGGTACCAAATACGCTCTCGGAGAGGGCTATTTAAAATAAAAATAGAAAAGAAATAAAAATAAAGAGAGTGAGAGATAAGGATGCATATAAATACAATTATTGATCCCTTTCTTCTTTTGATTTTCTTATTTTATTCATGCAAAAAGGCACATCATTTTTAGGAAAAACTTTTTTTGTCGAAATATAAATATAAAATAATACGTATTATGGCCAACTAAATTTGCATACTATACTGTGAGTTCTAATTAACTCAACTGGTAAAAGATATGAGGTTCAATCTCTGTCTATATCAAAAATTAATTAGTGTCTTTGACTGATAATAAAAAGCTATCATTAGGAGTGGACACCATAGGTTGAAACTCTCTTTAAAAAAAAAAAAAAAAACAAGATTTCTCAAAAAAAAAATTGCACACTATACAATGTCCACAAAATTACCATTATTTCCTAAATTAAGTGACATTAGTTTTGTTTTTACCCCCATTTTACACTTGAATATTTGTTCCCCTCTTTCAACCATTCTTTTTACTTTTGAACAAGATTTTCCTCCAAACTGGTATAAGGAGAAACTTTTTACCTTTCTCCTTTACCCTTTCTTGCCGCTATTAACATCTCATGGCCACCAAGCTTCTTAAACAATAAATCCAACTCTCATGAGACCAATTCAATCACATCAAAGTCAAAATTATCAAGTAATTACTTCCACAGTTCCACCCCTTAACCAACACATGTTACTCAATTCACTATCGATCAACACAACCACCTTAACAAAAGCGCATCCATTAAGTCCCTGCTAGCTAGGTCAACAATAACTTCTCAGCTTTAATTCGATATATGTATCATCTCTTTTAGAACACATAAATCCCACAATATTGTGATGCCTACTTTTTATGGAAAGATAATGCACACGCTAGAATCTAAATGCATACAATAACTTATCCAATTTTATTTTATTTTATTTTATTTTTTTGGTTTTTGGGATAACCATGATAGCTTATCCACTTAAAACTAAATCATCAACACAGCAATACATCAACCCCCAAAACTCGGCCAAAAATTGCACCAAAAAAACTCAAACCTTCATGAGCAGTGAGCACTGTGTACGCGTACACAGTTTCTCCTCAAACTGTGAACGCGTACACAGTTGGATTGGACAAGTCGGGTTGGAGCTCCATTTCGGAGTGCTGTAGATCTGACTTGTTCACACCATGTTGGGTGAGTTGTACACCTCACCAAGACCAAGCCATTACCATGATTTAATTACTAAAATTTTGATAACTTAAAATTTTTACTACAATTAAAATTCTATTACCAAATTCTCAAAAAAAAAAAAATTTAAAATATAAAAGCTACATATCTTATACCTTGTGTGAAACTTTGTTATCGAAGTTTCAATAACTTTAAAATTACCACTCCAATAAAAATTCTTTTACCAAAAGCTTCAATTTATTTAAATGAAATTATATTAATTTTAAATTATTTTAATCTTGTTATTAATTAAAACTCAATCTTATGTCCTTTTCTAATGTAATTTATGATAATTTATTAGTCCAATAGTTTCTTTAATTTACGCATATATGTTGTCAATAAGTATGCGTTTGTTTAGCACCATGTTTGCGTTGAAGTTGTATTTGCGTTTTTTTGACTGGTCTCGTGGCACTGTTTATGGATTGGCCAAAGCACAAAAATGTGTGAATAATGTTCGTGAACAGTATTTTATTTTTTAAAAAATATTTTATTATAATATTTTTAACAATAAATTTTTAATTTTTAAATAATAAGTGGTATCTGAATACGTTATGGTACGACCATAGTATTAGTTTGACTAAGTTTTCATCTTTTTGCCAATTGCTCTGATCTCCAACCAATTAATGTCGCAATAGGATTTGGGCTCTATTGGTCTCTGAGTTGGACTCAAATAATTAAGTCTAATACCGACTAACACTCTTTTCTTTTCTTCACAATTTATGGGTTGTGGAAATAAAAAGTAGTGTCGTTGGATCCGTGTGCAATTGATTGTCTTCTTCTTACAAATTGCCACCCAAATGGGTTATGAAATAAATTTAAAAAAAAGAAAAAGAAAAAAAGAAGAAGTTGTGTGTGAATAACAAAATTGAAGCATATCAGTGAGTAGTTGCCAGTTATTCAACAGTGGATAAGAAATTAACCATTGTGCATGAAAAGAGCTGAAGAGGGATAGGGAGGCAAGGAACACTTCTGAAAGGCATTTGATTCGTTGTGATATGTCATTGATGTGATACACATTACGATGATATGATATTAAGATTTTTATTTTATTTTATTTTTTCTAAAATTACTATAATTTAAAATTACAAAATATATCACATCATTTTAATCTCATCACTTTTCTAAACAATTTAATCTTGTATTTTTGTATTGAGATTACATTAATGTAATGCTACAATAATGTAATATTACAATGTAATGTAACATCATAACGAACTAAACACCCCCTTAGACATTGAAATTCTTGTTGTTCACAAACCATAATGCAGAAAGAGAATTGTAATAGAATATTGGCCTGGTTGCGTGGCTGCATAAATGTCATATATATGGTACGTTATATATCTCTGCAAAAATATTTTTTTGCAGTTAGGCTTTAGCCCCACTGGGCATAACGAGAGGAGTATATATGTTGATACGTTTCATGTGATCATGCTATATAATGATTGCAACATGTTAAATGTCACATTCTACGAAATTCCATTTCAAACATGCTTTTTGTAGTGTGAGGCTTTTAGCCCCACAATGCATGACGAGAGGAGAGAATTAATCAGCTCAATGGTTCAATGCATGTTATCATGGTAATATGGTTGTATTTGGTAGATGCTTCAAACAAAATATTAGGCCAAACCATGCATGGGGCACTTGAAAAATATATATATTAGCTGGATTTTGTGCTTTATGTGAGTACATTCTATACACTTTTCCAGATTTATGCAGCCTTTAACATACTTCAGCAACAAAAAACAGTATATGTTGAATGTCATATTCTAAGAGAATCCATTTCAAACAAGCTTTTTGCAGTGCTGCTTTAGCCCCACAATGCATAACGAGAGGAGAGAATTTAATCAGCTCAATGGTCCAATGCATGTTGTCTTGATATGTAATATCTTCGTGTTCTGCAGATCCTTCAAACAAAATAGTATGCCAAACAAAAACAATGCATGGGGCACTTGAAAAATATATTTGCCGGATTTTGCACTACGTACTGCCATTCCAGATTAATTTTAAAACCTTTTTTTTTTTTTTTAAATTTTTTTTGTATATAACCATAGACATAGTATGACCTTATTTATAGATATGATTAATACGTGTTTTATTTGAGTACATTCTATACACTTTTCCGAATTTTTGGAGCCAGAAACCAACTTTGGCAACAAGAAACAGTTTATACTCAGTTTGGCTACAGCAAATATTCGTATGGAGAAGTAAATTTGAAGTGATTAAATTTGAGTCAAGTTTGGGTATTTCATTTTGCATATAGGCGCAAATTCTAATTGCGACTTTACTATTACTTATGCTGGTGACCCGTGACCATTTTTGTGGTAGTGTCACCTTTGACTTTGAGAATGGATTGTTGGCCCACTTGTCATGTAATAGTGTGAACAGAACAGAAGAATAGTGCATGATAGGATCAAGTAATATAAGCACATCAAGTAATAAAAATGTTTTTACAATGCTAGGACCAAATAAAATGGCATAAATTGTGCCACATTGCCACAATTTACCCACATAGCAAGTTGTGAGTAGTAAATGTGTAATGGTGGTTTATGTGTGAAGTTGTGGCACAAGTTATGCTATTTTATGTATTCCTACCATTACTCGTTTTGAAATATTAAGTAACAAAATTGAACTCTTTAGTTTGTGAAGGGAACCAAGAGAGGACGGTTGGGACTTCGGACTTGGGAGCCAATTCACCTCTCATAAATACAGATAAAGAATCCTCCTTCTTTTTAAATGAAATAGAGAGGAGCAAGACTTAGGTATAGTACTTAGGTGTTGTTTTTTAGGTTCTTCTCTTAAAATTTTATTATGTGGCTTTTTTCTCTTGGATGAAAATGTAATTTTTAAGTTTAGTAGCCACATAACATAATTTTAAAAGAATGACTTAAGAAATAGCACATAAAATACTGTACATAAGTTTTATCTAATGGAGAGTATCCATTTATGGGTCATGATTTAAAATGGAATAAATTTAGGGTATAGATTGTGTCAACTATTTTAAAATTTAACTATGGTTAAACAAATACAAATTTTTTGTACTCCGTTTTATATTCCACTAATCATAATTTGCTATGTATTCATTTTACTTTCCTTATAAAATAATTAAAGTCTAACATGTTAAAAACTAGAGTTACAAATTTTTAAATAAGTTGGCATAATTTAGACCTAGATTTACTCCACTTTAAATCATAACTAACACTCTCCCATTTCACTTGGAAATAGAGAGGTTCCTTATCTATTGGTTGAACACCTTAGCGCATAAGTGGTGCATCATTACTCTGTTCTTTTTTCTTCTTTTTTTTTTTAATTGAAATGTGAGTGACAAAAAAGAGGATATACAATCACTGTGTGAGCATTACTGGAGAGCTCTTTTGAATGGTAAATCCGAACTAATAATTCAGAAGAGAAAGACTCTTCTCAATGGAAACTTAAAAGCAGGAAAAATGCTGATGTGTAATTTTTTTTTCAATAATAAAAAGGTTGTCACCTAATTAAATAAATGTCATGTTATTATTCGGCTAAACATAGAAGTAAAAAAAACTAAAAAGAGCATTCATTTGAAACTTGAAAGAGCACTCAGTTGATAAACTTAATAAACCGATTTATTTTTTGATATTTTTATTTTTTTTTTATTTCTTTGCTTACTTGGAAAAAAAAAATACCATGATGGGACGGGCAGCGTTGGTCCTCACGATCACTAGTGCCTCCACCCCATCTTCTTGTGTGCTCGTCTTTGACGTCGATATGTTTTTTCCAAGATACAGCTTTGGGAACAGCCTAAAAAGAAGGTCATCAACATGTTTGAAATACGAGAAACTCCGCTTCTTCGTTCTAAAGAATAAGAGGCCAATAGATAATCCCCAACCCAAAAATAAATCTCAGTTCCGGAATTATGAAATTCCAGTCAATCACAAGCCCAGAAGTCGGAGGAGTTTCTTCCAATTTTTTTTTTTTTGTTTTTGATAGGAAGTTTCTACCAATGTTGGAATCACAGAAGGCTGCCCCCCAAAGCTTTCAAATATAGGAATCTTTGTGGAACGAGTTTCTATATAAGAGAACGAGTTTCTAGAACGAAATATTATCCCTTCTTCGAAGATGTTGCTACTTAAATCAAGTGTGTCTAGTTGACTTAAAAATCGGTTATTAGAAAATCGTAGTTTTTGCAATGATAGAAGGGAAAATAGAGACACTATACTCCCTACTAGTGAATCGTAACCCAAGTCAAGTTTCACCAGATTTAGAAGTAGTTTTTGTTTTTCCCAGTGAGTTGAAGTACTAATCTGATCATTTGTCAATTGATTATGAGACCGATTACTTTGGGTCAGAGGATATGCTGAATGAAGGAATCAACATGGAGGAATAATTGAGATGGCCTGAAAGATGAAAGAGAAACATGCTTAACACTCTTAGATTTGGCTGTGAAGTGGATAAGGCCTGAGACCACTCATTCCTTTGCGGTGATACTCTTACACCATCAACATAAAGTTGCTTAAATTCTGAAAAGTTTTGAACTAGTGTAGCTAAATTTGGGTTCTCAATTTTCCGACCAACTCATTAATGAATTAGTAGACAAATTGAGAATAACCAACCTTTTGAGGCGGGAAATCTCAATGGAAATATGCCCGCAAAGCCGGAATTTGACAAGTACAAGTAACTCAAATTTGTCAGCATGCCAAACTGAGAAGAGCAAAACTTGTTATTAGCCTGCAGACTCAGGTTTCGGAAACCAAAAAGGCTACTTGAATGGTCAAGTCCACCAAATATTGATTCTTTGGTCAGTTTGTGACCAATAACACGTTCATCGCTGCAGCCTAAACCTTTCTGCAAACAGCAATTGAAGCTTTCATTCCAGCGCACCAGCTCTGTGGAAAAAATACTGTTGAATTTCAGGTTGTCTTTCAATTCTATCAAATAAGATTGCTGATCACCAAGATATTGCCCCGACACCACAAAGATACAAAAGCTCATAAAAAGTGAACATAAGGGTATCAGGAAAAGCCATGAAAAGAGCGTAATTCTCACTGTAGGCTGTACTAAGAAAGACTCATACAATCAAGAATTGAAGGGTTGATGCAAAGTGCACTTCTTGCTTGTACGTTTGGACTACAAAATATTTTTCGATAATCAATATGGACTACTATGTATCTAGCATATGGACTTGACCTAATATACTAGTATATTCTAGGTAGTATGTTGAAATGGATGCGTTTGTGTCAGTTTTTTATTCTGCTGATGACTCCAGTTTTAAAGCTTCTGATTAAAAATTCCAATAATAATGCTCACTCCCACTATACCCTTGTCTGTTCTCTTGGCCCAGAGGGAAGAGGGGAAGGTTCCAAACTAATTTCCCCCCTTGATCTTGTTGTATTTCACCATTTTGTACCCAGCAAACAAAAAGAAAAGGTTAAAAACTCCTACAAGATTTGAAAAATCAAACAAATTCAACGATATTGCCGGTTTTGAAAATAGTATTGAATGGTGATTTGATGGACTGGTTGGGAATTATATTTTACCCCGTTAAAATATAAGATTGTTAATGATCATAACCTGAATTTATTTGTCTTCTTTCTTATCCAAGTTCTTGGGAGTTGTGAGTGTTTTTCTTCTGCTCTGCGGCTCTGCCATATGCTTTTGAATCATTGGTCTTACTAGCTCTTTCCTTCTTAGCAAAGGTTACATTAGTTCAAGTTACATAAGAACGGATTGTTGGCCTAATTTTGTGGAAGTGTCACCTTTGAGAACGGATTGTTGGCCTAATTTAATTTCCTGTTATAGTGTGAACAGGTGAACGAACAAAATTCCTATATAAAAAAAAAAGATGGACGAACAAAAAGAGATATCTAGGCCAATTATATTAGAAAAGAGTAAACAAAATAAGAGTAAAGATGAACTATAGTGTTAGAAATTAGGTTGATGTTCCCTTATTCATGACCCATTAGTATTCGATGAGATAGTTATGAGATATAAGTGGGATAATCAACCATTATTTTAAAAGAGTTGTGTTTATTATGTACTATGTACACACAAGCTGTTTTAAATAATTTTATACAATCCAAAAAACAACTCCAAGAGTTGGCTTAGTGGCTCTTAAGGTCTCATGATATGCATAAGATCTTGAGTTTGAAACCTCCAACATCTTGGAGACACCCCTATAGGATTTCTCCATGTAATTTTCACAACTTATTTTGTATTTAAGTTGACTATAAATAAGTATATTTCAAAAAAGTCTTAAAATTTTTTATATATTCATTGATGCTTGAAGTTATAATATTAATCTAAATATAAGATATTCAAAAAAATCATTTGAATACTTAAAATTAAAATGATCATGTACTTAGAAATTTTATAATGTTTTATGTATGCCTTGATTTTTTGGAAAAAGTTGTATGACGTTTATTTATTTATATTAGAAGTATCAATATTATTCTTTCAATCTTAGATTTCTTTTTTTTTTAATTGTTAAAAGGGGGGTTAGTTGCAAAATACCTTAAAAAGTATATAGCATTGTAATTTGTAAAAAAAAAAAAAAATTAATTTAGAAATTACAACATATAAAGTTCGACACAATTGTTAGGGAATAATGCAATAATAGTTACATATAAGAATTTTTTTACCTTGACTACATTAAGAGAATTAAAATTGAATAAATAAGTTTGAGTCTGAAATATTAGTACAAAATTGAATTTTTTTTTTTAAAGGGAACCAAGAGACAAGAGGGAAGGGATGGGGCAAATTGTGCCCCTCTCGCCCCCTTAGCTCTGTCCCTAACTTCCAATAGGAAAGTGTGATTCAGTCGTCACAAATAGTCAAATGCATCCATTAACCATCATAAATGTCCTAAAACCCAAACACCTAAATGGGCGTTATTTATGATGTTGGAAATTTGAGAGTTGTAAGGGTAATATGGCGAGGATATATAGCAGCAAAGTTGTCAAATGCCTTGTAATTAAATTAACATTTCTTCATGCACAAAGTACTTGAAATTTAGGGGAGAAAAAAGTTCGAATGGCGGATTATCAATATATTGTAATTATCTCATAAGAAAAAAAAAAATAAGAGAGAGATTACATAGTGGCCCAAAAGAGTAAGGGAGCAGAAAAATAAGTACATAAAGTAAGAAAAAAGAAGGCTCAGATGCATAGAGGCACGTGTGGGCATGTGAGACAATTTCGTGGGTTCCACTTTGACACACGCGGCGTGTAGGACCATTTTAACACGTGGGAACGCGTGCCAGGTCAGATGGGGTAATCTTCATATGGCATTATAAAATAATTTATTTTAATGTATTGCAATTTTTAATTGACAAATTTCCCTAATTTTGTTCTTAATTTAGATTAAAAAATTTAAATTAATTTCAGGAATTTGAAATTTCTTTTCTCTTTTTTGGAAGGCAGTGGTATTCGAACTTCAGACGCCAAAAATTATAAAGGGTGGTATGGCAAATCAAATTTCAAATATCACACCTTAAAATAAAGCATAGATGCATAGATACATTTTTTTTATTTTTCTTTTGAATCGTAACGAAAAGAAAAACTCACATCCAATTTCATTTATGCATTTTTTTTTAGTAATAATTTGATAATTACAATAATTGAGAAAGAAGGTTTGAATTTTATACATTTCTATTAACAATACCAAAAGATACTAGTTGACGAATTGCATTGGTCCTTATGATCATTGATCAGTGGTGCCTCTGCCCCTTATTCCTGTGTGCTCATCTTTTATGATACTGTTCCAAGATACAGTTGAGGGAACATCCAAAAAAGAAGTCCATCAATGTGTTTGAAATACCAGATTCTCCACCTATTAGAAAAAATAAGTGGCCAATAGATAATCCCCAACCCAAAAATAAATCCCAGTTCTGCAATTATGTAGTTCCAGTCAATCACAGTCCCAGAAGTTGAATGAGTTTCTTCCAACTCAGATATAGTAAAAAAATATTAGCCCTGCCAATTTGGTGGTACTTAATAAACAAAGGGTGCCTTCTGACTCTACTTGATTAAAAAATTGGTCATTGGAAAGCTGTAGTCTTCGCAATGATGGAATGGAAAATAGAGACACCAGAATACTCCCTTCTAGTGAATTGTAACACAAGTCATGAAGTCTCACTAGATTCAGAAGCTTTTCCCAGTGAGTTGAAGTAAACTGATTTGTTAAATGATTATCCGTGAGGTTTATTTGGGTCAGATTCTTGAACATACTGAATGATAAAATCAAAAAGGAGGAATCAAGATGACCTGAGAGATGATTAAGCAACATGCATAACACTCTTAGATTTGGCTGTGAAGATGATAAGGCCTGAGACCACTGATTCCTTTGAGGTGATACTTTTACACCATCAAGATAGAGTTCCACAAATTCTGAAACGTTTTGAACTAGCATAGCTAAATTTGGGTTCTCAATTTTCAGCAAAGTGATGCTCAAGAAAGAATCAGTAGATGATTAATTGAGAGTAACCAACCTTGTGAAGCATGAAATCTCAACGGGAATTTGCCCTGTAAAGCCATCATTTGACAAGGCCAAAGAACCCAAATTCTTCAGCATGTTAAACCGAGAAGAACTGAACTTGTTATAAGCTAGACTCAGGTTAATTTTGGAGACACAAATGGCTACTTTTTTTTTGAGAAGGAACATACCCAACTTTATTAAGAAAAACCAACAATGTCATCTAGGACCACAGAAAGTAAGGGTGGTGGAACATCCTCTATCCACACCGAAAAATCTGAAATACAAATAGCACGTCTCGCTAATTTATGTCCAACCTTATTACCCTCTCTCTTTATATGAGAATAAAGTAATTGATTAAAAAAACTAGCATAAATCTAATATCCTCCAGTAACAAGCCCTCTGAGGAAAGGTAGGTGCTGTTGTTGATCAAAGCCGAAACTAACATAAGTGAATCTGACTCCAATATGGCGCTATGAAATCCCACCTGTGCTGCAAGAGCCAGTGCTGTTGAAGCTGCGATTGCCTCAATCTCCAAGGCTGTGTATAGCTGTGGTAATCGTTTAGCCATTGATGCCAAGACCATGCCGTTGTCATCTCGGATCACCACACCGATGCCGGATTTTTTTTGTTCTTTGAAAGTAGCACCAACACAATTAATTTTCACCATTTCTTGTGTTGGAGGACGCCACCTGGTCTGAGTGGAAGTGGTTGCACATCGAGAACATGATGGCAGAGGAATAGTCTGTGTGAACTAAGCCACACCCTCCTTTGCCGCTGCAGCAAGCTGATGAGAGCTGATGCTGGGTTTGTTCAAGCGTACCTGATTCCTTTGAGTCCAGATTAGCCAAGCCGAAGTGGAGAAGAGCTCCAGATCCTGCTGGTTCGTGATGAGCCATGAAAGTAGTTCCTTAAAGTCCACAAAGGTGCGGTTTCTTTGGCATTGCCATTGCATGTCATCCTCCCAAGCCACGTCTAATTCTAGGCATGACCACAGAGCGTGGAGAGCTGATTCAGGAGCCTGCTTGCAGCGATCACAGGTCGGGTTGTCGAGGATTGTTCAACGCACCAGATTGTCTTTGGTTGGCAATGAGTTTCGGCATGCCCTCCACATCAAGTTTTTAATTTTGTTAGGAACTTGGACAGACCAGAGTGCCCTCCACAGATGTTTCTCTTGCATCCTCTGCTCTTCATCTAATTCGGCTTGATTTTCAGCTTTCAAGAACCTATATCCAGACTTAGAGGTATAAATACCAGTGCTTGTAAATGACCAAAATAAGCTATCATCTGCCTCACACGTGAGAGTAGGATGGCTGGGTTGAATTTGAATATATTGTTTTTGGTTCAAATGGGTCTCAATGAGTTTTTAGTTAAACCCAATAATTACTGGGTCTAATTGGGTTGATGTTCATTTATCCCAACTAATAATTGAGTGGGTTTGAGTTTAATTAGAGTGGATGAGTTTGGGTGGGTAAATGAGTTTGAGCTTACCTTGTCACCTTTATTTGTGACCCATAACACTTGCAACCTTCCCATAAATAGCCATAGATATTTTCATTCCAGCGCACCAGCTTTGTAGAGGAAGTATTGTTGAATTTCAGGTCACCAAGGCAAATTGGCTAGACACTGCAAAGATACTGAAGCCGAATATGGGTATCATGAAAAGAGTGGAATTCTCATTGGAGGCTGTAAAAGAAAGACTTAACTATCAAGAATTGAAGAGTGTGGACTCATACAATCGATGTAAATCTCTTGTTTGTTTTGTATAACGTTTGTACTACTATGTAAGGAAAATGGATGCATTGGTGTCAGTTATTTATTTGCTCATGACTTTTAAGTTTTCAAGCTTATGATTATAACTCCAGTAAGCTTAGAAATACCAAACCCATTAGTAGCAAGACTCCTAATGGAGCACTTGGCTTCACTCAAAGTCCTATAAAAGCAGAGCTCCACAACACAAAATATATGCAAAAATACTACCTCAATCTTTTGTCTGAAAAAATTCTCAAGAATTACAACCTATATGAACATCTCAATTCCCATGTGATGTGAGAATTCTAACTCTCATATTTTAGGTAGAAAATATCAATCATCACTTTGTGTACGTGAGAATTACTAATGTGATACTTAATTCCAACTTGTCACATTTTCTTTCGTAAAATAATCTAAGTAGAGTTAATTTTAAAATTAAAAAATGGGTATTCATCTTTTCAAATTATACATAACAGTCAAATTATTAATTCTGTAGTTACTAAAATAATGTATATAAGATTATTTTAAACAATTACAATTTATTTTTTATATATGTGTTTTCTATAACATGATACAAGTACAAATTTTAATTTTATCTGAAAAAAATATAACTTTTGACTCTTTGGATTTTAAAATCTTGTAAGCTTAAAGTGTCGAGATCTTACAGCTCTTTACATTCTACATTCTCAACAACCAAACAGACCCAAATTAGAGAAGTGTTGGTTGAAATCGGCTGAAGTCCTTAATTTTATGTTTTTCCTACATATACTGCCAAAGTTCAATATTGTTACATATACGGCCTAAAAGGCATTTAAATGATATTACCCAGTACGTAAATAATAATAATAATAATACCCAGTTTTTTTGGTGCCTTCGGTTAGCTTGGAACTAAAAGTTTGCTCACTTGGAACAAATGTTGATGTAGATAATGATTTATCTCTGGATGTCGACATTATTTTTGCATTCTAGTTGGCTTTTGTAAGTCTAAGGATCTGTTTAGATACCGCTTATTTGTTGAAATTTGAAAATTTATTACTAAAAACACTACAGTAAAATAATGTTTAAAAGTGTGAATAGTGCTGCGAGGCCCAAATTTACCTTAAAATGTACGTTTTGCTAAGTTTGGTGGTCCATGAATAGTGATTGGAATCCCAAAAAACGCAAAAAATAGCTGAAATATAATTTCAGTGCTTGGCAAAGGCACTAAGTGTTGAAGACTAGAATTTGCGATCAAAATGATTGTGATCAAAAATGAAAACTTTAATGTTGTGAAAGCATTGATCAGCCTGGCATCTTGGACCAATGAACCTACCAATCACCAAAGTCATGTCGGCCATGGTTGATATAAAATCATGTTTTCTAAGCCCTTGATTATCCTAATTTCAATATAACTTGCCCATTGGGCCAGATCATGCGAGCATGTTTTCTTATGTGTAGCCTTTTTTTCTTTTTGGTAGAAGATGAGACTTTATTTCATATAACTATCAAGTGGCGTTTCGTTCGCCGTAATGTTACATTATATTGTAATATTACATTATTATAATCTTATATTAATGTAATCTCAATATAATAATATAACATTAATGTCACATCATCGTAATGTGCATCACATTATTGAACATCACAGCAAACCAAACGTCCCCTTAATACATCAGTTCTATCCTAAGTCATTCGCGATACATGGCTGGATACAAAAGGGGGTCGTGGGGAATGTCCATCTGCAAAAGATCCTAGGAATAATTACAAGATACCAAGAATAATTACAAGGTCTTCAAATCTACTCCCTTGTTCCCTATCCCTCTTTGTAAGTCCATCTACTACTCCATTAGCTTCCTAGAAAATGTGATGTGGATGGACGATTCATTCTTGATGCATGAGGGTAGTGCAATAAAAAACAAGATTTTATTTGAGTAATCGGTTCTCTCTACAAAACTGCAATATGTGTGTGTTTCATGGCATGCATAACCATAGTTGTTAGTATCGTACGATACGCAATACGTATTGCGTGTAAAAAGTTTCGTATTGTATCAGCGTATCGTAAGTGCTCATAAATTGTACGATATAGTGTGTATCGTATGAATCGTATCGTATCGTATTGTATTGTAAAATCATACGTATCATACGATACATAAACAAATGCTTTAAAATGAGATTTTTTATTAAAATTTGTACTTTTATTTGAATCTTACAAGTTGTTAGACTTGTTTTGAACACAAAATTATTAGGTTGCTTAATTTAACCTTATAAAATAACATATTCATAAGTTTTTTTTCCCCTTTCTTTTTTCTACAAAATTTGGATTACACAATACACACTTACACTTCACTTTAATATTTACAAGTTTATTTTCTATATTATGAATAAGATATTAATTGAAAATATAATTATTTTTTGTTTTTGTCAATATTGTTATAAGTCAAAGAAACTAGAATGCCAAGAAGAAATTTTTAAAATTTATTAAAATAAAAATAATAATAAGAGATAGTAAATGATAATGACGATAAAAAAAAATTTAATGAAGAAATAAGTTTGCAAAATGTTAAACATGATGATAGCATTGACTTTAGATGGGGTTGATTAGCCAATATGATGAAAATAAATTATTATTTTTGGGTCATTCGTAATATATTATCACTTTTGAATTTAAGTAATTTGAATATGTATGTTATAAACACGTACTAGTTTGATTTATTTAGTTATCTTGTTAAATATTATCACATAAGTGATGAATAAATTAGTCATTAATTGAATATATTCAATTTATAATAAATATTCCATCTATATATGTATATCTATATTTTTATAAATTTTATTAAGTGTTTGTGTATTTTTTGATATATGATATAGAGGGCGTTTGGATCTCACGTTTGCGTCCCACGTCCGCGTTTTGCTTCCTTTTTTTTTTTTTTTTTAAACCCAGCCGCAAGATTTGACTATTCAGCCATGAACAGTGCACAAATGCACTGTTTATGGGTCCCACAAATTTCACTTTTCAGTAACTTTTTCATTAAAAATGGGTCCCACAGTACTATTCACACATTTAAAAATTATTTTGCTACAGTGTTTTCCGTTTTCAGTTTCAGCAAAATAAGTTCTATCCAAATAGACTCATAATACAATACAAAAAGTAAAAAATTTATTTACAATGATTCACGATTTGACAACTATGTGCATAACAGCATCACATTTTACTATTTTACAATATACACCGCTTATCTTATTAGTCAGCAAACGCCAAATCTGCCTTGTAAAATCATAGACTTAATTTTGTGCCTCCGGATAGGCAGAGATTGTTGAAGAAAGTTGTTTCTATAGGTCTATAATAAATGCCATTTTCTTGTTGGCCACTTGTTTTGCGTAGGTTTTGTCAAACTCCTGTACTATATTTATGATTGTTATCCATTGTGGTTTAGCATTATTGTAGTTTAATGAACTCGTGAACATTTAATAAGTCATTCATTTTGAGGCCCTGTATAAGAAAGCTACACATGCATGCCCCCAATAAACCTTATACTATGTTTGGATGTTGAAAGAAAGAGGGTGAGTAGAGTGAAGGGTGAGAGAGTAATTAAATTATCTTATTTGAATGTTTTCTAAGAAAAAAAGAGGAGGGATTTGAAGGGTTTTGGAGGGAGAGTGGAGTATAAAAATGTTTGACTAAATAAATTACTAAATTTGCCCTTATATTAACAAAATTACAAATAAAAATACTAATTATTTGCTTCCCCTTACTTAGTTTTAAAAACATCCAAAGAAAGTGGAGGATGATCATTCCCCCCTACTTTCTTCTCCACTACTCTCCTTTCATCTACTCTCGTCTCTCTCAAAACTTCCAAACATAGCATTAGTTTGATAACACTTTTTCTACCTTGACTAGACACAACCACACATGCCACAAAATAGCTAGCAATCCGACACTCATAAGATAAGAGCACCGATTCTATGTATTCCTAGAGTAGAGAAGACGTGTACCATTTCTCTTGGCAACCAGCAATACAGAAAACTCTTAAGAGAATGGTAAATCAATCTGGACCAACTTTAGAATTGTTGTCTGCCCAAAAAGACAAACTATATAATGGACCTGTCATTTTCCTTTATTCCCCTTTCTCCATGACCAATTCGAGAATTTTTTTTTTTTAAAATTCACATCTTCTTTCACTGTCAAAGCACCCATGAAAAAAAATGTTCTTATTAGCAGAATAGTACTTTCATATAAACTCAACTAGAGGTTGATTAAATTAAGCAATTTCATTTGAATCGGGGAATTGTTCGATATACTCTAATAACAATAATTTCTCTTCTTACATTATAATAAGTCACTTTATGAGCTTGTGGGAGATTCTCCATCCAAACGTTATGAGTTTCGAGAGCTGGACGAGCCAAGGCATGTGCTAATACATTGCCATGTCCTTTTACATGAGAAAACTTTTGCCAAAAAAATAAGTACCACTTACTAAATGACTCATGTGAGAAATGGTAGCATTATTCTACGAGTGTTGAAATAATTTTTCCATTTGAACACATTTTGTTTCTTATTGCCCATTGACCCAGCCCGGCCCCATAAGACTTCATTTTCCACATTTCATGGCCCAAGCCCGGCCCATACGCAAAATAAAAAAAAGGCTGAAGTGAAGGACTTTCCAATGTGAATATCCTGGTCAAGTCTAAACACGCCCACTAACAGACTGTACATTCTACTAGCCTTTCTTGACCGACCTAAACCTACTTTTGCCTACAACTTCATAGCAACTTCATGTGACTGACCATTACCCTTCCAAATAAATCCAATTTCAGTCTTTGAAAAGGCAAGTCGCGATAAATAAAAAATGGCTACTTTACCAACATCCAATAATCGCAAAATTAGTGTACTCCTTATGATTGAAAATAATCACAAAATTAGTGTACTCCTATGTTGTAGTCTCATTTTGGCTTTTGGATCTTGTTAATAGGGGTTTTTAAGACATTTGTTAATTGAAATATAAAAAGTTGTAAAAAAATCAATTTTTTTTTCATAAAAAGTTTTTAAAAATAATTGTCAAACCAATACGCTTAAGATATTAATTAACTTTTCCATCGCAAATAGGGCAGCCTATCTTTGCCCAATATTTATGTTTAACAAATCACATATTTTAAGCATGCGTTGGGTGGTTAAATCTTTCATTAAAATTAAAGGTAGATATGGGCCATTACTTAAAGACATAATGAAAGTCCCTTTCTATCAAGCTATTATTATTACGTAGGGCAGGTGAGAGGTAGAGGTTTTGTTCTTGAAAAGGACCACCACCAAGGGCCATGTGGAAGTTAGAAAAACCCTCCCCAAACACGCCAAGACCCCCCCAATAATTCAATGCTCCGACCTCTATTTCCTTTTGTAAATCAATGGCACAGTGATTATTGATTAAACTACAACCTTTCAAACACAGGCCCATTCCTAACTCGTCCTATTCACTAGCTGTATTAATGTATTTCTACGTTTTGGAGTTTTATATTTTACTCTATATGAACTTGAATTTAATTTCGCCTCCTATGGTCGCACATGGAAAATTTCACTATAACTAGCAAAGTGTCAATAATAATTATCAAAGGAAATTGGAAATATACATATATACAAGTGCCCATACCCTAATGTTGACGGCATTCGTATCCTTTAAAAAATTCAATATAAATTTAATTTACAATTTATTAAGACGGTAGATTATGATTGGTGTGTCATGTCTCTTTTAGTAGAATTACTATTGCTATCATGTTTAATGTATACAAATCAATCACAATTTACTACTTTAATAATTAAGAAATTTTTTATGATTTATTTATTTTTAAAGAAAATCATAATAAAGAAAAGAACAAAAGTGAACAACGAGTAAGCAACAACAGAGTAATGAAAGAAAATGACAGCACAACCTCCAATTAATAGACACATAAGTTCTTATCTATTAAAATTTTAAATAAAAATAAAACACTTATCACATTCATATAAAAATCATACAACTTGTCACCGACTATAATTAAGCTAAATATTATCTCATATATTTCGTTTTTTTTTTTTTTTTTTTTTCTTCTTATAATTTTTCCCCGTTTATTTCTTTAGCCTAATGTACAATTCAAACTCTTAAATCCAACGTGTAATAACTAAAGAAAAAAAGACGAAGATTTAATATTCCAATTCGCAACACATAATTATGCAAACAAAAAAAAACTAACGGCGTTAAATAGAGATACTCGGCGACGGCGAGCATGTGGAACTTTCTTCCTTCATTCATCATATTCTTCTCAAACACTGACGCTGCACTGTTGGACTAACTGGTACTTAATGGCGTTATGCCCGACCACAATCCCAGTGCTCCTCGTACCAAAGGTTATGTAAGCTGGACATCTCACGTATAAATGGTACTTCCCTGAAATAAAACTCCCAACTTTCCATCTCACCCGTCCATCAGCTTTGATCAACAGCATCACGGCCCCGGAGCTCTGATCCTGTAAGAGAGATTCGGCGTTGTTGGGCGAGACAGGAACGCTGTTGCCGTAGATATAAGGGGACCAAACGTTGATGTCTTTGTGGCCTTGATAGGTGGGTGGGATTTGTGTACGGAGTGTGATTTGCTGGTTGCGGTAAACGGCGTAGACATCGAGCTTGTCGTAGTAGACGCCGACCTTGTCGTTTGGGTTGCGAGAAGAGAGGGTGACTTGGAAGCTGGAGGTGAGGAGGTTTGGGTTGGTGACGTTGAAGGCGTAAACGGTGGCGTCTTGGAGGATGAATTTTGGTTTTGTGGGTTGGAGTATGGCCCAGACTAGGAGGATTGTGACGAGGAGGATGAAATTGAAGATTAAGAAGCAGGCGCAGAATGCGCGTAAGCGTCTTTGGCGGATCTTGCCGTGGTTGCCGCAGTCTGTGCCTTTGGCTGACATGGTGAGAGTTTGAAGAAGAAGAAGAAGGAGGGTTTGAGAGAGATGTGGAGGAGAAGAAGAGAGGGAGGTAGAGAGACCTCTCTCTTTGCTTTTGTTGTGTGATGAGAGAGCGCCTTGCGATCAACGCTTTGTGTTGTGAGTGAGTGTGTGTGTGTATATCATTATGATGGGAAGTGTTATTTATATGTTTATTAATTCAATTATGACTTCTCAACAAAAAAAAATTATGTAGATAAGATGTGTGAAAAGAGAAAGAGAAAGGAAAAGATACACATATATAATGTACGATGTTTACTTAAAGTTTTTGAGTATAATACATAGTCGTTATGTGTATAAATAGTTAAATATTCATAAAAAGAAACATTAAGTTGTTTATGTGATGGCATAATTATATATTATTTTCACATAAATTATTACTACAAAGAATAATATTGTGTTACACTCAAAATACCATTAAAGTTAGTGTTACACAATGAACAAGTTACACATAAACATCGTATGTATACTTTTATTTTACCTTTTTAAAATAACATTGTGATTGTAACATAGAGCTTTGGTATTGAAAATGATGAACATATATGAAATATTTGCTATGCATATATGATGTAAGAAAATATAATTTGTGATTTGTGTACGCACTAGCTTTTATGGTAAATGTATGCTTTCTTTTTCTTTTCTTTTTTTCTTTTTCTCTTTTTTGTTTTCCTTAATGGATGGAAAAGAAACTTTTTGGGCTGAATGACTAAAGTGTTTGCTTTAACAAATACAATGGCATCATTTAGTTTAACAAGATAAAAGAAATATATAATAGCTTAAATTAAAAAGAATTGTACTCATTGGAGTCTTTGAAGGTAGTGATGTACGATGTGTGGCTTTCATTGGCATTACCATAAAGTCTAGCAAATTAGACAGACAGCATTGCCGATCCAGCCAAGCCCCATGTGCAGAATCAAAACTCGAAGTAGATAATTTACATTTAAGATCATTAATAGGTAAAAACGATGCCATAAATTAGGTAAAAGTATTTTCATCAAACAGTTCTACCCCATCCATGAATTGATATATTACTATGCTTATTTATTCTTCTTCATCTTCTTTGACTTTAAGGACTATATATGTAGTATTATTATAAACAAATTTGATTGGAATATCAAATCTGAAAGCAAAAAATTAATGTGATGTCTTCATCAATGACATATTCAGATCCGAGTCATATGATATATGCAGGTTGTCATTTTTGTCATTTCAATGACAATAATATGGGTTGGTGCGATTGTGAGAAGCGTAGTCTTGTAAGAGTGTTGCGCAATTTCATCCTGCAAATAGAATCCAATCCATAAAATTATTATTATATTAAATACTGATTTTTTTTAAAGAGAGCTTCAACATATGATATTTGTTTTAGATGATTACCTTTTGTCTTTATATCAAGACACCAATTAATTTTTGGTATAGGCAGAAATAAAATCTCAATTACCATTTATCATTATACCAAGTTACCAATTGGTTTTTGAAACAGGCAAAGATAAAATCTCAATTACCATTTATCATCATACCAAAACACCAATTGAATTTTGGTATAGGTAGGAATAAAATCTCAATTACCCTTTATCATCATACAAAGGTACCAATTAGTTTTTAACATAGACAGTGATAACATTATACGTTTCTTATTCGATGATAATATACTTTATTAAATGTGCTAGTTGAAACTCATAATACTGATTTCTTAATAGAAATAAGATTAGAATTATGTTATAAGCGATAGAACTTGGTGGAATAAAAATAAATAAATAAATAAGTTATAACCCTTGGTGGTGCTTTGTCTAGTCAACAAGAGAGGGCTGCATACCCTTTATGTCAATCGAACTTTTATTTACTGGTAATTAAGAAAACAAATCAAAACGTAGAAAGACAAAAAAGGTAATTGAAATAAAATAAATGAAAAAATAATTAATAGTTCTATTTGTGACTTGATGAGTAGCTTGATGGACTTTTTTTATTTGTAGAAGCCTAAGATTCAAAGCGTTCAAATACGCAAGTGCCTTGATCACCGTCCAAATTCCTTAGTTGGATAGGGAAATCCTAGCTACACGTTTCAAGACTACTCCTGGGCCCACTAATTATCATGATAGAGAAAATTCCCCAGCTCAGCCAACCGACTTTTTTTTTTCATGGTTCTAGAATATACACACAACTTGCTAAAAAGCCTAATATTCCTGGATTGAGGAAAAGAATCAATACGTATCATTGAAGAGAGGATAATAATAAAAATTAAAAATTAATCAAATTTAGCAAAAAGCCTAAAACACCCATGAATACACACAAAAATTAGAAACAAAAAAGCCCAATTAGAGCTTGAAAGAGTTCTCATATTTTTTCTTTTCTTTCCATCAATTATTAATGCTTAAAAAGCACATAACCTTTCTCTTGGAGAAAGTTAACAAAGGTTTCCTTTTTCTCTTTCTTTATTTCAATTTTTTCCCTTCAAATACAAAAATTAGAGGAATATTGTTAAGTATTGTACATGTGAGGGAGGTCACTGAGGCTGACAGTGGATTCTGTTAGTTTAATTGCTAAAGTCTTTGATAATTTAGTAAGAAATTTGGAGTTTAATTCCTGTTTATACTAAAAACCTATTAATATATTGGTATGATGATAAAGAACTCAACTGCTAAAGTATCTGATGGTTTAATAAAAAAATTTGGAGTTCAATCCTTATTTACACTAAAAACCGATTAGTGTTTTAGTCTGATGATAAAGATAGCAACCACCAAAAGCAGACGTTATAGGTCGAAACTCTATTGAAAAAAAAAAAAATCTTAATTGTAGCAAATTACTTGGGAAGAATTTGATATAATAATCTTTGTTACAATTTTTTGTGTTAAAATTATAATTAAATGATTAATTTACCATTTTTTAATAGCTAAAGTTTTTGGGTTAATTGGAGAGTGCTCATGCATAAGGGAATCGTATTAAAATTATAATTAAATGATTAAATTCATAATTTTCTAAAAGCATGAGATTTTGAAATAATCAATAATTTATTAGTTTAGATTAGTTTTTTTTTTTTCCCCATTAAACGTTACGACTTTTATATACAGTAGTCTTCCAACAACCAATTAGTACAGCAGGCAAATAAATAGTTATAGAATTACTGTGGTGGGTCTAAATATGACCCCAGAGCTTCACAAAAAGTCTTGGTCAATACCAAAGAGTGTACTTACTTCTGTTTTTAAAAAAAAAAAAAATTTATTCGAAGAAAAAAGTAGGTAATGCTGTATAGACTTAATTAAATTCTACATGCAACATGGCATATAAATATTACTCTTATGATAGTAATTTAGACACAATTAAAACCCTCATTCAACTCTTGTTTAACTATGTAGGACAAAACTAAGTGGAAAAAAAAGTGTGATTATTGTATAGAGGCTTCCTACTCTCTTTCTTATTGTCTATATTTTCCTGATTTGTTTAACATTCCAGCAACCATTATGTACATGCATTTCTCTCTCTAATTATTAAACTAAAAAAATATAAACAACTCTCTAAGTTCAAAGATGACAAGTAACCTGTAGATTATAACACACAACACCGTCCAATTAATCCGGGTCTGCTTAGACTATTATTCATGGAGTCCACAAGTGTTGCTTGGAATTTTCAACACATGCTTATGTGAAACTACCTTCCGGTACATTTCATTCATTCATGATCATGAATGTGAAGGCGGCTTCAAATCAGTGGCCCACATTCTGAAAAATCAAACCATCAAAATTATACATATATAAGATGGTAGAGCTAAAGGTAAATTATTTACTTCTAGGAGTCTCTACATTTAATGAACAAAACTCTCACTTTTATGTGGAGTTTGAGAGACGTGATTAGTAAATAATTTTATTTTAGTTTTTTTTTTAAAGTTGATTTTTGGACTCGGACTTGTGACATGTCATTTTTAATGTTCAACAATCTTATATAAAATTAGGATTTAATTTGGTAGTGCATTGTTATGAACAAGGCACAATTTTGTTTCCTTCAAATTTGAAATGTTATATATGTTTCATCCTCGTACGTACCTAACAATGACTTAGTACATACAGTACCGTTTCGTACCGGCCGGTATAGCCGGAATTTCTCGTACCGGTGAACAATCCAGTACTGGTAGACCCTTATTTCGTTTGGTTTTAAATACTGGATTATTCCGGTTTGTACCGGCCTTTTCGACAAATTTCGGTCATTCCGGCCGAAAAATGCATTCCGGCCCAGAATGTAATTCCTCTGCAACTTGAAGAGAGAGAGAGAGAGAGAGAGAGAGAGAGAGATAGAAGAAGGCACGACAGTGTAGCTCAAGCACAAGGTGGCTAGACCAGCAAGTGCACCGTTTGATTGAGAAGAAGCAACTTGCAAAAGAAACTAATTTGTGAGGGAAAGACAGAAGTAAATCTTAGTGAGATTATGGTCTAGTTTTAAATATTTTGATGAGAAAAGTATGCATGTGAGAGACTAGAGAGAGAATGAAAAAAGCAAATTTGTGAGGGAGAAGAAATGAAGGACAATGTGGGCTACTGTATAGATAAGATTGAATCTGAAAACGTGTGTGGATGGGAATTAACGAGAAATGACATAGTAAAAAAAAGATAAAGTTGATTAGACAAAACGGTGGAGGAAAAATAAAATAGAGATTTGTGTGTGTGTGTGTATATATATATATATGCTATGTTTACAATAAATTACAGATAGTTAGTTGTTATTGGTTCAAATTTAAACCTAATACTAAGATCACTTTTTTGCCCCAACAATAACAACCAGTAACAACCTGCTATGTAAGATTTGTTGTAAAAATATTGTGAAAGTATTGTGGACATATCATTTCTCATATATATAAAATAGCGATAAACCCGAAACGGTACACCGGTATTGACCGGTACCAGAAATATATCATACCGGTAGCCAAACCGGTACAGCCTCCGGTACGGTATTGACTTCCTTGGTACTTAATGGGTCATAACTAGTCAAAGTATGATGGATTAATTATTATACTTTAATTATATTAGTACATGTTAGTTAAACAATCTTGACACGTGCATGATAAATGATAATTAAACAAAAAAGTTCCATATAAAATGATATGACCTAGAACGTACTTAAAAACCATGTGAAGTTTTGAAATAGTGGCCAACAATATTAAATCACACAAAAAATGTCATGGCCAGAAAACAAGAGATAGGACCAAATGAGAACCCCATAAAGTGTCCCAATTATAAAGGGGAAAAAAGGAACCAATTTAATCAGGCATCCTATTATGACATCTTTAAAGCCCATGTTTATGTTATTACTTATTAATATCTTTTTAGTCTTATCATATCATATGATTTTTTATATCTCAATATAAATGGAAGGATTCTATTTTATGATTACGATTTTATTTTATTTTTTAATTTAATTATATGTTAAGTGTCACATTGTTTAAAACTAATAGTCAAATAAAACAAAAACCTTATATTTTGACCCTTAGTTAAAACACATCAAAGCATGACAATATAATAATGGCACGATAAAAATAATTTTCTAATCAAAATACAAAATGTCACCTTATTAAATAACGATCAAATAAAACAAAAGTCTTACATATTGACCTTTAGTTAAAATGCATTAAAAGCATGACATATAATAGTGTCACAATAAAAACACATTCCTAATCGGATTTGGCTAGAAAAAAAAGAATGAAATTTGGCTCATCTGAAACAGAATTGGAAAAAGGATGAACACTTAAAAAATAATAATAATAAAAAGTTATATAATTTATTTATTTGGGCCAAGACTAATAAGAGACGTGTACAACTCCAAATGATAAGTTGCAATGATGATGAGATCACTGTATGTGAAATTGGCTACAAGTGAAGCATTATTGCAAATTCCATTGTGCACTGAGTTGGTAGAGCTCTCAGCCTCAGGGTGCTTGTACTGGGCTCGGCGGGTGTCTTTCACAGTTCGAGTCTTCTTCTGCTTTGAAACGAATTCTCAGGCGAGTCTTTCTGCATGAAATTTCTCCGCGAACAGTGATTAGTCTCTGGTTGAAAGCCTTGAGGATACACTGTGGGCAACCAAAAAAAAAAACAAAACTCTTTGCACTAACCCCCAAAAGGAAAAGGAAAAGGAATAGATAGGCATAGGCATCTTCACTAGAACACAAAACAGAAACCAAGTATATATAGCTGTGTTATTCAGCAAAAAAAAAAAAAAAAAGTATATATAGCTGTGTCATTCAGCGAAAAAAAAAAAAAAAAAAAGTACGTATAGCTGTGTCTGTATGTGATGGGGTTATTTTTGTGTGGCCTATGGCAAACTGTGTAGATCCTAAAAGTTGGGTCTGAACACTGAACCAAAACACTTGCACTGACATTCAAGCTGAATCTTATCCCTATGTTTTGTACCACTCAGTCCCTACCAGATCTTCTTCGAACCTCCCATTCCTCGTGTTCAACGTTCACTTCGGCCTTAATTCTTTTTTAGTAATTTTAGTTTCACGTTTTTTTTTTTTTTTACAATTTTGCCATAATTTTACGTGGGGATTTGTGAACAGTAAAATCATGAATCCATATAAATTTATACGAGTGCCAAAATTATGAAAAAAAATATGTAAAACCAAACTTTCTCATTCTTTTAACCTGAGCTCCTTTTGTTGAAAAAAATTAAGCTTTCAAGATATTCCTTTCTTTAACCTAACCATTTTGGGATGTGGTTTACACTTTCACACACACACACATATATATATTAATTATAGGTTAAAGTTACAACTTTCATTTAAAAAATTAATATGACTAAGTATTTTAAAAATTTAATCATTGATTTGCATTTCATATTGAGCGAATATTGTTTACTATTCAATTTACAACTTTATTTTTTATACATAATTTTAGATTATAAAAATTTAAAATTTAAACATTTTATTGATGACATAGTTAATGATCTTTAATATTTTAAAAATTTTGCAAACATGAATAAAAAAAATGTAATTTAATAGTGGATTTGTTAAAATTCGCATTTAATAAGAAAATATTGAATGAAATTGTATTCTTAGGCTACAACCAAGTTTGCTTCCAAACTTTGTCATTTTTTATTTTCCAATTAAATTCAATCATATATACTTATACTTAACTTTTTTTTTTTTAGAAAGTACTTATACTTAACTTGAATGACAACATTGCTTGTGTTGCATTAATCCATGCAATAAATAAATTTAATTTGAAGACTTAAGGTATAGTACATGAAAAATTGTATTTAAACTTTGTCCAAAAGATGATTTATCATGATTTTGGAGTTAGTAAAACTTAAGTATAATTATTTAAATGCTTTATATTTTTTTTTATTAAATTCAATTATACGACCATATTGAACAATAAACTATATAATTAAGTTTAATTATATGTGGTTGAATTTAATTGAAAATTTAAAATAACAACACATACCAAATTGTACACTAAAAAAGTTATATATTTTTTTATTAAATTCAATTATACGACCATATTGAACAATAAACTATATAATTAAGTTTAATTATATATAGTTGAATTTAATTGAAAATTTAAAATTACAACACATACCGAATTGTACACTAAAAAAGTTTTACTTCAAACCATTAAATGGGCGCGTTTTGGACACGCTTTTTGTGGTACCTAGGATTTTAGTTGAATCTATGACCCTCATTTTTTTTAGAGAAAGAGACAAAAGCAAGAAAGTGAATTGGAATAAAAGCATGTTGGGGTAGAGACTCCTGATTGGTGGGGAAATCCCATTTCAAAGAATACTCCAAACTCGAAAAAAGTGGGGGAAAAAGGTTTCCTTAGGAAAAGAAAAGAAAGGGATTTCTGGAATCAAAATAATGACATATTAAATCTTAAGCTAGCTGATTAAATTAGTCATGAAAGGGCTTGAGTGCTTCTTGACTTAGTAATAAAAAGATCAAGCATATATGTAACTGATATTTGGAGGTCTAGAATAATTTTGGATGTTTCTTATTGCCCCTCACTATGATTATGAAAGTAATAAAAAGTAGGTGAGAGTTGATGGTGGAAAGTGGGGCTTAGATCAAAGTTGTTGTAATAAATAAACAATGGAAATGAAGGGTGTACAAAGGAGCTATATGGCATGGTATAATTACTTGTCACAGTGACCTTCCAAGAAAGAGAAAGTAATATACAAAGGAGCGAAGAGAAGTAATATACAAAGCAGCAAATCTTGTATCTAGCAAATCTTGTATCCAGTGCAGACATGATACGATTCAGATACATATTCAATTTTTGATATATGTCCGTATTGTATCTAATGAACACAAGTCGTATTGGTAAACACATAAACACCTGCTTTAGAATTTTTAGTATGAATTCCAAATCTGATTTGGAATTTTAGAGTATATTTTCAAAGTAAGAAGCTTAAATACGTAGGAATATCATAGTAACTTGCTTACTCAAGACAGATTGATGGATCCCATAATGCAATGACATATCCACCTTTTGCGTGCGTTTGGATGGGGCATTTTGCCCCATCTATGTGTTCACTTTTTTAAGTGGGTCTCAGCGGTACTGTTTATGTATCACTAAACTTATTTTTTCACAGATTTTTAAATAAATTTAGATCTTACAATACTATTCATAGTTTTAAAAATTATTTTGTTACAGTATTTTTAACAATAAATTTTTAATTCTCAACAAATAAACAATATCTAAACACACAACCACCATTTGGTTAGAAAAGCAAGCCCATGAAATAATTGATGTGACTGCCACTTCAACTTCCTCTATCTCTGTGCTAATTCTCTCTCTTTGCTTTATTTATTTGTGTTATACTAGTCTCCAGTCTTGACCTGTTATTTAACGATTTTCTTTAAGTGGGGTTTAGCCGTTTAGGCTCTCCTTGTCTAACAATCTGTGTGATTAGACTCGATGACTTTTTTGATTTATCGTACTTTTGAAGACATTATTGAAACGTGTCATTGTATTAGCTGAGTTTTGAGCAGGACGTAGTTGCACCACAAGTTCCATATCCATTAGCCAATAATTTTATGTACCTACCATTACTTTCCCTTCAACAAGAAGTTAATAGATTATCATTTTCTTTCCATTTGACCTTCTATATATTTAGCTAGGAAAAAATTAATAAAGTCCCCAAAACAATCATGCCCATGCTAACCACCCTTAAATCTAAGTGATACTACTTTTTCTTTTTTTGGCTTTATAAATGTAATAGTTGTAACTTATAAGATAAAACAATGGTAGAGAAGACATTAAAGAAAAGTAATCTAGCTCCATGATGTAACCTATCTTAATCAATTGATTGAAACTGTTAGGTGTTAAAGTCTATGTACTGTACCCTCATAAAAAAAAAAAAAAAAAGCCTATGTACTGTAAACTCTAAAGTATTTCTCTTTACCTCTTTTTACAGTTTTCCTTTTTCTTTTTTAGTTAATTACTTACCAAAGAAAAAACCTCACCTCATTGGCTTTCATGGGACATATAAATATATATACAAAAACCTTTTTTCCTTTTTCCTTTTTCCTTTTTCCTTTTATATAACTTTTTCCATATTACTTCGTAGTTGTTAAAGGCACAAACCCACCTTTGGCTTGGTGGTTGGTTGTGTTTTGCTACCCTCAAAGAACAGAGGGTAAAGGTTGGTGAAGGGAAAAGAAAAAAATGAAGGCGAGACAAAAGTCAAATAAGCCGTTAGACACTTAGACAGACATTTCTTTTTATTGTTCCCTACTTGCTAGAAATCTAGAAGCCTTCTTCACTTCCTTTGGGCCTAAATACCATTATCTTCTACTAGTTTTCTACTAGTCACAAAATCAAAAGGAGCGGTGACAAATACAGAAATGTCATAGACAAAATGTAAAATAGCAGACTGCCCAAATTCTTCCTTAACTTTTCTAAGATGGAGAAACTAAGAAAGTGAAAGCCCTTTTTGATCATGGCTTAAAAGTGAATTGCCAAACAGAAGAAAAGAAAAGAAAAAAGCAACAGATGTTTCCATCGAGCGTTACAAATTATTCCAATCAAGAATTCTATGAGTTGATTATAGGAAATTACTTGTTTTCTATACCATTTTTTCCTAGTGAAAAATGAAAGCCAAAGAGAATGGAACAACGAATTTTAAGTCCTTAAATAATCTTGGGATTAACTGGCTGTAATTACTTAATTGTCTGTGATTTAGAAGTTTTATGGATGAGATTGGTACTATCCTAGTTGTTTCTGCCCCAAACATTCTCTTTCACCCACAAACAACCTCTTTCACCCACAAACAGTTTCCACGGCATTATTGCTTAGAAAGCATTCTTGAATAGTTGAATGCATTTAAAATATGGAAATTTCCTGAGTTGTTTAACCTTGTCTGAAACTATGTTCCAAACCTAATTATACGTGTGTTTCTTCTCTCTCTCTCTCTCTCTCTCTCTCTTCACATCACCACTGAGGGTCTTAATCATGTCCAATTAGGACAACATCATATGGTCCCTCTTTTGTGATTGAGAATCTTATCATGTTTGCATTATGACCCAAGTGACATATAGCCATTTTGATTTCCATTGCCTAGGCTTTTATAAATTTTATTTCTAGCACTATTAGGCTTGTCGGGCAGAGACAACAACCCATCCACTCACTAGTTTTTATGGGGAATGGAGAAGCCTAAGTGCCAATTCACTAGTTTCTATGGGGAATGGAGAAGCCTAAGTGCCAATTTTGATTTGATAGGGATTGATATTGTAGAATAAGAAAGTAATTTTTGTAAAAGACATGCATGTCAAGTAATGTGTAACAAATCTATGACTAAATGTCATTTGATTCATTTTTATATTATTTTATTTAAGTTAATCTTATTAATATCAAACATTATATCACTCATTGAATTGTTATATAACATAAGTGACTTAGTAAGTTAAAAAAAAAAAAATTATTGAGTAATCCGAGAATATACTCTTTTTCTCTCATATAAGAGTGAACCCTCTTACAAAAATAAAAATCTCATAATAAATGGGACCATCCTTATGTGAGAGGGAGAAAGTATACTCCTGAAGTACACAATAACAACCTATAAGTTAATATGTCTGTTACAAAAAATACTTTTTTTTTTAGTAGTTTGAAGTTGGGATCTAGCTACGTAAGGCCAAATACACCTTAAACAAAACCTTCAAACAAATACAAAGAAATAAACCAAGAGCACCCCAAAATCCTTCAACAATTGGGATCCCAATTCCCATCCCTTTTTGCACCACCCAATAAAGGCACATGTGTGGTAAATTATGCACTCAACTTCAAGTGGAAGTTTTCCTTCAACAATCTTAAATACGAAGAAATATGATGACCAAAATCTTCTTCCTCTTCTCCATAATGAAGCATACCTAAAGGGTAATCTATGCTTCCACTTTTTTACAGAGTGTAAAGAAATAAAAAATGATTTCGTCATGTATGGAAAGAAATCCTAAAAGCACAATCCATGAGAACACAATGCTGTATATAACATAATTGTTTGCTTGACATATACATTCACATATTTTACAGCAAATACGAATTCTTAAACTTTCACAACCAGATCCTTCTTTTGGAATCATAGTAGGAACCATTGAAAACGTATAAAAAGCATCCCAAAACTAATTATATTAGCTTAGCATTTAATTTAACATATGCAAGATGATACTAGGAGTACTTGTGAGTTTGACCATATTACAATTTTTTTTTTTTTAATTTTTTTTTTAGTGTCAGGCAATTTTGTAATGTTTTGGTTTCTAAACATGGGCCATATTAGTGGTCCATGGGGTCTTATTTTGGTCTAATTTAGGTTTAGTTATTTAGTCTGGGCTTAGTCTTAAATGTACCAGGATATTGGGGTTTCAAGAAATCAAGTCTATTAATATGAACTTAATAATTTATATTCAAGAGGAATAACTTTATTGACTTTTTCAGAAGCTGTGAAGCTTTGCTAGATATTTGTGTGAGGCAACCTTCTCCAGTTTGTGAGGTTGAGAAAACCCAAGATGTGATGTCTCCATCCTTAAATTTCCAACAATCCACATTGAATTGCTAGATATTTGTGTGATGCAACCCTAAATTATAAAACTTTAAAACATTAACCATCCATCAACTAACCCCAAAATATACAAAAGGCTAAAATAATGTTCTCGGATAACTGTTCACAGCACTAAATAAACTCAAATCCTAGTTTCTCCCCCTTCGTTTCATCCCCAAATCCTACTATTCCTTCTCACCATTAGAAATCCCATATTTCCTTCTATTTTCCAATACCTCTTCATCAATAAAAACCCTAATCTCAGTCATCCTAAATAAAACAAACCTGCTGTCAGGTAAATTCCAGCAACCTAAATCTTGCTTCAACCTTGTGTTGCCCTATGTCAACGAACAAGTGTTAAAACACTTCAACCCCAACATAAATTGGTCAATGCACCATTAGAAGGAAACGAATACCTAGATTACAATCAATATAACACTATAGTCCTCGTTACCTTCCTAACTTCTGAATTTTATAACATAGTTTGATTCAACCTTTTGATTTTAGGCTTTTTGATAATGATTTGCAATTGCTGCTCAGGAGATGCAATGCAAAAACGCAAATTCTCATACCTAAAGGTCCTACAAGACTGTAAAGCACAATTTCAAAAAAAATTATCAAACACTTTAAAAGTGGCGATTTGAAACTTCCAACATTATTTCGGCCCAAAAAGGTCTAACCAAATGGGTCCAAAGTAATGTACAAAGGCTTCAAGATCCTCTCCATTTGCATTGACATGGAGAGGATCCATAAGCCTATTGCATGAGACATTGTCCATGATAATATTTTTATTTAATAAACATCCCAATTCATTCAAAAAGCAGCAACAAAAGTGAACAAAGTCTACAAGTTGGCTTGTTCCTATTTTGGCAAGAGCGGCCACACACTTATTAGCTTCTCTGTAGCATTTTGCATTTAAAAAGATGGACAGAGTACGGCAAATCCTTGGTTTTTAGTTAAGATTCCTCATAATTGCATTTAATTTATATACTTTCATGTTTCGACAATACTCTTATCAACTCAATAATCCTCATCTAGTTACAAACTGATTTATGGTGAATAGCCATTCAAATTAACAAACTAGACTCTAAGTGACAAACAATATGATTATGCCAACATATTAAAATACTGGAAATGTAGCACTACTCGCCCAAAAAACTTTGTAGCCCCAAGATGCACTGGACAGTCTCCAAGAATTTGCATTCAGAATAATCTTATCTTAAAACTTACCCAAATCAAATTTCATCTCATCAAATATCACCCAACCTCATACCGAAACAAAGGCAAACACCTAAACTTAAAACATAGTGACGAAAGGAATTTGGGAACTGTGGGCATATCTATACTTATGTAAATGAATACTCAAGCATGGACACAAAATCAAAAGTTGAATTCACTTTGATCGTTGTTACATTATGTCATCTCCCAAAAGAACTCATGTTCAAGACAACCAAGTCGAAATCCAGCTCATTTCAGACCTATTACTGTAGGAAATTTTCTAGTTAGTTTAAAAGCAAAGGTGCAGCAAGGAAAAGTGAGTGTCGGCTCCAATTTCACATACCTACTATGCAAGGGATTCAGATTCCTAACTTTTAATGATCATTACCTCAAATTGAAGCCTTCAACGACTTGAATAGCAATAGAAGGTATAGGAGAGTAATGTTAATAAAAATAGAAGGCAATGAAAGAATTATAAAACTCCTTTTGTATTCTTGGTAAAGCAAAGACTTATGAAAATCTTGAGTTTTTATATCTTTCAACATTTTAACTGAAGGTTATCATGAAAAAGAGAGGGGGAAGGCGGTGAACAATTAGACTCACGGACCACCCTTAGAATGAATGGATCTAGGAAAGATGACAATTAAACTAACAGTTGAAGCATGAACCTTAAATCTGGAGGCATTTACTCTAGCCTAGCCACGCATATATGGAACGGACATACTTATTTAGAAAGATAAGTACAACCATGGGAGGAAAAGATTGACAATCCATCATCAGACATCTCTGCTCTCTGCAAGTAACCTACTGACAATAAGAATTCTAGGTTACAAAATTTAGAATTTTTACATGGCAATTAGAAATTACCTATGACCCACGCTGCATTCCTATAGGGTTAAGAAGTTTTTTCTGACTGTCTGTCTGAGGGATTTATCAGAACTAGAATCAGTCACGAAGTGCAGTAAGCAGAGAATGAAGAATTATAAGGAAAGAAAACAGGAGAAGAATATAGGCATTCTGGCATCAAGACAAAGCTTAGTAATAATGAATTCCTGGTAATCTGTCTGAAACAAAGGCGAGAATCAAAACCTCCTTCTAGGCCAAAAAAAAAAAAACATTTAATTATAGCCTCAGAATAAGTTATTTCTCAAGTCAATGAATAGCTTAACTAGAAGTAGCCAAAAAGGATAAAAAAACACTAACAAGTTTACTGCCACAGTAACATGAAAAACACCATATTATAGTAGCCTGACCTCTTTCCTACTTTAAGGATAGAAATCACAGATATAACAAGATTAGCAGTTTGAATTTTTTCAAACAGGCTACTAAAAGTCCCAAAGAACCAACAGGCACAATCTTCTAAATTTCTGTGGTGGTCTATAGACCTGGTCTTTGAGACTCAACTCACCATGTCTCTTCCAAAGCCTTTTATTTTAACCCACATTTCAACACAGCTGCAACCAAGTCAAAATTAATAATCTGATTATTCTTTACCTAAAGCAAAAGGTGGGTAATGCATTCTCGATTCCAGAAACAAATGGCCTAAGATCATTGAAGTCGATGCCCCACTTCTTTTAGTGTTTCAAAAGGAGAATTGACAACAACAAGGAATTCAAAATAAAATCAACTTCAACCCCTAGAGGTTGGCTCAAGTGGTCAGGGCCTGGTGGTATGCTCCCTCCAAGTCTAAGGTTCAAATCCACTTGGATGCAAACAATTTCAAGGGGCCACATTCCATTGGCGAAGCCAATGATTTACCTGATCCGTGTGATGTGGGCGCATTACATGGGTCTGGGGTTTAACTAGGTAAAAAGACACAATGCTCTCTGCATGGCCTCCAAGGTTCGTTGTCATCCAAAAAAAAAAATCCAACTTCAACTTCCATGTTCAAAGGACTAGAGTTATAAAATCTACAAAACCTTAGGCTTAAACCTAGCCCAACCAGTAACTAGCTTTTATGCGCTTATAAGTTCAGACGATTTTTGCAACAGAAGAAAACCAAAGCCACCAGATGACCAGAAGAATAAGTCCTCAAGATAGGCATAGCAAATCTGTCTAGCTACTTATTTTGTTTTTTTCTCCTCTAAAGAAGATGACGTTCTATCTTTTTTGATAAGTAAAAAGTTTATTGATATCAAAAAAAGGTGGAATACCCTAGTACACAGGGAGTGTACAAGGGGTCAAACAATCAAGAACAGAAGTGCAGCGGAGAGAGCACAAATCATCTCAATTGTACTTTTATAACAAAAAGTTTGTAATCATAGTTAATCTCCAAGTTAGCTAATTTAAAGGTAGAATCTTTGAAAAGAAAGATAAAAGAGAACCAAAATTGAAATTCTAAGGGGAAAAAAAAAAACTTATTACAAATATGAGAATGAGATTTTCGGCCCGAAAACAGCAAAATAATTTGTTTAACATTTCCAATATCTAGCACAGTAAATGTTCAATGCATTTTTATTATTATTATTATTATTTATCCATAGCAAATGCAAACCCAGTTAAGAAAATCTAAACTTCACAAGACATAGTTCACATTGAAAAAGCTCTTTTACTACACCAGACCTAAAGCATGATATTACAATCATTTAAGATGCAAGCTCTTTTAGTAGAAATTGGTCTTATAATAACATTAATAAATGAAATTTGGAGCTTTTAAGAGTTTAAAAAAAAAAAAAAAATTACAATTTACTATTCATGCTCTATAAATCAGAGCACTATTAAAGTAAATTTGTTAAACACTGAGTAATGCCATACAGGCATTTAAAGCTTTATAGTTAAAAGTTCTACTACTTCATACAAGATATATAGTCCCAGCAAAGTACACATAGCTAGAGCAACTCAATTCAACTCCGTTTTGAACATTCAAACCTATGTGCAATTGTTTTATTTATCTTATTGACTTAAAATACTGTAATTACCAATAAATGTCATATAGTAAAAGACCCATTTTTGAAAATTAAAAATATAATAATAATAATAATATACTACTCACAGTCTTACAGATCAACCTCACAAGCTCCGGGTTGACCCATCAAAGACCCGGTACCATTTTTCGGGTCAACACCGATTTGAACCCGGTCACAAAAAACCCGCAACAAACGCTCTCTCGTCCACCAAAACCCAGACCTAAACCTCACCAAAGCGAAAACTCGGACCCTAAAACCCACCGACCCGGTCGATTTCTCGCCCGAAATCCGAGCCGCCACGTCTTCGCCGACGTACTCGCTCACCACGTCGAATCGGACCGGGACCCGGGTCTGGTTCCGCTTGGTTTGAGAAAACGGCTGCAACGGCGTCGTACCGAGACTGTCTCTGCTACCGTGGTAAAACACCGAGGCTTCGAGGCGATCATAGTAGAGGCTGAGCTTGGTGTTAGGGTTTCGGACGAATAGGGTGAAGTTCCACTCGGCCGATAACGCGGACTGAGTTAGGTTGAGTTCGGAAACCGAGGCCGAGTCGACTCGGAACTCGGGCAAACGTGGCTTCAGAACTAGCCAGACGACGAAGAATATGAACCCGATGATTGCAAACGCGACGGTGCCGAAGGTGATCACACGGCAGAGGAAGGTGTTCCGGCGCCGGTAATAATCTTGGGCCGGGTTTGGGCCTAGGCCCGGCCCATAAGATGGAGGTGGCGCCACATAGGCGTAAGCTGGGTACCCGGCTGTGATTTGGCTCGACTGAGCCGGGTAACCCGTAACCGTTTTGTCTGGAGCTCCGGTTGATGCTGAAGCCATTTTTTGAATCTGAAAACTTTGGGCTTTTCTATTAAGAGTGAGAGCGAAACTGTGATATTTTTATGTATAGAAGGAAGACTGGGTTTGGCGGAGGATTCTTGCACACGTGGCATTGAATGACAAACGTTAGTCAGTGACCAATGGGTGATAGAGATTGGGATGTTATAGATGTCAAATGGTTATTAGCGAAGAAAAAATAATAATTTAAGTAATAAATTTAAATTATAATCAATAAACTTAATATCTATAATTTGTTATTAGAATGTTGTTGACTAAGCAAGAAAAGGAGGGTGCGACTGATTTTCGTAGGAAAATTGATTGATAAAAAGTGATATATGTTTTTAGGTATTCCTATTTATAAAAGTTTGATAAATATATCCAACACATGAGGTAGAATTTGATAGAATTTAGAATGTGATTCAACTTAACGGAAAATGTCAAAGTTATAAACTATTTTGGAAGTTGTCGATGTGGTTATTGGTAAGTGAAAAATTAATGTTAGTAGTGGACCCAGATGAGAATCAAGTAAAAATTAGTCAATAATTTGTAAAATTGTTATAAAATAGTTTGTGTTTCTAGCATTATTTTAATCTAACAACATTCAAAATAGTTTTGACAAAATTTGGATTTAATTTTTTTTATAAATGCATGAAATTTGGATTTAGAGCATTGAGTTGAGTCATTTATTGCTATTAATATTGTAATTTAGGAATATAACTGTCAATGGTTCTTTTTACGTTTCTTGTACCTTAGACATGCGTCTTGATGTTATTAGACAACGCTTAGTTTAGGCTTTTTCTAAGAAGGAAGTTGGGCTTAGCGCTTTGCGGAATGGGCTCCAAAGTACTATTCTACCGCTACCAGTTTGTGCACAAAAGTTGAGTCCAAGTCCAAGGGAAGACGTTGCAAAGTGGGCTTATCCTCTATTTTTACAGCAGAAGGAACTTTTCTCCAGGTTCTGCCACAAGTCTGACTTTTTTGCTATGCAACAAAAATTTCTGTTGTGTAGTAAAACCGTCTGCTGTGCAGTAAAGCCTTCTGCTATGCAATAAAGCTGTTTGCTGTGCATTAAAGTCTTCTGCTGTGCAATAAAACCTTCTGCAATGTAAATGACTACTCTTTATTTTTTATTTTAGAAATACTTTTTTACCTCCTGCACATAAACAAATCTTAAACTAAAAAAAAATACCAATCAAGCAAATGTTAGCTTACATGGGTTTGCATATTCTCAAATATATACATACATATATTCGTAAATATACTTATACGTATTCACACATACGTCTATAAAATATATTTTGCAGAACATGAGAAATAAGATATATGTATATATATATATATATATATATATATATATATATATATATATACTTATGGCAGGATAATGATTAGTTTGTGTCAAAAGTAAAACACGTAACAACAAAGAAATAAGAAAGCTTTAGCAGAAAAGGTTTAGCTAGTTTAATAGTTAACACGGTAAATATAATAAAAATGTGCTACAACAGAATAACTAGTACAACAAGTAAAGATACCACAGCAGGACAACTGATGCAGTAAACGTGATAAAAACATGCTACAACAGAATGACTAAATACAGCAGATATGACTTATAATGAGAGAAATCAAATATATTTTTAATATAAATCAAGTATTGAATATTCCTATAGAATAAGTAAACCAAGAAGGAACCCAAACCCCAACTTGAACAACCTTGTCCTAGACTTCTGCCATCAAAGTTGTGCATTTTGGAGAATAGGTCTAAATGGCTACTAGCTATTACTTTTGGAGACTTCAAAGAGTGAGTTTGCTAAGAGGGAGGGAAAAGATGGTCTATTGATGTATGCCCTTATTCCTGCCGTATTTTTCTCTCTTCTTTTTACCACTTTCTTTCTTTCTCTCCATTCTTTTTACTTTTAGTTTCTAACTACTATCTTGTCATGGGTTGTTCCCCCCTTTGATCTTTCATTTTCTTGGGTCTCTCTCTCTAAGTGCCTCCCTTAGGTGCTTATTGCTCTCTTATCATGGGTTCCCCTCTTAAGTGCTTTTTCCTTCGGTCTCCCCCCCTTTCTTCCATGGCTACTTCCTCCTTTTATAGTGAGCTAATTCAATGAGATTTCTCCCTTTTATCCCTAAAACTTCACCAACTGTTTTGGTTTGTTGTGGCATCTCTTTAAGACTACCCACTATTCGGGGGCCTTTTTTGGTTGCCCAACCGCGTATGGTCTGTTGGAGGGGTGACCTTGCTAGACCCGGGTTCATTTGGGGAGTTGCGTCATGGAACTCAACATTGGGTCACGTGGTCCAGCGGCTACCGGTGTACTTTTAAGCCTAGGAAATCATCAAAGCCAAAGTCTAAGAATCACAATAATGGTTGAATAAATATGTAATATGTGTTTGATATAATAGGTTTAATTAGTAGTTGTAATAGTAGTTGAAATAAAGTAGTATTTATTTAGAAGTAAAGTAATCATGTACTCAATAATGTAAATTTGAAAATATGGAAGCAAAGTCACTTATCTTTATATGGTTTGTAGCCCAGCTGTACAGCTTCTATGAGTTAATGATATCCTAGCAAAGTGACCCCAACGGTAGAGAGACAGTTTGCCATGATAACTTCAAGATTAAGGAGGAAAAATGGGTGCAACTGGAAGGAGAGAGAGTCTGTCCAGCTGTGTGTAGGGGCTGCTTAAGCTTGCCCTCTCATTATGCATTTAAATGAGTTTTTTCCTTGACAATACTCTTTTAGTTGTTGTGAAGTTATGAATAGTGTTGCCTTCCATGAGAAGGACTTTTGTATAGAGTATTTGTGTCTTCTAAGAGAAGGGCTTTATGTAAGATAGATTTGTGCCTTCCATGAGAAGGACTTTAACATGAGATCGTGGTGTCTTCTAAGAGAAGGAGTTTAGCATTAAAATTTTATGCCTTCCATGAGAAGGGTTTTTGTAAGAGAGATAGAGAAGAGTATTGATATGTGTATATGAGCAGCAAAACAATAGAAATTCAGAGTAAGAGAATATGAGAGTGGAGTTTAGAAGAGTGTAGTGTGTTATATGTAATAGTGTAGTAAATGTGTATGAGATTGTGTAAGAGAAGTGGAGAAAGAGATGTTTAGAGATATGAGTGTTTTGTGGGATGTAATATGTGTAATATGTATGATCTATGGAAATATGAGAGATGTGGTAAAAATATGAGATTATAACTGTTGGAGAAGTTATAGAGATTGCTTTCCAAGAGGAAAGACTTTGTAAGAGAAGAGTATGAAGATGTGTTTAGGTATTTGGAGATAGGAGCAGTAAGATAGGTGTATTTTCTGAATGTGGAAAGTGAAAGAATGAGTATAAGAGAGCAATGTTGTTGTTGTGTGTTTAGCAAAGCTGCTAGGATTTTCTGCTGGAGGGTGTATGAAGGCTTATAAAGGGCATTTATGAGTTAAGGGCTGAAGAGCTTAGTTCCTGATTTTGAAACTAAAAACTCAGAACTTCATTAAGAGTTTAAGAAGATAATTAGAGGGAGAGAGAATAGATAAGTTCATGAGAGAGTTGCTCCTCCTCCATTGGTTGTCTTCTTGAGGTGTTAATAGGGGGTTCTATTTAGAGCTGAGTTTAAGGGAGTATTTTAGCAAATAATCTCAGCCAAAATTTGTCCCAAATAGCAATGAATCTTCAGAAAATCCATCTTAAGATTTGGGCAAAAAAAGTATGTTTTAGCTTTAAGATGTTCTTGCTATTTTGGGTAAGAGCTACTGGGGAAAGAGCAGCTAAAAAGGAAGGTATTTTAGTAAGAAAAAGATAGTTACTTTAGTTGGTTTCGGTTTTAGCCAAATGTGAAAAAATCAGTATTGCTAAAACGGCTGGGTCAGCTGTTACATCTGTTCTGAAAAAGTTGTCCTAGCTGTCGAGAAAAGTTGTGACAGCTGTCATAAGACAACTGTTGCTTTGGGCAGAAACAGATGAGGTCAGCTGGGTGATTTCAGACTGCTGGAGAGGACATTCAGCATTTATTTTATGGTATGGATTTGGCTGAAAATGGTAAAATCTCTTTCGAGGGTATTTTACTATTTTGGGTATAGCAGCTGGCAGCTAGGATTTCAACATTAAATGGTTGATGATATCATTTCCAACCAGGTGTCAAGTGCTGAATACACAACTGGGATTCTATTGGAAAGGTTTCCTTTTTGGGGTGTTTGTGTTTTTGGTGCAAAGTTTCATTACAACACATTTTTAGTAAGTAATGAAAAGATTGGTTGAAAGTTAATGAAGCTTTAGAGATTTAGTCAATGTCTCATTGTGCTGTGACATAATCTTGGTGAGCAAGAAGAGTATTTAATGCTCTACTCTGGCAGCTGGTAGAGAAATATATGGTCTGATTGTGGCAGACAGCAGTTGGGTATGAGAGATATCATGAATATTTTAAATATAGTTAGAGATTAAAGATAGTCAATCAAATTAGGCCATGTGTTTGAGTTGGATTTTAGCTGAAAGAAGTAATGTAGTTTATGTAGAATAATATAATGAAGTTTCTAAATTTGTATAGTAACAGCTAGGGATTGAATGAACAGTTATTTTCTCAGTATTTAGATAACTGGGGATATTGAGTATTTGTCACATGATGAATATTAAGTTTTAGGAAAAGAGCAATGCGGAATTTTATCATCTAAAATGCTATGTGATAAAAGATACATACCATATGTTACCTGCTACACACGGACTCGTCAAAGTTTAAAGAGTTGGAAAAGACATGCCAAGTAACATGTCTCTATTATCAACTTTAAACTACTAGAGCTTTACTAAACATATCTCTTGGCCCTCCAAACCATAACTCCCAAAGTTTCCCCAAAGAGACTTATGAGCTTGGATATAAGCCGAAGATGAAATGACGTACCTGGGTTTTGTTGTCATTTGGTGTAAATACGGGCTCTTGTTGAAGAAGCCGTTTGCCATGAGTGTAAGAGAGGTAATATGGGCCGTGAGTTTTGATTCATTGCTTAAGCCCGATCCATATGTTGATGTTGATGATATCGTGGGGTTATGATCCCAATTGATAAAGAGGAAATGTGGACCATGAATCAACCTCTTAAAGTAAGGATCTCGCGGGCCATGTGAGCCTAATCCATGTAGTTGAATGAGATATGAGTTTATTTTGGACTTCAAAGAGATTTACCCAAAAATCAATAATATGTTAATGTCGAATATGTTGCCAATGAAGTAATACCATGTGGGCCGAAAAAAGAGTCCTCAACACCCACCAACCCATTGGTTGCCCTGACCACTGCCATTGCTCAGTACATGTTTGTGCACCACTACTCATTTCACGACAAAATTTCATTTTGTTTGTTCTTGCTTGTATACCTCTACCTCTAAGTTCAAATGGATAAGGATTGGGCTACCTCACTACCCAGCTCTAAGGCATGCATCAGATGGTCTCAATTATCTATTACTTCTTTTGGATAAGATATCATCCTAGCAAGGTATATTCCCAAAAGAAATCATGGCTAGAAACCAAATATAGACCCCCTTTTCCCCCCATCATCAAACCACACCCTCTGAATCCCTTTGACCGTGGGTCCACCTTTCTTGTATTGGCTGGGTACAGGTTGGTGATGCTCCGGGCCTTATATGCTTGCTCCATTATCTTTTGTTTTTGTCTTCTTTCGTTCCCACGCTGTTTCTGCCATAGCAGATTAGTTCTGTTTCATTCTGCTACGTGTTTTTTGTCTTATTTCTTAATGCATTTCCTACTGCGTTTGTCATTTCCTTTGGTTTGGCTTTTTTTTCCTTCACGTGATTCCTGCTGCTAACACTTTCTGCTGTTCCTTGTTTCTTTTCATCGTGCTTCTTCATATCAGTTCACGCCTATCTGTTTTATACAAAAGGATTTGGGCCTTTGTGGGCCAAATAATGTTGACTGGATCAAAAGGGTCTTGGGCCCAATTTATCTTCATTTGCCAAAGTCATTCTGCTGAAGAACTGTATTCTACTATAGATTTGTAATCTGCTGCAAATCTGTGTTTTGTTGTAAATCTGCGTTTTGCTGTAAATCTCTTTCCCTTGCACTTCTTTTTTTGGACCTTTCTTGCTCTTCGGTCTTCTTGGTGGGTCTTTGGGCCTTGCTTTTCATTAGACTTTCCTCCATATAGGCTTTTGGGTACATATTCAAAAAATGGGCATCAACAATAACAAATTAAATTATATAGTTTCAATAATAATTAATCAAAATTTTAATGTTTGAAAAAAATAACAAATCAAACTTTCAACTCATATTAAATTGAATTCCAATAATAATACAAAAAACTCATACTAAAATCTAAATATAATGTAGTTCCACTAAAATGAATGATGTTTTAATTTGTTTGCTATTGAAACTATAGAATTTAATTTATTTATCTTTTTAACATTCTATAAATATAGATTTGAAGTTATCAAAAACAAATAAACTATTGATTTGAAATGTAGTTTGCTTTCATTTTTTTTTAATTCCATGGAAAGTTTAAGTAGATTTCAAATAAGTCAATAAGATTCTCTATGGCTTCCGTTAATAGTACCTTTTTTTTTTTTTTTTTTGAGGGGGCCCGTTAATAGTATTTAAGAGACAAGTTTGCTATGTTACGTAACTATCTATATTGTTTCTAATTAAGTGAAGAAAACTTGCTTATTCTTTCACTTTTATAAAGTACGGGTAAGGTTACTTGTATATTAAAACTCAATTTTTTTTTAATTAATGAAGGCACCATTGATAGGTACATAGGATTTGAAACCTATAACCTATGTTCCATATTCTAATGAATTTCTCTTTTAATATTCGTAAAATTTAAATACTAATAATTATGATTGTCAATTCATGCACACAAACATAAAGATCAAAAGTTTGTAAATTGAATTATGTGTGTTTGTTCTGTATAGACCCTTTAAACCAGATTGTTTAACTTAATTAATTAACCATATTGATTATTAGATTTATTATTTAGATCTAGATTAAACAAGCATATATTATATCATGTATAGTAGTGGAAAAGTAAATAACACCACGATATGATAATTTAGGAAAATCGATGAAACGAACCGTTTAACCTGGAGAGGATTTGACCCAGCTATTTTCAAGATAAAACAAATCTACTATAAGAGAATAAAGCTTTTACAATAAGATTTAACCCCAAATTTATTGCTACCTCTAGTAGTTACTTACCGACACGACCATATGCAAACTCCGAATCCACGAATTCCTTCTCTCTCCTTGGATTTACGGTAACACAAGCACCCATGCTTGTGATTTTGAGATCTCACTTAAAGGTTTCAGATCACCATCAGTAGTTGATCTTGTAGCAGCAACTAGGTTATACCACGGCTTAATTGTAGATCTTGCTCTAGTAGATTCTTATGTAGTTAGAAGGTATTAAACCTCTCAAATCTCACAGAGAGTAACACACAAGTCTTCCAAAAATTTGAAAAACGTTACCAAAGTTTTCCTTTTATATGTGGATAAGTTAGAATGAAACCCTAAACATTTTCGCGAGCTTGGGCCTGATTTAAAATTTTGTAGAATTTCTTTTTCTGCGATTCTCGATTGATTGAGCCTAATTCTCAATTGATCAAGCTTGGTAGATTATGACTTCCCTTTTTTGCAGTCAGCTTGAATTTGAAGCTTGAAACCTTCACTTTTGAGCAATGTCTAATATATATGTAAGTGCACGATTTGTACCCGGACCCAAAAACAAGTGATGGGCTCAGGCCCAAAGAGCCTTATACAATGAAATTTGTAGAGTATGGGTTTGAAACCTAGGTTTGGGATGTTGGAAGTTGATCAACAGGCTAGAATGCCGCAATCTATGCAAGTGATAGATGAATACGACAGGAAAACCCTTCTCGGGCGTAAGCCAAAGACAATTTGTATAATATTTCTTTCTCTAAGCAAAATATTACAATTTTTAATTTTTTTTAGAAAGAAGAAGATCCCCCTCTCCTTTCCTCTCTCGTCTTCTTATATCCTTCTTCTTTTTTCATGTTTCATCCACGTATAACACAAATCTTCCTCCCAGATACTTGTCCCATCCACCACCTTCTTGAAGTCTTCAAATAATAGCTGAAAGACTAAATTCTACTGTTCAGAGGTCATTTCTCCATTAATGCGGCCAGGGGGGTAAATGCAGGGCCTTTAATGCGGTGGTAGCAGCTTTTTTCTCAGATATTTTTCACACGTTCCTGCTTCTAAAGGGTGCTTGGATCACACCTTTACCCAACAGATCTTCCAGAATTCTGCCTCTAAGCCGTTTAGCAAGTCCCAGGGCCTTTGCTGGGCATGTCCGAGGAGATACTCCTCCTCGGACAACTCATCGGACAACTCTAGTGCGGACTGACCTGTGGGCCTAGAGACCCTGATTGAACAAACTTGTACCAACTAATCAAGCCCAAAATCCAAATGTTTATTCAAGCATTTTTACCCCCCACAATATAGACCAGACATATTTTTTTCTTAGTTTGCCAATACATACAAAATATGATTCTAAACATTTAATTTTAAATCTTCAGAACCTAACAATGTGTAAAATTGTATTAGAAATAGCCGTTACATAGATAGCATGTGAGTGACGATTGACGTCCAAGCAAATTAAAGGAGTGTAGAACAAGTAAAATCCAATGGGCATGTGTGCTTATAGTCCCTTAAACTCATGTTGGACGATGCGAGATCAAGTTGAGTTTGGAGATAAGATCATGAAAGTAGCTTAGTGGAGGAGGTTTGGTGAACTAAAACTATATTTATTAAAATTCAATGAAATTTGTTAATATTTATTGCATATCTATGAAGAAGTTATCATAACTCAAAAGTCATTTCTTACGACAGGTATTCTAATTAAAGTCATTCTTAGATTAATTTTCAAACCATGGCTAACTTGTGCATGAAATTTTAAAAGAATTCAGATTAATTTCAATTTAGAGTAGGTAATTTTAAGGCGTAAATGCACTTTTAGTCCCTACATTTTGACCTGATTTCTATTTTAGTCCCTACATTTTATTGTTACCACTTTTAGTCCCTAAACCAATTAACGCACAATGTTTAAGTCCTTACCGTCACTCAACTAACAGAAAATACTGATGTGGCAAACAGAGGGTACTGTTTACACAGTAAATGCTGACGTGGTGAATAAAATATATATATATATTTATTATTTAATAAATGCCCAATCAGCAAAAATAATAATTAAAAAAGACATTTCATATTTTTTTCTAAATTCTTTTAAAATAAAATAAGATAATTAAATTAAAAAAATTCAGAGAGAGAAAGAGTGTTCTTCACTTCACTCATATGGGTGTAGAGAGAGAAAGAGTGATCTGGATATGGTGAACATCGTGTCCTTCACGTTGTTCTTCTCGGTGGCGTACTACTTGCTCCACCAGTGGCGCGACAAGATCCGAAACTCCAAGCCCCTCCACCTGGTCTCGCTCCCGGAGATCGCCGCCATTGTTTCCCTCATGGCTTCCTTCATCTACCTCCTCGGTTTCTTTGGCATCGACTTCGTGCAGTCCTTCATCTCACGTGCCTCTCACGACGCGTGGGACCTCGACAACCGCCACAACTTCCTCATCGACGACGTACAAGATCCTCGCCGTACACCACCCCAGCAACCACAACCGGCTCCTGAACCGTTGATTTCAACTCTCTCCACTAAAGAAGACGAGGAGATCGTCAAATCGGTCCTCGTCGGAAAAATTGCTTCGCACTCGCTAGAATCACAGCTCGGTGATTGTAAACGAGCCGCCTCAATTCGACGCGAAGCGTTGCAGAGAACCACAGGTGCCTCTTTCTTTGTTCCGTGATGGTGTAGGAGGTTTGGATTGTTCAATGGTTCAAAATATGTTTGAGTTGTGGTTGAAATTTGATTGTAGGATTTGGTGGTGATGGATCTGGTAGTGGTGGTGCTGGAGATTCGGGTTTGGTGTTGGTGGATATGGGTTAATGTGGCGGATTGTGGTGGTGGTCATTAGGTTTGATGGTTTAGGTTTTGATTTTTGTGGAAGAACAAAGCACCCATTTTTAATTTAATTTACAATTGATTTTTGGTGGAAGAATGTATACAAATTTTGGAATAGAAATTCTTTGAGTACTGTTCTTGTTATCTGGGTTTGTGTTCTTGTTATATGGGTTTGTGTTCTTACGTTCTTATGATCTGGGGAAGTTTTTATTCTTATTGTGTGAATTTTTTCTGGGTTTGTAATAAAGTTTAACTCTTATTGATCTAAGAATATGATTCATGTTCTGGGGATGAACCCAGGAACATGAACATCCCAGAACATGAATCATATTCTTCAGAAAAATAATGAAAGAAATAAAATTTTTTTAATTTAATTATCTTATTTTATTTTAAAAGAATTTAGAAAAAAAAATGAAAATGTCTTTTTTAATTATTATTTATGCTGACTGGGTATTTATTAAATAATAAATATAATTTATTATTATTATTTTATTTGCCACGTCAACATTTACTGTGTAAACAGTACCCTCCGTTTGCCACGTCAGCATTTTCTGTTAGTTGGGTGACGGTAAGGACTTAAACGTTACGCGTTAATTGGTTTAGGGACTAAAAGTGGTAAAAATAAAATGTAGGGACTAAAATAGAAATCAGGTCAAAATGTAAGGACTAAAAGTGCATTTACGCCTAATTTTAAATAAGTTAGATGTAATTTAAAGGAAAATATTAAAGATATTATAAATTTTACTACGCAACTTGATGCATCAAGAATGCCACTCTATATTAAACATGGCATAGAGCAAGATGCAACAAGAAAATCTAATCTTATTGTATATATGATGCATAATGATTTATGTGCATTTGAGCATAAAGTTTTGCCATCAATACCAGCTATAATTATCTTTTCAATAGGCTGTAGCAAGAAAATTTTGTTCAATCTCTACTATGTTTCAATTTTGTTATCCAGCAGATTAGGCAATAAATTGTGAAAAAGATAAAAGGAAATCCTGGGTAACCAATCCAAACGAAACCCACTTAAAAGTATTCCAATATTTCAATCTACTAGTCTATTAATTTCCTTGTAATGGAACCTAATATTATCTTGTCAAGAGCTTATCGCTCAATTAGTATTTCCTGTGTTTCTAAAGGAGAGATCCAGTCTTCAAATACTCCAATTAAGGGGAAAAACATGAAAATATTGTCTTTACACACAAGAGAAAAGCAGAAGTAGCATATATCTCTAGTGCTTCTAATTAAAATGCCTGGTGTTCAAATCACCCCAAAAATGAGCAGATTTATATTAATGCATGAAAATTAGAGAAGAAAAGGAACAATAAAAAAATAGAAACTATTCTTCTTCTTCTTCTTCTTTTTTTTTTTTTTTTTTAAATCCAATAAAAAATTGTCTTAGTCATGAAAATATCAAACAGGTCCTAGAATTGCCTGCAGGTAACATTCCAAAACTTGCAGAACCAACAAACTGAACGTTCAAATTATTACATAAAAGTTTAATCACACCATCCCTGGTCCATGACTTATCTGTCAACGAGGCCGACACCACCAACCTCATTTTGAAACTCAACGACCCTTCGTTTATTCGATCTCTGATCATATTATCCACCACATGTCGATCCGCGTCGTTCGTGGACAGCTTCAAATGCAACATGCCATGTCCCATTGGTTCTAGGTGCAATTTTGAGTCCACAGTAGAGGACGCTATGTGATCATCTCCGTAATAGAGTAAAATCTTGATTTCATAGAAGGAAAATTTCAATTTGAGACTTGGGTTCTTAACCGTAACATTAGCTTCCCAATTGGCTGTGAATTCTGAATTGGAGGTGTGGAAATTGGACATATAGAATGTGTCCACTCTGAAAACTGGGACATTTGGTTGTATCACGAACTTAAGAATGGTTATTATCGCTAACATGAACACAATAAATATGATCACTATCACAAGCCAGTAGCGATTGAAGCCACAATTATTGCACGTTGCATTGGATTGTGTTGGTGGCTCAGTACTATAATCGTACGAGTTATATGCATTGTGAGGTAAAGTAAAACGATGATATTGCTGTGCATAGCTTTGTTGTCTTTGTAAATGAGGGTACTCCATAACTGTTGCATTGCCCATTGTGCGAGAATAATCTGTTGCCTGTGGCAGACTATTGGATTGAGCTGGGTTGAGAATATCACGATTGGATTGAGCTGTGGGTGTGAGTGTGGCGTCGGGGCGAGTGGTTCCGACTTCTGAGTCCGAAGACTGATCGGATTCATCTTGGGATGGAGTAACCATGGCTGTATGGATTCTCTGTCCCGAGAATAAACGCAAGAAAGACATTAATGTTTTGAGGTTGAAATGATCAAGGAAAGAATGACAGTTTGGGATTCATAATAATAATAAAAGAAAAGAATGCCAGTTTGTGTACATAAAAATAGGATAAAAATTGTTACACACATTTTTTTTTTAACTGAAATTATAAGTTGAAAACACGACAATTTCAATTCAAAAAATTTGTGTAACAGTGTGTGTAACAGGTATATGTAACAAATACAATTCTTAAAAATGGGATGATTATAAGATTTTTTTTTTTTTCTTCTTGTTAAGAAAGTGAGGACAGACAGTAATGTAATATATGGTGCGGATGCAATTGATTTGGTATGTTCTAAAGAAGTTAAAAACAACATTTGTCACTGGGAAGCTTTCCTATAACATTAATAAAAACTAAAAGATTTTTAACTTCTAACAATGAAATCCACATTTATTTTTTCTTCTATAACGAGAAGAAATAATGTCCATATATTTAATCTATAGTCTAATTGAAAATTTAAAAAAATATATTAAAAATATTTACTTGTAAATTTCTAGAATACATTCTTAATATTCTTTGGTTCAATAAGCTATGTTGCTATAAGAGTAATTAGATGGAAAATTTTTATATTTTTTATGAAATACATTAAATTCTCTTTGATTTAATAAGTTACTTATATTAAAAGAATAATTAAAGGGACAAAAATTGATGAATTAGTCATCCCTATAAATGTATTACATGTTTTTACTAAATATTTAGGAGGGGATATTATTAAAAAAAAATTAACAACAATATAAAAAGTAAGATGAATTTTTGAAAAGTCAAAGGGGCCATCACCCCCTCTCTTCACCTCTAATGGAATAACAAATGATATTGCCGTACGCGTCCGTTCCCATAACTACTCCAATTAAAATGATGCTAATAAAATGTTGTGAATCTTCCTATCATAGTAAGGCGAGAATTATCAGATGCTCACCCCCACAAAAATGATCCAAAAATTTGTGTGTATTATTTCGTCTGTTTAAGGGACAGGTTAAGGTTATTTGTGTTAGATTTTGTGCATGAAAGTGAAATGAAATGGTAAAGATCAAGATGAAATTAGAACTGAGAATTGTACGTAGTTGCAACCTTGACTAACAGACTAACAAAACCAACGGCTAGTTGAACTAATTTTGTTATGCACGTGTCATCTTATTAAGTGAATAACACCCATTAAGTGAAACGTTGTCGTTTGAAACCTATAGTGTATGATATATATACCAATGGATTTCTTTGTTTCTTTTTTTTTTTTTCCTATATGCGGAATTCAAATACATGTTCCTTATATGATAGCAAAAGCGTGTATTCATTGAGCTAACAGTAACTTATAACTTATATATTAGATCTAATTACTCAAACATGCTATAATGGTCAAATATTGCACAAAAAAAACATTAAGACAAGTCTGTTTGGTTAGAAATTTCTAATATAGTTGTTTAAGTATTGTAGAAATACGTGTGGGTTAAAAAATATTATGCAAATACGTGTTTCAATTTGTTTAAAAAATTGTACCAAACACCAAGTCTATATTTTATTTTATATATTAGATCTGATTACTCAAACATGCTATGATGGTCAAATATTGTACACAATACATTTAATGTGGTGTTCGGTATATGGTAATATTTTAGGATTTACAGGAATGTTTAAATATTCTCATATTTGGTTGCAAATCACACCAAGAAATTAGATGCCAGGGTAATTCAAATTTCCCCTTTCAGTAGGAATATGGATTCCCTTTAAAACAGGTCGGTATCCAGATTCCTAAACTTAAAGGAAATTGTATTTTTTATAAATTAACAATTTTAACATTTTTTTTCCTTATCATTTAAGCAATTGAGATAAAATATAAAACAAATCATCAATTTCTTTTATTTTGTCTTTATCTCTTCTCGTCAAAACAATATAAATAGGATAGACAACTTTGTTGATATATTCATATTTTCTTCTTTTAGACTATATTTTTAATGAATTTGACATAATTTATAGTTTATATTTTGTTTTTCATTATTTATTTAGAGGAATATTATTATTATTATTTTTTTTAAAAAAAATACTTATATTGGATTTACAAATCTAAGGATAGAATAAGAAAAATAAATAATTCAGTTAAGATTCCTAGAAATAATTCAAACATTATAATTTCACATTCTTAAGAATCTTATTAGCTTCCCAATTAAACCAAACATAAGAATAATTACAATCCTAGATATCTATATTGCAAGACATCACATTCTCAAAAATTTGAATGCCATGAGTAATGTGGATTTCCCCTACGAAATACTACCTAAGACTAAAAAACGGTATATTTAACTCTAGGTAAAATTGTATAGTAAATTGCCTTTATACAGGGGCATATGAGTGACATGCAATCAAAAGGAGTGTAGAATATATAATATACGATGGGCTTAGATGCTTAATGCTTATAGCCTCAAACTCATGTCAGATGGGCTTAGATGCTTAATGCTTATAGCCTCAAACTCATGTCAGGTAACACGGGAGATTAATTCCACTTTCCAGTCAAATTTTGTGTGATTGATAGCAAGAAGTATGCAATGACTTTTTGTTTGCCTTATTTATCTCCACGTGATTTTTTATGATTTTTTAGGTTTAAGAAAAAAAATTGATTTGTCGGTGATAGGGTCTCTTTCTAGTCCACAAACATGGGTTCCACTGTATAAGATATTGTAGCGCTTATCAATGAGGACCTAGAAATTTTCATTTCTGAACAAAAGATCAGTTATCATTTTCATCAAAAGTAGTATTTAATCAATTAGGCATTAATCAATATTCGTTTGATTGGTATGTGGTTATTGACAAAAAAGATTTGTCATATATTTTTATACTATTGAAAAAAAAAAAAAAAAAACTCTTGAATTAGAAAATAGTAATCAAGTAGAAAAAGAATTCGTGGACCTGTTTGGAGACAGAATCCTAGGAAGAGAGGCGGTTTGATGAACTAAAACCATGTTTATTAACATTCAATGAAATTTGTTAGTGTATATTGCCTATTGTTAAGAACTTATCTAAATTCATATCCTTTAAGAAAAGCTATTATAAAGACATTATGAGATTTTCAAAATATGGCAAGTTAGTGCAAGAAATTTTAAAGAATTTATAATTTTGTCACGTAAGAAGAATGCACCAAACACAAAATCTAGAATTCGAGTGAGCTGTCTTAATTTTTTTATTATTAAACTTTCACCTTAATTGTTTAATTAAGAATAACAAAACAAAACAAGATGCAGCAAGAATTAATGTCTAATCCGATTGTATGGATAAAGCCCAAAGATTCATTAGAGGATAAAGTCTTGCCCCCAACACCAGCTATCTTTTCAGCTTGGCATTAGGCTATAACAAGGATTTGATGTTTCAATTTTCTTATCCAGCCGATTAGGCAATAAATTGTTAAAAAGATAAAAGGAAATCCCGGAAAACCAATCCAATTGAAACCTAATAAAAGTATAATATTTCCATTTCCTTGCCTATTGTTTTCTTTGCAATCAAACCCAACATAAAAAAAGAAAAAAAGAGAGTAAACTTATAATATTCATTTACGTACATTCATCATGAAAGTTGAAAAGTCTAGGAGAAGATCTCAAGTGTAAATAGATAAAATATAAAAACTTATCTTAATTAATCACACAAATGTTAAACACGGCCAAGAGTTTCCGACAGCTAATGTCCCAACACCTGCGCCACCCACAAACTCAACGTTCAATCTTTCACAGCGAACTTTCAAGGTACGGGTTTTTTTCCACCATGATCCACGTCGAAACGTGGACGACACCATCAACCTCATCCTTAAAATCAACGACCCGCGGCTTCGGTCACGGGCCATATCATCCACCAGCTTCTGATCCACCACATGTTCAACAGTATTGTTGGCAGATAGCTTCACATTCATTACATAATGTTCCTTTACTTCTAGGGACAAAGGGTCCACAAAAGCGTGCGCTAAATACTCATCTTTGTAATCCACGTAACTCTTAATTTCGTTGAAGTAAACTTTGAGTTTGTGATTTGTGTTATCAACCGTAACATTAGCCTCCCAATTGGCTGTTTGATCAAAATTGGTGGTGTTGAAATTGGAAACAGTTAATGCGTCAACTCTGAAAGCTGGGACTTCTGGGCGTAGAATGAACCATAGCGTAACGATTGAACATAATGTGAATACAGCAACTACGATCATCATCACAAGGACAAAACGAACAAATTTCGAATTGCGTCTGACATTGGATTGTGTTGGTGTTTGAGAATAAGCGTAGGAGTTGTATTCATTAGGAGGGTAACCAATATAAGATGATGCATAGCCTTGTGGTGCTTGTTGATAAGGATACCCCATGACGGGTGGGTACCCCATTGTATTAGGATAATTTGTTGTTGGCTGTGGCTGAGGATGAGATTGACCTGTGGCTGTGGCTTGAGGGTGACTGGTTTGGTCCGAGTCCGAGGACTGGCCGGGTTCTTTTTTGGGTTGTTCTTCGGACAGAGTAGCCATGGTTGTATGGTTTCTCTATGTCCTAAGAACGATTCCAAGAGAAAGACAATGTTTTTGAGGTTGAAATAATCAAATAAAGAATTAATGAGAGTTGAAGTGGTTCCAAAAATAGGATGATTATAATTAAGAGGCTTGAAATGCGTATATATCCACATTATTTTAGCTAGGCTGTCAATTTACAGATGTAATATATGTTGTCCATGAAATTGACGTGGCAAGTTCTAAAGAAATTGAAAATAGCATTTTCCACTAGCTAAGCTATACATGTAATGAACCGTACATAATATAGCCATAAAATTGATGCTAACAAATGTTGTTAATTCTACTCATAGTATGGTGCCAGCCCCACTAGAATCATAATTTTATTTTGTTCGTTTTTTTTAATAGGTAGGTAGCAAAGGAGAATGAAATATGATTCGAATCACAAATATAAAACACCATCAAAAATATTATTACCACTAGGTATCTCTTGAACCACCGTATAATCACAATTTATAATCCATTATTTCAATTTATTAGTAATTTATTAATAGGTCAGACTCATTGTTTGATAATTGGCAGAGGGTATTTTAGTAACTTTGTAATGGAATAATGAATGAATCAAAATATTTTGTTATGTGCTAACAAAAAAACAAATGGTTGGAGGTATTTGCCTATTTCCATTACTTAAGGAGAGACATTGATCTTAATAGAAAAGAATAAAATAAGGAGGAACATTGATCGATTTTAGGGTTGGGAGGGCTGGAGGGAGGTTACAATTTGTGAATTGAGTACTAATAGATAAATGGGAGAAAGTGTAAATTACCAAATTAATATAAAAACATGGCTTTCCTTAACTGGATAGAGGAGACCTAGAAGGTATAGAGACCGGTTTTTACTTGCAATCCATTACCATTTAAATCTTCAGATTTAATTTGTTAATAATTTTTTTTATATACACTTATTTTTACCTCCTTGGAAAGTTTAAGAGGGCGTTTGAATTGGCGTTCACGTCTACGTTTGAGTTTAGTTTTTTTTTTTTTTCACGCGCGTCTGTCACTGTTCATTGGCCATGAACAGTAATTTTTGGCCAATAAATAGTAATTTTTGACATAAACAGTATTTTTTACCCATTTAAAAATTATTTTGCTACAGTGTTTTCAGTTTTCAGTTTTCAGCAATAAGTTCTATCTAAACAGACCCTAAGTAGATTATGTCTGTCCACAATTAACACCAAGTAGACAAGATTATATCTCTATGTATGGACTATGCTCCCCATTAGAGTGCTTTTTTCTTTTTAAGTGAAAACATATCAAACTTTCATAAGCTAATTAAGTAAGTCCTCCTCTGCCAACCATACAACTTCATGAGGGAGATCCTCCATCCATAGTTGCAGGCTATTATCAACTCTGCGAGCAACTGTGCTAGCTAGTGCATGTGCCAGTACTCTGTTGACCATTCAATCCAAAGCTCCTCCATTAAAACCCCTGCTACGGTGTGATCTAATATATATATATATATATATATATATCTGCAATTAATTGGCCTATCAATACTGAGTTTGCCTCTTATTCACTCAAAATTCCTTGAATTGGCGCCAGTGATTCATCTCCTTCGAACACCACTTGACTCAGGCCAATCTCACATCACTTTGCCAGAGATGGGTTTACTATTTTACGTAATTTACCCTTATGGTGTGCGTGTGTATATATATATTCCAATATATCCATTTTCTAATTAATTTCCTATTGCTTTCTTTGCAATCAAACCCAGCATTATCTTAAAACAGGAGAAAATATAGAAAAGGGCATGAGAGGAACATTAAGTAAGATTAGAATGACAATCCCTCCCCCAAAAAAAAAGAAAAATAATAAGCAAATTAAGGTTAGGATCAATTTGCACCTAGTTGTATAACTATAAACAATATTATACTGCATAATAATTATAAACTCATATTTTATGCATTATTTTAAACTACAAAAACTCATTTTTAAGCAATTGATTTGATGATATCATTATTCATCTTTAATCATCTTACTCAAAAAAATACAAAGATTGGGGAAAATCAAGGAAAAACAAATAAAGAAAAAAACTTATTCCATATCTTAGAGTCGTCACATAGATATTGAACATGGCTTAGATTCACCGTTAGATAAAATTCCAAAACTTTTGGGACCGCTACCCACAAACACAACATCCAAATTATCACAGTAAACTTTCAAGATACGGTCCTTACCATCAAAGTTAAAGGTCGCAGTTCTGAATGAAGATGACACCAGCATTCTCATATTAAAGCTCAACGACCCTTCGTTTCGGGCTTGGCTCATGGCATCCACAACCCACCGATTCACTTCGGGTTGATCTGGATTGTTCGTGGACATTTTCACATGCAACCGGCTATGTCCCTTAGGTTTTACGTGAAAATTTAGGTCCTTATTAGAGGTGGCTAAGAATTCACTTTGGTACAGCATATAGCTCTCAACTCCATCGAAATGAAAATTGAGTTTCTCACTTGGGTTATTAACCAAAATATTAGCCTCCCAATCGGCTGTGAATTTAGGGCTGGAGGTGTTGATGAAATTGGATATATAAAATGTGTCCATTACGAAAACTGGGAAATCTGGGTGTACGACGAAATATGCCAAGAAGAAGGTGAATAAAACGAACAAAGTGGACACGATCGATATCACAATGAAGCAGCGAATGCAACCAGAATTGCAAAATGTGTGTGATGCTGGTGGCTGCAGAGTTGCGTATGGGTACATGTTGCGTGCATAAGGAGAGCAATCGTAACCAACATGGCTTTGTGCATATCTCACTGTGTGAGAAATATTTCTTGGCTGTGACAGACCATGGTCTTGGACTGGGTTCGAAAACTGACCCGGTTCAACTTGGGACAGAGTAGCCATAGCATTATGGTTTCTGTGTCTCAAGAAAAGACAATGTTTTTTGAGGTTGAAATGATCAAACATAGTATGGCAGTTACATGAAAAATAGGATGATCATGAGAGGTGTCTATACTCACATTTAGAGGTTATTTTGTTTTTGTTATTTTCTTTCCTTGTTAAGAAAGTGATACAACTACGACAATACCAACTGAAACTCACAGGTGGTTTCCGGATAACTAAATAATTTAAAAAAAAAAAAAAAAAAAAAGATTGAATTTTCAATCTATTACATCTGTTTCATGAAAAAATAAATGAAACTCACGCTATAATCCCAATTTTTTTTAAAAAAAAAATGATGACAGATGTAATGTAATTACTACAAGCATGTTATCGATGAAATTGATTTGGTATGTACTAAAAATGTTAAAAATAGCATTTCCACTGAGTGTCCGTTTGACAGTATTTTATTTATGTTAGTTTATTTACATAGCATTTATTAAAAGATATATTTTTTTCACTATTTTTATGTTAAATGTATGATAAAAAAAATTAAAATTAGTTTATTTTCAAAAAATTAAAATTAAAATTAAAAAAAAAAAATTGAGACAAAAAACAAAAAGCAAAAAGTATTTTACTCTTATCCAAATGCACTCTAAAAATTTATACATACAACAGAAATGTACATGGTATTGTTGTATGCGTCCATTCCCAGCACTATTCCAATAAAAAAGATGCTAACAAAATGTTGTGAGTTGTGAATCTTCCGCATAGTATGCCAAGGTGCATGCCCCATTATAATCAGAATTTTTTTATTAGGTATATAGTGAGGGCTCATTATTTCAATTCATAATTTTTTTTTATTAATGAGTAAAACTTAATTCCAGTTACATAAGTATTATATTTTAATCAAGTTTTTCAAACAATTACAACCATGAGATAACAAACAAATAACATAATTGAATCTAATTGTATTTGAACAGAATGATATTGCTTTTGATGCATTGGTAAATATAGTTATGTTATTGATTTTAATTAAGAAATTTAAGGAATAATACCTACTTACTTTATGGGTTAATAAATAATATTCCTGGAGGATGATAAAAATTAGATCACTTTAAAAATACATGATCATATGATTTTACTAGATATACTAGATCCTCTTAAAACAACGTATCCTTCCAAAACAATGGGTTTGATATCCAAAGATTCTACGAAGAAAACCTTCCCTTGATATAAACTTGCCTTATTTTTGAAAAAAATGAAAAAAAATTATTAATAAATGAAATCATTTTGGAATACATCTTCAAATTTAGTCTTCCAACACCTTGATATAATTTTCTGAATGGCAAGGTCTTGCTTTAGAGGCTTTCAATCGATTGCGACCATTGATTGAAAGATATTGTTAAAAAAGAAACCCTATTGAAAGTTGAAATTCCACGTCAGCACATTGCATCAAATGAAACAATTAAGCAATTACCAAAAATTTATACCACTAGCATATAAACTTATCCTAATGTTATAAACAAATTTTATTATGTAAGACTGTAAAATTGATATGTCAATTTTTAAAAACAGATAAAAATAATAAATAGATTTATTTATTATGTTGTTGATGTGAAATTAATTACATTTATTGTCATGTTAATGTTATGCTACCATAACATTAACATCAACCATTCTGCAGTTTCCACTTTCCACCAATAAAAATTATAAGTAATTAAATAAAAAGGAAAAAGAGAGATGAAGACCCACATTATCAAACAGACCATTACATTCAAAATTCTAGCAAAGGAGCTGAACAACTATGCTGGCCCCCAATTATCTTTCCCCCAATTATACAAACTCAACCTTTAAATCTGGACATTGAGATTTGATGACCATGTTGTATAACCAAAAAGAGATCCCATAGTCTGCCTTGATATGCATTCTCACACTGAATTACAATGTTCCACTAGCACCATCTTCAACAATCTCCTTGAGAACTTGATCTTCTGCAAAGGGGTGCTCACCCCCACAACCCATCCTATCAAACCTAATGTGCACTGTCTTTTGTATCATAGGCCCAAGGTGTATTGGCTCTGCTATAGAAGCGCAAGAGAGAGGGCCTTCTTTGTAATACACAATGCAAGTAAAGGGATCAAAGAAAATTTTCAAGTGAGCATCACGGTTCCCTAGTGTCAATTTGGCATCCCAATTGGCCAACACTAGTATATTAGTGATCTTAAAATTTTTCTTTTTATTATAATCTAGAATATTTTAATATTAATAAGTGTGTTTCATTGCTATCCTAAAGGAACGAAAATTTAAACATGTCAAACAAAATGCTTACGCGGGGAAAGAAAATTTACACCCACAAAAAAAATCCACAATTAGATGCAACTCCTCACGCATTCAAATATCGTATATTTTCGACAATTTTGTGCACAAAACCACACTATTTAGTTGCAGATTAAAAACAAATTCACTCAAACCAAGGAAAAAATCCATAGTGCAAATATACCCAAAGCTAACACCATTAAGATCCAAACACTACCTTTGTTGCCCCCTCCAATAAACCCATCCAACCACTGTCGTATGTCACATAGAGTCATAGACCTATCAAGAGATTCAAGACCAAGCCCCTTATGGTAGCGGTGGAGCCAGAATTTCAATTCAGGGGATAAAGATTAGAAGTCAATATTATAAAATAAAATAAAAATACAAAAAAAAATCTATATTAACAAAAAAAAAACAATAACAACTATAAATTAAATTTCATACAAAAACTAATTAAATGTAAACTGTAGTTAAACATTTAAGTTAATACTATAAAATAAATTGTGGAAATAAATTAATTTGAAAATATTAAAAGTATAGCAATTTACTTGCAAAGTTGTATAAGCATCTCACTATCTTTTCTTGATTGTTTTTGAGACTATAAGTAAAATTCGACTTTCTATTTATTTTTCAAAATATTTAAATATTTTGTTCATAACATAAACCCACAATTTAAAACCGAAATGTCAAGAAATTGAGGACAAAAAAAATTTGTGTAAAATATAGGACTCTCAATTGAAATGTCATAAGATAGACACCAAAATGCATGATTATTATTATTATTATTATTATTATTATTATTATTATTATTATAAGCTTAAGTGCATGATAATTAAAAGCTAACAAGTCAAAGTTCTTGATGTGTGTTATTCTGCCTAAGGGAAATTTTTCCATTTATTTTTGCTTGTGTCAGGAAATTCTTTCCCTATTTTCTGTTTTTTTTTTTTTCTTACACGATGTCATTGACTTATAGGGCATTGGGTAAGCTTGTCATTTTCCTTTTGTTTCAGCAGGGCCAAGAAGCTTTTTTCCTGATTTGTGTTTAATTTCTGCATCAAGGAGGGTAAAAAATTCCTAATAGTAGTACATATGGAATATTTTAGGAAGAGTCAGGGGGCACTTGCCCCCCTTGGCTCCGCCTCTGCCCTATGTAAACCAAAATCCTTGTTGTAATATGAGTTTGCTAATTAAATACAAGCATGAGTCTAGTAGATACATATTCTTAAATATAATGCATTATATTCTTTAATTAAATTACAAACATATCTTTGTATTGATCAAAGTACAAATAATCACTAAAAAGAAGTACACAAATACAAATACGGGATTCAAGCGATATCCCAGTAATAATGATAATGATATCATTACAAATGTCACACCGGTACCTACATTTAGTTCAAACCCCACTTTTCCCTCCATTACTATCTATTAATACAGTGAATGTAAAGTACGGTTCCATTCAGAAACATGGAAATCTCTGGGCTTATCTAAAGTAGCCACCCACTCCGGCTGCTTAAAATCCACCATCAAATCCGAACACCTAGCCCAATAAGACCACCTGTATCTTGGAGTCCATATGACTAACTGCATGCCAAAACTCACAGTCCCATTGCCTTTGTCCTTCTTTATGTCCTCCAACACCCAATTCTGCACCTCCCTTTGATCTCCTTCCAAACCCTCTGTGGAAAATTTGACGCTTATGGTTGTGAGACCAACCATTTCCGACTTGTCTTGTACTATATTCGTAGATTTAACGGCCAGTATGTGGCCTTTGTATGACACAAAACTTTCAAGATATTCGAATGTCATTTTGGGCACGTAAACTGGGTATGTGGAGCCCGCGGTTGCGGCATATACTTCTACACGAATGGTGAATTTGGCTATCCATTCAGCAACCAATCGTGAATCTAAAGTTTGAAACTTGGAAACAGAGAAATTGTGAAGGGTGACATCAGGGAGTGGATCATTATCCCTTGTAAGTATGAGCCATGTGAATAAACATATAAACAATATTATTGAGAGTATCACAATTAACATACATAACCAGGGAAACTCTTCTTTGGGGACCCTACTTGGACCTGTGGACCCATTAGACTGTGGTGGTGGGTGAAAAGAGTTGGAGTTGGAGGCCATGGTTAAAACTTTGAGGAATTAATGGCACGTGAAGGTTTTTTAAAGATTTTAGAAAATGACACTAAAACACGAAGAACAAGAGAGAGAAGCAACAGGAAGGCTAGAACAGAGAGAGAAAGGTGTAATCAAATTAGCGATTTCACGTCATACCAAAATATTTAAATTAATTATATATAGATTGTGTGGTTGGTCCATGGGTGAGTTGGTTATTGCTAATATAGGGATGTTATAAAATTGTTATGATATTTTGTTACGTCTGCAAAGCAAAGCAACGGCTATAATCTCTGCTCTGTAGACAAAACAGCGTCGTGAAAAGGAAACAAACCCATTTATGGAACAAATTATGTTTAGATACAAACTAGTTTGGAAAAAATCCCTCCAAACCACTAGATGACAACATAAAAAAGTTATATATGTCATAGTCATGTGAGATGCACATAACATATGACCAACATAATAAGCTAGTTGCTTGGAGAATTGGTGCTTCATGAGTTGTCCACGAAATTGGAATTCTTTATACAATTTCATTGATGCTTTGTTAGGGTGACTCCATGTATAAGTTAGGGTGGTCACCAAGGTTGTCAAAATTGGGATCCTACGTAAGATCGTGGGAGGTAGGTAAGATCGTGGATCGTAGGTGAGATCGTGAATTGTAGAATTGGATCGTAGATCGTAAGATCCTACATTATTTGAAAAAAAACAAAAATTACACATTGGTATGTAAAATAATTACATAAATTATACATTCATTAATATAATTACCATACATTACTATATCCATTTGTCAGCATCGTTTAAAGAGGCTAAAAATCTTAAAACATGATACTCTATTGGAATATTTTTTATTCGGATCCAATTGACACACTTTCTACATTAGAGTGGAAAAACTTGGTCTATTGGGATTTTATGTTTCATTTAAGTCCAACTGAGTTTTCTGTCAAGTTTAAAACATTATAAGAAATAAAGGACGTTTGGGATCATTAGAATCATGTGAATATACCGATCCTGAACGATCGCAAAGATCCTTGAAAGATCTGGATCGTTTTAGGCAGGTGAGATCGTAAAATTGTAAGATTGTAGATCCAGATCAGGATTTTGACAACCATGGTGATCACAGCTCAAAGGACGTCTTTGACTTGCAAAAAAAAATGTATGTGTGTATGTGTGTATATTGAAAAAAAGTTACTTAAAAAAATTATACTAAACTAATCTATTTTAACCATCCTAATAAAAATGTTAGACACCATGACTTAAGAATCACAAAAATTTGAGTTCAACAAAAATTATCATAATGCATGTCTACATTAATAATATTTTCACAACAAATCTTATTTGGTAAGTTATTACTAATTCTAATCTGGGCTCAATACTGATATCACTTTTTACCTATCAATAACAGCTTGTCACATAAGATTTGTTATGAAAATACTGTAAACACGTATAGCATTACTTCAAAAATAATTATGCACCCTCGAACATAATCCTTAACCTCTTAAACAAAAAAAAAAAAAAGGCTTAAATAATAACAATAAAAATTAGCCCTGATAACAACAAAAGTAACCAGGAAAAAAAAAAAAAAAAGACTAGACCAAACAATAACAAGTGAAAAAATTATTCAACAAAAAGCTTGTTTAAAAATAAAAAATAAAAATAAGGCTATGTTCGATAACAATTTTTGTTTTCTTTTTTTGAAAACTTGTTTTGAGGAATATAAAGAAAAAAAAAATTTCTTGTATTTTTTAAATCAAAAACATGTTTGGTTTATTGAAATTAAAAAGATAGAGTTTTGAAAAAAAAATACTAAAATATGTTGTTCCTAGAATTTGAACTCTAATTGCTAACTCATTAAATGAAACAGATTTATTAAATTAAATGCATATTTTCATTGACTTTTGAAAATTAGATACTGAAAACAGTTTTTTACATGTTTTCAGTTTCATTCACAAATTGAGTTTTAAGAACAGTTTTTGTTTTCTGTCAATTTTGAGTTGCCAAACAAGTTTTTTATATCTCAAAAATAGAAAAATATTTTTGAAAACAGAAAATAAAAGGAAAAAAAAAGTTACCAAACATACCCTAAGAATCCCTAATTATTTAAATTTGTAACTTGTTCAACCCATTGTATAAAAATAATCCATAATTTTTTTTTCCATTAAAAAGTGATACTAAGAGAAATATTGTAGTCATGAGTTCTTCTTAGCAGTGCTAGTAGTTATGCTCTCTTTAGTTTTGTAGTCGCAATAACTTTTCTTTCCTTAGCAACTCGACTCGTATTTGTAGCAAGTATCATCTCTCTCTCTCTCTCTCTCCATTTTTCTCTTTTCTTTTATTATTTCAGACTCTCTCTCACTTTTTTCACTCTCATCTTAACATCCTCAATTCCCATTTTATCTCCTTTTTTTACTCTCATCTCAACATCCTCAATTCCCATTTTATCTCTTATCAATTTCTTTTTTCTTTTTCTCTTTATCAATAGAAAGAAAATGTAATATTTCATGTTTTCGCATGTGTGTGTGTGTGTGTTTTTTTGTGACATTGATATATTCAATTTCTCTTTTTATTAGATTTTGTATTATTTAACTTTTTTTATAACTATCCTAAAAAAAATTTCTAAAGCCGTCGCCAAATTTACACGAAATGAGGCAGGCCAAAATGGAAAAAAGCAAAGGCCATAACCAAGACAGCAACAATGAGTACGTAAAATAATAAAACACAATGAATTCTACAATGGATCACGACCAGACCTTGGCAGTATCGTTTTAGAAATTTATATAAGAAGATTGAATATGATAATTTTTGCATATTTGAAGATTGAAAATCTGCAATGGTAGGAAGAGAGGAGGCCAGATGTTTTAGAAAGTAGAATATCTGAGGAAAAGGCAGCGGTTGGAAGCTTGAAGCAGTTAATTTGTAAGCCGCCTTGAAGTGTCGATTTAAGTTTTTGAAAGTGACTTACGGTCCATTGGGACCTTAAGAAATGGGCTGCAAATATATCAAGAATAATACAAATATTTTTCCAAAATCCAAAGAAACAAAAAGGTAAAAAATACTAGCCTCTTCCCACGCAGGTGAGATGAGAGCTTTTTTTTTTTAGTGATAGTAGCAAAAAAAAAATCTATATTTTTTATTATATACTAGTCTCATCACACGCGTTGTCCTTTAGTTTTGTCTCTACTTAAACATAAGACTGTAGGGGCATCTTTGAACTAAAAAATGAGTTTTTACCGGATTGTCCTTTAGTTTTGTCTCTATTTAAACATAAGACTGTAAGGGCATTTTTGAACTAAAAAAATAGGAATCCAAACAGGGAAAGCCCCTTAAATAGTAGTATAGATATAATTTTTATTTTGAGAATTTAATTTATAAGTGGATAAATAAATTTGAAAATCAATAGGATAGTGACCCTATTTTTAGGCAATGTTTTAGTGAAAGTTAGGGTTATATTTTTACCGAATTATCTTTTAGTTTTGTCTCTCCTTAAACATAGGAATGTAAGGGTATTTTAGAACAAAAAAAAAAATTCAGATTGTCCTTTAGTTTTTTTTTTATATATTAAATTTTTTTTTATAGGATATTTAGATTTGTTTTTGGATAAAGGTGGAGTGTTTAAATTATTTTTCTATTTAAAAAAAATAATAATAAACGTATAGTTACTTTAAAAAAGTGGGTTAGTGGAAGAGTGTTCCTATTTTGTAGGTAATATTTTAGTGTAAGTTAGACATGTATTTTACCAAACTATCCTTTCGTTTTGTCTCTACTTAAACTTAGGGGTGTAGGAGTATTTTGGAACAAAAAAAAAATTCGATCCAAACAGAGGCAGCCGCTTAAATAATAGTATAGAAAAATAAAAATAAAAAATCACTCAAACCAAGCAATAAAACCCAAGTGCAAATATACCCAAAGCCAACCGTAAAGGTCCAAACGCTACCTTGGTTACCCCTTCTAATAAACCCATCCAATCACTGCCGTATACCACGTAGAGTCATAGACCCATCAATAGATTCAAGACTAAGCACCTCGTGGAAAATAAAATCCACATTGTGATGTGAGTTTACTAATTAAATACAAGTATGAGTCTAATAGATGCATATTCTTAGATACAATACATTATATTCTATAATTAAATTACGAACACATTGAATTGATCAAAGTACAAATAATCAATAAATAAAAAAAAGTACATAACATTATCTTTCGCAAGTATTACTAAATTTAAATACAAATATGAGATTCAAGCAATATCTCAATAATAATAATAATATCATTTGTAGTGCTACACTGCTACGTTACATTTAGTTCAAACCTCACATTTCCCTCCTTCAATATCTATTAATACAGTGACTTTAAAGGACGGTTCCATTTAGTAACATTGCAATCTCTGGTTTTAGGCCAAGAAGGCCAAGTAGCCACCCACTCTGCCTGATTAAAATCCACCATCAAACCCGAACACCCAGCCCAAGAAGACTTCTTGAGTCCTTGAGTCCATATGACTAACTGCATGCCAAAAATCAGAGTCCCATTGTCTCTATCCTTCCTTATGTCCGCCAACACCCAATCCTTCACCTCCCTTTGATCTCCTTTCAAACCCGTTCTGGAAAATTTGACGCTCATTGTCGTTTGACCAATAACTTCCAACTCTTCTTGTACTACCTTCGTAGAGTTCACAGCAAGTATATGATCTTTGTATGATACAAAACCCTCAACATGTTGGAATATTGAATTGTCTACGAAAACTGGGGAATCATACCTTTCTACGTCTACGAAAATGGTGAATTCGGCTACCCATTCAGCAACCAATCGTGAATCTAAAGTTTGAAACTTGGGAACAGAGAAATTGTGAAGGATGACTTCAGGGATTTGATCATGCTTTGAAAGCAAGCCCCATATGACGAAACATAGGTACAATATTATTGCGAGTGTCATTGTTAACTTCCATAACAAGGAAGACTTATCTTTGGAGACCCAACTTGGACCTGCGGACCCATTAGGCTGTGGTGGTGGGGGATAGGAGTTGGAGTTGGAGGCCATGGTTAAAACTTCAAGGAATTAATGGCACGAGAAGGTTTTGTAAGGTTTTTAGAGAATGACACGCTGAGACAAGAAGAGTATGGAGAGAAAAGCAACCGGAAGAGGAAGGCTAGAACAGAGAAAAAGGTGCAATCGTATTAGTGATTTCACATCATTCCTAGATATACATATATATATATATATATATAGCATACCAAAATATTTAAATTATATAGATTGTGGTTGGTCCATGCTTGTGTGAGTTGTTCCTTGCTAATTTAGGGATGTTGTAAAATTGTTATGATATTTTGTTATGTTTGTAGCGTAAATCTAATGAGAATTGGAATTAGATTGATATTTATATACAAAATCAAGCCTAACCTAAAGTTCTAAACCAACTCTACAGCAAATATTATCACAAAAACTAAACCAACTCTAACTGCTAACAAAGCACCGGCTATAATTTCTGCATTGTAGACAAAACAGCGTCATGAACAACAAACCCATTTATAGGAACAGATATTAAGTTTAGATACAAACTAGTTTGGGAAAAGATCCCTCCAAACCACTAAGTTACAACATAAAAAAGTTACATATGTCTTAGTCATGTGAGATGGACATGACCAACATAATAAGCTAGCTGCTTGGAGGATTGGTGCTTCAGTTGTCCACAATGACGTTTCTAGACCTAGTAGTCAACTTGCTATACCGCCTATCAGACCCTGAATTTGAAGTCTTTATAGAATTTCACGGATGCTTTGGTGTACACACCAAATGAGGCCAAAATGGAAAAGCAAAGGCCATGTCCACACAGTGTTTTAATTTTGTTCGAGATTGAGTTTTGTATCATAGACCCAAGATGTATTGGCTCTGCTATTGAAGCACAAGAGAGAGGGCCTTCTTTGTACAAAAAGCAAGTAAAGGGTTATAAGAAAATTTTCAAAGTGAGCATCACGGTTCCCTTATGTCAATTCGGCATCCCAATTGGCCAACACTGGTGAATTTGTGACATTAAAACTTTATACTGAAAATGTGTCTAAACTAAGCATTGAAGTGCATCTTTTTGTGGACCAAACCTCAACTTCATATATATAGGCCCGCGCCCGCCATAGACAATTGTTGAGACTTGAGAGAACTAACAAACCTAACACCACGATCACGATATTAAAGACTTCATTGGACCAAATATAAGACATGATTATTTCTGCAACACAGACAAATAACATATATTTACTTAGTTTGAAATTCAATACTCCCTCGTCCCAAATTATTTGGTCCGCCATTCCATTTTTTGGATGTACTAAAATGAAATTCTCTTCCAAAAATTTAATAAATAAAATTCTTATCTTACTATTTATTTTATTTAAAAAGTCAATTTCATTCTTTTTGTATAGTTCAAATTAATGATGGTAAGTTTGGAAATATGTACATTTTTACATGTTCTTTTTAAAAGTTGAATTTTCTAAATAAGATCAACAATTCGGGATGGAAAGAGTATATAATTACACTTAATAATGTAATTATATCTATGCATTGCAATAAATTGATAATTAAACTTTGTGAACAGAAGTGGTGCTCTGACTCGGTACTCGAACTATAATTGTTACCACTTACCACATATATTCCAGTAAGAACCATTAGAAATTTTAAAAGGTGGAATTCAACTTAATTAATCAAGAAAACTCAAAGAAAACAACCTCTAAAATATTATTATTTGTATAAGTAAATATTAATGTCCAAGCCAGATCTAATTTTGAAAAGTAAGAGAAGGAACCAAAAAAAGATTAAAAAGGAATTAAAGCATGACTTGCATTGTTCAATTTTCCTTGAGAAACATTCTTTTTCATTTTTTACTAAACCAATAAATTTAGTGACACAAATTTTTTCATAATTTTTTTAAAATAGTTTGTGAGTGTTGGAAAGTAAAAGTTGTAAGTGCACAATTGCGCCTGGACCCAAAAACACATGTGGGCTCAGGCCCAATGAGCCTTAAACAATGAAATTTGTAGAGTGTGGGTTCGCAATCTAGTTTAGTGATATTCGAAGCTCGATGAATAGGCTAGAATGTTACAGTATTTGCAAACAATAGACAAATAGGGCAAAACGAACTTTCTCGGACGTAAGCCGATGACAACTTATATATTATTTCTCTTTCTTCTTTCAAAGGTTACAGTCCTTAATATTTGTCTGGCCCCCTTTTCTTTACTCTCTTTTCTTCTTAAATACTTCTTCTTCTTCCCTCTTTATCCACGTGTAACGCAAATCACCCTATTAGACACCTGTCCCATCCACCACCCTCTAGAAGTCTTCAAACGATAGCAAGAAGGCTGACTTCTACTATTCATGGGTCATTTTCCCATTAATGCGGCCAGGGAGGTAGGTGCAGGGTCTTTAATGTGGAGGTAGCAGCCTTTTTCTGAGATATTTTCTCACACCGTTGCGTCCGGAGGGTGCTTAAATCCCACTCTTAACCAACGATTTTTCTAGAACTCTGTCTTGATCTTTTTGACGAATCTCAAGGTCATCGTGGGTCTGTCCGAGGAGAGATTCGTCCTCGGACGAATCCTCAGACTCTCGACTCATGGGCCAACCTGCAGTTCTAGGGGGCTTTTAGTCTAAAACAAACTAGCGCCCATTAATAAAGCCCAAGGCCCAAATACTTACTTAGGTCCTTTTAGTTCCCACAAAAGTAATATTAACAATGAATCTATATGAAAATGGTTGGTCAACATTCACAATTGAAAACCAGCCATTAGTGACAGTGCTAAGACTTGGAGTTAGGGGGTGGATCTGACGGTCTGCTGCTAGCTGCATGCGGCAACTTTGGCATCCAGTTTTGCTACTGTTTAGCTACTGAGTAAGGAAAAAATTATTTTGTTTAAATTTTTTTAAGGGCCGAGTTATTTATTCCAAGTAAAATTAGTTGATTGGGCTTAATTTTTTTTTAGCTTTGCTATTGGTAATTTTTATTGTTAAGCTTTTTTTTTTTTTTTTTGGACTTTATATTTAGTTTTAGATTTTAGATCTATAAATTTTTTTATGGCCTTTAAAATGAGGAAAATGCTAAAGCTACAATTTTTTATACTAAGTGGTATTGGTGAGTAGAATGTGATGTAAGTGGTAGGTCTAGATGTGAACTAGTAAAAAGTTGCTACCTCAAAAGTTTGTAAAAATGTTGTAGAAAATTTTGTAGTTGTAGCATTACTCTTAAAATAACCAATGATATTGGTAAGAAGGCAAAATGTAATTTTATAAAACAAAATTTCTAAAACTAAAACCTAAGTTATATATAATAGTATTTGTTTTTAAACAATTGCTAGGGAAACTGCCCCCAAAGCCCAAGAGTGCCTCTGTGCCAACCATTTCATTAAATTGAAGACATAGGGGATGGGGAAGGAGGGAGTGAGAAGACAAGACTTACAACACTACCACTTACAAAAGAGTCTAATCTTTGTAAGTACTAGCAATGCTTATAAACCGAAGACTCACTCACTAACTAACTAACCGATGTGGTACTTTAGACCACTTATCTTCTTCTTTTTTGGGATAATATAGACAGAAGACATAGGGGATGGTGAAGAAGGGAGTGGAAAGACAAGACTTACAACACTAGTATAATAAAGTAATTAATAACATGCATCTAAAATTTAAGGACCACGAGCATGCCTTTGTCCAAGAAAATTTATGGTGCAATCAATCCCAAGGTAGAATATTGATTTATATGTGTTTTTAGTCCTTAACTTTTGGGATTGGTTTCAATTTAGTCATCGTAAAAATTTTTGTTTGATTATACTCTTTAATCTTTTAATAAACTGCGTGTGTTTCATTGTTATCCTTAACAATTGAAATTTAGATATATAACAAAATGCTTAGATGAGAAAAAAAAAAGTTTACACCGACAAAATAATCCACATTTAGATGCAACTCCTCACAGCTTCAAATATCATATGGTTTCCACAATTTTGCACGCAAAGGCACACTATTTAGTTGCACATATAATGTGAGAAATTATAAGAAATGAAAAGACTATATATATATATAGAGAGAGAGAGAGAGAGAGAGAGAGAGATATAGAGAGAGAGAGAGAGAGAGAGAGAGAGAGAGAGAGAGAGAGAGAGAGAGAGAGAGAGAGAGAGAGAGAGTAAAACAAATTATCTGCAAAATTTTCAAGAATAATAATTTTTTTATCAAAATCCAAAACAAACAAAGAGGTCAAAATATCACCCCCAAATGGACCGAATAGGACGGAAGTGGACAAAATCGACCAAACAGGATCCAATTGGACCAAAATAGATAGAATGGACCGAAGTAGACTGAATCAAACTAATGTGGACTGAATAAGACCTAAGTAGACTGAATAGAACCAAAGTGGAAAAAATGGACCGAATATGACCAAAGTAGGCTGAATGGCCCGAACAGAACTGAAGTAGACCAAAGTGCACAGAATGGACTGAATAAGATCAAATTGAACCAAAGTGGATAGAATGAGCCGAATAGAGCTAATGTGGACTGAATAGACCGAAGTGGACTGAATAAAACTCAATAGACCGAACTAGACTGAATGAAACTTTAGTGGATAAAATGGACTAAATAGGACCGAATATGACCAAAATGGACCAAAGAGGACAGAATGGACCGAATAAAACAATGTGGAGCAAATGAGACTTTTGAATATTTATCATTTTTATTGCATTTTTAGGGCTCATACTTCTAATTTCTAATAATATTTTCTTTGTATTTTTTTAACTCAAAACTATAGAGTTTAGCCCAAATATAATAAAATTTTATAATTTTCAACCCAAAAATTAAGAAAAAAAAATGAATTTTTGAGCTAAACTTGAAAAATGCAACTTACAAAAAGAATCAATTTAAGGTTCAATTAGTCTAAAATGGACTAAGGGGACCAAAATAGACCTAATTGGACCGAGTAGAAATTTTTTAATTTTTAGAGAGAACAAATTATTTTCAAAAAACAATAGGGAAAAAAAAATTACATTATACTACTATACAAAATAATTTTTTATCCCCATACATCGCGTGAATTTGTGACTGGTTTACTAATTAAAGTATTAAACACAAGCAAGAGTCTAGTATATACATATTCTTAGATTAGATATAGTACATTATACTTCCTAACTAAATTACAAACACATTGATCAAATTACAAATAATCACTAAAAAAAGTACATATTATATTATCTTTTGCGATATTTCAATGATAATGATATAATTTGGAGTGCAACATACATTTGATTCAAACCCCTTTTTTGCCCTCCTACGATCTATCTATACAATGTATTTAAAGGATGGTACCACTTAGAAACATGGCAATCATTGGGCCAAGTAGCTTCCCACGTTGGCTGATTAAAATCAACTCTGAGCTTAGGACACTGAGCCCAAAAGGACCTCTGGTATCCTTGAGTCCATACGACTATTTCCATGCCAAAAGTCACTGCCCCATTGTCTCTATCTTTCCTGATATCCTCCAACACCCAATCCTCGACCTCCATTTGATCCTCCCCTTCCAAATCCCTTGTGGAAAATTTGACAGTAAGGGACCTTAGACCAAGCCATCCCCATTTTGGCTCAACGTTAGTCGAGTTAAAGGCGAGAATGTGTTCTTTGTAAGCTATAAAAGCTTCAACACGTTTGAAGAGTGGAATATCAGACTTAACTGGGTGATTGTTAGGGGGCGAGGTAGGTATGTATTTGTAAAGTGTTAATTTAGCTACCCATTCAGCAACCAATTTCGAATCCAACAATTCAAAGTTGGATACCTTGAGATAGTCAATGAAGACATCAGGGGGTGGATCCTCAATTGAATCTAGGACCCATATGAACAAGCTTAATGTTGAGAACATTATAAAGACGGCCACAATTGACTTCCATGACAAGGAAGGCTTTTTTTGGGGGACATTACTTGTTGTTTTGGGCCTATAGCTATAACTATAAGAGCGTTGCAGAGAGAATTTGGAGGCCATGGTTAAAGGAATTAATTGCACATGAAGGTTTTGTAAAGTTTTAGAGATTGACACTGAATCACAAAGAACAGGGAGAGAGAAAAGCGAAAAGAAGGCTAGAGAGAAAAAGCTGTAATCGTATTAACAATTTCTTAACATTCCCAAATATAGCATACCAAAATATTTAAACTAGAGATTGTATTGGGGTTCATGTGTGAGTTAACATGCTAATTTAGGAAGGTAATAAACTTCTTGTGACATTTTGTTATGTCCCTGATATTTCTCTAACAAGAAATACAATTAGAATGATATTTTTGTACATGATCAAGTCTAACCTACACTAAATAACCAATTACAGCAGATATGATAACAGAAACTAAACAAACTCCAACAGGTAGCAAAGCAACGGCTTCGTGAAAAGACTTAAGAAACTCATTTTAATGGAACGGATTAAATTTAGATACAAACTAGTTTGGAAAAATTTCCTCAAAACCACTAGGTGATAACATGATAAAGTTACATGTATGTTAGTCATGTGAGATGACATGACATGACCAACATAATAAGCTAGCTGCTTGGAGGATTGGTGCTTCAGTTGTCCACGATGATGGAAAAGAAAAGGCCATAACCAAGATAGCCACAATGAATTCAGCAAAAAAAAAAAAATGAAAAAAAGAAAGATAGCCACAATGAAGTACAAAAAGGCAGAGGTTTTAAATCCAAAATTCATCTACATCAGGTCATGCAAAATTATGTAAAAGTAATTATGTAAATTTACACTAACACTATTTATTTTGCATTTAATTTTTTATTCTTTCTTTACATATCTCAAAGATGAAGAAAAAAAGTGGATAATGATAACTATGTGTGAAAAAGGAGAAATAATTAAAAAAAATAAAGAAAAATTGATATTTTAATGAAATGTAGTATAAAATAGATAACTTGATGTGTGATATTTTAAAAAGTAAGTATGTAAAATAGGAAAAGTATATTCTTATGCTAAAATAAACAAAAAATTTTGCATGTACTGATATAAATGCTCAAAATTTATAAGTTGTTTTGAAGTGTTGTTTAAGACTTTGAAAGTGATTTTTGGTCCTTTGGGATTGGGACCCTTTTATTTTTTATTTTTGGTGAGAAAGGAAATAACAAAAAAAAACAAAAACAAAAACAAAAAAGAGAAAAAGTTTACTAAACCAATATATCTAGCGACACAACTTTTTTTTTTATATAATTGTTAAAATACCATTATGTAAGAGCATTTACATCAGTTATTGTAAAATAGCAAAAGGTCTCAAATTTTCCTAATCAACCCTAAATTACACTCACATTAGTCTATGTATTATTGTGTAAAAATAAATTTATACTATAATAGCTATATAAATTTACACAAGTTACTTTAGCTATGCAAAAGAATATTTCAATAATTTGTTAGATTGAGAGAAATGGTTTTTGGTTGAGGAAGAAATAGATATGATTTGGGATAATAATAAATTGATAAGGAAATAGTATCTTAATGAAAAGTAATGTAAAATAGATAATTTGATATGGAATGTTTTAAAAAATGAAAAATTATTGTGTAGTTCAGGAGTACAAGGTCAGTAGGCTGACCTTGTACTCCCAGCCAATAGAAGCATGCCAGCACATAATAACTTGCTTATCTCAGTGGGACTGCCAGCTCAAGGTGCTCTGATAACGTCTGTTAACGTTAGGAAATTTTTAGTTTCACTTTTAATTTTAAAACAGGAGCGCTCATTCCTTCTCTCAGACTCTCACATACGATTCCTCTCTTCCTCTCCCATGAACAGCGGCTCAACTACCAAGGGCTATTCCTCTCTCATCTCCGTCAGCATCGTTGAAGTTCACTGTGTGGCCACCTTGCCGTGGTTGGTTCAGTTCGTTCTCTAATGCCGTTTCGGTATTCGTTCAAAACGAAACCGATCTAGCCCAAACGAAAAATGAAAGCCCTTCCAAACTCTTCTCTGTATGGTCCTTATCAAGCTCTTTCCTCTTCTAATCCATTGCTCCAAGCCTCATTCACGGGTACAGCCATCCGTAAAGGCATAAACGGTGAGTGCAATTTTTCTAAAATCATCTTTTGGGGAAATTTCTTATTCTGTAATTATTGATGATTTGAATCTCATATTTTTGGGATAAATCTACTGTTTGGGGTTTTGATTGTAATGTGATTTGGATTTGCAATTGTTACCCAATTGGGTGTTGGATTTATAATTTTGTGAAGTAACTTGTGACTGGTGAGTCATTATATAAAGCATGGCTCATGGTATGTTTTTTATTGCATATAAAGTGTTTGTTTAAATGCTTCTTAGGCCACAACTTACCAAATCCTTGTCCAACTTTCTGAGACAAAGCCAAATCCTTATTTTGCAGTGCTATAAGATTTTTTTTTTTTTTTTGAGTTAAGTATTTGCTGTTTTGCAATGAATCTATTATTGATTTAGTAGTTTCCACTTATTTAAAGCCTAAGTACTTGTGAGAGTATTACTGGAATTCACAAGTAAATTTATGTAGCTTATCAGCCCTTTCAGGGATTTATTTTCTCATGGAAATGCATCTGTTGTACTCAAATTGCACCTCCTCCCTTTGGAAAGGAGGCAATGCTTAGCTTTTGTTTCTTTATTGATTTTTTTAAAAAAATAAATTTGTTATTAAGTTCTTTTATTATTTTTCTTTGGAGCTATATTTCAGGTAAATGCCTGTTTCTTTTCTTTTGTTTATCAACCACTTGGTCTTTGTTACTACGTATATGCAAGTATGTTCTACAATCAAATGTCAAATTGATGGTTCCTTGGTGAAAGTATACTTTTCAGAGAGTGTTGGTTCCAAGTGTTGGATGCTTACTTTTACTCTTTTATTTTTATTTTTTTGGTTTATTACCAGAGAGGCTTGTTGAGGCCCATGCTGATGATGGTTTACTAGAAATATTTGGCCTAAAGCAAGGGTGGCATGCATCTTTTGTTATGTTTGAACTCATCTTTGCCAAACACATTGCTCAGGTGTAGTATAAAACTCGAAATTCTTATTGTTTATGCTATCGTGTAAAGTTCTGACTGCTCAAGTGCTAACATGCAACCTTGTGTAAACTTGAAATTCTTATTCGACATTTGTGGAAATTAAGAGGGTCCCTTTTCAGTCAGCTATGATCAGTGGAGAGTGATATTGGTGCATTGTGTTTCATTTAGGCATAGCTGGGATTCATGTAAAGCAGGCGAAGTACCTGAGGGCTTGTATTGTAAATTATATTTTTGTGCATCAGTAACAGTGTATTTGTTGTTGTATCAAAATCAATTGTTAGTCAAAATCGTAAGTTGATGGAATTTATTGTTCTTATGTCAATTAAAATTACATTATTTCACTTTTATTTTTGTCATTCCTGTTTGGATTGAGTTTTATGCCGCCTTTGTAATATAATGCTGTGAAGTGCTGCTTATCTTTGTGGCATGAATATTTTGTAGCAGACATTGTAGCATGAATATTTTGCAGCAAAAGATGCAAATGAATAGCAACTTGGAACTCTGAGTTGGAGTAGTTCCTTTATGTCATTGTGATGCAGATGATAATTAGCTTGTAACAAACATTGTTTTTAAGGATGAGATTTGAATAATAAAGCATTTAGATTATTTCCAAAATTCTCCCCTCCATGTCTAGTACAAATTCTTGTAACTTCAAAATACATATGCAATGTGAATTTGTAAATTCTTGTAATTTCAAAATACTTAATGTAATGTGAGTTTGTGTCTTTATTGCTGACTATTACTAACTTTATTTTTAAGAATTCTTGGATTTGGTTATCAGGTTAATTACAAGGTAATTCCCTTGGTCATGACTATGAAGCAAGACCATTAACCATAATAACACAATTCTCACATTTACTTTCTATACCATATTGGGGAAAAAATCATGGAATTCAACAAATCTTCTAAATGAATTTGAAGGTTATTACATTAGAATTGGACAATTCCACATCAAAAAAGTGTTACCATAATATGCACTTCCTCCAAATGCTTCCAAAAGTTACAAGAGACTAAAATAAGACGAGACATTCTTGTAGCTCAAAAATGATATACATTACAAGAATAAGTGTTCTCATGACAATTTTTTTTATGGGCACCGTTGCAACTCCGGTTTCAAAGTAGAGAACATCTGTAATAATAAGTTTTGCTTGTCTTCAACTATAATAAAAAATACCTTATGAACTCTCTTACTTAGTTCATAGTGGCCATTGCCCATGTCTTTACTTTTGTAACTTTTCGATGTGGTTGACAACCTAATTTAAAGAAAAATAAATAAGTAAAATGTGTAAAATAAGTAATCCTTGAGAACAAGAAACTAAGCATATAAAATTAGTACATAACTTTATATGGGCTCCAAGTCAAATTTGAGTAAAGCTGTAAGTACAAAAAGTAGTTTCTTTCAAACTTAAGCCATCTAAAAACAAATTCACTTAGCTAGATGAAAACCGAAAAGTAAAAACAAAGTAATCCTAAAAGAAAGCTAGGCAGCAAGGCTTCAATGTAGAAAGTATAATTGTTTCCACAAATGAAAGCATCATCAGACTTATTTTTCAGCTATCCATTGAAATATCCTTCTAGATTTTTGTAGTTGTGAAAACTCTCTCCACCTCTGCTCATTTTGCTTCTCTAAAGTCTGAACTTTTGCATAATGATTGAATATCAAAACTATATAATGTATGAATATATATATATATATATATATATATATATATATATACATATATATATATATATATATATATATTCATCACACAATTAATACAAAATAGCATAAGTGAAATTTACAGTTATTAATAAACATCACAGGTGAACTCCAATATGTCTAAGCACTATCAATTACATGTCCAAGAATGAGTTATGATAATTAAATCAAGCTTTTCTAACAGTAATAAGCAAGTTTCATGAAGGTCTATACCAAAATTATTTTAAAATGACAGTCTTTTCATTGAGTGATTTTATCAAACAATTGGAGTACAGAAGGAATGAGCCAGGGTTGTAAAGTCAATTAGCCATAAATTCTAAAATACCCAATACAAAAATAATTCAAGACACATCAATCCATCAAATACTAACCATAATCATCAAAGAGATCAACATGAGTATCAAAGGAAATCAAAGATAAGCAAACACAAATAAAAATTTAAATAATAAACAATTAAGAATTCCTATGGCAGAAAATTTTGTGGGAGAAGAAAATCTAGAAATTTCATCTGACCAACAGAAAGGGAAAGTGGACTCACCCATTCATTGCTTGAATCTTGGAGCAAGCAATATCATCCTTGTTGGAGGAACCACATACCTCTCAGGTCATCTTTTGATACTGCACCTGAGCAATGTGTTTGGCAGAGATGAGTTCAAACATAACAAAAGATGCATGCCACCCTTGCTTTAGGCCAAATATTTCTAGTAAACCATCATCAGCATGGGCCTCAACAAGCCTCTCTAGTAATAAACCAAAAAAATAAAAATAAAAGAGTAAAAGTAAGCATCCAACACTTGGAACCAACACTCTCTGAAAAGTATACTTTCACCAAGGAACCATCAATTTGACATTTGATTGTAGAACATACTTGCATATACGTAGTAACAAAGACCAAGTGGTTGATAAACAAAAGAAAAGAAAGAGGCATTTACCTGAAATATAGCTCCAAAGAAAAATAATAAAAGAACTTCAGAACAGATTTATTAAAAAAAAAAATCAATAAAGAAACAAAAGCTAAGCATTGCCTCCTTTCCAAAGGGAGGAGGTGCAATTTGAGTACAACAGATGCATTTCCATGAGAAAATAAATCCCTGAAAGGACTGATAAGCTACATAAATTTACTTGTGAATTCCAGTAATACTCTCACAAGTACTTAGGCTTTAAATAAATGGAAACTACTAAATCAATAATAGATTCACTGCAAAACAGCAAATACTTCACTCAAAAAAAACAAAAAAAATCTTATAGCACTGCAAAATAAGGATTTGGCTTTGTCTCAGAAAGTTGGACAAGGATTTGGTAAGTTGTGGCCTAAGAAGCATTTAAACAAACACTTTATATGCAATAAAAAACATACCATGAGCCATGCTTTATATAATGACTCACCAGTCACAAGTTACTTCACAAAATTACAAATCCAACACCCAATTGGGTAACAATTGCAAATCCAAATCACATTACAATCAAAACCCCAAACAGTAGATTTATCCCAAAAATATGAGATTCAAATCATCAATAATTACAGAATAAGAAATTTCCCCAAAAGATGATTTTAGAAAAATTGCACTCACCGTTTATGCCTTTACGGATGGCTATACCCGTGAATGAGGCTTGGAGCAATGGAATAGAAGAGGAAAGAGCTTGATAAGGACCATACAGAGAAGAGTTTGGAAGGGCTTTCATTTTTCGTTTGGGCTAGATCGGTTTCGTTTTGAACGAATACCGAAACGGCATCAGAGAACGAACTGAACCAACCACGGCAAGGTGGCCACACAGTGAACTTCAACGATGCTGACGGAGATGAGAGAGGAATAGCCCTTGGTACTTGAGCCACTGTTCATGGGAGAGGAAGAGAGGAATCGTATGTGAGAGTCTGAGAGAAGGAATGAGCGTTCCTGTTTTAAAATTAAAAGTGAAACTAAAAATTTCCTAACGTTAACAGACGTTATCAGAGCACCCTGAGCTGGCAGTCCCACTGAGATAAGCAAGTTATCATGTGCTGGCATGCTCCTATTGGCTGGGAGTACAAGGTCAGCCTACTCACCTTGTACTCCTGAACTACACAATAATGTTTCTTTAAAAAATAATATGTAAAAAAAAGTTTTTACGCTAAAAAAGACAGTTTTACACGAATCGATGTAAATGCTCTAAGTGTTGAAAGATAAAAGTAATGTTAACAGTGAATCTATGTGAAGATAATTTATTGCCACTCACATCTAACCACTTGGGTAAGTTGTGAAAAAAGTCATGACTTTAATAAAACTGTTGATAAAATGCATTTGAACTTTGGAGACATGAGCATGTACTTGTCCACGAGAAAATTTCTAATGCCGACAATCACGAGCTAGTATATGGTGTACTCGGCATATATGCCAGGTACAAAATATAATTTTTGGACAATCACAATGTAAAATAGTGATTTATATATGTTTTTAGTCCATAATTTTGGGATTGGTTTCATTTTATTCATTGTAAAAAATTTTGTTTCATTATAATCTTTGATATTTTTATTTAATAAAGTGTGTTTCATTATTATGATTGAAGTCAGAAATTTAGATACGCCAAACAAAATGATTTTCGTGAGGAAAGAAAACATACATCCACAAAATAATCTAAAGCTAAATGTAACTCCTCACACCTTTAGATATCACTAATTTTCCACATTTTTTTATGGGAAAGCATCTAACTTTATTCATAATGAACAATGATAGAGATATCATGGAGAAGAGCTTGTTGTACAAAACAAATACTCTTTTCAATCCAGATAGAGAAATCAAGTCTTAGGATGTGTTTGTTTGGAGGTGAAATATGGTGGATGGAAAACTTTGAAGAAAAAATAGGAAAAAAAACTTTTTTGGAGTGTGTTTGGTTAGGTGGAGAAGAAGGAAAATAAATTGTAGGGCTCAGATATTTTTTCTCCTGGCCCACCAAAATTTTTTCTCTCCAAAATAGAGAGAAAACGGGAGGGAGAGAAGCTCACTAACATGAATTGCCCAAAATGCCCCTCACCTTCTTCTTTGCTAACTTTTTTCTTTCTTTCTTTGTTTCAGGTTCACGTTGTTTCGTGATTTTTTTTTTCATCCCACTTTTTTCTTTTTCTTTCTTTGTTTTTATCAATTCCTTCCATAGTTTATTTTCCTCTTTTTTTTTTTCACTTTTACCAACATGCAAGTTCACGTTGTTTTGGTTTTTACTTTTTTATTTTTTTAATCTCACTTTTTTCTTTTTCTTTATTTTGTTTTTATCACTTTCCTTTCTTTCTTTCTTTTTTTTTTTTTTCACCAGTTTCATGATCTGACTTGTGCCTTTAAAATAATAATTTAAAAAAGTGAAATGTCCATACATAATTTTTTAAATAAATAAATGTGTATAAAAAATTGTATTGTCTTTTGTTTTATTTAATAGAGACATAATCGCAAATTTATACCAACTTTATTTTTTTATAGTTTTTCATCTCTTTACTTTTCTATCCTTCCAACCAAACATATACAAGAGAAAACTAAATATTTTCAATCCTCCCACTTTTCTATTCCTTTTTCATTTTCTATCCTTCCACTTTTCCACTCCTTTAACAAAACGGACCTTTAATCATTTTGCTAAGGGCAACAATCACTCTACCTAGATCATCCGGAATAACTGAATAAGAACACCCACCCTAGTCTCCTTTTGATTTGGAAAAATAGCACCATCCACATTAATCTTATAGAAAGGAGGCAAAGGTGGTACCCAGCTTCGACTCAAGCTGCTGTAATGGCACCGTGGGAACAACCTGTACAGCAACATATTCCTCAAAATGATGACCACTCCATTGCAGAAAGCAACTCCAGCCCACTCTTCTTCTTACTGCCATGACGTACTTCGTTCCTATTAGTCCATAAACCCAGCCTAGATAATAAAAGTAACTGTCTTCTTCCAAACGTTCTACCATGTACATACCAAAGCAAGTCCATGAAACATTGAAAATGCATAGAACCCGGGGAAAAAAAAAAAGGGCAGGCCCAAACCTCACAATTTTTGCACACAAAGCCACACTATTTAGTTGCCGATAAAATGTGGGAAAATATAAGAAATGAAATCAATATATATTTATTTATTTATATATCTATACCTAAGAAATGAAATCAATATGTATATATTTATTTATTTATATAATCCAAATTAGGAAATACAAAAACAAATGGGATGCAAAATTTTTCAAGAATAATACACCTATTTTTCAAAATCCAAAACAAAAAAGAGGTCTCCCAAAAAAATCACCCAAACCCAGCAAAAAAATCCCAAGTGCGAATATATCAAAACCAACACCATAAAGATCCAAACACTACCTTTGTCACACCCCCCGCAATAAACACACCTACCATTCTCGTGTGCCATGTAGAGTCCTAGACCTATAAAGACCCACAAGCCCGTCAGTCGAAACCAAAATCTTCGTGATGCGAGTTTAATAATTAAATACACTGTTGTATACAGTATATTATACTTCCTGTTGCATTGAATAAAGTATAAACAATCACTAAAAAAAAGGACATATATAATATTAGGCTTTTGTTAACAGGTGCTAAACAACACTCATTAAGTCTGCATGAGCACTGTTTAAGTGGGTCTATTTTTACTAAAATAGCCCTACTTTAATTGGAAAATCAAGAAAAACAGCACCACCTTAATGATGTGTGTCAGGCGGCATAGAAAACAACAAATATTGCATGTTTTTACTTAAATACCCTTTCAACCATTTTCACCATCTCTTTTTTATCTCTCCCCATCCTTTGGTTTTTCATTCATCCTTACCCAAACCCAGTTTCATCACCACCACCAACAACAAACCCAGATTCCACAACCATCAGCACCACCAACAGCCACACAAAAAATCCAAAAGAATGCACAGGAAACCCACAACCAAATCCCACATCGCTGAAGAAGAAGAAGAAGAATAACGAAGAGCAAAAAAAAAAAAAAAAACCGAAGCCAAAAAATGGAGCTCCGACAAAGTACAAGATGATGTCGCCAACAAAGCTTTCAATCTCGAGGTCCCCCTGCATAGCAAACCCAAACCACAAACATAGCAAACCCAAACTTCCGATCTGGGCTGAGCTTGAACCGATTTGGTGGTTGCTCGTGACGGTGACGACTGGTGTGGTGGTGGCGGCTTGTGGAGGAGCGATGAAAGGTCAGTGAGAAGAGAGAGCTCTGGGTAAAAAAAAAAAAAAAAAGGAGAAGAGACAGATAAGAGAGAGCTCAGGGTAAAAAAAATTAAAAAAAGAAGAAGAAGAAAGAGAAGAGACAGAGAAGAACGGGGAGAGCAGAGAGTGCTCAGGGTAAAAGAAAAAATAAACAAAAAAAAAAAAGAAGAAGGAGAAGAGACAGAAAAGAACAAGGAGAGAAGAGAGAGCTCAGGGTAAAAGTTAAAGGGCATTTTAGTCTAATTGCAAAATAACTTAAGTTTTCAATAAAAGCTGACACACACCTGACATATATTCAACTTTTTTTCTGCTATCCATCAAACATGAGTATTTTATTGTAATTTTATACCACATTAACGGGTGCTGTGCAACACCCGTTAACAAGACCCATAATATTATCTATTGCAAGTAAAATTAAATTCAAATACAAATATGAGATTTAAGTTGATGATACAAAGAAAATCAGTAGGCTAAATGCTTCGAATTTGAAATGACAATTGGCTATCTTGATAGCCTGAAAAAGAAAAAACAATGATCAAAGGTGATCGGGGCCACCAGCCAAAAACCCTCCAACGCCAAAGTTAGTTTTTCTCTCTCAAATTTTGGAGTTCCAACTTTTTAGGAAATGTCAAAACGTACCTTTGTCTGGCCTAAATTTGCGTTTATATAGTGCACCCTAGAAACGGTTATCAGACTTATAAACTCCCCTATATTTAAGGAGGTTTGAGGGTTCAAGGATAACTTCCACAACTATTTAGGAGTTACACTTTTCTCACACAATTGTCACTGGAAGTTATGCGTGTGATAAGGAATTGTAGTACCAAATCAAGAATGTTCCTAAGTGTCAAGGGTTCGTCCAAGGGTCTTCCCTAACAACCTCGTCCACTATCTCCTTCCCTTTGTTCTCCTTCATGGTAGCCATTCCTGCAAAGAAATTTGTTAGAATCACTCCTAAAAGTGACAAAAGGGATCACGCAAAGTAAAAACTTACGTCTACGGACTGTAAGCTCGTGGGCTGTGGCTTCAGGAGAAGGCTCAGGACCAAGTCTCCAAGTAGCGAGGCGTTGAATAGTAACCAAGGAGTGGAAATCCCTTTCAGGATGAAGACGAGCTTTTTGAACACGTCTAAGGTAAAACTTGTTCAAGGACGGTCGTCTAATGCCTGCAAGAAAGAGAGTTGGAGTTAAATAATTATAAAACAGCACGCGATAAAGATAACTCAAGAATAATAAACATATCTTCAGGACGAAGGTTCTCTAACTCTCCAGTATATGGGGCAAATGGATCCCTGCCAACCTCAACAGGGTGTACTGTCCAGAAACCTGAGACGATGAAAAACTCCGTCTTCCAGTTCCTATCTGACGTAACCAAAGACCTTATAATCCTACAATTTCTCCCTCTGGCTGTGAATTGATAAAAACCACGGGATTGGTTAATTTCAAAGGGTTTGTAACAATAAAGGAACTCGTCCATGGTAAGAGAACGATCCCCTTCAAACACCTCTCTCCACAAAATTTGCATAGAGACGACTAGTCTCCACGCATTTGGGTTAAATTGGCACAACCCTAAACCTAACTTAGTGAGTATCTCCCTAAAAAAAGCGTTAAGGCACAACCTAAGACCTCCTAAAAGATAGGCCTCATAAACTCCCACGCCAAAACGAGGTTGGCAACACCATTCCTCTCAGACGGCCAACCTAGGGTTCAACTCGTCTGGGATTTGATACCAAATCCTAAGAGACGTTAACTTCTTGTCGTCCGTCTTAGAAGGGACTCCCACAGCGCAGCTATATATGGTTTTTACCTCATCCTGAGGGACAGACGGGGGAGCACTTGACGGACCAGCCCCTAACCCAGATGTTGCTCTCATCCTAAGTTGTTCTTGAAGGACTTCCAAAGGAACCCCAGAAGTATACTCCTCATCCGTGGTATTCCCCCCCACTACTACTCTCACTACTAGAGCCACTGTAGCTAGTGGAGTTGTGATACTCGTCTATCTCTTTTTCAATACTATTACTAGACGAAGAAACGACAATTTTAGACATTTTGAAAACTTAAGGAAAACCTAAAGAAGAGTGCAAAGAAGATACCTGACTCTAGACGGAAGAAAACTAGGGACGCTGGAATACTTCTAGATGAGGCGATGGATGAGAAATGTCAAAGAAGAAAATCTAAGAAGTGCAAAGGGCATGAGAGGAATTCCACTATTTATAGGCGTTGAAAATTGGTACCTAGAAAGACGTGACCAATCAGAAAGTGCCACGTAGCGTTTCCCTTGGAAACTTAAATCGACACGACCGCTCACCAATAAAATCATGACACGTGGTGCATTCTAAAACGTTAGAGCTTAGCCATTAAAATCTTAACACGTGGAACAACACCTGATTACCAATAAGTAGACGCGCGTCCATAGGTCATCAGTAGATCCTCCATCACTCTAGACGACCCTTGGACAAGGGGCAACTGATAGAGAACTGAAAATCTAACCAACTCCAGCTCATCCATAGGGGACGTCCAGAGCAAAAGAGGCGTTCCACACAGAAGCTCGTCCATGCAAGAAGATGCTTGGACGAGCTTCACATGGTCAAGTTTGACAAAGCAGTTTCATCTCGTCCAAGGGAGTCATTAACCTCGTCTGTGAGAAGGTCGTCCATAGAGGAACAACCCTTCTCGGAAGCAGGTCAGGAAGACCCCTAGACGAACCCTTGACACTTAGGAACATTCCTGATTCGGTACTACAATTCCTTATTACACGCATAACTTCCAGTGACAGTTGTGTGAGAAAAGTGTAACTCTTAAACAGTTGTAAAAGTTATCCTTAAACCCTCAAACCTCCTCAAATATAGGGGAGGTTACAATTCTGATAACCATTTCTAAGGTGCACTATATAAACGCCTATTTAGGCCAGACAAAAGTACGTTTTGACATTTCCTAAAAAGTTGGAACTCCAAAATTTGAGAAAGAAAAACTAACTTTGGCATCAGAGGGTTTTTGGCCGGCGGCCCCGATCACCTTTGATCATTGTTCTTTCTTTTTCAGGCCATCAAGATAGCCAGTAGTCCTTTCAAATCCGAAGCATCCAGCCTACTGATTTTCTTCGCATTATCACAAGTGACATCCAGTAATAATGATATCATTTGTAATGCTACACAGCTAACTACTTTTAGTTCAAACCCCCATTTTCCCTCCCCTACTATCTATTAATATAGTGAATATAAAAGGATGGTACCAGTTAGAAACATGGCAAACTGGGGGGCAATTAGCCACCCACTATGCCTGAGTACAATCAATCATCAAATGTGAACAACAAGCCAATAAGACTAGGTGTATCCTTGAGTCCATATGACCATGTCCAAGCCAAAAATCACAGCCTCATTGTCTCTATCCTTATGTCCTCCACACCCAAGCCTTCACCTCCATTTGATTCCCTTCCAAACCCTTTGTGGAAAATTTGAAGCTCATGGTCATTTCACCAATAACTTCCCACCTATAGAATATGTTTTTTATAAGATACAAAAGCTCCAATACGTTCGAAGAATGAAAAATCCATGAAAATTGGGGATCCAGGAAAGATCTCAGTAGTTACAGATGCAATAATAATGAATTTGGCTACCCAATCCTCTGATACACAATTAAGAAAAAACAAAAGAGACGTGTTGGAATGGTAAAGCTCTGATTTTTATTGATAGAGAAAGGGGCCTATAAATAGGCTTTACATCAGAACACTTCATCCTAGCACTAACCACAACTCCTATAAATTAGAACACTTCATCCTAGCACTAACCACAACTCCTATAAAATAGGATCACACCTAAGACACTTTCTTAGCCACGAAATCAAATAACCAAATATCTAAAGACTCGGTCAAACTACCAATGACTAGAACTTCTAATAAATATTAATAAATATAAAATAACATTTAAATCTTAACACCCTCCCTTAAACTGAAATATGCAGAAATTAGTTTAAAAGAAAATCAACCCTCTACAAAGTCCTCCTTTACAGCAGCATGTGAACAAACTCCAAGTAGACCACACAAATGTAGCCAACTTGAGAGGCTTGGTCTGCATATCAACAACTTGATCTTCACTTCGACAATAAACCAATTTGATTGTTCCATCATTGCTGAGATCTCTTAAAAAATAATATTTCACATCAATATGTTTGCTTCTTCCATGCAACACAGGATTCTTAGAGAGTTTGATTGTTGAGTTGTTGTCACAAAAGACTGTAGTAGCTTCAACTTGCTTGAACTATAGCTCTTCAAGAATTCTTCTCAACCAGATAGCTTGACAAGCACAAGCTATTGCAACAATAAATTCAGCTTCTGTAGTTTACAAGGAGACAATTTGTTGCTTCTTAGAAGACCACGATACGGCCCCTATGCCCAACATAAAAACATATCCCGAAGTGCTCCTTCTATCATCTTGATCTCCTGCATAATCACTGTCAGCAAACCCAAACAATTCTAACTTTTCACCCTTCTTGTAGAACAACCCAAAATCTCTAGTTCCTTGCAAGTAACGAAGGATTCTCTTGGCAGCTAACAAATTTATTTCTGTTGGATTCTCCATATATCTACTTATTAAACTCATTGAATACATTATGTCTGGTCTTGTCGCAGTTAAATACATCAAACTACCAACAATTTTCTTGTAGAGTGTACTGTCTGCCTTTTTCCCTTCATGATCTTTGTTTAGCTTCAAGCAAAACTCAGTTGGAGTGCTTACAGGATTGCAATCCTTCATCTGAAACCTGTCCAAAATGTCTTGCACATACTTCTTTTGAGAAATAAAGATCCCATTAGTTAATTGCACTACTTGTATGCAAAGAAAGTAATGCATCACTAGCCTCTAAGCACGTGCTCACGCGCGTGCTCAGAGGCTCTTCTATTTTTTGGGTAAAGGTTAATTTAGAGCATTTATTATAATTTGAGATTACTATATTTTTCAATCACAAAAAAAAAAAAAAAAAAAAAAACTTACTGGTGTAATCCCAAATTATAATAAATGCTCTAAATTAACACTTACCCAAAAAATAAAAGAGCCTCTAAGCTCGCGCATGAGCGTGTGCTCAGAGGCTAGTATATTCTATTCAAATTCACGTATTCCTCTTCTTTTTTTTTTTTTAATCTCTTCCATATTTTGGAAAAATAAAAAGACTTCTACTATAAAACCACTACTATAACTTCTCCATCCATATCCTTATATTTAGGCACTAACATATCTGATTTTGAAAGAAGGCTAAATTTTAGGGATAAGGTGGGAAATTGGTGTGACCCTATCCTTATTTAAAAGTTTATCAAAAAAAACCTACACGTTTAAAAAAATCCCATGTTCTATCCATGTACTATTTAAAAAAAATCCCACTTTCTATCCCACATTTAAAAACTACCCGACTACCTTTTTTTTAAACCCAAATTCACGTTTTCCTCTTTTTTTTTTTTTTTTTTAAATCTCTTCCATATTTTGGAAAAAAAAAAAACTACACGTTTAAAAAAATCTCTGTTCTATCCATGTACTATTTTTAAAAAATTCCACTTTCTATCCCACATTTAAATACTACCCAACCACCTGATACATGGCTTGCATTTTTGGATTGGGATTTGGATGCTTTTACTAATTTTTACAATAGTTGAGTATCCAATGAGTTTAAAATTGACAAAATATGATTATCAATACTTATATTGCATTTTTATAAGATACATAAGTAAATTAATAAGTTTTTTGTTAAAGGAAATGCTCTTAGAAAGATCCTAAAATTTAGTAACTACACATCCACGTTTTTTTTTTTTTTTTTCCCTTTTTGGTGTTGTTAATGTTTTTTTTTTTTTTTCAACTTTTATGTATGGCATTTATAATTTTTTGTCTAATCCTAAAATGTAGTTTTTTAATCCTAACATTTAGCCATTTACTAAACATCCATAACATAAGTAAATAAAAGCTTAAATTTCAAATTTTATGGTAGGAGATACATGTTTCTTTTGGTGTTGTTGTTCTTTTTAAAAAAATTTAACAACTTTTATCAATTTTTGTTTAATCCAAAAATTTAGTTTTTTAGTCCTAAAAGTTAGCCACTTATTACACATCCATAACAAAAGTTAAAAATAATTAAATTTCAAATATATCAACAACATCAACGGCCTTTAAAACTGAGAAAAAGGTACGTAACATTTTTTATGAAGTAGTAAATTAATACTTATGGAAAAAAATTTAAATTGAATTTGACATAGAATTATACAAATGATAAATATAGTTTCTATTACAAAAGAAATTTTTTTACAACAATTTCTTAAATAACAACCACTTTATGTGAGGTTTAATACATATAATAATTCTTGTAAAGTCTCTCACCCGAACTTATCTAATATTCCATTCCAATGACTAGGGGTGTCCACACAACCCGGTAACCCGCTCAACCCACCAAACCCGCCCGAAACCGACCAGCCACCACCTGAACTGATCAACCCGACAGTCGCCAGCGGGTCGCCACCCACTAAACCCGATCCCTTTGGGTTGGCTGGCGGTTTTCCTCCCCAAAAACCCGAGCCACCTGACCCGACCGATGTAAAATACAAATCCGGCAACTCCAACAAGATCAAGCTCAAATTTGAGGAGATTCAATGAGATCTTGAACATATTTGGTGAGATCCGGCGAGATTCGAGGAGATCCAAGCTTATTTTGGCAAGATCTTGACCATTCTTGGTGAAATCCAGTGAGATTCGAAGAGATCCAAGCATATTTCTGGCGAGTTTCGAGGAGATCCAAGCTTATTTCCGGAGAGATTTGAGGAGATCCAAGCTAATTTCGGTGAGATCTCAACCATATTTGGTGAAATCCGGCGAGGTTAGAGGAGATTCAAGCATATTTCGGCGCAAATGTACTGAATTTTTGCAGATTTTGGCAACTCTTTGAACCGACTAAACCGACCGACACTACCCGAACCCGAAACCGACTTAACCGATTGACGCTAGCGGTCGGTTTCAGGTCCCTCCGCCTTCCACCCGACGCCAGCGGGTCGGGTCCGGGTTGGGTCGAAAACCGACCCAACTCGACCCGTGGACACCCCTACCAATGACTTCTCAATGCAATCCAAAAAATTTGTGCGTACGTGAACCTAAGAGAGATAAAAGAATTAGGGTTAAACCAAGTTTTTTTTTTTTTTAAATTTAATCAACAAACCAAAGTTAGAATTTAACTCTATCATGGACTCTTTAAAATCTAATCACTACATCATCAACTATTTAAATAAATAACTAAATAAATAAAATAAAATTTAACGTCAAAAACATATACAATGATGGTAAAAAAATAAAAACTAAAAAACTTTAACGCCAAAATCAATCAAACTAAAACACAATATGATTACAACAATTCCAGTATGACAACAATAGTTATAGCTGAAAATTAATAAAAGAGAAACCGTGACTAAGCATAAACTAATTAAAAAATAACATGTATTAAGCACAAAATTCAAGTATTTATTAGAGAGAGAGACCTATAACATCACAGGAAGATCTGGGCATCACAATTCCAGTATTGGGTCTCACACAGTACTTCTTTGGATTTGTAGTCTTCACCTATATATCAAACAAACCCATATCCAAATTTTCACACAAATCAATATTACAAAAACCCAGAACACAAATAACAAAAAAAAAAACCCACTTCAAAAACCACGAAAGGTGTTCAAAAAATTGGAAATTTGAAAGTGAATTATGAAGTAGTATTAGGGTGAGTTTGGTTGGGCTTTTTGAAAAAGTGCATAATGAAAAAGTTGAGTTTTCAAAAAGTGCATAATGAAAAAGTGTTTTTTTAAAAAGCTGAGTATTTGGTAAAAGCTGTTAAAAAAATGCTTTTGAAAAAGCTGAGTGTTTGGCTGGCACTTATAAAAGTTGCAGCTTGAAGGGTAAATTACCAAAAAAGGACAATGTAGATATAAGGGAGTTTATTTCATACTTAAATCAACTACTTCATATACTTAAATTAATTTTTCTCTTTCTAAATTTTTTTTTTCTCATCAATATTAACTAATAATAATCCACCACTTAAGATTTATTGTGAAAATATTGTGAAATTATTGTGATAATTTATACTGATTTTAATTTGAACGTACTATTACAATTATTTTTTTCTCTTTCTAAAAAAATTATTTTTCTCACCAATATTAGTTAATAATAACCTACTACTTAAGATTTATTGTGAAATTATTGTGATAATTAATACTAATTTTAATTTGAACGTACTATTATAATTATTTTTTTTCTTTCTAAAAAAATTATTTTTTCTCACCAATATTAGTTAATAATAACCTACCACTAAAGATTTATTGTGAAAATATTGTGATAATTGATACTGATTTTAATTTAAACGTACTATTACAATTATTTTTTTCTCTTTCTAAAAAAATTAATTTTTCCTCACTAATATTAGCTAATAATAACTTACCACTTAAAATTTATTGTGAAAATATTATGATAAAAATTGATATTGATTTTAATTTAAATGTACTATTAAAATTATTTTTTTCTCTTTCTAAAAAAATTATTTTTTTCTCACCAATATTGGCTAATAATAACCTACCACTTCAAATTTATTGTGAAAATATTGTGATAGCATTTCCTTCTTCTTTTTTCCCTTTTTTTTTCTCCTCCATACACGTACCCTTCTCTTTTTTTTCTCTCTTTTTTTTTTTTTCTCCTTCTTTCCCTCTTTTTTTCCCCTCCACACACGTACCCTTCCCTTTTCTATTTTGTCCTTCTTTCCCCTTTTCCTCTAGACCACAAAACTCTTTCCTTTTTTTTTTTTTTTTTTTCTTCTCTTCCTTTCTATCTTTTCATTCCGCAGAGTTCTTTCTTTTTTTTTTTTTTTTTTCCCTTCTTCTTCCTTTCTCTCTTTTCATTCCACAAAGCTCTTTCCTTTTTTCTTTTCTTTTTTCTTCTTCCTTTCTCTCTTTTCATTCCGCAGAGCTCTTTTTTTTTTTCTCTTACCACTTCATCTGCACTGAGAGTCACTGTGTGTGATACTCTGAAGGTGAGAGTCACTGTGCTTGGTGTTTTGTTGATCAAATCTCTACCTTCAAAATTTATTTCTCAGATCAGAAAGTCTCATAAATTTCTCAGATCAAAATTTATTTCTCAGATCAGAAAGTCTCAAAGAGATGAGATGAGAGGAATGAGGGGCAGCTGCACAATGGGTAATTCGGTAATTTTAGGATGAGCCCAACGGATAGCTAAAAACGCTCATAGACTTTTTGTTTATGGAGCTCTAGGCCTCCATTAGCGTTTTGGGCATTTTTTCCTTGGCCCAAAACGCAACTTTTACCCAAAAGTTGCGTTTTTGCTTCACCAAACGCTCAAAGAAATTCAGCT